>NC_138186.1:113678622-114340497 GCF_964194105.1 Spermophilus citellus | reverse complement strand
TAAATTTTTTTTCTTTTTTTTTAATAGACCATAATGTTAGCAGATATGTGGTTAGGTTGAGTGAATTCCTTGAGCTCACCCTGTTCACCCTATGTTCACTTTCTATAACCTTATCTTCCTTTATTCTTTCTTTATTTCACTTATCATTACCCAAAATGTATTGCATGCTTATTTGTATACAGTATTTCTTTATTATTGTTTTGTCTCTCTTCCCTTACAGACAACAATGTAGTCCTGTTCACCTCTGTATCCCCAACCCTCTATCAGTGATTGGTGCAAATAAGCCTCAATAAATATTTATTTACCAAATGAATACAAGGTCAATGATATTTTCCAGAAATATTTCACTCTCCCAACTATCAATAAGCAAGAGCCAGACAACAGTATATAGTGGAACACCTAGTAGTTGGGGGCAATTGTTTGTGACAAATCCTAAGGGAAATTTTCTGACAGGGACAAAGACTGATCTCTCGCCTTCTTCTCAACTGATTTCCCCAAACCAGTTTCTGAAATACTTGTCCTCTCAATTGTCTTAAGGATCTAATAAGTTGTTTGTAAAACACCCAACACATTCTCTAGGGGAAGAGATAGGGAGTAGAGAAAGAAATTGCTGTAGTATGGATCTGGAATGTCCTTAAGACCCACATGTTAAAGGCACAGTCCCCAGCTTGGTGGGGACTAGGACTAGAATAGCTGGGGCCTAGTGAGAAGTCTTTGGGACATTAAGGGCATACCTTCAAAGGGAATTGTGAGACTCAGGTGTTTTATTCTATCCCTCAAATTCTGCCACAAAGTGACTGACTAGCTTTATTTAGCCATGTGCACCCTACCCTGATGTACTGCCTCAACACTGGCCTAAAAACAGGTCCAACTGATGATGGGCTGGAGTCTTCAAGATGGTGAGCCATATAAACCTTTCCCTTTCTGACTGTCTCACATATTTTTAATAGTAACAGAAAGCTGACTAACACAGAAAGCATAAAGTAAATATATATTCATATTTGAAAGTCAGAATGATGAATAAGTTCAATGAAACAAAATATAAATTATACTCAATGTTTCTACCCCAATACACCACTATTGCAATTTTTTTCTCCCTTTCGTTTCTAGGGCGTTATACAACATCATTTTATACATACTAATTGGTATATTCTTCTTTCACTGAATTCATGTCATTAATACATGTCTATATTAATATTTTTAATGGTTGCATTGAATTCCATCCTGTCACTGTACCACAATTCCTGCAGTTGTTCATTTGTTACTTTTGATATATTGAAGGTTGCAGAAAACATATTTGTAGATAGTATCTACATATAGCTTTAATTATTTCCATAGGATACATTCCTGCTTAGTAATCAAGGGAATGATAAAGGAAAACCACAATAAAATACAGTTATATGACTAGATTGGGAAATTTTAACAGAATAATAATTCCAAATATTAGGGAGGCTGTGGAGAAACAGAAACTCTTATTCACTGGTGATCAGAATGAAAGTTGGCATCCATGTTTTGGGAAACAGTTTAGCATTATCTACCAGGAATGAAAACATGCATTTATCCCATGAGCAGGAAATCCCACCCCTCACTATATCCCATTGAGCAGCAGGATCAGTCCTAATATTTAATTTCACTTATATCAAATTCAAGAGCAGAAAAACTAAATTGTACTGTCCTGGGATATAGTCATAGATGGTATGACCACAAGGAAAAGCAGATATGTGGTTATCACAGCAGTTAAAATAATGGATACTTCTTTGTGGTTTGAATCCTGAATTTCTTTAAAATTTTGTTATTTTGCCCGTCATGTATTTTTTTGCATTAACTTTTACTCTTTAAAATATTGCATTAAAATATTATGTATCTCGATTACTGAGTTTTTTGGTGCCTCCTTAAATTTTGCTTCTGAGGCAAGTGCCTCACTCCCCTTTCCCTAGTTCTGGCCTTGGTGGTGAGAGAGGAGTGTGATCAGAGACTCATGGGGGACTCATTAAAGGGACAGAACTATCCTATTTCTTGACCTGTGTCTAGTTATATATTGCAGCTTACTTTATGATTATCCATTGTACTCTATAATTATATTTATATTGTATATACTTTTATGGTTCAAACTATATTTCACAAAAACTAGAAAACATGCATTTCTTTATTTAAAAAATTATTTTTCTAAACTTTTTGTGTTTGGTGGGGAGGGGAATTGAATCCAGGGCCTGTGTATGCTAGGTAAGCACTCTACCACTGAGCTACATCCCCAGACCTTTTTAAATTTTTATTTTGAGACAGCATCTCGATAAGTTGCTCAAGCTGGCCTTGAATTTGTGATCCACCTGCCTCAGACTCCTGAGCAGCTGGGATTACAAGTGCCCTGCTTGGTAACATGCATTTCTTTGGTTGATCAAGGCATTGAACATGTTTTATATACTTATTGGCATTTCATTCTTCTTCTTTTGTTGTATATTTCAGCTAATAGTTCTTACCAACCTACTATTTTGCCAGGTGCCTCATGACAGTCCTGTGAGTGGGTAATTGTCATCCTCATTCCATATCTGAGAAAATGGCAGTGTGCAAAGAAATTCACCTAGGTTCACACACAGCTGGCCAGACTCAGAGATGCATTGCAATGTGTGTGTGCCATTTCTTTCCTAATTCCTGTTCTGTTTATTTTGGCAGCATTGACACAAACACACTCTCTCTCTCTCTCTCTCTCTCTCTCTCTCTCTCTCTCTCTCTCACACACACACACACACACACACACACACACACTTAAACAAGATCAGAGAACAAGGAGGTAGGTCACATCAGACACAGAAAGAGCTGAGAAACGAAGCCTGCTGCAAAGGAAGGTAGAGCAGGAAGGGAGGAAGGTAAGGCACAGGTGCAAATAGACCCTGGGGGGTGAGGAGCAGCTCCTGCAGAGCCCAAAGTACCACACTGGAACTACCAAGCAGGGAGACTCTGACACTTTAACAGATTAGGTCTA
Organism: Spermophilus citellus; assembly: GCF_964194105.1. NCBI lineage: Eukaryota > Metazoa > Chordata > Mammalia > Rodentia > Sciuridae > Spermophilus > Spermophilus citellus. The sequence continues at coordinate 114,337,517 of NC_138186.1, read as the reverse complement.
TAAAATTATGCTTGTAAGGGCTTTCATTTAACATCTCATATCTTTTTTCCCCTCCACAGATCACTTCCTTTCTACCCTTAGGAAAATGGGCTTGTTTTTCCCTCCTATGGAATTGGGTTTTATTCTTTGCTTCCCCTGTGAGACTCTGTCTTGGGGCAGGTGGGATAGGGGTGGAAGTAGCAGAGATTGGGAGTGGGGAGACTGTGGGAAATCTGTGCTCTTTCAGTTTTGAAAAGTAAAACATTTCATCACCTTTCACCACTCTATTCCTGGCAGCAGCTAGAGCTGGGCTGCCTCCTCTCTGCCTCAGCTTGTGCGTTTGGATTGCATTCTGCAAACCCCACTCCTGTACAGGCTTGAGGCAGACAAGCCTGCACACCCAGGTTTTCCTGTACTGCCCTCGTCCTCATTATGCCTGGAGACACAGGCAGCAGCTCTGCCCATTTCAACATTTTGAATGAAAATTCAAATGTCTTTCTCACTAGCCACTACACTATTAGTACCTACAGCGTAATTACTAACACTGTGTACCTTTCCATGTACCTTTATTTCATAGCACAGAAAAACTCCAGGGAGAGACAACCTTCAAAATGATCAGCCTGACCAGTATACCTCCTCCTGCAGGTCTCCCCACCCAAGCCCAACACTCTCTACCCCTGTTCCTAAGCTATCACTCAATATATCTGCTTAGGACACATCTAGATATTAACAACTAGGCACTAATAAAATTATTGACCAAAACATCAAAATTTTACTTATTAAATCCGAAATGCTTTTGAAGGTTCATTGTCACAATGCTCTTGATCCTACATGTTTAATTATTTTTTAATTTGGCAAATAATTTTAAAAAGGCATTTAAAAACATGTTGTGAATTCTGTTAAGATTTCTAGGTACCAATCAAGAGCTCACACCTTTGTGTAGAGACTATTTATCAGTGTGGTTATTAAGCCATTGTGTCTGAAAGAGCAAATGATGGGGAAAGTGTTAAGGATTAAAGCTTGAATAGAGAAAATGAAGGCAATAACGCCCAACACTTACTCCGGGTTTTATATTTATGCCTCTGTGATCAAACTAGCGAAGCGAAGTTTAATATGTCTTACATAAACTTCTTTTTCTTAAAAGTTTACAAGATTGCTTTTTGCTCTTCACTTATTTTAATTCCCAGCACTTCTTGAATGATAGGGTTGTAAGAAGCTGAGTTGTTCCCATAAATTTCTGTGTCCTAATAAATCTCGTTTGGGGAAAGTATGTGCAATACATAATAACTCGTTATACAGCGGCTGGTGAGAGCAGCAGGCAGCCAACGCCCACTGGAGAGCACATTTGAAAGATAACCTACATTTTAAAAGAATGTACTAGAGTTCCAAGTTCTGCTACCATGAAGAAAACTGAAAATCAACCCTTCTTCTCAAAACAATGTTTCTCCACTAGTTCCATCCTCCGCCCCTGCCCCCAAGGGGCTGGATATCAGTTTGCCTTTAAAATTTGAAAAAGGGGTGGAGAGAGAGAAGCTGTTTTTAACTTAGAGAGGAAAAAAGGACTAAGTTCTTTATAGCACACTCAACAACAGGTCTATAAAACCGAACTTATTGGGATGGCGATGGAGCTAAGTCAAATGCATTTAACAAGAGTAGCTTGCTAATGATCACCTATGGGATTTTAAAGAACGAGAACTAGCAAACAGCAGAGATGACAGGCAGGGTGTTCTCATTTCCACTTCAAGTCCAAGTCTCTGAGGGTGCTCAGCCTCCCACTCTATTTCCTCTATTCAAAATTGCTTAAGATTTTTAAACCCAGAGAGTTTGCCAGATGTAGACAATAAATACATTGTGAATTCAGTGATGTTATTAATAGCAGTACTAGTACATAAATTCAAAAACAAGGTCTTAAGCAATAAAGAGATAACAAAACTTCGGTTCTTTCTTACCATGCTGTTGCTTCTTTTTGATTTCTATAGATACACCAAGAGGATATAAGAAGTAAAACGCAGTTCCGCCGGCATTACCAGTATCGATCTTCCTACTTCTCAGAAAAGCCTGGCCTGGTTCTTGGCCTTATGGGGCTTAACTCTCGCCAGCTCACCTGCCAAGGAGCTGCTGTCTCCCCGAGTCAGAGCTGACGGACAGATGCTGACTGTCATGTCAAAAGCGCTTTTAATAAGGGTGTGTTTGACTCAAGAGTTGAAAGGGTTAAAGAGGTGCGCCCTTTCTTGGGTGTGACACTAAACTAAAATTGCTGAAAAGACAACAGAGGAAGTAGTAGTAGGTGGTTCGGGAAAGTTGTCCTGCATATATTAAATTATATGAAAAAAGCCTGATTACAGGTGGATGGGAAGGAGGCATTTGGAAGGGTATCTTAGCTCTTATTTTCAATCTCTGGTGAAAAAGGTCAATTGTCTTTACTGCTGAGTTTCTGTTCTGTTTTGTTTTCATTTCACTTTTTATTTACTTCTGCTGTTTTCTCCTACCTAGGTATAAATTATATCCAACAAGCCATATCTCATGTAACATTACTTAAAAATGTGTGTCCATGTAACAGGAAAGGTGAAAATGATGTACATTTATTTCATCAGTACCCAAATAATGGACACCTATAATCATCAATCCATATAATTCTGTAATTGTAAATTATTATCCCCTTTCTAGCTTGGTTATGTCTTGTAAATTTTCAGTATTCAACAAAATTCTTTTGTTGAAGTTTTATTTTTCAACAAATAGTGACACTATTAATCGACCTCTTAATTACTTGGCTTTATTTCTAGGTGATATAAATTAGAAGAAAAAATGCTCTCCTGTTTCTTTTATCATGACCACCCTTATTAGGAACATTTATTAAGGGGCTGGTGTTGTGACTCAGGGGTAGAGTGCTTGCCAGGCAGGTATAAGGCATTGGGTTTGATTCTCAGCACCGCATATAAATAAATGAATAAAATAAAGGTCCATCAACGTCTAATAATTTTTTTTTTAAAAGAAACATTTATCAAGCACCTACGGGCTCATTGGTGTGAACATGCACTGATGATGATGTTCTTGATTATTATGATTATAATTGTGGCTGAAAGCATATAACACAAAACCTGCCCCTTAATGATTTTTAAGTGCTCAGTATTCACCATATTCATTGTTGTGCAAAAGCTCTCTAGAACTTTCTCATTTTGCAAAACTGAAGCTTTATGCCCATTAAGCAACTCCTCATTCTGCTCTGCCCCCAGCTCCTGGCAACCACCGTTCTCCTTTTCGTTTCTGAGTTTGACTGTTTCAGTCACCTTATAAACAGTATTCATCTTTGTGTGACTAACTTTTATCACTTTTATAACAGCTACCATTTACGGATGCCCCATGTACAAAAAGTAGTTCTTCATTGGGGATGGGGGTGTCATTTAAACTAATACTTAAAATACACATACACTAGGTCTAAGTGTTTGGTTTCTTCCTTTTTTTTTCTAAATAAGTATTATGGCTGATATATAAAACCTTTATAATCTAATATTAATTGATTGACAATCAATTCTTTAGTAATCATTTATATAAAAAACATTTTCTGGCACTATGACTATTCAAGGACTTAACAACATAATCTGAAATAAGAATTCTTTCTCTCTCTCTCTCTCTCTTTTTTTTTTTTTTTTTTTTTTTTTTGAGATGGGGTCTCACTAAGTTGCTTAGGGCCTAGCTAAGTTGTGCTGAGGCTGGCTTTGAACTTGTAATCCTCCTACCTTAACCTCCTGAACTGTGCCAATGCTCTGGCTTGAAAATAAGAATTCTTCTACTAACCTCCCTGGCACAGAAAAGATAGGAAACAGTTAATATCTTCCACTAGTACCTACCATGAACTCACTGTGTGAGGGATAGAGAATATAAGGTTTATTTTTACTTCTAGAAGCTTATAGACTTGTCTATAAAGCAACCACCTGTGTGCAGGCAGGCATATAATTAACTGCTAAAATATGTGCTATAGACATTTGTGATGCTTTCAGAGTTCAAAGGGAAGGAGACCAGTGAGGGTGTGCAGCAAGGGTCCAGGAAGACAAAGGACCAACTCTGAAGGACAGACTTAACAAGGAACGGGGTGAGGGAAGGCACTCCAGGCCAGGGCAAAGCCTGAAGACAGGTAAGCCGTGGCCATGGGCATAAAGGCCTCACTGCAGTTAAGGGGCATGATGAAACCTGGTGGAATTAGTGAGGGGAAGGTGGAAGGTGGAATAAGGAAATTAATGTCATCCGGGGAAGGCTGGAGAATATGGACTCTCCACAGGTTCCTGAGAGGGAAGTGACATGATTGGAAGGGATGCTGGTGGAAGACAACCATGGCAGCCTCTGGTGGACCCCATGGAAGGGGGGTTGAGGTTAGTGACCTGGAGTGACCACAAGTTGTGGAAATGGAAGGAAGAAAAGAAAATAATGTGGGAAAGTAGAGACTGAGAGAGAGTGAGGTGAACTCAAAGGAAACCATGATGCAGTTTTGCGGCCTGGAGAACCTCATGGAGCTCTAGCAGAGGGCTGGGAGACTGGCATGGGTCATGTGAACTTAAGGGACAGTTAATATTGCCAAGTAGAAATGTCCAAACACCATGTAGGTTTCACTCTCAAAGTTATACGTCTATACTTAATCTGAACACTAAATCGGTCTCTTAGAAATCACAATTTTCTAGGAAAAACAGAAGCGATGCTCCATAAATGGCATTATTGGCTCTATTATAGGGCAGCGAGTGCTACTTATTCCTTGTAAAAGACAAAAGATACATTTACTGTCTTGAGCCTCCTTCAGCATCTGACAGTTTTGATCAGCAGTTTGTCTTTATGTGTCCTTTACAGAGGTGGCTCCTGCTGAATGGGCTTTGTGGTCAGGATTTCACTAATAAGCATAGGTAATGACTACTCTGAATGACTGGACAGCATTTCTTCATTTTGTTTAAATAAAGTGTCTGAAGAAAGGCTACTTTTTGTGATTATCATAATGAATGAAATAAAAATAGCTAGACTGTAGTTCTGTTTTGCAACAAAGCAATAAAATCCTCTTGTAAGAGGAAACTTCCTTAATTTAATTATCACATGGAGGGGGCCGGGGTTATAGCTCAGCTGTAGAGCACCTGCCTGGCACCTGTGAGGCCCTGGGTTTGATCCTCAGCACTACATAAAAGTAAATAAATAAAATAAAGGTATTGTGTCCATCTACAAATAGATAGATAGATAGATAGATAGATAGATAGATAGATAGATATAGATATATAGATAGCACACACACACACATATATGTATTTATTTATATATTAAACAACAACAACACAACATGGTGATGAGAGGCAGCCGTACCAATCTTGTTTATTTCCAGGCTTACTCAAGGTGTTGCACTTTCTCATTAGTATACTTTTTTTTTTTTTTAAGTGCAAATTGAAAACTGATTACATATTCATCACTAGCATCAGGCTTTTCACAGAGGATAGAAAAAAGAAGGAGAATTCAGTATGCCCTTTTCTTCCCATCCCCTCAGCCAAATTCCCCATGGATGGATTCTAGCTGGGGACCTTCCTCACATGCTCACTGTTGCTGTGAGCCTTACTTATTTCTGCCTCTGACTGAAACTGGGTTTCTGCAAAGCCCAGGAGTATGGCTAGGTGCAAAGAAAGGTAAATTCGCCAACCCCTGACTTTCTGCCCACATTTGCTAGCCCTGCCCATCCATATCACATGGGAAAAAGTCACATAGACATACTTCAGCTGGGAGTCCCCGGACCCCCCACCCCCGCCCTGCCTGTCCCCCAACAGAGGACAGAATTTTAAGAGGAAATGATAACTGCAGAGTGAGCAGATTTATTAAACGGAGGACTCCTTTATAGTTGTTTTTTAAAAATTCCTGCTGGAGGCCTTAGTCCCTTCATAGAATACAAAATTATCTCAAAGTTCTTCTCCCCCACCACCTTTTTTTTTTTTTTTTTGAAATGGGACCTCACTATGTTGTACAGGCTGGTCTGGAACCCCTGGGCGCAGGTGATCCTCCTGCCTCAGTCTCCCAAGTAGCTAGGACTAAAGGGACAGAGAATTTTAAAAGCATATACATTTATGTATTTAAAATAGGCTCAGTCAAATAGGAAGTAGAGAGCTTCAGTGAGATGGGGGTTCAGGGAAAGAATGGAAATTCAATCCATCAGTTTGAAGATTTATTATCTCTAGAAATAGTGAGAGATTGGGACTCAAAGTAAAAAGGCCAGTGAAAAATTCCTAGTCTGTGGAATGACCAAGCAGTGACAATGCTGTTTTCAATTCTCTATTGCACTGTGCTGAGCTGGTCAAAGTTCACTGTGTGTGTACAACTGCACTAAGATGATGGTGCTTTGGGGAAATCAAGGAGGAGGCTGGTTCCAAGTATAGGGGGACTCGTGGCACAAGGAAGCACAGGAGAAGAAGTGAGGGGAGTGGTCCTCAGAGAGGAACCAGAGCCAGAGGTAATGGGGAGGACTCGGAGCTTGATTTTGCATGTAAAATGGGGGCATCCATCTTTTTTTATTTAGCTGTTGAAGTACAGGTGCTCTCATATGGCTAGAAGTCTTGGAGGACACCAGATATCTATATTACATTTTTATGAACAGTAGCCTTAGGGTTAATTATGTCCCATGAATTTTGCTAAGCACTTTACATTCATAAACTCATCAAATCTGAAGAGGAACAAATTATTGTCACCATTTTACAAATGAGGAAAGTTCAGGCAAGGAAGGCAAGCAATTTGTCCAAGGGCACAGGATTAATGAATAGTGCCCAGGTTCAAACCCAGGACTGCTGGACTCCAAACCACACAGTCTTAACCTCTTGTCTCTAACATCAGCTTTCGCCATCCCCTCTCCAGAAACCATTCTGTCTCTCTGTGGTCCCTGGTTTCTTCCCTTACAACCTTCTTGCCCCCACTCCCTCTCTCACGTACCTTTTCTTTTTTATCCTCACTCTCACCTCCTATTTAATTTCTGTCTCTGGAGGGCACCCGAACATTTCTAGGTATATTTCCCTGCCATAGATACCACGTCACATTCATTTTCAAATCAGATATTCAGCTTCCCTGAAGCTACAGGACTTATCTGAGGGCCACACAGGAAGAGGCAAGGCTAGGTGCTTGCTAGGGGCCCTGGTGACACTGATGGTTCTGAGATTGGGAGTGGCCAAGATGGCTGCCAGAACCCCCTCACCCATATTCCTGACATTCCTGGGCTGTCTCAGTGCTAACTACTTCCTGCTTCAACTTGTACTCCCTTCAGTCTGTTTTACACGTGGCAGCTCAGGTGAGCATTTTAAAAGCAGAAGTCAGAATCCCTGGTGGCTTCCATTAAGTTCTGATTGAAATTCAAACTTCTTATAATGACCCTTAGCTTCTGTGTGACCTTTTCTACCTTCCTTGTCTACCTCTCTGCCTCAACTTGTCCTCCTCTTTGCCTCATTCACGTCCCTCCAGCCTCCAAGTTCTTTATCATTCCTACCATACCAAAGGCTGCTGCTCCTTCTTCTCCTTCTTCTTCTGAGAGAAATATCCACCTGGTCATTCCTCTCTTCAGTCAAGTCTCCCCAAGAGGCCTCTGTGCCCACACAGCCCACCTAGACCAGCGCTCTCCTGTCGTCATCTCAACTCCCTTTTCTGTGCTATTCTTCCTCCTAGTACCCGTCTCTAGCTCACAGTCTAATGTGTACCTCTTGGTCACTATCTGTTTCCAGCTAAAATGGAAGCTCCTGAGAGCAGGGATTTTATCAGTCTCCTTCATTCTAAATCCTTAGCACCTGACAGATATAATAGCATTGCAGTCACACAGTAGGTGCTTCAGAACCACATACAGAATGAACAAGTGCAGTTCACAGACTTCTGTTAAAGGGAAAGGTTTCCAGTATGGCCTGACTAGGAGAGAAGGTGTATCAGTTAGGTCCTGGGAGAAGGAAAGAACAGGAAAAGTGGAATGTTTGGATGAGAGGCTAGAGGGGCAAAGGAGCTGGGCATGATGGCATGTATAATCCCAGCAACTCAGGAGGCTGAAGCAGGAGGATTGCAAGTTTAAGGCCAGCCTCAACAACTCAACGAGGCCCTAAGCAACTTAGTGAGACCTTGTCTCAAAATAAAAAATTAAAAAAAAGGGCTGAGGATACGGCTTAGTGATAAATACCACTGGGTTCAATCCTTGGGACCCAAAAATAAAACTAAAAAATAAAATAAAAGGGGCCAAGTTATGCACAGGACTTAGGGATCTTCTTAAGAGTAGTGTCCTAACCTGAGACTAAAAACACACCCGAATGGCAAGGAGGGAACAGCTGCCAGAATAGGCACACAGAGGACAGTGCCAGGGGTTCTGGCAGGGGTGGAGGGACACAGCCAGCTGGCAGTGTCCTGCAGGGAGGGATCCTAGAGAATGAATGCCTGGCCTTTTTTTCATTCCCTCTCTAACCTCCTGCCAAGACCCTGCTTCAATCCCAGCAGAGAGACAGAGATCAACCAGAAAGAGCTTATCAATGTCCACGCAGGACATGGAATAGGATGGAGGACGGAATGGGGTCTGGAGGTGCAAAGGAAGGCGTCCAGGTGCGAATCTATGGGGGTAGGAGGAAGCTGATTAAGGAAAGGAAGAGTGGAGACCTGGGTCACCAAAATGACCAAAATGGAGTACTGCAGACATATAGGAACTTTCTTTTCCCCTCACAGTATTGGAGATTAAATCCAAGGGTACTCTACCAAGCGATCTCCCCAGCCTTCATTTTCGGTTTTGTTTGAGATGGGGGTCTCACTAAGTTGCTGAGGCTGTCCTGGAACTTACAATCCTCCTGCCTCAGGCTCTCAAGCCTCTGGGACTACATGCATGCACCACCACACCCAGCAGCAGACACACAGGGATTTTATATAAGAGATGTCAAGCGTGTCTAACCTCACCTCTCATGACTTAATTCTATGTCCAATAAGGTTTTATAATTGTTCTCTTCATAAATTTAGTATGTCAGAGACATTGTAAGTTAAACTTTCACCTCCATCATAGCAGCCAAATTTCCTTTAGCACAAAATGCTCTCACTAACTCCCGGCTGCAGTGAGCAATCCTAGTTTGGTCACAGGTCAGCCAGGCCCTCTCATGTTTGTCTGCCATGCTGTCCTAAACAACCACTTAGCCTAAAGGGTATGAACTTTAAACTTCTCTTAAACTTTTGCAGTCAGTTTTGCAATGATGTCTTCCTTAGCATCATGCCATTCAGAAAACAGACTGCATTTCTAGCAAAAAGGATGATTGCCCCTGTCTCACCTTCTATGACACCTATGGCACAAGCAACCAATAAATAAATAAATAAATAAATAAATAAAATTACTTATAGAAATTGACCATGCTGATACCTTGACCTTGGCCTTCTAGCTTCCAGAACTGTGAGAACCAAATGTCCTGTTTTGTAAGTTACCCTTCTAAGGTATCTTGTTATAGCAGCCCAAGCTGACCAAGACACTCAGAAATCCCACTCCTAGGTACATACCCAAAAGGACTGAAAGTATCTGCCCACAGAAAAATGTATGCATGAATATTGGTGGCAGATTTATTTATAAGAGTCAAAATACACCAGCAACACAAACGCTCATCAGCTGATGAATGGAAAAACAAAACGCGGCATTATTGGTCATCACAGGAAACGAAGCACTGAGACACACCACAACAGGGAAGAACCGTGACAACATCTTGCTCAGTGAAAGTGCCAGACACAAAACAATAAACATAATGTTTACTTCCATTTATGTCATAAATCCAGAATAGGCAAATCCACAGAGACAGAGAGTAGATGGGTGGTTGCCAGGTGCTGGGGGAAGGACGGAATGGAGAGTAACTACAGAGTTTCTTTTGGGGATGACAAAAAGATTCTGGAATGAGATCATAGTGGTGGTTGCAAAACCGTGTCAATATACTAAAACCCACTGAATTATACACTTCAAACAGTAAACTTTATGGCATATGAATTAGACTTGATTTATAAAATGGATGATGAATGATAATGAGGTGAGGCCATTCTAGCCCCCTTATTTCACCACCCCAAGGAAACTGATGAAAGTAATTTTAAAACTCTGAGGTTATAAGAAAATCTATGGTGTCCTGGGACAATGTAAAGACCAAATCTATTAAAGTAGCAGGGGAGTCCTCTTCACTATTATTTTAGGGGCAGTTGTAGAAAAGGAAGTAGAAAGAGAAATATGGGAAGACTGAGGTCTCTAACAAGGGGCAAAAGGCCTCATATTCTCAGGGGTCCCAGACGCAAATTTGTAATGCTAAATGACATTAAAGATTCAGGTACAATGTATTGATTTCACAGTGGTACAACAAGGCAATGGCAGGAATTTTTGTTAAATATAAAATCACATCTCATGTATAAATGAACATTTTTAGTACAAATACTCAACATACAAAATTACATTGAATTTGTGTGTTGAGAATATTCATTTGTTAAACATGGAGATTGAGAATATATCAGCATTTTCATGGCTCTATTGTATTCTATTCTTCAGTGCTCTCACTTGGAAAAATAGAAACAGGAATTGTATATACCCCACCATAATTTTTTCTTACAACTTCAGATTTTTTTTTTATTGCTTTCATCAGTTTCCTTGGGATGATGTAATAAGGAGTCTAGAATGACCTTACCTCATTAATGTTCATCATCCATTTTACAAGGATTAAACAAGTTATTATTTGTATTCAGAATAGTGCCTAGTGTGTACGCAATAATGTATGTATAAGCTTTTGCTACTAATATTCTCTACCATTTCTCCAAATCAAACATTATAAGATACTGAGGAGGTATTGTGAATTGAATGTTTCTAAATGTAGTCTTCTCAACTCTTATGTTGAAACCGTACCCTGAAATATGATTTAGTAGGATGAGAGACCTTTGGGATGTGATTAGGTATTGAGGGTGGAGCCCTCATGCATGAGATTAGGGCCTTTATAAGTGTCACAAAAGAGCTTGCTTCCCTTCTCTGGTCTCTGCCAAGTGAAGAAACAAGAAGTTAGCCACCTACCACCCAATTGAGGCCCTCACAAGAAGCCAACCAAATTGGTATCCTGCTCTCACACATTCAGCTCTCAGATGTATGAGAAATAAGTGTCTGCTGTTTATGAGTGACTGACTGTGGTACTTTGTTTTATCAGCCTGAACTTTGACAGCAGGGGATGTAAAAATCTCTCTCTAAACATATGTAACAGAAATGAGTGCTGTGTGGCTCAGTGATAGAGCACTTACCTAGCATAAGTGAAGAGCTGGGTTCCATCTCCAGCACCAGGGGGAAAAAAGAAATTCTCTCTGTTCATTTTGAGCTAAGCTCTCAAAGGGTTAAGGCAGGTTCAAATTAGGGGTCTAGCTTGAAGAGGTGGCTTGGACCCAAGAAATGCACAAATGAGAAAAGAAGTATTTCTAGATTTTAAGAGAAGGAAGTCTGAGGTCGATACAGAATGTAGTGAAATCCATATAACATATTAGAGCTTTTTCTATGTTGATGTTGTCCCCCTTCTTTTGGAAAATGAGAAGAAGAAAATGAACATGCAATCATTGAATAGGTGTAAAAGACCTTGGAGACTCATTTAATTGGTGGAAATGATTTTTAAATAATATATATGCTCTTGATAGTATAGCCCATGAGAACTGTGTTCATTCATTCATGGAAACATTTATTGAGCATCTTACAAGTTTTCTCTTGTCACAGGTTTACGTCTACCAAGAGGCACGTACTGATTAGATTAAGCCTCCTTTAACTGTAAGTGTGGAAAGGCATGGCCTCCTCAGTGACTCAGTCCATTCAGACTACTGTATCAGTGTCCCAGATCAAGTGGCTTATAAATAACCAAAATTTATTTCTCATGGTTTGGGTGGATGGGAAGTTCAAGGATAAGTGCTGGCAGATTCATCTGGTGAAGGCCTGCTTCCTCACCATCTTCTCACTGTGTGCTCACATGGTAGAAGGAACTACATAGTTCTTGGGGTCTTCTTTTTTGTAAGCAATAATCTCATTCATGAAGACTCCATCCTCATGACCCCATAACCTCCCTAAGGCCTCACTTTCTAATACGATCACATTGTGAGGTTGATTTTAACATAGGATTTGGGAGGGACACAGACATTAGTGTATATCACTGTAGTTAGTATTCCAAGTAGAAGGTATGTAAAGCTTCCATGTACTCTATAGCAATGGTATGTTTGGGGTACAAAATGCATTTGACTTGAACACACTTTCCATTGATTTGTGCTCTGCCGAATGTCACACTGCCCTTAGCAGATGCTTGAGAGGCACAACCCAAGCCTTCCGGCATTATCCTATATGGCAATTACTTTCAGCACAGGACTTCACAATTGAGCAGGCACATCCGCTTCTAGATTGTAGCCGTCATCAGTCTCAGCCTAAACCACAGTTTAACTGACTAAGAACATAATTGGAATTAAGGTTTAGAAGGAAAGATAAGACAGATCTAATCTGCACACAAGAGCAAAACATATACACACTCATTATCTCATTGTAATTTTTGTGCACCCTCATTATTGAAGAGCTTTCATGTAGTGCACAGATCTAACCTAACAAGGCAGCATATGAAGGATTATCCCACAATCCTCTAAAGCTACAGGAGCAGTGGTGAGATGGATGCCCTTCCACAGTTGTCTCACCCAGGGAATGGCTGCATCCCAATTCCAGGGCATGGTCTGGTATCCAGGCAGATGGAGGGCTTTGCCAGCAAGACCAAGAGCTGTGCTTTGTACAGGGATGGGAACTTCTGCCTAGCCATCCTGTGCCTGGGCACACACTTTCTGAATGGTCACATACAGCTTCCTACTCTGGATCAACCAGGCAGAGTGAAAAGCCCTTTTTGTGGTTTGAGATCCTTCAGAAAGGAAGAAAACCTACATACCACTTCTGATGAGCCACACAAAAATGGTTCCCAATAGAACAAATTTGAAGGAAGGCCACCAAAGGACCCATTGTCATATCCCTCCCTCTTTTTCAGTTTTTTTGGTTAATCTTTAGTCACAGCTTATCTCACCAGGGGTAACTGAGGAAGATGCTTTGCTAGTTTGCTAAAGGTCAAATAAATGAAGCTTAATTTGAGATAATCTAAAGTAATTCCTTAACTATGACCAATGTCAATTTGTTATCTAAAAGGAAGGAACTTGAATTGGACTAGTCTTGGAAACCCTGACTCACTGCTTCAACTGCCCTTACATTCTAGTTCCTCAAATTACAGCCCAACTTTCGCCAGTAAACACCCTTCAAGTCAATGTTCAGTATCCACTGAAAACACAAAGGGAACTTGTGAAAAGATCCACTTCCTTCATTTGCTTCTTCCTGCACTTCAGTATTCCATTGAACATTTCTCCTTAAAAGTGGATATGTGTGGGGCTGGGGATGTGGCTCAAGCAGTAGCGCGCTCGCCTGGCATGCCCAGGGGGCTGGATTCGATCCTCAGCACCACATAAAAATAAAATAAAGATGTTGTGTCCACCGAAAATTAAATATTAAAAAATTCTCTCTCTCAAAAAAAAAAAAAAAGTGTATATGTGAACGCCACGCTAAGTGAAATAAGCCAGACTCAGAAAATCAAGGGTCAAATGTTTTTTCTCATATGTGGAAGCTAGAGTGAAATAAGGGGTTGGGAGTGGCTGGATATCATAAGAACAGAGAAATCAGTGGAATAGAAGGAGATTGAATGGGAGGGGGAAGAACATGAAAGGGGAGTAAGTGGGGAATGAATTCAACAAAAGTACACTATGCGTATGTATAAATGTACCATGATGAATTCCACCTTCATGTATATATATAAAGCACCAATTGAAAATAAAGAAAAGAATGACCAGTAGAGTAGAGGAAGGGGAATTGGGGAGGGAGAAGGGAAGGGAAGGAGGAAGCACTAGGGATTGTAATGGAGCAAATTAAATTCCAATCATATATGATTATGTCATATGTCCACACACAGATGTCATACATTATGTCCACTATTATGTACAACTACAATGCACTAATGCAAGCCAAAAAAAGTGAATAGGAACCTTAAACAGACATAAATAAATAATCACATTTATTAAAATGCAAATATGATGGGGCAGTGATTGGAACAATGTCATTTTTGTGGCTTTGAAATTACATGGGATCAACACCGCAAAACATCACCACAATAGCTTAAAAGACATTGAAGAAAAAATGTTGGGTCCACATAATTATGCTGATGGCTCTTTATGCCTTGACAGAGCTAAAGTCATAATTAAATATCTCTTTCTTTGCTTCGTTCAATAATGACAATGCTATACCAAATGCTTATGGTGGGTGGTATTCTAAGTGCTTCACATGTAATAAACACATTGAATCCTCATGCTGACCTGATGAGGCTGATGAGTATCTGAAGCAGAAAGGTATACAAACTAACCCAAGGATGCTTATCTATCCAATGGTAGCTTGAATTTGTACCTGAGCAGGTGTGATTCAAAATCCATGCTTTTAACCAATTCATCATACTTTCAGACTTTTCAAAGGTGCTTGTGGTTCTGCATAAGGAACTAACCTCACTTTATGTCCCTCCCACAGACAGTCCCTAAGAAATTCATAATAGGACCCAGTACCCTTAAAAAAAATTACAAAAGGAGATGGGTACTGTGGCGAATGCCTAAAATCCCAGCAACTCTAGAAGCTGAGGAAGGAGGATCACGAGTTCAAAGCCAGCCTCAGCAATTTAGCAAGGCCCTAAATAACTCAGTGAGATCCTGTCTTTAAATAAATTATAAAAGGGTCCAGGAATGTGGCTCAGTAGTTCAGTGCCCCTGATTCAATCCCCAGTACCAAAAAAACCAAAAGGAACATCGTCCATTAGATGATGTTCTATAAGGTAGTCTATTTTAAGTGTGATTCACAGGAGGAAGGGAGATATAATTTCACACACTGAATGACCTAGTAAACTTGATACACAATCAACATTGAAAAAAAAAAACTTCCATCTCAAGTTTCCCATGAATTAATCACTCATAAGTCCATTGCTGCGTCATCCTCGGGTGTCACAGCCGCCGGGAAATTTAAGCAAAGAGTCTGACTCAAGGTGTGTGTGGCAATCCATCGTATTAAATGATCTTTTGGTGTTAGATCTAACTTACATAATCGTTGAATGGTGGAGATGAGAGGGGCCTGGCAGCTTCTGAACTTACTGTCCTTAAGTGATCCTGCCCAAGAAGGATGAATGAGATGCCCCAGGTCCTCAATCCAGGCAGCAGAAGGAGCATCATGAGATGATGATCACAGACTTTCCAGTGTTGGATGTCTTTCTGCACTTTGCATACTGCTCACCCACCCCTGTGTTTTTTAAAAAATTTGTTCTTTTTAAATATACAAGAAGTAGAGTGTATTTTGACACATTGTGTATACATGGAGTATACACAATAAGGATATTGTGTATAAGGATCCCATTGTTATGGTTGTACATAATGTAGGATTACATTGGTCATGGTTCATATGTAAGGACAGAAAAGTTATGTCCCTGTGACTTTTTTTTTAATACAAAAGTAACATGTTGGGCTGGGTGCAGGTAGCTTAGTGGTAGATCACTTGCCTAGCATGTGTAAGGCCCTGGGTTTTCTATCCCCAGCACTGCAAATAAGAAAGTTGCATATAATTTTATTGTGGTAGTGAGATCTACTTAGCCCAGCCCTAAGTTCATTTAAAAAAAAAAAAAAAAACTAAAATGTTCTCATGACCTGGGATTAAGGACACTTTCTTATTCTCTGTATAGACAAAGTTAACATAGTTATATTTACTAGTTGAATTTTGGAACTGTATTTGACCTACTTGAAATAGGAGTTCAGTGGTGCTTACCTGTTCTTCACTGAGAGAAGCAGACAGGTAGCATCATAAAACACTAAAGCACCAGGGAACAGGAAACAGGAGTGTGGAAAGTGGAAAATGAGCATTCTTTTTTATCTTCTGTAGGAACTCATTTTCTATCATTCTACTATATTTCATCATTAATCACTTGGTCCCTGTGGAAATGGTTGGGGATATCTCTGAAAAACAGACAGCCGGGCACTGTGGCGCATGCTTGTAGTCTCAGCAGCTTGGGAGGCAGGAGGATTGTAAGTTCAAAGCCATGCTCAGCAGCTTAGTAGGACCCTAAGCAAATCAGCAAGACCCTGTCTCTAAATAAAATATAAAAAAGGGTTAGGGATGTGGCTCAGTGGGTAAGTGCCCCTGGGTTCAATCCCCAGTACCAAAACAAACAAACAATCAAACAAAACAGAAGATGTTTCAAGTTCTGGGAACAAGGAAATGTCAGATTTTTGGCCTCCTCTCCAGTCCAGGCGCTCAGAACCTCCTCTACCCGCCTGCCTCTAGTCTCCCTCACCAGTCACTGTATACAAAAACCTTTCTATATCATAGGTTTTATTCCATCACCTACTTCTTTAAAAACATTCAGTGACTGTGCACTCTGTTCAAGAGAAAGTCCACACTTTCATAACCCTGAGCAGAATGGCACTGTTCCTCTTTGTAGTCATCCCGCCTCCATGTGCCTGTGCCAACTGTCCACTAACCAAATTCGAATGTTCTCAGTTCCACAAGCACACCACCTGCTTGCCTGTCTCGTTATCTTTGCTCAAGGGGTTTTTCCTCTAGAATGTCGCCTCACCCTCTGTGCAATCCAACTCTGATTCACTCGGCAGGGTCCAGCCTGGAGGCTTCCTGCATAGCCCAAGTGTACTGACATTCTCTTAAAGCACTCATTATTGGTAATGCGGATTTCTCATTTGCTGGTCATTTTTCCATGTACATTTCTCCTACATTCTCATTTGTTTTATAATTTCCTTTAGAGCAGGATACATTGCTTAGACTAAAAAACATTTTCAGTATGCCTTAAAAACATAAAGAATTAAATATCAGACAATGGATTATTTGACAACTCTCCCCAAACTCTCCTTGAAGAGCTGACACTTAAAACACTTGAGATAATTTTTTAATAATTATTCTAAAAATCTAAAAGCTCACGAATAAATCTTTAAGAAAGGGCTTTTACCTATAATTCATGGTAAAAGATAACTTGTTATAGTGTCTTTATTAATCAATTAAGAGAATTAAGAAAATGGGAATAAATAAACTCATTTTTTTTGTTTTGTTTTTTAAAAACCTACCTAAGTTTGTCCCAACATTAAAGACAAAAAGTGACAAGAATATAACTAGAGGCTCACACACCACATGTTTAAGTATTTTAAGGTTATGAATCAAGCTCACAAACTATTCTGCCTTTTAAAAAATGCGTCTTTGAAATGACCTGAAGCTCAAGTTTACCTTCTCTTCCCTCTCTTGCCTCCATTCTATATGACCAGTGGCCTCCAAAATTACCCAGAACATCTCAGCCTGCACATCTGAATGCGTTCCCTGCATAGGGCCTCCCCTTGGCCACCTGTTGGGCCTAGTTATACCTTCTGGCCACAGGGTCTGCCCCCAGAGGGACAAAGAAGAGACTTAAGAATTATACCAGAAACTATGCAACTTCTAAAAGAAAAGTTAGAGCCAATACTCCAGGACATAGGCACAGGCAACAACTTTCCCAATAGAAACCCTAAAGCTCAGGAAATAATGCCAAGTGTTAATAAATCACATTAAAAAGCTGAACAGGAAAGGAAATAACAAAGTGAGAAGAGAGAGCCTACAGAATGGGAGAGAATCTTTGCAAACTACTTTTCTGATAGGGGATTAATATCCAGAATATGTAAAGAACTCAAAAAACTTGACACCAAATAACCGAATTAATTAATGGGCAGATGAACTAAATAGACACTTCTCAAAAGAAGAAATACAAATGGTAAAAAAAAAATTATGGCTATAAAAAGATGTTCAACATCTTACTAAAGTAATTAGGAAAATACAAATCAAAACTGCATTGAGATTTCATCTCATTCCACTAAGAATCCAAACAACAATAAGTGCTGGAGAGGATGCGGAGAAAAAGGAACACTTTTACATTGTTGGGATTGTAAATTAATACAATCACTATGGAAATGAGCATGGAGATTCTTCCAAAGACTAGGACTGGAACCACTATATGACCCTATGACCCAGCTATAATTTTGTCATATGATACTGATACATACATACTCATGTTTATGGCATCATGAGTCACAATAATCAAACTATGGAACCAATCTAGGTGTCCATCAATAGATGATGGATAAAGAAAATGTTTTATATATATATATATGATGGAATTTTATTTATCCCTAAAGAAGAAATAAACTGATTATATGTTGTTTGCAGGAAAATGGGTGGGACTTAACATTATGTTAAGTGAAATAAGCCAAACTCAGAATATCATGGGTAGTATGTTTTCTCTTATATGTAGAAGCTAAGGAGGAAAAAGGAAAACAAAGTGTGTGTTGGGGCTAGATCTCATGAAAATTGAAGGGAGACCATAGAGTATAGGAAGGGGATGGAGAAGGAGAGAGTAACCACTGGGGAACAATATTGGCCAAATTACATTGTAATATCATGGACATATATGGGTGTGTAGCAATGAATCCCAACATCATAACTATAAAAAATAAACAAATAAAAAAATAAAGCACCAATAAAAAATGTGGAAAAAAAATCTGACAACACAAAAAATCTGACAACTCAAAAAATCTGACAACTCAGACTTAGGTGACATTTTCAAGAAGCTCAGTTCAAATAGCTTCCCACCCCAAATGAGAAATCCTGTGATGTCCTTCCCCTCTATTTATCCCTGCTATCCCACCCTCCTCCCAACATGTCCCTCTCCTCCAGTTTCCAACCACACCAAGCAGAGAGCTGTCTCTTTTCACATAGAAAACCATAAAGATCAGGCTGAAGTTCTGCAAGCACAACATGTCTTTGGATTATTTCCATTTGGTTGTCTTCAGTGGTAGTGAATATTAACTCAATGGTCCAGGAAACCCAAGTTCAGGCTGAGAGTCAGGAATTCCAGAACTCATTATTGAGCCCAGCAACATAGTGCTTAGTCTAGGCACTAACATCTTTGCTTTTCCTGATTTGCAAAGCAGGGATAATGATACCCAACTCAGGGGCTGGAGTATGGGTTAATTAATGATTGTATGGTGCTAAGTATAAGGAGGCTTCGTGGCACAGGCAGGTAACATGCCTTGTAGGAGTGATACATATTAATAATATTGTATTAGACCCCAGCACAGCTATGTCAATCACTCTGAGGAATGTGGTCTAAGCAGAACTCCTTTATTTCATTTTATGATTATATACTAGCTTTTAGGTTCCTGCTCTAAATTCATCTTTATAATAATACAGAAATTGTTTATTTATGTTCCTCCATGAGTTCTGTAAAGGAAGGGCAGGCTGTGAGTTATTTTGAATTCTGGGTGTGTCACAGTGTTGCTTTTACCAAGCTGTTTATTGGACAGACTGGAGAGGAGAGGACTGCACCCATGCCTTGGGCCTAAGGGGAAGAGAGAAGCAAGAAGCTCTCTGTGCCAGAGGAAAAGTCAGGACTTGGCCTGGCTGCCTGAGTGCTCAGCGGAGGTGCCCTAATCCCCTACACCCTCACCCCAACACAGGTGACAGCTTACTGTCTCTACATCACCAGACTTTGTAGACCTTGGTGCAGAATTGCCAAAACTGTTCTTTACAAAACTGCCTTCTAACAAAAAAATACTGACTTTCTGCTATATAAGATAGCTACAAGGAAAGTCTTTTTTTTTTCTTTTAATTCTATCAACTGGAGCAGTGAATGAAAAAATTATACTATAGCAGAACAAGAAAACTTTAGGACCTGACTTTTAAGAGACCTCGAAGGATTAGTTAATCCCAACAGTTACATAACTAGAAAAGAGAAGCAATTGTCCCTACTTACTGTGTCAAATTCAAATTAATACATTAGTCCAGTGCAGGGCTCATGCCTGCCAGCCTTAGCGGGAGGAATGCAAGTTTGAGGCCAGCCTCAGCAACTTAGCAAGACCCTGTCTCAAAATAAAATGAAAAGGACTGGGGATGTAGCTTGGTAGTAAAGTGCCCCTGGGTTCAATGCCCAGTAGGAAACGAGGGAAGGAAGGAAGGGAGGGAGGGAGGGAAGGAAGGAAGAAAGAAAGAAATCAAACCAAATTTTAAAAATTGAACTCGAGGGCTGGGGCTGGGGCTCAGTGGCAGAGCGCTTGCCTAGCATGCGTGAGGCACTGGGTTCGATCCTTGGCACCACATAAAAATAAACAAATTTTAAAAAAGGTATCTGTCCATCTACAACTACAAAAAAATAAAATAAAATAAACTGAACTCAGATGCCTGAGTGTTAAGAAGTTTTTGAGAAATAAAATAATAAAGGATATGAAGTTGAAAACATAAGATACAGAGAAAACACTTATTCATTCACTCCATAAACATTTACAAGCACCTAGTGCATGCCAGACATTGTGCTAGGAAGAGAGATATAGCAGGGAACAAAAGAGACAGAAATCCCTGCTTCGTGGAGTAGATGTCGTAGGAGAGGAAACTGATAATAAACAAGCCAGCAGGGGAACAGGATGTAATGATATGTGCTGTGCAGGTAACTCATGTAGGTGGAGGTGATAGTGTCTGAGTGACCTTTCTGCAGAGGTGACATTTAGGCTGAGATGTGAAGGACCAGCAGGAATCCTTCCTCTGAGGACCTGGGCAAGTGTATTCTAGGCCCCACAAACGGGTCGTGCTACATTCCTGAGGCAGGGAAGAGCTCAAGCAATTGCTTCAGGGTGGGGGTGAGCAGTGGGAGATGGGGCAGTGAGTCAGGGAGGGGCATGGTCCATTCACAAAGGTCCTGTAAACCCATGTGCAGCCCCTTTTTCAGATTTTATTTAGAGATAGGGTGTCACTGAGTTGCTTAGGGCCTCGCTACATTGCTGAGGCTGGCTTTGAATTCACCATCTTCCTGCCTTAGCCCCCTGAGCAGCTGGGATTACAGGTGTGCACCACAGCTCAGACTGGAGATTTCTAAGAGTGGTGGGGAACCCTTGGGAGAGTTATAAGCAGAAGAGTAATAGGATCTGATTCATATAGGAAAAGATGATTCTGGCCTCTCTCTATAAAAAACTGTAACGAGGAAAAGGACAAAAGAAAGGGGGCAGAGAGAATGAATCTAGCCAAATTATATTGTTACACTGTGTGTATGTTTGACTGTGTAACAACGAGGAGTCCCAACATGATACACAACTGTAGTGCACCAATAAAAAATATGGGGAAAAGAATAGTGGGGAGCAGAGAAACCAGCTAGGGGACTATCACAGTTAGTAGTTACGTCTTTGTCCTGGGATCAGTATTTGCTCATTCTTGGGAAAACTAATGACAAATGATCATTTTGTGTGTATTATTTCATATGTCATTGGGAGAATAAAAAGACATAATTTTTTTAAAGGACATTCCAGAACATGTTGAATAAGTAGTCATAGCCAAACATTACTTTGCACAATCTGGATTATAGATTTATGGCATTTAGTTCTTCCTGGGCCTTTTGACAGTCAAAGTTACCTGTTGATTTCCTTCCATACTTGTGTTAATGGTTGTTCCAAAACCACAATCTTCTCAATCACAAATTCTCCCCCAGACCTATTTTTTTTTTTTTTTTTGCGGGGGAGGAGTATACCAGGCATTGAACCCAGGGGCACTTAACCACTTAGCCACAGCCCCAGTCCTTTCTATGCTTGATTTTGAGCAGGGCCTCGCTAAGTTGCTGAGGCTGGCTTTGAACTTGTGATCCTCCTACTTCAGCCTCTCAAGTAGCTGGGATTACAGGCATGTGTCACTGTGCCAGGCTCTAGACCCAATTTAGGGGAGTCACTTTATCTCTCTCTCCATAAATAACGTGACTCTTGTGCCAACTTCACATTCTGAACTTCCTCTTAGTGTAGCAAGAAGTATACTCTCCAAAATGTTTACCTATCTGTGCTCAAAATCCTCTTCTCAACCAATGTGCACCTTCCCAATTATTCCCTCATTCTGAAGTGTTTTTTAGTATAGTCCCATCTCCTTTTTGCTCCTTTCTGCTTCTACAACTGCTTAATTTCTTAACAAGTCACCCTTCCCTTACCTTTGGCAGTGGCTAGCCTTCTCCTCCTAGGCTTTGCCTCTCCTTGGACTTGTAAATAAATTTTGGGCTCCCTCTCCAGTTGTACTGCCCACCTGCCTATCCTTCAAACACTGTACAAATTCAGCAATGTTTTCCTTCTTGCCAAATCCAATATCCCTTTCACATATTTCTTGAATTTCCTCATCTGTGTTTTGTTTTCTACTTGTGCGAGTATTATTTTTTTCTTTTTAAGTTCCATCATTCATTATAAGTCTCTCATCATTTATTCAACACTTAATAGATAACTTCCAGTTCTACGGGATTCTGTAAGATCCCTCACTGCCATTCTTTCTTTACCTGTCCACAATCTCTTATGAAGAGCTCCATGAAACCACAAGTATTTTTTTTAATCTTCAGATTTTAGAAGGATAGTGTCTACTTGTAGCATTATACACTGATTTTGCAGTGGCAAAATGTAGCTATTCACTCTAAGTGGAATAATTAAAGACAACAAATTGCCTCTTATCAGTGCAGGTCAGATTTTGTAGCCAAATTTTAGTACCCTCCTCCCCCATATTGATGATTGAACTCAGGGATGCTCTACCATTGAGCTATATCCCCAGCCACTATCTCTCCTTAAACAAACAAACAAACAAACAAAAAATCAACAGGATTTCACTAGGTGTCCAAGGTTGGCCTTGAACTTGCCCAAGCTGGCCTCTAACTGAACTTGCAATCTTCCTGCTTCTGCCTTCTGAGTCGCTGGGATTATTAGGCATGTGCCACAATGCCCAGCTGCCAAATAAGTTTTGATGTTAATTTGCCCCAAACAAAAACCTTTGAAAATCTTCAGCTCCTAATTTGTTCTGCTGATATTCCAAATCTATTTCTCTGTCCTGCTCTCTTGTCTCTGTGTGTGGCTTTGTCTTTCTAAAACTTTCTAGCTAGTTTTCAAGTCATTGCTTCAACGCCAACATTTTCTAAAACAAACATACATATAAACAAACAAACAAAAAACTAGATATCCCCCTGAAAACAGTTTCCTTTCTGAAGAATTTCATTGGTTACCCTTCAAAAGTAAAATCTTTTCGGGGTGGGGGGCAGGACCAGGGATTGAATTCAGGGGAATTTAAGCACTGAACCATACCCCCAGCCCTTTAAAAAAAAAAAATATTTATTTAGAGACAGAATCTTGTTGAGTTGCTTAGGGCCTTGCTAAGTTGCAGAAGCTGGCTTTGAACTCACAATCCTCCTGCTTCAGCCTCCTGAGCTGCTGGGATTATAGGCGTGCACCACAGTGCCTGGCCAGAAGTAAAATCTTAATATCTTTTGGTTCCATTCATTTTTGTTTGCATGATGCATGTGATCTATCATCCAATCTCTTGGTTTCATTCCATTCAACAAACTCTGTCTCAATCCAAGCTTGTATTGCTTAATCAGCCACCAGGGCAGTTTCTGGAATTCTGTCCCTAACTGCTTTCAAATTTATTTTCCTATATTCAATCCTTCCATCATGTCAGGAAGACCAATGCCACTGTCTCTGAAATATTTCATTTATTGTGAAATACCTATTTTTGCTCAAGACTTTATACCAATTTTTTTCTGCTTGAATTTAATGACTGGCCCCCATCCGAGGCTCCTGAAAAAAAAAAAAAATTCTACTTCCTAAGCTTCCTTCCTAAACCTTTCTCTCCAGCCAAACACATTCTTCTTAGGTTACTTTATCCTTTCATGTGTTCAAGTGACACCTGGATCCTGATACCTTTCTCAAGTGTAAGATAGAACAATGTAGTATTAAATGCTACTGATACATTGTATCTTATTTTGTTGGTAATTTATGTAACTGAATTAGCCAGTGTAGTTCCAGCAAGCACCTTCATTCTTTCCCATTTCTGCTGAAGGAAGAAACTCCCAAGGTACTTCATTAACAAGTAAGAAATGAATAAATAAATAGGACATCTACTGAATAAGGAACAAAGGATAAGCCACTGGCAGAATGTTAGCATTAAAATTGCAGAAGCACTAGGGATTTCTGGTGTTTTGAATGAATGCTGAGCACATAGATATCTAAATCCCTTCCTTTATTTTATATACTTGACATTCTTGCACTTCTTTCATTTTTTCCTGTAATCCCCTCAGTAATTCTTTCACTGCTATTTATGCTATAAAAATACATATGACTCCATTTAGTTCTTCAGGTGAGAGTCAATGAATATTTATTCACAATCTTGAAAACATTTGCTATTTCAAATATCGTTTTTTAAAAAGATGAAGCTAGAGAAGACAACTCATTGCAAGATCAGCTAACAAGAGAGAAACCTCAAAATATGAACTTATTCAACAACTCCCTGTTTCGGAAATTCCTGCTTGGATGTCACTCTATTCCATGACTTTACAAATGGCTAGAAGGCAGTTATAAATGTAGATATTTAAGATTGCTAATGTACAGATGAAAATAAAATGCAAAACACTTCATTAAATTTAAGAGTGATTCTATAAACTAAAGGAAAGAAAAATCCAACAGACATAGCTAGGTCACCTGTAAAAAATATGTACAAAATATAACAGATAAGTTGGACAGGTTAAAAAAAAAATAGAGCAAAAAAAGAACCGTATGGGGAAATGATATAAATAACAAGTTAGTGACAATCAACAATGTGATAAATTTCTATTTATTTATTTGGTGGTGGTACTAGGGCTTGAACCTGGGGCCTCGCACATACTAGGTAAATGCTCTACCACTAAGCTACAACTTCAGCCCTTAAGATTTCTTTTAAAAGGCAATATAAAATGAGATGAGTTAGTAAAACTGTTCCATAAGAAAATAAGAGGTAAAAGAATATTATTCATTAAAATAAGGTAGTACAGTTGTTTTCTATTTTTTTTCAGTACTACAATTTTTTATTCAATAAAAATCTAAAGATTTCAGTCACATGTCAAAAACTGATATGAGTAAGCATCTCTTATCCTGGAAGACATGATGTGAAGCTCACAGGCTCAGGCTCCTCTCCGATCCAGCTCCCTCTTTCCTCTGGCTGCAGTCTCTGATGCACCTGCCCTGGAGGCCAAGGGCTCCACCAGGGACTGTCTATTCTAACTCCCATCCTCTAATTTACAGATACAAAACCTGATGCCTAGAATGGACAAATGACTTAAAACAGCAGAAATGGTCTACAGAAGAGCCAAAATCAGAGCTCTGATCATTAGCTATGTTCAGTGCTTTATAATTCATTTTTTTTCAGTCTTTGTAATAACCTGGATTGAGTGTCTTTTATATGCCAGGAACTATGTTAGGTATGATAAGACACATGTTCCCTGCTCTGAAGAAGCTAACTGACTAGGAGAGCTGTAATTTCTAAATAACAATACGGAGAAATTACTTGGGATATTATAAAATTCCATGAGAAAATGGAAAATATCAGACAATACCAAATGGGAACTCAGGAAAACTCTTGAAATAGGATATTTAATTAGAATTTCAAAGATAAATAAATGTTAGAACTAGTACAGTTTAAAAATAAAATAGAGGCTGGGTGTGGTAGCACACACACCTGTGATTCCAGCTGCTTGAGAGGTTGAAGCACGAAGATTGTAAGGTTGAGGCCAGCCTGAGCAACTTAGCAAGACCCTTCCTCAAAATAAAAAATAAAAAAGGGTTGAGATGTAGCTCTGTGGTAAAGTACCCTGAGTTCAATCTCTAAGACCACACACATTTCAAAAAAAAAGAAGGGAAGAAAGCCAGTCAAAGAAGGTTTTTTTTTAAAAAAAAAAAAAACATTTAAAAAATTTATAATATATTATTATTTTGTAAAATATCTGAAAAAAAACTTTTGAATTAACATATACATTCTGGTGAAGCATTACCTAACTTCCTAAACTTCTGGAAGTTAACACTTAGAAGAAGTATTCTGATATTCTTTTCAGTTATTTTAGGCAAAGGTTAGGAGAGAATCCAATGACACTCATTTGAATAGCATCATCATTAATAGGGAGATGTTTTAAATTAAAAGTTCTAAAATTCTAGCATCAATGTCAAAACAGTCCCTACTTCCCTCACTTTTTTTTTCTTTTTTTTTTTTTTGCGGGGGGCGGGGGTTTAGGTCAAACCCAGGGGGCCTGCATACACTAAGCAAACACTCTACCACAGAGCTATAGTCCCAGCCCTCTCTCACTTTTTAAGTTGGGCAATCTTTGTTTTAAGATTCTAATAAAGCAAAATCAAAGAGTAGAAATGTTCCTCATTATTTAGGGTTCCTATTTGGATCATCTGGGTGGACAGCATATTAACTTTCATGTTTCTAAGATCTTTATTCAAAGGCAAGCAGGATATTAGGTTAGACAGGTCTGATGTGTACCAAATCACGCAGGTGGCCTTGGAATTACTCCTATTGGTTTCATTTGTTATAAACACAGAGATTTCTCATGATCACAAGTTGTCACAAAGGCTCTAAGCACTTAAGATAGAGTTATCGGTATGTCCTCTAATCACAAATTTTACTTCCTCCCCAGTTCTTCTGGACATTTTTTTCTATGTTGCTGGTTCAAAATCATTAAAAATATCCCCTGGTGGCTGATAATTAACCAACAATTAGAAAAGGACATGAATATTGACATTTGGGCTTCTCTGTACATGGTATTTGACTAATGCTTCTAAAGAAGAGAGTCATCAGGCACATAGGCAGAGGGAAATCAAAGCTCCACCAAGAAGAAATGATGGTAAAATCCATAGTAATGAGAATAAACAGAATAGTTAAAATACTAAATCCCTTGAATGCAAGAAACAACTAAAAGGGTCTAAATGATGCAGTCAACAAACTGTCAATACCAAATGCTTTATTCCACCTTCAACTGTCACTTCCCCATTTAGATAATTTTCAAAAGTGTGTTTATGTATATGTTCCTAAACACATGCAAGAACATACAAACATATATTTGCATTCTGAAATCAATTACCTTTTTGACTAAATTATGGGTTAGATTCTAATCAGTACCCTGAGAGGAAAAAATAAATAAAAGGAATAGATGAGAAGTTTACAGGGATGCTTTTTCCTGAGAGCACATTACAAAACAAGGCTGACACACATTCTACACATTCCATCCAATAGTTTCAAAGATATTGTGTGCAGAACAAAGCAAATATACAGTATTACAAGTAAAGAGAGGGATGAACAGGCATCAAAGGTGTGTTTAGGCTGGTGGTGATGGACACCTCACATTGTGCAGAGTGGCACGGAGATTTAACACTAAAACAACACACTGATTTTACAAACAGAGTCTAGAATAATGAGAAACCATCAGGATGAAGAACTTGGTTCACCTCTCAACCTTAGGACCTGTCAAATCTGGTATATGAAAGGCAATTCTGAGCTGTTGATTGGGAATCTGAAAGTAATCATTCCCTTCTCAAGGCATTTTTTAAAAATAATTTATTTATTTATGTATCTTTAGTTTTAGATGGACACAGTATTTTGTTTTTATGTGGTGCTGAGGTTTGAACCCAGTGCCTCATGCATGCTAGGTGAGCACTCTACCACTGAGCCATAACCCCAGCCCCTCAAGGCATCTTTATGTGATTTATTATCATCTAATCCATTGCCAAAGTTAGTATACTGCAAATAAGCCTAGGCCAAAGGAAAGTGGCTTTTGAGAGAAGTTTGATTGTTTTCTTAACACTGGAAATTCCAAGAAGCCTTATCTAGAGAGGGCTAAATTGTGGAGAACAGTAACCAGCAGGAACTGTATTATCTGACATTTACTCTGTTGATTAAATGCTAAACAATGGTGAGGGGTGCTTAATGAGGGGGGAGAAAGCTAAATGAATATACTAACAGACAGTGGTCAGGGTACTCTCAAGTATCTAATATTGAAATAGTCAATAGGTTATCTATAATAGTAATAGACACTGATCCACAATCATATTCAACATTATTACAGAGATATTGGAAAGATATCAATGACTCAGAAGGATTTTCTCAGCAATGACTTACCTCAAGATCCCGGTCATAGTACCTGTTTCTGGAATTTTCGTATCTATTTCGGGTGTCAGCACACCTACGCCGAGAGTCGAGGCTCCTGCTGCGATTGTTGGCACACCCATTACACCTGCCACAGCCACAGCCACAGCAGTTTCGACCCCCCATCGAGGTGCTGGATTGGATCAGCCTTCAGATTCTCTCCAAAAGAGAATAGTAAGTATTGTAGAAGGCAAGTAGTATCCCCGGCTACATAAGCAGCCAGAATAGCCTTCCAATAGTCCCAAATGGGCACAGCCAGGGACCTTTGTTCTTGACAAAAGAAGGAACCCTCAACAAGGGATTTCTGATCAAAAGAAATATTCTATTATAATTAGGAAAGACCCTCACCAATTCAAAAGAAGACAAACCCTGACTTTCTCATCTCTCCAGCCAAAATGATGCAAAGAGCCTCTCCTGATGGACTCAGGAAAGCAAATGAGCATCACTGTGGCTAGTGACTCCTCTTTATTATGGGGATGATGTCACTAGAGCTTTAATTTTCTCCTGATTGCATGAGCTAGTAGGAATTCAGCTTGAAATTTAAGGATGTCAGAGAACAATAACAATAATTACCACTTACGTACAGCTTTGTATTTGCCCTGTGGTTTAGAATCATTAGCGATTCCTTACAACAAATAGGCATGCTGGTCACCACCTAGGTGTTCCTGGAGGAGAGGGGACCTGTCTCCACTGGAGCTGGACACACGATCCTAATTTAATTATTTTCAGTCCCTGATGCTTTAAGTCTAAGAAAGTTGTGGATAATTTTAGTTTTATATGCAAGAAATTAATTTGAATATAAAGGAAGTGAAACTAGGGTGAGTAAGGAGGAGACTTTCAGTTTTTCTTCTGAGACCTTCATATACTCCCTCTGAGTAGAGTGACCATAATATTAAGTCAAAGTTCTATTCCTGCTCCCTCTCTCCTCTGATACCCCTTCTAGAGTAAAGGCAGAGAAGCATTCTCAGTATTCGGCATCTCTCTCTCTCTCTCTCTCTCTCTCTCTCTCTCTCTCTCTCTCTCTCACTTAACCTCTTGTCTCCCATACATACACAACAAATTTAAAGGTGATTGAATAACAGAGAGTTAAGGTGTATCAGGAGACAAGAAGAATACAAAGAAGATGAAATAGGCCAGGTGCGGTGGTGCACGACTGTAATCCCAGCAGCACAGGAGGCTGAGACAGGAGGATCCAGAGTTCAAAGCTAGCCTCAGCAAAAGCACAGCACTAAGCAACTCGGTGAGACCCTGTCTCTAAATAAAATACAAAATAGGGCTGGGAATGTGGCTCAATGTTCAAATGCCCCTGAGTTCAATCCCTAGTACCCCCCTCCCCCGCAAAAAAAGATGAAATAATCCATATGAAAACAGAACTTTTATCCACTCTAAATACCAAGGATTATACCTTATCAGAATACCTTCAGCAATACAAGCCAAAGTAAAAACCCACAGAATAGAAAGATAATTCACACACACACCCACCCCCCAAAACACACATACTCAGCCAATAAGCATAAAAAAGAGCTCGACCTCATTCTTAAAAGAAGAACTGCAAATTTAAATAATGGGGTGCCAACAGATTGGCACAATAAAAAGACGGACTACAGATAGCATTCATGAAGTGACAGGAGAGTAGGTTCAGTCATTCACCGTTGGGATCCTTAAGCCCATAAAACCTTTTTTATGAACAATTTGATAATATCTACAACATTCTAAAATATGCATACTTTTAATTCAGCAATTCCAATTTTAGGGAATTCAGTCCACAGAAATAAATGATCTAAAAAACATAGAGACAGTGTTATGAAAGGAAAAAACGTAGAAACAACTTATATGTGTATAATTAAAGACTAGAAAACAATGATAGTGTATCTATCATATTATATATATATATATGGGATACTATTTTAGCAATTGAATAAAGGCATAATTATAGATACTAAATAGAATTGATGGTCACAAAGATTTTCTTTTCCTTCTTTTTTATTTTTTTTTTTGGGGGGGGAGGGTAAAGGGTAATGGGGATCGAACCCAGGGGTGCCTAACTACTGTGCCACATACCCAGCCTTTTTCACTTTTTATTTTGAGACAGGGTCTCACTAAGTTGCCTAGGGCCTCACTAAGTTTCTAAGGCTGGCCTTGAACATGTGATCCTCCTGTTTTAGCCTCCCAAGTCGCTGGGACTACAGGTGTGTGTCACTGCGTCTGGATAAATATTTTTTTATGTTGGAGAATTGTATATAGTGTATGATCCTTTCTGGTTTAAAACCAAAATGAAACAACAACAACAAAAACCCACAAATGGACTGTTTCTGCTTATATAGATGCATATGAATAAAGCACTAAAAGATAGATACAAACTAGTTACCTCTCAGGATGAGGAGAGATTTAAGTCTTTATTTTGTATGTTTCAATATAGTTGGACATTTTTGCAGCAAATATAATAATTAGAAGAAAAACAATAACAGACAAAGTCTTCTAGTTTGAGTTAGCACAGGAAATGGGCTAGCTGATATATGTTTATATTCTTATTTATACATATGTAAATAATCAGCACCCATAATCACTACTTCAAAGGAAGACAACATGTGGACTTGAGAAGGAAGGAAAATCAAATCAATCCCTGAAATCTCCTTTTCATCCTGATGACCTCCAAGTGGAAAGTATCACGTCGATACAGATAACCTGGATTTTTCCAAAGCCTGCTGTACATAGGCTATCAACCTTTTTTTTCTTACAAGATCAGATAGTTAGCCTTTGAGAAAAACAACTTGGATACCAAATCCTACTGTTTATAATGCTCATACTCAGTTCACCAAAGCAATATCCTGCAGCACACACGATGCCCAACCACAACACTTCCTATGTATGGAAAGGCAGCTCTGCTGCAGCCATGTCAGGCTTTTTCAGAGACAAAGAAGTGCTCCCTGTTTTCACCTGGATCTTGGCAATCTCACAGCAAAGTGCTGGAGGAGAAGGGTGTGGTCATAGTCGCAAACTGCCACATTCTTTTTCTGGGGCCCACGCACCGCTTATTTATGTACACATGTATTTGTTGAGAGTTTTTGCTCTACCTGTGAAAACCTAAACAAAAATAATATTCACACTGGAGCTGAAATGGTGCCCATTGTTTTCTTCTAAAAACAAACAGACACACACACAAAAAACTGAACAGATATATCTCATTCATGCAAAATTTATAAATCATGTTCTTATCTATAAATGCCTACTGACCCTGGGGCCTCCTAATCTAGTAAGAGTCTAGCAGGAAGAGAGACATAAATCAGCATAATAAATGCTGAGTTCCAGGCACCCTCAAGGTAACTGGCAGGGTATTGAGGGAAGAACAACTTGGGGGGGGGGGCGGGCAGAGATCACAAAGAAAAAACTATCTGGACAAGATCTTAAAGGATGAGTAGAAGTCTGCAAGTATGCAAAAAGTAGAAGAAAGTTTTTAATTTTTATTTTGAGACAGGGTCTTGCTAAGTTGCTAAGGCTGGCCTGAAAACTGCAATCCTTTTGCCTCAGCCTCCCAAGTTGCTGGGATTCCAGGTGTGCACCACCACACCTGACACGTGGAAAAATAAAGTGGAAGGAATTTTTGCCTTTACACTTTCTAATGTGTGTAAAGGCAATAGAACTGACTATTAAGAAAACAGGATTTGAGTCAAATTATCTTCTTTTTCTGTAGAAATTATTTTGGTTAATCTCTCTGTAATCCAAATCGGCTGCTGTTCCTCCTGTGGAAAAACACAGATAGAGCCCTGACTCCAGACTATCACTGGATCCGGACCTTTCCATTGTCCTGTTAGAATATCTTTCCAAAGTACCTTAGGCTTATGTACATTTTTTGGATACAAATGTCTTTCCGCAGCACTAAGTCCCGATGAATCCAAATTTAAAAAGTTTAGAGTAAAAAGGGTTATTTTAAGTTTATCTTTGGGGGATATATACCCCTTTCCAATTCCCTCCTTTTGTTTTAATAAGTACATTTTAATAGTTTGATGAGCTCTTTCAACTATGCCTTGTCCTTGTGGATTGTATGGAATTCCTGTTATGTGAGTAATGCCAAATGATGAGCAAAATTGTTTAAAAGAGGTGGAAGTATAACCAGGACCATTGTCCGTTTTTAACTGTTTTGGAATGCCCACAGTGGCAAAATTTTGTAAGCAATGAGCTATAACATCTTTAGTTTTTTCTCCAGCATGAAGGGAGCCCATCAAAAATCCGGAAGAAGTATCAATTGTAACATGTAAATATTTTAATTTTCCAAATTCTGGCAAGTGTGTGACGTCCATCTGCCAAATATGGTTAGGTATCAGTCCTCTAGGATTGACTCCAAGATTAACTTGTGGTAAAAATGTCACACAATTTTGACATTGTTTTATTATATGTCTGGCTTGTTCTTTAGTTATTTTAAAACACTTTTGTAAAGTATTAGCATTGACATGGAACCTTTTATGAAAATTTATAGCTTCTTCTATTGTGGAGAAAATATGTATGTCATGTGTAGATTTATCTGCTAGTTCATTGCCCATACTAAGGGCTCCAGGCAATCCTGTATGTGCCCTGATATGTCCTATAAAGAATGGATCTTTTTGGTCCTAGATTAGACTTTGTATAGCGGAAAACATAGAGAAAATAGTAGAAGAAGGTGAAATCCTACCAGCATCTTCAAGGGATACTATAGCATTAACTACATACTGACTATCAGAAAATAAATTAAATACAGACTCTTTAAACATCATAAAAGCTTGTAATACTGCATTAAGCTCTACCTTTTGAGTTGATTGTTTGGGTACTAAAAATGTAAAAGTTTGATCAGGAGTAACTACTGTTGCTGTACCATTGTTTGATCCATCAGTGAATATATTTGGAGCATTTATGATAGGGGTTTTTCTTGTCATTTTTGGAAAAACTACAGGATGCTTAGACCAAAAAGACAACAAAGGATTAGCTGGTAAGTGATTATCAAATGAAACACTAGTTTTACACATGATTATTGCCCAAGTATTTAACTCATTAGCTAACTCATCAATTTGATCCATAGTATATGGAGTAATAATTTTATTGGGAGAAATCCCAAACACTCCCTTTGCTGTTTTTATTCCTTTGAGTATTAATTGTCCTACAGCCTCAGGATACCTAGTAAGAATAGTGTTAGGAGAATAAGATAAATGTATCCACAATAATGGACCTTCTTGCCAAAATACTCCTGTAGGAATATTTTTTGTTGGTAGTACAATAAATAATAAAGGCAAACTTATATCAATTCTATCCAAATGCATATTTTCCATATATGTTTCAATGATTTTTAATGCTTTTCTTGCTTCAGGCGTTAACATTTGGGGTGAATTTGGATCTGATGGACCTTTTAGAATATCAAATAAAGGTCCCAACTCTCCTGTTGGTATGCCTAGATAAGGCCTTATCCAATTTATGTCTCCCAATAACTTTTGAAAGTCATTAAGTGATTTGAGTTGGTCTACTCGTATTTGAATTTTTGGTGGACGGACCATGGTTGAGGATAATAGAACTCCTAAATAATTAATTGGAAGATTTAATTGTACTTTATCTATTGCTATCTCTAGATTATAATTTTTCAATAAGTTTGTAAGTGTGGTATAACATTCTAGCAATGTGTTTTTATCTTTATGTGCCAATAATACATCATCCATATAGTGAAATATTTGTAGTTCAGGATTTTGATTTCTAAGTGGCTGGATTGCTTTATTAACATAAATTTGACACATAGTTGGGCTGTTAGCCATCCCTTGAGGGAGTACTTTCCATTCATATCTCTGATCAGGACCTTCATGATTCAGTGCAGGGATAGTAAATGCAAAATGTGGACTATCCTTGGGATGAATTGGAATTGAAAAGAAACAATCTTTAATATCTATAGCTAAAACATGCCAGGTTTTTGGTAAGGCAGACAATTGGGGAATCCCTGATTGAGCAGGTCCCATAATAACCATCTCATTATTAATGGCTCTTAAATCTTGTAATAATCTCCATTTACCAGATTTCTTTTTAATGACAAAAATGGGAGTATTATGGGGGGATACAGAAGGTTGTATATGTCCTTCCGCTAATTGTTGTCTGACCAAGTCATGGGCTACTTGTATCTTTTCTTTAGTCAGGGGCCACTGAGGAACCCACACTGGTCTTTCTGATTTCCAAGTAATTTTGATTGTCTCAGTGGCCCTTTCTGAAAACCCAATCCATGTCTATTTATTTCTTGATCTATTTGAATAGGTGCTGTCATACCTTGTTCTTGTTCTCTTAATCTTTTTTCTTTCCTAAAGCCTTGTTTAGCCCTAGTAGTGGGCGCGTTAGGATTGATGTTATTTGTTAATGTCAATCCTAATTGATCTAGGACATCTCATCCCCATAAATTTACGGGAAGATGATCCAATACATAGGGCTGTATAGTTCCTTCACATCCTTCAGGATCCCTCCAATCTAATACCATAGCACTTCTATGGGGATTTGTTGCCACTCCTAGGCCTCGAAGTGTTTGAGTGGCTTGTTGTAATGGCCAATGTTTTGGCCATTCTTAACGACATATGATGCTGAGGTCAGCACCTGTGTCCAGCAGCCCATTAAAGTCATGTCCTTGAATATTTAATTTTAGTATTGGGCGAGAATCTATATTTAAAGACAGCATAGCCCAATCTACACCTGTGGAGTCTAATCCCTTGGAACCTCTTTCTACATTAAAACTGGAAAATTTATCATGCAGGCTGGGTATTATTAATAACTGTGCTATTCTATCTCCTGGTGAAATTACTGACATACCTCTTGGAGAACTAGCTATAATTTTTATTTCACCCTCATAATCAGGATCAATTACCCTAGGACTTATCATAAGTCCTTTTATTGTAGAAGAACTGCATCCCAATAATAAGCCTACTGTTCCCTGGGGAAGAGGTCCTTTTACTCCTGTGGGAATGATTTGAACTCCCATCTCTGGAGTTAGTACTGCTCTGGCAGAGGCGCAGATGTCCAACCCTGCGTTCCCTCTAGTTTGTCTGATGGGGGATTTAATGGATAATGCGTCCTGGGCACTACCTTGATGGTGCTGTTGGGTTCCTCCATTGCCCCGTATATTTGTGGTTTTGGGCCCCGGGGCATTGGGCCCTCTAGTCCATTTTTTGGCAATGGAGCCTGATACCTTTCTCCACGATATCGTGGGTAAACATTTGGTCCTTGTCCGTTTTTAGATAACGGAATACCCTCTATGGTGGTTTGAGAACGGCATTCATTAGCCCAATGTTTCCCTCTATGGCATCGTGGGCAAATACCAGGTATTCTATTCCTTTGATACCTAGTTTTGTTAAACCCTCCTCTTATGGGGCAACTCCTTTTAAAATGTCCTGTTTGATTACAATTATAGCATGTTTTTGGCCTGGCATCTAAAGCCTGTTGTACTGCTGCTAAGACTTGCCCTTGTTCATTAATGTCTCTACATAATTTAATATATGTGTTTAAATCTTCATGTCTCCATGGTCTAATGACCTCTCTGCAGCAACAATTTGCTTGGTCATAAGCCAGTTGTTTTATAAATGGCATTGCCTGTTCTGTATTTCCAAATATTCTAGAGGCTGTCTGAATAAGCCTATCTACAAATTCAGTGTAAGGTTCATTATTTCTTTGTATTACCTTAGATAATTGACCTTGTAAATCTCCATGCCCCTGTAAAGTTTTCCATGCCCTAACTGCATCTATAGCAATTTGTGCGTATACGCCAGGGTCATATTCAATTTGCTGTCTTTGACCCTCATAAGGTCCCTTTCCTAATAACATATCTATATTTCTTTGAGGGTAACCGGCTTCTGCATTTTGCTTAGCTGTCTCCATGCAAAATTCCTCATTGGCAACCTTCCATAACAAATATTGTCCTCCATTTAGCACAGATCAACACATGTTAGCCCAATCTGCTGGTGTCATGTCCAAGTTGGTAACAGATTCGACCATGCTTACTGTGAAGGGAGCTTGCGACCCATAGGTTGTTACAGCCTCCTTTAATTGCTTTACTGTTTTGAAATCTAAAGCATGGTGAATTTGTTGCCTTCCTGCCTGCTCAAGTACAGGGCATGCTAATCTTTGGGGTCCTGCCTCAGAATTCCGTCCATCAACTATGGGAGTTGAGGGCCGCTCAGCTGTAGATGGAGCTGTTGGTTGAATTACGCCCTCTGGTGATAGAATGGAGTTAGTAGCAACCTCCTGTTGTAATTCTCCACCTGATGGCTGTTTTTCCTCTAAGCTTTCTTTCTTTAAATTTTCCTCTGTCTGACTAGCCTGAGAGACCTTCTCTTTTGTTTGACCTAGCGTTTTTTCTACCATAGTTTGGACCTCTAACAATTTACTTAACAGTTTTTCAGTTTGTTTTTTACTAGATTCTAATCTACTATAAAGGTAACATAACCCAATAAGATAGGATAAAACAAAGCCGAAGCAGAATGAAACAAAAACGGAGCAGGGAATGGTTGTATCAATTTTCTCTTTCTCAGGGCCGAATAACTTCAGACCTTGAGCCAATCATTTTTCCCAGTTCGCCTGAGAAAATTCTAGGGCTAGGGAGCTTGAAATAAAAGCAAAATAAATCAAAACAAGAACACATTGTTTTTTGAAATGGTCACCCATTCTGTTGTCTTCCCTCAGGGGCGAGCAATTTTACTCACCTCTAAGTTTCAGGCGTTCCCCGTACGGGCCACCAATTGCCAATGTCTTGGCTGGGCACAGAATCACGAGCCACTCAAGCAGGAACAAAACTTTATTTTTGAAAAAGCCGCCAATCCTCCGTACATGCCGGCAAGCCAAAAACGGTCCACCCACGCGCGCCTACCGGAACCGGGGGGGGGCAGACCTCCCCCGGAATTCCCTCCTACTATCCTTCCCCAACCAATGGGAACTCTCCAGGAGTCCCATAACACGAGTCCCGTAGCAGGCCAAGGTGAACAGCAGGAGTCCAATTTCCATATGAATGTAAATCTTAACATAATCATATCATCTCAGTGGCTAGCTGGCGTCGTCACCTTACAACCGAAAGTGCCATGCATCATATTATTTGCTTGTGGCTCCTAGCAAAAAATAGCCCTTCTAGACAAGCAATCAGGACTATTACAGTTTATAACAAACCATAGAATGGTAAAAACTATGCATGCATACCTCAACCATTTTTTTTAAGGTTGATGTGATTTTTTTATACCTTTTTTATTTATTTATTTTTATGTGGTGTTGAGGATCAAACCCAGCACCTCACACATGCTAGGTGAGCACTCTACCACTGAGCCATAGCCTAAGCCCCTACCTTAACCATTTCAATTTAACTTTAATCACAATATGGCTCAAATTGCTTCTCCGTCTTCAAAAATGTTTTGAAAAGGCAATACTTTCAGAGAGCTCAAAAAAGAAAATCTGAAAAAGTCCACAGTAAAAAGCTTGTATCTCTGATTCATGTCCTCTACACCATCACAGACATTAGGTTACTAGTTCTTTGTTGTTGTTATTTAAGTTGTAAATGGACACAATACCTTTATTTTGCTTATTTATTTTTATGTGGTGCTGAGGATCGAACCCAGTGCCTCACTCATATGAGGCAAGAGCTCTACTACTGGGACACAACCCCAACCCCAGGTTACTAGTTCTTAATGTATACTTCCATACTTTCTTAATGTAACTACAAAAATGTATGTTTTATTTCCCTGCCTTTTTATACAAAATATAAAATGCTTACACATTTCTTTCTCTCTTTTTTCCCTTCTCCCCAACAATGTATTGAGCCTTTTAAACCAGTAGAGATAGAGCTCAGAGACTCCTGCCACACAGACATCTATGGCTGAGATATTGAAGCCAGGTACTGGACCTATCTATGATGACAGGACAGTGGGGTGAGATGAAGGCAAGATTTGACTGAATGAAAGCAGTCATTTAGGACAAGGTAGGCCAAAGGGCTCAGCCATCTCTGATCACAACACTAGAAGGTACAGATAATTTAAAATGAAGTCCTAACAGGAAAGTGGAATGCTGTGTTGGCTGTCCAGAAGGATGATGCCCATAAGTCCTAGAAATAAAAGTCAGCGTGAGGAAGGTCGAACCTTATTTAATAAATGCTTCAGTCTCAGCACTAGGATTGGGGTTGGACTTCAGGAAGTTCTACCTCTTACAGGATGATTTTAGAACTGTCCTTGGTTAGATTAGCAGTGTGGGTGACTAAGAGACAGTGTGGGAACCTCTTGATCAATGGTGTGGTACAGAGTCCTGGGACAGCCCATCAGTGGAGAGGATATACCCTATGACCCGTGGGATAAGGCAGGGATGGGGCAGGACTAATGAGTCTGAGGCTTCTTAAGTGCTTTATATTTGAATGCACTTTGTTCAAAGAAATGAGATGTGGTTGGGGATTGGACATTCAGTGAAAAACCAGGGGACCTATGTGTAGTAGCTATGAAGAAAGAAAAAAAAAGAAAGAGAAATAATGAGAGTAGGAAGGGAAATAGAGGAATAAAACACCTCTCATAGGAGTCAACTACAGGCTGGGGATACAGCTCAGTGGCATAGCACATGCTTAGCATGGGTGAGGTCCTAGTTTCAATCCGAAGAAGAAGAAGAAGGAGGAGGAGGAGGAGAAGGAACAATTATAAGGGAAACATGAAAAATGAAATTATTAGAAAATGTTTATCTTGCCCTTCTCGGACTATTCCCTGAAGACCTTAAAAGAGCATGCTACAGGGATACTGCCACATTGATGTTCATAGCAGCACAATTCACAATTGCTAGACTGTGGAACCAACCCAGATGCCCTTCAATAGATGAATGGATAAAAAAAATGTGGCATCTATACACAATGGAGTACTATGCAGCAATAAAAAATGACAAAATCATAGAATTTGCAGGGAAATGGATGGCACTAGAGCAGATTATGCTTAGTGAAGCTAGCCAAACCCTAAAAAACAAATACCAAATGTCTTCTTTGATATAATGAGAGCAACTATGAACACAGCAGGGAGGAAGAGCAGGAAGAAAAGATTAACATTAAACAGAGACATGAGATGGGAGGGAAAGGGAGAGAAAAGGGAAATTGCATGGAAATGAAGGGAGACCCTCATTGCTATACAAAATTACATATAAGAGGTTGTGAGGGGAATGGGAAAATAAACAAGGAGAGAAATGAATTACAGTAGATGGGGTAGAGAGAGAAGATGGGAGGGGAAGGGAGCGGGGATAGTAGGGGATAGGAAAGGTAGCAGAATACAACAATTACTAATAGGGCATTATGTAAAATTGTGGATGTGTAACCGACGTGATTCTGCAATCTGCATTTGGGGTAAAATTGGGGGTTCATAACCCACTTCAATCTAATGTATGAAATATGATATGTCAAGAGCTTTGTAATGTTGTGAACAACCAAAAAAAATAAAGAAATAAAAATAGAAAAAAAATAAGTGAATTTAAAAAAAATAAAAGAATTTAAAAAAAAAAAGAAAATGTTTATCTCTTCTGCTATCTCCAAAATGCTTGTCAAGTTGAACTGTTACACTTATGGACTAAACTAGAACAACCAGGCTAGAAACTGGAGAACACACCTCTTGGAGATTAATTGGGCAATGTTAATGTTGGCAAACTCGATGGTAGTAGGACCATCTTGGAGATAGCTGAGAATAAAGCAGATTTAGGAGCATCCCAATCTCAAGAGTGAGACTGGAGATTCACAGATGTCTCCCACATCACAGGGCGGAAATACACCGCAGAAGACTGAGATGTAGACAAGTGACTTCTGTAAAGTGTGACACTAGTTGCAACATCTCTCTTTACCACAGAGTCTAGTTACTTGCAAGGTTCTGGGGATTGATCCCAGGGCCTTGTGCTGCTAGGCAGACACTCTACCACTAAATCACATCCCCGGCCCTTACTTTTGTCTTTTGTCTTTGAGGGGAGGAGGGCCTACCTGTCTTTTAAAATATACACTTATACACACACACACACACACACACACACACACACACACACACTCTTGTAGAAAATGAAAAATAGAGACATTTTATCCAGGCATCAAGAGGGAAAAGGTCCAAATGGCTAAAGCAAAAATAGGGTTTTTGCTTGAATTAATCAAATAATTGCCATTTATTCTATTGTGGATCCACAAAGATTGAAAATTTGACAATTTCACTTATAATCACTACAGTCACATACAATTTTCTAGATCAAAATAAATGATTAGAACTGAAGAGGGATTAAAAGATTTTTATGCTAGAAATCATTGAAATTCTCATTAAGATAATTCCACTCTTTGAAGATGCTACATTTTAATTATTAATACAGTGCTCAGTATGCTTGTTTATCTTTTTAAAGACATGCTTTAATTAATAGAGAGTATTCCTTCATGTCCTGGAAATACCTCCAGAGTGGAATTAAGATATTTTCATTACCAAAATGAATTAAACAATAAATATAGCAGAGTAAGTACATATATGAAAATAAATATAATGAAATACAAAATAATCTACAATATTAATTCTCTCTTATATGCAAAGAGTTATTCAATTCATGTTTTCCACACATGATACATTATGTATTTTCATTTAATGAAATCACTTCTTTATGCTTTTCTCTCATATGAAATAAAATAGAAATAAATAGGAATAGAAATAAAATACTTAGCGAGATTAGAGGTGCACAGTTCTAATCCCAGCTAATCAGTAAACTGAGGAGGAGGATCTCAAGTTTTTGGTCAGCTGGACCTTATTTCAATGTAAAATTTAAAAGGCTGGAAATAGAGCTCTTTCCTAGCATGCATGAGGTCCTGGGTTCAATCCAGGAAGGGAAAAAAAGGGGGGAGAAAAAAAGAAATATAAAAAATAAATACATCTTCTAATCTAAAATTGACTAAATATTTAACACAACCACTTAAAGGAAAAATTGTTTTGTGTAAATAAATTTATAATCCCTGATGACTTTTCCTATCTATGACTTAAATTCTGGTAACATTCTGATTTGTAGTTATACTTTTTTTCCTAGTTGTTGTATTCAAGAGGAAATATTATCTTTGTAATTATAAATCCTATTTCTGTTTACACAAGCCAGTATATTAAATGTCTTCTCATTTTAATGGAATGATTCTATATACTATTATCATCTTTAAAGAATTCTGTTACAACATGTTAAAATTAGCAAAAAAAAATAGATAAACAAATACAGTAACAGAACAGATATAAAGAACAGGTAAAGTCTGATTGTTTGGGGAAATGTTAATTATTTAACTTTAATGCAAAAAAAATTGAATATTAATTTGAATAGATAGGTGTAACTCAGAGGACTAGATCAATTCAAAGAAGAATCTTTAGACGAATTTGTGGCTTTCTGCCCAGGAAGGAAGGCCGCAAGTGGCCCCTAAAAACTATCTCAGCAGATCTGAGCTTTCCAGGAAATGATCAGGTTCACTGGGAACAGTGGACTAAAAGAAGGGTAATTTGGAAGGTATGGACAGTTTCCTGGCACC
Organism: Spermophilus citellus; assembly: GCF_964194105.1. Classification (NCBI taxonomy): domain Eukaryota; kingdom Metazoa; phylum Chordata; class Mammalia; order Rodentia; family Sciuridae; genus Spermophilus; species Spermophilus citellus. Next base: position 114,295,974 of record NC_138186.1, on the reverse strand, counting down.
CTGGCACTCATCATAGTTATGAACCAGGATTTAAGCAGAATCAACTTTTGTTTCTTAGTAATATTGGCCACAGTGGTGATTTGGGGGGATCTGGCGCTGCTGAACTAATTGCCCAGTTGCCCCTGCCAGCCAGGATATTAAGAAACGTGCAATGGCCAACATACCAGTGGGAACTTCTCACTTCTCCAGCCCTGGAATGACAGCAGAGGGGAAAAGGTGAAGAGAGTCAGGGCTCAAGAGAAAGAGTGAGGGAAAGGGACAGGTGGAGGAATGCCGGAGGGGCCGGAGAGGAGACAACAGGCAAACCCAGAAGTGACCTCAAAGCCAGTTTTTCCTGTTGTCGGTATGTGGACCATCCCTGAGGGGGAGGGTGTGAAAGCAGCCTAGATAGTAGGGGCAGTTTCTGGCTGACCTATTCCAGGTGACTCTGGGAGTCAGGATAGCCTGAACACCCTCCACCCTTGTCACTTCCTTCATGGAGTCCTGCCCTTCTCTATCTGCTCTGGCTCCTTCCTGCACTGGGATCCCAGTTCATCTCTGTGTAGCTTCAAGCCTCTGCCATTTCCAGGTGTTTGACTCACAGATTCAACCCATGGGTGGCTGGTTTCATTGGTATGGGCCTGTGGTGCGGCAGAGCATCATGACAGAGATGGATGCTGCTCACCTCATGGTGGCAGGAGAGCAGAGAGAAAGGAAGAGGCCTGGGATGAAATAGTGCGCCCCCAAGGACCCACTCCCTCCAACTAGGTTCCACCTTATGGAGTTTTCACCACCTCCCAGTTATGCATTCAGCTATGAATCCCTGAATAGATTAATCCAATGATGGGGTCCAAGCCCTCATGATCCAATCACTCCCCCAAAGTCCCACCTCTGAACAATGCTACCTTGAGGACCAAGGCTTCAATACATGAGACTGTGGGGAATGTTCTAGACCCAAACCATAGCACAAGGTACACTTACTGGCCTCCCCTTCCCCTGCTCCCTGACCTCTAGGCTCAGCCTCAGAGTCACTCCTGTGTGTGACACAGCAACCAGGGTTGTTGGCTGTAGCCAGGGAGGATGAACCTGGGCTGAGACTGAACCCACATTGGTAGTGTGAAGAAGAGACTGTGGATGCCTGTGGCTATACTGACAAACAAGGCAGGGGGTACTGCAGACCCTTTGTTGCCACTCTCCTCGGGGATTTTAATGTTTACCCCAATTCTGAATGCTGCCACAAATTACTTCCTGCTTTTCAGCAAATAACAGGAAGTTTAATTGCACTATACCTACCGAGTTATTTTTTTCCTAAATGATACAAGGAATAGTTATTAAAGGACAAATATAAGAAATAACTTGAAACCCTAGCAAGGGCCTATGACTGGGTTTATCAGGGTTTTCTCCTCCCAGTTTTAAACTACTTCTTATAAAGAGAGAAGAATAAAATAATAAATCAATTTGAAAGTAAATATAAAGTGCAGGAAGGCAGGTTATTAAATTTTTTAATTTAAATTTGATTTTTTTATTTCAACTTTTTATAAAATTTAATTTCCCATTTTTAGTGCTCTCCTTGATATTATGCAATTTTAGTTCGAAAGCATTCTATATTGGAATTTCCCTATCCACTTTCATCAGGTTCTATTGAAACATAAAATATGAGCTAATAACCTTACCATGTCTTTTTTCTTGCTTCCCATTACTAAATAATTTTCTAAAAACCATTTTTCTTTTTGGTGCTGGGGACTGAACCCCACTGCCTTGCACATGCTAAGCACACATTCTCCCAGTGAGCTGCACCCCAAGCCTAATTTTCATTTTTTAATTGTGGAAAAATAACATAAAATTTACCATCTTAACTATTTTTAACTGTATAGATCAATAGTCTTAAGTATATTCCTGTCATGCAACTGATACCCACAACTCTTTCATCTTACACTAAGTAATTTTTTAACTCAATAAATAGCATTACTAAAGCAAATGTCTTTTGCATGCGTGGGGGATTTCTTTCATAACAAAATACCTTTCACTACTAACTCTTGTTGATCTTATAAGCCGTAAGAATAAAGATGTTAACCTTCAAAGCTTGGCAGCTCTCCCTCCCACTGTAACTAGGAAATCCTCCTCCTCTCTGGCAGACAGGTGAGCGCGTGAGTGAATGAATGCAGATCACATGAAACGCACTGCTCCACCTCCACTTGGGGAAAGCTTTTCTTTTAAGGCAGTAGAGTTAAATCAGAATCAGATGTTTCTGTGCAAACATCTAGATACTTAGAAGTAAACACTGATAATAACATTTTTACATGTGTTATATATAATAGGAAGAAATGTAAATGCTTTTTATGGGAAAGAACCACTAATTCCAAATATTGATGTGGTATTACTTTGTGTGCCTTCAAGTTAGAGCATAGCTTGTATGGAAAAGTACATAGTAGTTAAAGAGCACTCAGGATAGTGAGAAAGAAGGCGGGTGGGGTGGTGCAGCAAAGAGCAGATTGAACTCATCCATTAGTATATATGATATATAATCTTATTGCTGATATATAATAAATATATAATAAAAGTGTTATCTTATAATAGTCTTATTATGTATAAATAAATTCTTTTTTTCTCTCTCTTTTTAGTACCAGGGATTGAACTGAGGGACACTTAACCACTGTGCTACATTCCTAACCCTTTTTATTTTATTTTATTTTGAGACAGGATCTCACAGGTTACTTACAGTCTCATTAAATTGCTAAAGCTGGCTCTGAATTTGCGATCCTCATGCCTCAGCCTCCTGATCAACTGGGATTACAGGCATGTGCAACCACACCCAGCTTGTATAAATAAATTTTATAATAATTGTACTATAGATTATCACATATACTAAATTATATAATAATATTACATAATATTTATTTTATATATGAGTATACTTTATATATATACATACATATGTATGTATATAAAATATTCCTTTTCAGTACATGTTTTTCACTCAGGGGTTATCTTATAGTACTTTAATTTTTTAAAGTGTTTGTTTCTGGGGAGCAAAATATTGGAAATGAAGTCTTACCTTTTTAAACAGCCCAGATTCTATAGGTGAGGGACCAGCCATCTCACTGGCAGTGTGCAATGTTAGTTCCTGGGACTCCTGTTGGCTTTCATCAGGTATATTCCAAGCTCTATAAAAATAGTAGAAATAGTTATGTCATTGGCATACAGCGTTCACCGCCATGCCTAGCTTCTAATAGATGGTTGGTTGCTTACCCCAAAACTATTTCCTTTATTGAAACCCCCATCAACCTCTCCCCACACACATTTCTCTTTTCTAATAACTGATTTTGTTCAGAAACCCATCCTCCTTGTGCGTCAGAGGAAACTCTGTCCAGCCCTCGTAGTCAACCATGATTGGTCTAATTTCGAGATCTGTTCCTCATACCAGTGACTGATTTAAGCATATGCCCATGCTTGTCCCTCTTGCTGACATCACCACATTGATGCCTGGGTCCCTGACCCTCTGGTGTTCATACTTTGCTCCACTATCTGGTGCAATTTTGACCAATGAGACGTGAGGGACAATTGCTGGATGAATCCTGGAAAAGTCTCTATCTTAAAAGATGATTCACAGGAAGAAACAGGTTCTCTTCCCTGAAGGCTTGCGTCATGCCTGCGCATACTGAGTATGATGGCCATGAGTGGCATTGGCCTAAGGAGAATAGTCTAAGGAGAAAGCAGGGCGGAGATCTGATGGCAACTTGAACCTTTGAATACATTGTTGAGGGATTGAATTAAGCTGTCCTAAACTGCCCTGTACCTAAAGTTCTTGCTGTGTTAGACAGTAAATGCCCTATTCTTTAAGGCACTTGGAGTTGGGTATATTATATGCAATTGAGCATCATAACTGAAGCAATGGTTGATAGATTTTTGTTGTTGTTGTTCTGGGGATTAAACTCAGGGTTCTCTACCATTGAACTTTATCCCAGGCCATTTTAAAGATTTTATATTTTGAGACAGATACTTGCTATGTTGCCCAGGCTGATCTAGAATTTGTAATCATCTGCCTTGGCCTCTGGAGTTGCTGGGATTATAGGTGTGTGCCACCATGCCCAGCTTGATAATTTTTTTAAAGACCAATATAATTAAGGCTGGAATAAAGATGCTGGAGCAAGATCAAGGGCTTCACCTTTTTCTTTTTCTCCATTCTTTTTCTTTCTTTTTTTGTCAGTCCTGGGAATCAAACCTTAGCCCTCACACATGCTGGGCAGGTGTGAGCTACATTCCCATGCCTAAATTCAAGGCTTCGAACAAGAATGCCAATGAAGTAGAAAGAGAATTAAAAATTGAAGACCTCAGTGTTTCACAGGAGAAACCGAATATTTTATGGAATATCTACAATGAGCCAAGGAAGAAAAGATAAAGAGGGAAAAGTACTAACATTTCAAGGCAAGGAGATACAAATCAACATGGTAATATCACAAAGGGAGTTATGGATAAGCACTATTTGGAGAACTCTATCTTCTGTATCTTTATTTTAAAAAATACTATTCTTGCCAATTGTGGTGGTATATGCCTGTTACCCCAGTGACTTGGGAGGTTGACACAGGAGGATCACAGTGTAAGGTTAGCCTCAGCAATAATTAGCAAAACCTGAAGCAACTTAGAGAGATCTTGTCTCAAAAAACCAACAAGCAAACAAAAAAAGCAAACAAACAACAACAACAAAAAAAACAAGCCACAACAAATGAAAGCAAAACAAAACTAAACAAAAAAACAGGCTGGAGATGTAGTTCATGGAGATGATGGTAGAGAACTCCTGTGTTCAATCTCCAGTACCAAGAAACCAAACCAAAACAACAAAATCCAATACAACATCTTTGCATTATATAAAACATGAAGATACGTTAGCAGCAATATGTTATATTTTGTCTTTCTCCAAATTTTGTACTATAAGAGGAATACTTACTCAGAGTAAAAATAATTTGGACACTATAGTTGCGAATTAAAATTAAAAAGCTACACAATTTCATTATGCCTAAGTAACCACTCTTAAGAGTTTACTTCTTGAAACATTTTATATCCTAAATAAGCACTCAAGGGAATTTAGGTAACAATTGAGAAGTACCTTAATGTTGGTAGGTATTATAGACCCACCATGGATATATCTATTTTCCTTCTCTCTTTTCTTGTTTTTTTTTTTTTGGGGGGGGATGGGGGGGGGTGGTGGGTGGGTGAGGTATTGAACCCAGGAGCGCTTAAGCTGCATTCCCTGTGACCCTCCTGCCTCAGCCTCCCCAGCTATGGGGATTATAGGCATGCGCCATGGCACCTGGCATTAAAGTCTATTTTTGTTCATTGTTCCACTAACCCTAAACCACAATGTTCATCCATCTTTCCACCCACAGATATGCCAAGAGAAACAGTAAACAAGAGAAGACCCTTTGAACTTGAAAGTTTATTCCAACCACTGTGGACTTATACATTTTAAAAGTAAATGTGTGTGTGTGTGTGTGTGTGTGTGTGTGTGTAGACTGCCATTCTTAATATTTTTTCTTTTTGAAAAAAAAAATGTGATCATTGAATAACTCAAGAGACTGCAGAGATGAAAGGGATCCACATGGGCTTCCTGAGCTTTATCGTGGAGATGGGCACTTAGAAAAGGAGTCCTCTTCCTACTAGATATTTCCACACTGAATGATTGGACAGAGTGCTCTTTCTGCACATTTTACTTACTGTGATTCAACCCCTACGTCTATTTTAGGATCCTCTTTCCTGCAAATATTGCCAAGTCCAACCCAGAGAAGCCTGATAAAACCAAAATCTATTAATACATATAAAACAAGAAGAGGGATTGAACTGGTTTAATCAGTTTATTCAGTTGCTGATGAATTCAGTGGTGGCTCTGGTTCGAGATATCACATAAAGGTAGGATAATTCCAGAGGATAAAAGGACTTTCTCTCTATATATATCTTGTTTAGAAGTGATTCAAAATCTTCCCTAGAAGCCATTGCTTGTCATGAAGCCACTTTTTGTCATGCCTATGCCAAACCAGTCACTGGACCTATTCTTTTGAGGCTGGGGTCTAAAGGATCCTGCTGTGCTAAGAGTGGGCACCTGAAAAAACTGGGCTTCCATTAAGAAAGAAGGAACAGGGAACAGGTGGAAATGCTGGTGTGCCCTGACTCCTTCCTAGATCTGTCTTGAAACATGTTCCCCACATTTTCTACACTGTCAGTGGAGGTGGAGTTGATACATAGAGATGATTGAATTTGAGTTATCAAAGTAGATTTTTATGACTTTGAAACCATAGCATATTGAATCATGCTTACCCGCCTGACTTACAGAGTAAACAAGACTCGCCTCTATCCAAGGAACATTTCTTATGCTTTTCATTTTCTGAGATGGGAAAGTACAGATGACACTGGGGGTTGGTTTACTTCATCAGTGGTCAGAGAGTTCCAGGGAAGGCCCTTGCTTTACCATGATTCTGAGATAAGAAATGCCATGGGTGGTGTATTCAGTAACCCTTGGCCTGCCTTTGAGGGAGATGAATGCCAAGGTCTTGGCTAACTTCCCTTTCCTAGTGACCCAGTTACTGGCAGTGCTGCCGGGCACCTGGTCACAGCTGCCATTATTTCTGTTTGTTCCAGGACTTGGTTGGCAGGTGAGGCAAGGCCAAGAGATGCGTGGGCTGAGAGCACATCACAAGCAGAACTCAGTTTCAGGAGAGCCAAGGGGCTCAGGCCACTTCTGAGCATTTGGTTTTATTTTTTCCTTTTCCTTTCTTTTCTTTTTTTTTTTTTTTTTTTTTTTTTTTTTTTTTTTTTTGTACTGGGGATCAAACCCAGGGGCACTCTACCACTGAGCCATACCTCCAGCCTTTTTTATGCTTTTATTTTGAGACAGGGTCTCACTAAGTGGCTTAGGGTCTTGCTAAGTTGCTGAGGCTGGCTTTGAACTTGTGATCCTCCTGCCTTGGCCTCCTGAGTCACTGGGATTACAGGCATGTGACACTATGCCTGGCCCCATGAGTATTTTCTTCTTTCTCTTTAGAGTGTCAGTTACAGAAATCCTACTCACAGCAAACTTATTGGACAAATTTGTCTCCTGAAACCAGCCTTCTTGTTGTATCACACAGAAAGTATGGGCTTATAGTCTGGAGGGTCTTCCATTGTGTCAGACATGAAAGTACAGAAAGAGAACAACCCAATGCCTGACCCTCAAGAATATAAGGTCTAGTAGACCTAGAGGTTCACCAAGTGGGCAGCAATATTTTCAGTTCTGATTAATAGTTTCCATATGGAATCAAACATGGTTAATTCTTCTTAATCTAAAAGCCCACCTTATTAAATGTTTGCAACAATAAAGGCCAGTTGGAAAGTTTGTTAATTTTTATTTTCCAGAGGGTAAACTTTAATTTCACTGCCAGTAGGCCATAGGTGGTCATAAGAAAAAGCTAAGGATGATTCCCTGTTGAGAAATTTAAGATTTATAAATGTAGGCAGTTTCCTTTGAAAATAGTCACTACTGGTCACTTATTAAGAATAACAACCTCTTGGGTTAATAAAATCCCTAAATGCTTCCAATTACACTGAAGTCTAGCAGAGGATAAAATTCACTAATTTGCTAATTATAACCTTTTGTAATTCCCTGTTTAAGCACAGATATATTATGCTGTCAGAATGAGACCCAGGGTTAAACACTTGATTTTGCTCAGACTTATTTAAGTAGAACATCTGCCAGTTCATTTAATTATTCTTTATGTTTCCTTTTTATTTGGTTTACTTTAAAAAGCCAAATTGCCTTTCTCCCTGGAGAATAAGTTGGTAGCAAAATAAATGGCAAGATTATTTTCTCTTTCCTAAGTTTAAAGAGTCACATGGTTATTCTTGGGCAAAACCAAACATTGTGAGGCCTGAAGCTTATACAATGTGGTGGGTCCTCTTTAAGAGAAAACAAAAACAAAATATCTTACTTTTCCAAAATTGACAGTGCTGAGGTCTCTCTGAAGGCTTTGGAAGTGTTCTACACTTGGACTTCATTTATTTCCTATAAATCTGCTTTGGGTTTTCCTAATGTTGGTTGACCCCACCAAGTTATTCCTTAAGCATTTTAACATGTTTGGCTCAGGGTAAAACAAGTTAAATGACTTTCTTTAGCCCATAATTCTTGTTTCAGTGATAATATACATGTCAAATAATTAAATAAGGCAAAAAAGAAAAGGATCAGGCTTAACTATCAGGTATAAAATGATGCTGTACTGCCACCTATTGTCTACCCAAAGAATTATTACATGCATTCCTGAGCTTCAAAGTTAGAAAGTTGCCTCCAGGTGCACTTGATTATTTCCTAGGAAGCTTAAAACACCACTCTTCTGAATTAAGGCATTGGTTGCAAGGCTACGTAAGCTTTTTTCTGGATACAAAAGAAGGAGAAAATTTAATTCACTAACAAACTGCACAGATAGCAAGCTTAGCATTTCTTTACCATCACTGTCGAGTGGTGGCGTGACCATTACTGTGCAGCCTCCCTGCTGTTGACTTGAGACTCTGTATGAGATCATGGGCACATACCATCAGGTAATCCTAGACCTAAAAAGGGCCCTACTGATGCCTGGTACAGTCATCTTACTGTAGAGTTCCAGATACCATCCCTGAGTCACTAGTCACCTGGTGACTATGCCCAGGCTCAAAATGAGGCATCTAATGACACCCAGAAGATAGACCATGGGAATCTGACAAATCTCAAAACAACAAACTATTTCCTCTGGAAAGTCAAGGGTTTTGTGTTTAATAGAGTAGGTTCTTCTTTCAGAAGGAATGCTATCTTCCAATCTGTATTTTTCTCCGCTGATTAAAAGATGAAACACACAATATTAACCCTAGGGATTTCAGAGGCTTGCTAGACTGGCCATTAGCTATGCTATCTTGGGTTAGTTGCTTGACTTCTCTAAGATGAATTTCCTCATTTGGGGTTATAATTTCAGTAATACAAAATGTTTTGTCAAGTACTGGCATATAGTAAGTGCTCACTAAGTCTCAGCTATTTTTATTATGCATGTCTGAATGTCAGTTGATATTTCCTGAGTAGCTTACAAGGTATCATGTGGATAGCACTTTGAACTAGCATTATTTTTCAGCCTCAAATATGAAATGATACAGAAATGAGAATATCTCAGTTGGAAGATGCCTTAGAAATAATCTAGAGACCAAACTTTCTTGTTTTGAGATGAGTTCATTGAGGCCCAGTGACAGTCATTGTCCAAGGTCATATGGCAGAGATAGGAGTAGAGAACTCACTTGACAAATTGCTGAGACTAATTTCAAATTCTCAGTAGATGAGTTTTATGTTCACAAAATCCCCGCTGGATGGAAAAATAAAAACAATTTTCCATGCTCATTCACGTTTTAAAAATTCAAACATCCTCAACTTTTTAGCAATATAAAGAACACTGCTTTGTTGATACCAAGTGTTTAGTGTCAAAAATGGCAACAGAATGCCAAAAGTCTGCCATCTAGTGGTTGTACAAGAATATCAATCTCCTGGTCCTTGTGTTCTTTTACCAAGCAATGCTCCCTAGTGCAACCAGCCTCTACTCTCTGATCATATCCATTTTCCTGGGCATGTTGATTTTTAAATGGTGACTTGAAGGCCTGGAAGCCATCTCTCAAAGCACTGAGTGCATAAATTTCCAAATTCCCCTAATATCTAACCAGTACAATGCAGATCATCTTTTCTCCAACCAAGGCTGGGGACCTTTGCCCTAGAACTCCTATTTGGTGAAATCTGGGCTTTGGGGTGCTTCAGAGTCTGTGAAACTTACCCAAACTATCTCAGGACTGGTAAGATGAAATTTTTGGTCTGGGATCACTCTACATGATTAACAAACTAAGGAACCTACCCAGCAGCAGGCTGGGCTCAACAAGGTGTTGCTTTCTTAGCACTAATCCCAGAGGAAGGAATGATCCTATTCTAGGCAACAGCAGAGAGAAGCAGAGGCCAAGGACCACACAACACAGGAACCATTGCCCGAGCCCCAGGAGAATTAAGGAATGCAGAGGTCTCAGGCTCGAGGAGGGGATCAGGTTTACCAAGAGTCTCGGGTTTCATGCATGATTTTACATGCTCTCATTTAGAGGAGCTGAAGATCATGGTTCGTTTTGAGCTTCTATTTATAACATTCAAGTTGAACAAGTTCAGTTTACAGTTGTCAAATACAAAAGAAAGATTTCAATTGATGGAATTTTCCTTTTAAGTTTCTTAAATTCCTATAATCTAATGGCAGAGAATAAAGAATGGCACTTTCCTTTTGACAGCATATATTCTCCCCCACAAAAGCCAAGTTCATATATTACAAACTAACAATGCAAGGGAGAGTGTTTTAAATTGCTATCCTTGCTGAGCTGGGCTTGGTGGTGCATGCCTGTAATCCCAACAACTGTGGAGACTGAAGCAGGAAGATTGCAAATTCCAGGCCAGCCTCAGCAATTTAGCAATGTCCTGTCTCAAAATAAAAACAAACAAAAAAGGGCTGGGGCTGGGGTTGTAGCTTAGTGGTAGATTGCTTGCCTAGCATATGTGAGGCACTGGGTTCAATCCTCAGCACCACCTAAAAATAAATAAATAAAATAAAGGTATTGCATCCATCTGCAACTAAAAAAAAAATATTTTTAAAAAAGGGCTGTTTGTGTAGTTCAGTGATAAAGTGCCCCTAGGTTCAGTCCCATCCACAGTACTACATCATATATATATATATATATATATATATATATATATATATATATATATATATATATATATACATACACACACACACATATATATGAAATTTATACATATAATTTATGTATATAAATTATTTATATATAAATTGCTATCCTTTGTAACACAACACTCCTAAGGATGATACTACCATGGAGCAGACAAGAAGAAAGAAGCCCAACAGAACCTGGTTATAGGTACAGGGAAGAAAGATAAGCCTTCAATAACCAGTGGCATTCTGAGGCATTATCCCTGAGCCCACCTGCTCCAATCAACCCACCTCTGATCACTGTCAAGAGACTTTTGTCATCACACGTGAGCTTGCTTTGAGGGACAGAACAAGATTAAGCTGCATCAGAACTCTTTGCTAGACGCATTACCGGGAGGCTGAGAAGCATGTTAGCTACTGTCTTCCTTCACATCCTGTCTTTGGGGAGTGAAGGGAGAAATACCTTGCATTCTTAAAGTTCCAAGCAAAGCTCTTCTTTTCCCTATCAGCTGATTTTCATGACAAGTTTTTTTCATGACCATGTAGCTGATAGTAAGAACCAATTTTAGTAATTCCAGAACTATGTGAATATATGCTTCCTTCTGCAAAGCAGTTTTTCTGGCCTTATCACACTATCATGCCTTTAGTTTTCTGATCTTTACCTGTTTGCATTTTTTTGTTGGATATAACCTACTGCATATCCTTTAGAGGAGCAAGTGAAACAGTGGCAGTTATAGAGACATGAAATCTGTGGCTCACCAGGGTGACATCTATTTCCCCTTGTCTATTCCAGCCACCACTCCCCTGGTTTCTGACTTCAGAATGACCTCAGTTTTGTTTCCAGCTATTCTCTGCCAGCAGGTCTCTCTTGCAGTCTCTAACCCAATCTCGCTTTGCCAAGGATGGATCTTTCTGGTATACTCTCCTATGAAAACCTTCAGACGACTCAGCACTGATTAAAGTCCTAATTTCATAGTCTAGTATTGAAGTGCTTCCATCTTTTGGTTCCAGTCTGTTTCTTCAAACATAGCTCCCTGACCCACCCTATGTTCCAGGCAGTTTAGCCTCATTGACGGCTTTTACTCTCATCTCCTGGAGTGAACTTCTTACAGAGCTCCCGGTAAGGAAGTTTTCCTTTGTTTCTTCTGTGACATCTAACAATCTCTGTCCCATCGTAGATACTCAGCAAGGGTTTCCTAGCAAGTACAAAGCTCTTTCTGCAAAGATGGTTTGATTCATGACTTCAGCAGCTGCTTGGAGAGCCTACTGCTGTTTATTGATTGCTTCAAATAATGTCAATAGAAAGCTCTGTTTCAAAAGCACCTCCTCTTAACCACCGTGGTTACATGCTGGGTGCTCTGCCTGTTACTATTTCCCAGAAGTCTATGTGATGTTGCCTGCTTTGAAGTTGACTTTATAGCATATTTAATATGCATCATCTGTTTTGTTTACCTTTGCCCCACCCGAGCTCACTAGTCCAAGACAACTCATGTCAATGACAATCAATTACTAAGAGTCTCTGAAACTCCAGTGCCTCTAAAAACTTGTCACTAAATTCATTTGCTTTTCAGGTACTCAAAGAATTATCTTCATCAAACATTGATACTTTGTGGCTTTTCTAGAGGCAATAAAGTTTCAAGAGGAACTGTGTTACTGTTCCTCCATCAAAATTGTTTAGCATCTTGCTATGTTTTCTGAACTCACAAATATCTACTTTTCTTTTTTTTTAATTGTATTTTTATTGATTATTTAAAGCATTACATAGCTCATGATATATCATCTTTCATACATTTGACTCAAATTGTGTTTTGAACTCCCATTTTCACCCCAAATACAGATTGCAGAATCACATCTGTTACATATTCACATTTTTACATAATGCCATATTAGTGACTGTTGTATTCTGCTACCTTTCCTATCCCCTACTATCCCCCCTCCCCTCCCCTCCCCTCCCATCTTCCCTCTCTACCTCCCCTGCTGTTGTTCAATTCTCTCCCTTTTTTTCCCTCCCCCTTGCCCCTCATAACCTCTTATAATTCTATGTATCATTGAAGGTCTCCTACTATTTCCATGTGCTTTCCCTTCTCTCTCCGTTTCTCTCCCCCCATTCGTCTTTATTTACTGTAGTCTTTTCCTCATGTTCTTCCTTCCTGTTCTGTTCTTAGTTGTTCTCTTTATATCAAAGCAGACATTTGCACAATGGAGTATTATGCAGCACTAAGAAATGACAAAATCATAGAATTTGCAGGGAAATGGATGGCATTAGAGCAGATTATGCTAAGCGAAGCTAGCCAAGCCCTAAAAAACAAATGCCAAATATCTACTTTTCTTACAAATCAGATGCTCAACATTGTTACAGCTGCAATTCAGAGGTTTAAAAGCTCTGCTCAAAATATTCTCTCATTATGACTGTCTATAAATCTTAGAAACGTAGAAGTGAGAATTGTCTTTAAATGTTACTTAAAAGACATCTAAAACATTCCACACATCAATAGGATGCTTATGATAAAAGAAAAGTTTTTACTATAATGTGAAAATAAACAAGTTATTTTAAAATATGAGAGGAGCTTTCTTTTTTCTTAGTTTTAAGTAATTCTTATGGAGATTAGCTTTTACATTAATTTTCTTGATTTTTCAACATGTTTAACTTACTCAGTTTCAAAATACATGCTACTTGTTCAATGATTAGTGTAAAATGATCAGTAATTAGCACATAATTCATAATTGCCTGATTCACATCTTGATTCTCCCACCGCAACAGGTGGGCAAATTCCACAAGGGACCAGAATTGTTTAAGTGAAATATTTTTTTTTGCAGTGATTAGAATTGTCATTATATTGCTGATGAATGAGTCCCATCAGTGTCTTTAACCGGTACTAATGTTACAAAAGAAAACTCTAATTAAAAATCACTTCTAACATTTCTAATTAGAAATCACTTCTAATTAAAAATCATTGGGTATCAGGGGCACATCAAGAAACAAATCTGCTGACTAAAGATGATGGAAAGACTATGAAGATGAATCTGAGACTGATATTTGTTATCCCAACTCCCGTGAATAAAATTCTTTCTGGTACAGAGGCAAGACAAGATGACCACAGTGTCTCCACTCTCTATCTAGTGCAAGAAAGTTGTCCTTGCAGAGATGCTGGCAACAAGCTCTAAACGTCAGCCTTAAATTTCCACTCTGTGGATCCTCCCCAAGTGCTCTAAGCCCATCCTCTTCTCTCTCCAAACTCATTTGTCCTCAGAGAGATTGGCCTGCCCTTCCCTTATCTCCAACTTGCTTCATTATTCTTTGCTTAGGCTTCCTAATAATTCTTTCCCTGCTTCTCTTGCTGTCTTTGGCTATCAAATCCCATCAAGTCTAATTTCAAAACTCAGTTCTTCCAACGCTTGCCTGATTGTAAGGAATTTTGTTTCCTTGCCCGTTAGCTATCCACTTTATACTAAGGAAGTCCTAATACAAGGAGGGTTGTGTTCCAAAACTTTTTTTTGAAAGAAACTTATTTATTATATTATAAATAAAATGTTATAAATGATGGTTTGATTCTGAGACAATCCCTTGAAAGTAATTTCATGCAGCTGAAATATACCACAGTGACATGTGTGTGTATAAATATATTCATATATATCATTATGAATCATAGCCATTTCAATATTGGTTTCAAAGCAATAAAATAGTCTGAGAAATGGTATATATTTTTCTTAAGTGAAAATTATTCTTCTTTAGATAAGAGATTATTAAGAAAAATTGGTGCAATTCGAAAGAGATGATGGATGAAGAACTTTTCAGAGAATATAATGTAAGTTTCTAGTGCTTTCATTGTTACCAGAGGTTGCTTATTATGATTTCTATTCTCACATTCGAAACCTGGTTTTCCCTTTCCTTCATACAAATGCGTCACTAGCTTTACTCTTAGGCTTTACAGCTTTCAACTAAGTGATGGATGTTCATAGTGGAATGAATGAAGAAACAAAAAATGTAAAGAAAAAGGAAGAGGTAGTGAGGGGAAAAAAGAGATGTTCTTTGGCCAAGACTAGAAAGGAGAGGAAAGTGTCCCAAATAGGGGAGGATGTGTTCAGGAGGAAGAAAAGTTCCCACATGTGGCAATGATGTAGCTGCAGGATAGCTGGGGGCAGAAGAGACAGCACAGCACCTGCACAGCTCTCCAAGAGGACAGCCTCGGCCTCCCACTCGCCCCAGGCTGAGCGCCCAGGTTACCAGGCTCAGCACAGGCCTCTGTACATGAAGCTCCCCCCACCCCTATTTTTTTCTTCAGTCTTGAGGATTGGACCCAGGCTTGCACAAGCTATGCAAGCACTCTATTGCTGAGCTATATCTCCATTCCTTTTTAAAAAAATTTTGGGACAGAGTCTTGCTAAGTGGCCTCAAATTTTCAATTCTCCTGCCCCAGCCTCCTGAGTTGCCAGGATCACAGGTGTGTGATCTGCACCTGGCACACACAGCTGTTTATGTAGAAAGTACCGAAGGGCATGCACAGTGCAGGTAAGGGAAAGTACCCTCATGAAGTATCATTTTTGTAGTTAATAAGGCAACTTCCTGTGACTCCATCAAATATTATTTGATAAGTATTCATATCAGATTTCCTGTGAATATATATCAGTTTCTCCAGTCAATTATAGGTTTTGGGGGAACCAAGATCCATACCATCTTCTATCCCTATTACCTGTACTCAACAGGTATAAAATAAATGCTTTTATTTATTTTGATTGGGAATGATACAAAACAAGTTTTTTCTTGTGCCACTGGCTGATTGAGAATCTGAGTTTCTAGCACCAGGAGGGAGTTGAGTCACTAAACCACAAAACATTCTGTCCCAAGAAAATATTTATTTTGTTTAACAAGATTTTAAATGAGGGAGTGTTATCTCATTAGATGGAATGAGGACCCGTGAGTCAGCGTCTCTGTGCACACAGCAGACCTTTATTTCTGTACTCATGATTAAGGAAGGGACTTTCACAATATTTGACTGTGAAAATTGGGCACAGTCTAACAGGAAGAGCTGGCTGTGCTCATTTTTACTTAAAAATAATCTTCATATTGTTTTTATAACAAAAATGTATAAATGTTGCCAATAATCCAAAAAGAAAATAAACTTTAAAAAAAATAAACAGGAGAATAATTGTCTATATGAAAAAGCTTCTAAAAATGAGCAATTCATGAAGTCAAGAAGGAGATATATAAATTTAATTTAGATTTTTCATTTCAGATATTGTTTAAGATGGAAAAAATTATCAATTATCTCAGGAAAACCTGTATTTTTTTTTTCTTGACTGGTTTCCAAGCCACCATTTGTTTTTAAAATTTGCAAAAAAAAAAAAAAAAAAAAAAAAAAAAAAAAACAAGGCTTGAGGGAATCTACCCCCAATCAAGACCTGTTTTGACATTTGTCAGAGAACCAAAAATCAATCATTGAAAATAATTTGGTGGTGGTGGGGACTAGATTGAGTTGGGGACAGGAGAATACAGAAATTGAAAGGAGAATAATTTTGGTTTGTTTCCTACTAATAATTTCAAAATTATTTATTTTTTATAATATTGTTTAGTTGTCAATGGATCTTTATTTTATTTATTTATACATGGTGCTGAGAATCAAACCCAGTGCCTCACACATGCTAGGCAAGCACTTTACCACTGAGCCACAACCCCAGCCCCTCATTTCTTATTCTTAAAAAGGGGACAGGTAACTCATAATGAAAGGGTATCTGATTCCATTCATTGTTTCATTTTTCAGTCCTCAGTATTCTTTTCATTCTTCCTATAGCTCTGTTTTGTGCTCCATCCATATTTCATAGAGCAAATTAATGAATCCCTAAATTGAAATTGGTGGAAATTTACAAGTAAATATTTCCTCTTCCACATGACCCTGGATAAAACCTTCTGATCTAGTATTCTATCATTTTGTTTGTTTGTTCTCGTTTTTTTTAACATCAGAAGCTGGCAAATTGTGGCCTGCTGGCCAGCTCTGGCACATCCATGGTTTTTGTAAATAGGGTTTACTGGGAGGACCACACAGTAATTGTAATGCAGAAGTGACGCTTTACTGCTGTAATGGCAGAGCTGAGCAGTTCCAAGACACTGTATGATTGACAGTGCCTAAAATAGTGACTGTCTGGTCCTTTACAGAAAAAGTTTGCTGACCCCTATTTTAGTTTACAAATTCCTGCAAGCTTGCTTGGCACAGTGTTTCTTTTCATACTTCTAAAACTTTCACTAAGGAGGAATAAGCATCCCTGAACTGTAACTATTACCCAGTAACTATTACCAGATAAACACAATAGAACATCAAGCTCAAGTTAGCCAAGTCTGGACAAATTCGAAGACAGGAAAAAATTACCCACGGTCTTAGATACAGATCAAAAATCTTAATACTTCTTAAATTGACTTAAATTTCTTGACAATATCTATCCACCAAAATGTCACATATAATTCTCACCTTTCAGTATTTATACTCTCATATAGTCCCCTCTCATACAGAAGTGATGATATTCTCATTTCTACAACTTTGTAATAAGGCTGTGCACTTCTCCACCCCACCTCCATTTGCTGTGAAGGAAGCCAGCTTCCACATCATCTGTGGAGAGGCCACATGGCAAGGATCTGAGGTACCCAATCTATAGACACTGAGGAACTGAGCCCTCCAGATAACAGCCTTGTGATTGAACTTGGAAGTGGATCCCAGCCCAGTCAAACCTTCAGATGATTGCAGCATTCTAAGTGACAGTCTGGATAGCTGCTCCTGAATTCCTGACCCGTTATAACTGTGAGATGCTAAATATTTGTTGTTTTAAATCAATGAATGTTTGAATAATTTATTACATGGCAGTAGATAGCTAATGTTCTTACCTCTTCCATCACTTATGCATCCCAATTTCTACCTTTTAAAAGTAATCTGCACAAGGACTGTCAGATACATGTGTTTTCTCGAAGTGGACCTATATATTAGATCTGGTGATAGTATGAATCTCATGGACTTCAAACAAATAGGAGACTTTATACTATAAAAACTCAAGTCTTGGGCTGGGGCTGTAGCTCTGTGGCAGAGCACTTGCCTAGTATGTGTGAGGCACTGGATTCGATCCTTAGCAGCACATAAAAATAAACAAATAAAATAAAGGCATTCTGTCCATCTACAACTACAAAACAAAAATTCAACAACAACAACAACAAAAACCTCAAGGCTTATCTGAGCCATTAAAGCATATTAAGGACTGCACTGAACAGGAGCTATGCACACACCTTAAGTCCTGAGTAAAGAGGTACTAGACTGGTATTGCACCCATTGCCATGCAAGTGGACTTTACCTCCACTGGGATAAGAAAGGTGCAGCTCTGGGAGTGGGCATCACCTGATGGGGTTGAATTACACCCACCTGTTTGTTATAATCCTACCCTCTGCCTTTTTGGATAGAATGTTCCATGGATTAGCTCCCCCATTAATAAAACCCAGGTTCGAGGCATCCTCCCTCTGTTTCTTGCCTGCCTTGCTTCCTTTGTGGAATCTGGGTCAGAGGGGCCATCCCAGAACCCAAAGAAAAAGGTATTTCTCTGTGTCATTATTTTGCGTCAGTCCAGTTCACCTGGAGTGACCCTGACTAGTTGAGTCATGCATTCTGACAAAAGCAGGTCTTAATCATTTCACTCTATTGCTGTAATAACTCTAGTCAAAGATTTAAATGACTGAAATGAATGTACACACTAGGAAGAACACGACATTTACCTCAGGAGGACTGCAAAACCCACCAGGACATCAACAACCAAACCCCAAAGTTCTGGGAAATGGGAAGTCAGACTTCTCAGTCCACTTTAGGCTTCCAAACAGCTTTTGGTTTCCTTTCTCTTTCACTTTAGCCAAAAGAGGTGAACAGTATTGACAATCTCTTACATTTATAAAGCCCCGAATAATCTGAAAGGTAATGCTTTATGTACATCCCCTCTTTATCCTCATGGCAACCCTGAGTTTCAGGTTTAAGTAAGAGTCATTTTATTTTATGTAAAAATAAAGAGGAGGGAGATTATTATCATAAGAATAGAAAATAGCAGTTGGGCATGGCATGCCTCTAATCCCAGCAACCCAGGAGACTGAAGCAGGAGGATCACAAGTTTAATGCCAGCCTCAGCAACTTAGTGAGGCCCTGCTTCCAAACAAAATAAAAAGGGATGGGAATGTAGTTCAGTCATAGAGTGTTTGCCTAGCATGTGGGAGACCATGGGTTCAAATCCTCCCATACACCACACACACACACACACACACACACACACACACACACACACAGAGAGAGAGAGAGAGAGAGAGAGAGAGAGAGAGAGAGAGCGAGCGAGCAAGAGAATAGAAAAGAGCATCTAATCATTTTTGTGAAGTATTAGATGTTTTTCAGAGAATATGTATCCCTGGGCACACTCACCAGAATAACTTCTGTTTGGATGACAGTATTGCACCCTGAACTCATTTGTTGAAGCCCTCCAGCACCCTTTGAATTTCCCCAAGAACACACTAACTCCCTGGGGGTGGAGTAATGGGTATCTTTCACCTTTGCACCGATGGCTAGTAGTACAAGAAATTCACATCAGAGACACTCACTAAATGTCTGAAAAGGGAAAGAGGAAGGAAGAAAAGAAGGGATTTGAAGTATAATATAGATTTCTTGTTTCCTTCAAGCTACAAAACCTATTGTCTTACAAAGTATTTAAGAGAAAGAAGAAGGTAGGGAAAGGGAAATACTGAGAATTGATATTGGTTAAATTATTTTGCTATATTGTGTGCATGTACAAATGCACAAATCCCATCTTTATGTATATTTATAATACTTTACTTAAAAATACAAAGAAAAAAACCCAAAGTGTGATTTCTCTTGATGGACCTTCTTTCATTTAAAATTTCTGAAGTGGGCAAAATCATGTGGAAATTAGTGAAAGTACAAAAGTAGAGTAGAAAAACTCTTTGAATTAATGGTGATTCATTTCCCAAGGAATCTAGGTAATAAGGTACAATAAGAGACTCTGGTTATTTGAATGTTTCACCTTCAAAGAGATACAAGAGACAACAGGCATTTAGAAGGGAGCAGTGATCTCTGCCACATTAGAATACATATTCTGGTCCATTAAGAACGTACTCAGCATTCAGAGCAATTTTTCCTATAAAACAGGGACAGCCCACAAGCATATATAATCTAATTGATGCCTAAGAAAATAGTGTCAAGAATCCCCCATGTCAACACATCCTGTGGGTGACAAACTCATCATGTCACTTGCACCTGCTGACAACATTGGCCCTAGGAGGCCAGAATAGACTCAGTCCAGCACTTAGCCTTGATGGAACTCCCAGGAGCCCATAAACTTGCTGTCTTGTGGGTGCGTTAGGGTACAGACACATGCCAAACGATCCCCTTTGTCCCATGACAAAAATATTGATCAATAACAAAAATAAAACATGCTGCAAAACAGTGTGGGCATTTCTGCACAAATCTTCCCGCTTTTGGTATGAGCTGCCCACCTACAGCTAGAAAGATTAAGTCAATAAAATGGAGCCCCATACTGTTTTTTCAGATTTGGGATATTTGTTCAACTGGAACAAGTAATTTGTTTGTCCACATGGGTCTATAATCTTCTCATTTTAGAGTTTACCTTCTCATTTTAGAGTCTATTCCCAAAATAGTTTGAAATCTGAACATTTTGGTTTACTTATTTTTTATTTTTATTTCTATTTATTTATTTATTTTTTGTGGTGCTGGGGATGGAACCAAAGGCTTTATGTGGCTAGCCCTCAATGGTTTAGTTTAGGAAGACTGTAAAAAAAGTATCTTAATTGAATCAAAGACTAAAGTTTCTACCTAAGAATGAATGCATATAATATTTGGGCAGGTTGCTGATTTTTAAGAGAGAGATTTACTTCAAAATCAGGTTTGGGGCTAGAGGTGGAGCTAAGTGGTAAAGTACTATTTTAGCATGCACTGGGCCTGGGTTCTATCTCCAACACTGAAATAAATGATGATGATGACAAAGCAGGATTTAGCCAGGTGCAGTGGCATACATCTGTAGTTCCAGCAACTCAGAAGCCTGAGGCAGGAGGATTGCTTGAATCCACTAGTACTAGACCAGCTTGGGTAACATAGCAAGACCTCATCTCAAAACAAAACAAAACCAAACAAACAAAAACCCAAGTGGTGTGTTAGAAGGCTACAGGCAGAGGACTATGTGAACACACTGTTAGGATGCTGTGGTAGCAAGTTTCCCAAGATGGCCCTGACAATTCCCCCTCCTCTACCTCATGCCTATTCCGCATGCTGTTCCTCAATCCAGCAATAAGTTGTATTTCTGTATTGAGTCACCTCATTAGAAGTGCAGATACCCTGCTAGAAAGGCCACATGGAGACAGAAAGGCCATGGGACTGTGTGGGGAGAAATTTAGATTCCAGTTAACTACAAGAACTAAGGTCCCAGACTTTCTACCCCAGTAGACTTATTCTGGCCAGCTCCCAGCCGTTCAACCCACCTTCATTCAATGAGTATACAGGCATGAAACTAAGGAGCCATCGTGGTGGTTCCTACAACAGCAGATATCATATGGAGGAGAGTCAAGCTGATCTACTTGCCCTGCATAAGTTCCAGTTGCATAGAATTATTCAAACCTAAGTGATTGTTATTTAAAGTCACAAATATGGGGATCAATATTGTGCAGCAATATATAACAGAAACAAGCTGAAGGCACATAGCCTTGAGCTAAAATCTTTTTTTTTTGTAAGTATAATCCCACTTGGTCATTTCTTGAGGAAATCATCCACAGAGGCCATAATTATTTCAATTTATTAGATGGGATCTGAAATATGAATAGGAATACTTTAGAAAGAATAGGTAAGTGGCAGGAAGATTTTAAAAATAATATGTAATATATTTCCTAATTGATATCTTATTATTTGAAATAAATAGGCAGTAGGAGAGGGGAAAGAGACTCAACAGAGTAGTATTAAGCATTTTGATAATTCTAATTTAATATTAATAACTACTTTTTTTGGCACTGGGGATTGAATTTAGGGGTACTCGATCACTGAGCCACATCCCAACCCTATTTTGTATTTTATTTAGAGACAGGGTCTCACTGAGTTGCTTAGCACCTCATCGTTGCTGAGGCTGGCTTTGAACTAGTGATCCTGCCTCAGCCTCTTTAGTCACTGGGATTACAGGTGTGTGACCCCACACCCAGCTAATAACTACTTTCTATTGGGTAATTACTGCATCCCATGCACCATACCAAGTACTTTAAATCTTGGCCTTGTACATTCCTCAGAATGAACCAATGAGATAGAAATTATTACTGGTATTTTATACAGATGAGGAAGCTGAAGCTCAAAGAGATTACTTTTCTTTAACTCATACAGTAAGTTGAGGAGCTGGGAGCTCCATCTTTAATATAAAATAGTTTTACTATTCAGTAATTTTCATATTTAGAAAGGATGTATCCCATAGTAATAGCAGGTAACATTAAAAGCCACATTTTGGTTCCAAGTGGCACTTTGCATTTTCTTGCATTTAAACTATTGTATTTAGTCAATCTCATGTTATATAACTCTAGGAAAAATTTTCCCATAAAGTTGGGCATCTGCCTTTTTTTTTTTTTTTTTATCTGCTGGTCCGTACGAGTGTTTGCTATGTAAAAAGAAGAACTGAGGCACAGCCATCTTATCACAATGATTTATCCATATCAGCCTTCCTGTGAACTCCAGCTGATGTATCCTCTACCTCTGTTGGCCCTGCCTGTCCCACATATTTTCCCTTCTTCTTAAAACATACACTCTCTGCCTCACAAAGAATCATCAACCTTTCACTACTCAGAGAAGGTATAAGCCTGGTTAGCATGGCTGAAAGTGGAGATATATTCCAACACAGAGATCAAAAATGGAAGAAACTGACAGAAACACAAGTTTGCCAAGGTTGCTAACTCTGCCAGCCCTACACATTAGTTTTTCTATTACAAAGACTCTAATATATGTAAAAATGTCTATAAAGAGAAGCCGTTCTAATACCAGGTGCCTGGCTAGTTTGGATTGTTTCTAGAACCTCAAAGACCAATTTGCATTCACAAAAGATCAAAGAAGGAATACTCTGATCATCTGATAAAAAGGTGGAGTAGCCGTCACACCTGGGAACACCTGATCTGCTACTCCACAAAGGTCCTTCACCCGCTTTAGCTTTGCCAAGCTGCTCTAGAATTTAGGGTGATGATTTGATGCCTGGAGAAGACGATGAACTGGAGGTCTAATGTGCTTGCCTTACGCTAAGGTTTCTTACAGGTCCTTGGAGTAAAAGGAGACTGTATTTGGTATCAAAAGATCTTATATAAAATGCCATCTCTGCCATGTCTAACTGTGTCACATTGGGCAAGATACTTAATTTATCTGATTTTGAGATTCATTACCTGTAAAATAAGGATGATGATAACACACCACATGTATAAAATTCAAGTGGGACAGTACTTGTGAAAGCACTTTGTAAACTACAAACCTCATTACAAATTTTAATTGTTATCAAGTCTTTCACTTTATAGGAACAGGATACTATTATAAATGACATGTGTGTACTAGTTTCAAATTTCTAAAGAAAATATACTATATATTATTGGGCATTGTATTTGTTGTTTACATCAGACACCTGAAATGCCAGAAGAGTGGAAATATTTAGTCTTCAGTGCCTGTCAATTTATAATACACATTGTGCCATTTAATAGAAATAGTAATTCATTCAACAACAAAACTTTTGAGTGACTTGCCACAGTGAAGGAGTTTACATTTTAAATGAGAGAGACATAGAATAACACAACAGGAAGTGGGCAAAGAGGATAAAGTGGTGGAAGGTACTATTTTAAGGGGTATCAGGGCAGGTCTTTCTGAAGGATTTTTTAAAAAAATTTGTTTTAGTTGTATGCAGACACAATATCTTTATTTTATTTATTTATTTTTATGTGGTACTGAGGATTGAACCCAGTGCCTTATGCGTGCTAGACAAGTGCTCCACCCCAGCCCTGAAAGATAATGTTTGAACAGAGACAAATAACATGAGGTGGTGAGCCAAGCGCGCATCTAGGGGAAGACCATTACCACAGAGGGGACAGCAAGCTCAGAAGCCTGAGCTTGATGTGGTCAGGGAAGTCAAAAGGGCCAGTGTGTCTGGAGGGGCTGAGCTAGGCAGACAGAGGCAGCAGCAATAAGGGACCAGGTCACAGGCCACGTGGCTTCAATTTCATTCTGAGTATAATGGGAAGCACTGGAAGGTTTTGAGCTAGGAAATGGGACAGGATTTCAGGAAACCTTTATAGAGAACAGACTGTAAGGCAGAGCAAGAGTGAAAAGAGGAAGAGCAGGCAGGAGGGCACTCAAGAATCCAAGCTAGAGATGACAGACTGGGATGACAGTAGTGATGAATGTGCTAAGTGGGCAGATTCTGGACAGATTTTAATGGTGGGGTGTGAGAGAAAGAAAGCTGAAAAGGATGATTCTAAGATTTTTGTCCTGCATTGTTGGGTTATTAAGATTTACTGAGGTGGGCGTGGTGAAGCATGCCTATAATCCCAGGGGTTTGAGAGGCTGAGGCAGGAGGATTGTTGGTTTAAAGCCAGCCTCAGCAACTAAGTGACTAAGTAACTCAGAGAGACCCTGTCTTTAAATGAAATACAAAAAAGGGCTAGGGGTGTGGCTCAGTGGTTAAGTGCCCCTGAATTCAATCCCTGGTACAGAGAGAGAGAGAGAGAGAGAGAGAGAGAGAGAGATATGTTTACTGAGATGGGGACTAATGTGGAAGGAGCAAGTTTGGATTGAAGTGAATCATGAGCTGCTTTGGGATGTGTTAGTTAGAAAGGCACATTAGACATTCCGGTGGAGATGCTGAGAAGGCTGTTAGATTGGGAAGTTGATCTCAGAGATATAAACACAGGACTCATCAGCATGCAGGTAAACACAGCTGCCTACAAAAAAACTGCAGAGAGGGAAGCGGACCCCAAGGGCTGGAACTTCAGGCCCTCCATCATTTAAAGAAGGAATAACAGTGAAAGAGGCAGAAAGATTTCTCAGAAAAAGGAGAAAAGAGTTTAGTATTATGGGAAGCCAGTGAGGGGAGGCCCGGAGGCAAAATGACGTGGCAAGCCAGGAAGTGACTGAGAGCCTGGGGCAAAGGACGGACCTAACCCAGATGTTCCCTTGTGTGTGGAAGGGATTCACTTAGGTGACACTAGGCCCTTCTCCCCTCCCTGCCTCTGTGGAGACAGTGTTCTCTGGTTGGTGAATTTGGGCAGAGTTAACTAGGCCTGCTTGGTTCACCCCCTTCCTCTTGGGAGCCCTTTACTTGTAGAAAGCTGGCAAGCTTCTCTGCTTCCTTGTTAGACTCTGCCCCATGAGGATGCCTTAGCTTCTGATCTGCACAGAACCCAGACAGGAAAACCATTATTGATTAGGCACCCCTCAGAGACCTCAAGGGCCTTACAGAAAGTGTTGCAGATGAGCAGAACTCGGGAAGGACTGTAGGAAAAAAAAGCAGGATGAGAGGAAGTGGAGATAGCAAGTATAAACAATTATTTTGTGGGGCTTTTTTTGTAAAGGGAATCTGAGAAGTGATGGGATGTCAGGTGGAGGAAAATGTGTGGGTTTTTTTTTTTAGATGATATTACAACAAATCTGTAGACTGATAGGAATGACTGAGCAGAGAGAGAAAAAATAATGAAGTGGGAAAGAAAGAGGTTATTCTACGGGTAAAAATCCTGGAGCAGTACGAAGGGAAGAGATCTAGAGCACAAGGGGAAAGTTTGACTTTAGATCTGAGCACAGACGGTCATGGTAATGGGAAAAGATGAAGATATGGGTTCAAACGAAGTGAAGGTGGCAATGGAATCCTGTGGGATTTCTAATGATTGGTTCTATTAGAATAAGAAAAAGTCATCAGCTGAGCAAGGGTGGGATTTAAAGACATTAAAAAAAAAAAGTGAAGATATGGTAGAATAAAGGCCTTAAGGAAATACAGTAGAATTGCCAGGTCCAGCCTCGGGCTCACTTGGCATAAATGATCATAAATTTAAAATGAAAGCAGTAGCTGGATGCTGTGGCACATGCCCATGGTCTCAGCTACTCAGGAAGCAGAGGTGAGATCACTTGAACCTAGGGGTTCAAGCCCAGCCTGAGCAATATAGTGAGATTCCAGCACAGTAGTAAATTTCTAGTCACATTCAGTTAGAAAACATTTAGTTAGAGAACTGTATTTGTCAGTATTGGGGCTTCTCTGCAGGTGAATGTAAGATAGGAGGCAAGGAAACTGAGGTTATATGCAAAGGACTGAGAAAATATATATATATATATATATATATATATATTTACACTGGAGGCAGTTAGCTGAAACAATAAAGCAAAATTTAAGGAGTGAATTAAACTGAGGTTTTTGGAGACGATGAAATTGGTGATAATGAAAAGATCCAGGGCACAACAACGCCTAGAGGTATGAATGGCAGCAAACTGAGAAGCAGGGGTGAAAGGTGGGCCATTTTTCCTGCATATTAAAATCACCAAGAGCAATGCCTGTGACAGTGCTGGAAAGAGAGTAGGTGGGCCAGGTGTTGAAATCGCCATCCAATGAAGGGGGAGTGCTCAGGGGGACTGCAGGATGCCAACGGTGGCCTGTGCCCAAGGGGCTGAGGAGGCTGGTGGAAACATGGTCTAGAAAGTACAATGAGGTGCAAGGAAAAACCTCCTCCTTCACAGGGTGCAAGGTAGAACTGTGCCAGAAGAGACAGCTAAGGCTGGTGATGGGGAACAGCAGGTAGGTAACGTCCTCAGGGCAGGCTCAGGTAGTAGATGCATCAGAGAGTTTGGGGCATTTTCCTGATGATGCATGCCAAGTTCCACAGGACACAGCAGAAGGACCTGGGAATAGGACAGAGTTGGGGAGTGTCTAGAGAGCATTGAGTGAGGACCTCAAGGACAAGGAGTGTCCCCAGTGCTGGACTTGTGGTGCGGAGGCAGGCAGGCTTGTAGGGCCTGACAGCATTAGTCCTGTTGGTATCTGAAGGGAGGTGGGGAATCAGTGCTCAGTGGAGCCTCCTGTTGCCACTGATCATATGGGCCATGTACAGGGAAGTGAGGATGAGGAAGAGTCTTATAAGCCCTGGGGCATTGTTAGGGTTTTTTGTTTTGTTTTGTTTTTAATATTTTTAGTTGTAGATGGGGACAATACCTCTATTTTATTTATTTATATGTGGTGCTGAGGATGGAACCCAGTGCCTCATACTTGCCAGGCAAGTGCTCTACCACTGAGCCACAACCCCAGCCCCATTGTTAGGGTTTTTACAGAAACAAATACTGTTAAGATCTTTTATAATTTTATTTGGATGCTCAAAAAAAAAAAAAGCCAATTGATTAATTGTCCTTCAAAGAGGGTACAAAGCAGAAGAAAAAAGACAATTCCGTGTGTGTTTCATACTATGTGCTCCTAGAAAAGTTGTTTGGACATGAAATTTTATAAATCAAATTTTATTTATAGCTTGATGATTAAAGGAAGTTAAATCACATTAAAGTAGAGAATCATTTGCAATGCAAATAGTCTTGTGCTTTGCTCCTAAAATTTACTTTTTGTGTATTAGTTTTTCTTAGACACATGGGTCGGCACAGAGAAGGAGGAGGCGGGACAACAACGTAAAAATGAACTAAATCTTGGGAAACTTCACTAGAGCCAAACTGGCACCACTGTGGAACTTCAGTGCACCTCTTCTATTGGCATAAATAGCCCAGATGCTACTTATATCTGTAGTTGTAACGCAAGTGAAAACGTTTCTGTGGCTGGAAGTTTTGCATGGAAATTGCTGTATGAATCAAACTTTAACTTAGAGAATTAATCCAAGAAAGATAAAGGAAGAAGTTGAAATGACTGGACAGTGGCTGGGAGATAACTTAGCAACATAAATGGGGTTTGAAAAAAATCTTATTGGTAAAAACAATCAACTCTAGCACTTTGATGAGTCCAGCTTCTTTCAGTCTGCAGGTGATATCAGTCCCTCTCTTTATTTCAACCTGACTATGATTTTCTAAAGTCAACTCATTATTTTCTTGAGATCAAGGGGTCATTGAAAGATAAGTGTAGGGCTGATGTTGTAGCTAAAAGAGTGTTTGTCTAGCATGCTCAAAGCTCTAGGTTTGAGCCCCCAGTACCAGGAAAAAAAAAAAAAGTAAATGCATTCTTTCCACCCATCAGGAAGTCATTATATCAAGGCAGCAAATTACCAAATGGTATCCTGGTAGCCTGTAAGACTTTGATGAATTTATCCACAGGAATGATTCACTGCCAGGGTGTTTTAATCACCATCTATCTCTGAAGGCTTTAAAAAAGCAGATACTTTTGGGCTGGGGTTGTGGCTCAGAGGTAGAATACTTGCCTAGTATGCATGAGGCACTGGGTTTGACTCTCAGCACCACATAAAAATAAGATAAAGGTATTGTGTCCACCTACACCTAAAAAATAAATGTTTTTAAAAATATTTTTAAAAAAACAAATACTTTTAACAGCATTGTCATTTAGAAGTAACGACACCTCATCTAAAAGGCAACTCCTAAAAAAGCGTGCTAATTGAGTCACTTAGGTTTAACCACCTAATCTCTGTGCTCCCAAGGTACCTTCTTGACAACATTATCACATCCTTATCTAGCTGCTGATTCAGTCCCATTACTTGAAAAGAATCCCTTAAGGGCAAGGACCATCTTTCATCATCCCTAAAATAAACACTGTGGAATGGGTGAAGGCATGCAAATCACAATGACAGAAGAATGAATGAAATACACACTTAAAACATTTTTGTAGTTGTAGGTGGACAGCATACATTTATTTTGTTTACTTTTATATGGTGCTGAGGATCGAACCCAGTGCCTCACACGTGTGAGGCAAGCACTCTGTAACTGAGCTACAGCCCTCACCCTACATTTATTCTTGTTTAAACAAAATAAAACTCTGCCTACTAGAATCTTGAAAATGCTGCCACTTAAAGAGTTTCGTTTGCTAATATTTCCCAAATAATATTCAAAATAATCTTTCAAAAAGCAATTGGTGCTTCTAAAGGAATTACAAACTTCTACATTATTGAAAAAGAAAGGAGTGGAATAGAGAAGAAATAGGTGAGAATATCAAAGAAAAAAAAGGAGCATGATTATTGGAGAAAAGGACAATTTTTTTTTGCAATACCTTTATTTTATTTATTTATGTGGTGCTGAAGTTCAAACCCAGTGCCTCATGCATTACTAGGCAAACACTCTACCACTGAACCATAGCTCCCAGGACAATTATTTTTTAAAAAGGCTACTTCAATTTTGAAGTCACAAAGATACGGTTTGAAACACTAATATATTAGGCAGCCACTGTGGTGAGTGCATATAATTGCGGCTTCTCAGGAGGCTGAGGCAGGAAGATCCTGAGTTAAAGCCTGAGCAACCTGGGAGACCCCATCTCAAAATAACAGTAATGATGTTGATGGGACAGCTAATTAGGGGCCACACTGTGAGGATACTTGTTATGTGAGATGTCCCCCAAAAGCTCACATGTGAGACAGTGCAAGAAGGTTCAGAGGGGAAAAAAAATGAGGTTGTGAGACTTTTAACCCAATTAGTGAATTAGTCCACTGACGGGATTAATTGAGTGGTAACAGAAGTGGGAGGGTATGGCTGGAGGAGATGGGAATTGGGGAGTGGCTTTGGGGTATATATTTGTATCTGGAAAATGGAGACTTTTTCTCTGCTTCCTGATCATCATGTGAGCTACTTCCTTCCACCACACTCTCCCACCATGATGTTCTGCCTCACTTTGAGCCCTGAGGAATAGAGCTGGCCTTCTATGAACTAAGACCTCTAAAACCATCTGCCGTCAAATAAACCTTTCTCCTCTACAATTGTGCTGGTTGGGTCCTTTAGTCCCAGCAGTGAAAAAGCTGACTAAAATAGTACCTAAACAAAATTTACATATATATATATATATATATATATATATATATATATATAATATTATATTATATATATTTTATATATTTTTTAGATGGAAACAATATATTTATTTATTTATTTATGTGGTGCTGAGGATCGAACCCAGTGCCTCATATATACAAGGCAAGTGTTCTGCCACTGTGCCACAATCCCAGCCCCCTAGTTTCTTCTTTAAAAATATTGATACAATTTTCACAAGTCACGTAAACAGCGACATCATATTTGCAAATAGGAGAAATGAGTATTAAACATGAAATAAGAAAAGCCCAATATTTTTTTCATTTTGGATTCAGTTATGATATTTGATAGTCTAGAAATAGACAATTGACTCAGTTAGGAATAATATTAAAAAATATTTAACAACCACTTAGACCCTAAATACTGCACATAATGAGATATTCTATAGCTATTAACATTTTTGAAAATTAATTTCATTGACTATATGGATATATTTTCAGTAAAAGAGGAAAAAATATATATATATAATTCCATTTTTTAGAAGTATAAAACATACACATAAGCAATAAAAAACTAGGGAGGAAAACTCTGGCAAAATGTTTAAAAATGTTTCGAAGGCTATCTCTGAAGAATGGGATTTTTTTTCTTTTTGCATTTCTGTACTTGGAAAAGTTGCTAACAGGAAAACATTTTTAATTAAAAAGAATAAAAATAAAAATGTCTGAATCACTGACGTTTCCTACCTTCCCCTAACAGAAAGAGAGAGAGAGAGAGAGAGCGAAAGAGAGAGAGAGAATATGAATCTCGTTGTGACACTGCAGGCTCCCCCTTGTTTTCCTCTCATTATTAAAACCTGTAAAAATCTGTCATTCATACTTACCGTGTGCATTTCCTCAGCATGTATCCCCACAGTTCTGACCCTACCATGCTCTAGAAACCCAACTCACAAGTGTTTCCAATAACCTATAAATTATCAAACTCAGTGCTTGATCTTCATTCTTCTTTTTTAAACCATTGAATTGTACATTTCACTTATGTATTTTGCGTTACTGGGGATTGCACCCAGGGCCTCGCACGTATGACTATATTCCCAGTCCTTTGTCCTTCTTGAAATCACTGTTGTCTGTTACTCTGCAAATACTTCGTTCTCAAAATTCTTTTCTCCCACTGCCTCCAAGAAGCTGAGATGCTGGTTCCCTGCCTCTTTTACTGACACAGTCTGAATTTTCATGCTCTCACCCTACTTCCACTTCCCATCTCCAAATTGGGTTTTTCAAGCCTCTGTGACCTTCTCTTTTTCATTCTCCCCTCTGATGTCAGCCTCTGCCTTGTCTCACCCTCAGGTTCCCCTTGAGAATCTTGAGTTGGGCAACATGAATTGTGAACACAAAAATTGGACATGTACTTAAGTCAGATAGTATTGAGCCATCTGTCATTCGAAAAACATTTATTGGGATCCTCTGGTGCAAGAAATACAGAAAATACCAGAAATTCAAAACCAGAATCTCTGTACAAAAACAGGGTGCAATGGCACAGGCCTGTAATTACAGAGATTTGGAAGGCTGACTTAGAAGAATCACAAGTTTGAGGCCAGTCTGAGGAACTTAGCAAGATCCTGAATCAAAAAATAAAAAGGGCTGTGGATGTAACTCAGTGGTAGAGCACCCCTGGGTTCAATCCCCAGTACCCAAACAAGACAGAGTAGAACATAAAGAAAGAGAAGTTACCAGGTGCTTACTTAACGTGAAAACCGAGTTCTAATGCACTGTGGGGCCTGCTGTAGCAGAAGAGGGAGGTGCCAATCCTAATGAGAAGAATGAAAATTGCAAGCTGACATCAAGGCCTAGAATGCTAAAAGGAAGCTTAATGCTGGGTGGATGCTAAATGTGGACAAGATGAAAGAAGGCACCTGAAACCAAGGAATTAGCCCATGGATTAACAGCACAAGACACTGTCCCACCTGAAGTAGGGTTCAACTCATATTCTATGTGCCACTTTCTGCTTTTCTTCATAAGCAATCCTACTCTCCCAGGTCAGCTCTACCTGTCCTAAAACCACTTTGGACCCAAACTCATAAGGAATATATCCACAGATACAGGCCTCAACCATCTTGAATTGAATCACATTTTTAAAAAAAAACAAAAGTGTGTTTTCCACTACTCTATTTACTTCACTTCAAAAAACAATCTTATACCATGTTTTGTCAACGGCACAGCAAAGGTAATTTATCACCCAGACTTGAAACCTTGAAATTGCATTCTATACTTCTGCCCCTGGCCTATACCCTGTCAATGGCTAACTGGTAGTGATTCTTCCTCCATTATTGTGCTCACATATGACTCATATTTTCCATTGTCATTGTTGCCTCCTAAACTCAGGATCTTATATCTTGAGGCCTGAATAATGGTAATCATCTTTCTGCTCACCTGCCCTGGCCTCTGGTGCATGCACTCCATCTCTGCGGGAGGTTGCAGTTTCCCTGAGAGGGATGACTTCCTGTTTCTATTCCAGCACAGACTCACTCTCTCAGAAGCTTCCTCAGATCTCTCCTTTCAGTACACATGCCCATGGCTCTTACCATCCTCACTGCTCAGCTGACACACTGTCTTACACTAACTCCTCCTATTTGTCATTACTAGAAAATGAGGCTTTACCCATAGTGAATGTACTAGAAAAAGGAAACTTAACCAAAACTAACTTTACAAAAATAAAATAATAATAACCGTTTTTGACAGAAGTTTTTGCCAAGTGAATGATGTGCCTCTTTGACCAGAGAGTGTGCTGAATGTGACATGATAAAACTACTACTCTGCACAGCTGTACACAGCTGGGCCCAGCTGGAAAGACTTCTGGTGGGGATCATCCCTTCTTGCAAGTTGATGTTAAAGGTTCTCATCTACTAGATTGAGGAAGGACTGCAGCATAAACCAGCAAGTTTATTAGACTTGTGACCTCATGGACACATAATTCTAATTCCATATGGTCTAGCATAGGGAAAGGAATAGAACTTCATGACAGCAATCTCTGCTGCTTACAAGATTTTTCTTTCCTGCCTTGAGATTTCTGATTATAAGTCAGAGCTGAGCTTGCTAGAAGCTCTTCTGAGTCAGTGGTATAACAAGACATCTCTGGGCTTAACTTTTCCAGAGTGACCATCTTGTCACTTTAACTCTTAGAAGAGCTAGAGTTAACTAATTTCTTTTTTTCTCTTGATACAACACTTACCCAATCCATGTAATAAATGTCTACTGAATCCACAATTATGAACCCAAGTCTTTTCAAACAGGTTGGAAAGATAGTTGGAAGTTGATGGTCAGGATGTTAAGACTCAAAAATGAAAAGTTCATCTGGTTCCTTCCTGGATGCTGCAGTCTCTTCCCTGCTCTTCAAAATTTCAGCTGCAGTTTGTACTCTACTTCTTAACTATGTTTTAAAATTTTTAATCAAAAAATTTTTCTAAGAATATAAACCCCATCATATCTTTTTCCTCTGTTGAATAAAGTGAAACAAGCTTAATGCAAAATAATCTAGAAGCATAAATGAATTAGAAATTAAAATCCCCATCATGCTATATCTAGATATAAAAATTACACATTTTTAGTGTCCATGCACACTTGCACTCATGCACACAGACACACTCAGGTTCTACAATGAGAGCAAGATTAGGCTATACACTGTTGTTTTTAATTATTAACAATGTATCACCACTTTCTTCTGTATTAAATAAACACATACACATTTGATGAATACCATAGTAAATGCTTGATTGAAGGGCTTTTAGGATGGTTTTTTTTTTTTGCTTTTATAAATTGCTGAAATAAACATTCATTTCTTTATTCAAATATTTATAATTTTCCTCCTTTTTTTCAAAAAAAAATGTGGGGCTGAAGCCTCACATTTAAGAACAAAGAGCTACACATTCTGAAGAACATTATCAGAGAGATCTGTGGCTGACATACTCAAATACAGCAGAACCAGTCTAGCAACTATCAACCCCCCGTCTTTTACCTCAGGCGTATATAAAATAAAACTAGAAGTTTGCAAGGAGACAGAGCACCATTACAGTGAAGCTTATCCTTGAGGGTCCTTCCCCTCCCTATGGGGGAAGTAAGTGCTTCTCTGTCCCCAGCAGCAAACCTAGTGAGTGAAGATCCAAGTAAACCCAAAGTAGAACTTAGGAATGCCTGTAGCAAAGAAAGAGAGCATTTTCTCCCCTCATGCATCTCTCTCTCTCTCTCTCTCTCTCTCTCTCTCTCTCTCTCTCTCTCTCCCCCTCCCTCCCTCCCTCCCTCCCTCCCTCCCTCTCTTCTTCTCTCTCTTTCTGCACTTTGGGCCCTAGATCTGCCATGGGTCCTCAGTAATTTGCCACATAAACCCTGAAGTTTAGGGACATCCATGGACAGAGAACAGAACTGGCTTCCTGCCAGGAGAATTCTGAAAGCTAAGGGACCATGAAAAGGGACAGCTGAGGGAACACAGATTAAAATCCAAGGAGTTTTCCAGATGGACACTGGAAATGTCCCCTGCTGCCAGGCCTCCTGCCCCCCTGAGACTCCTGGCTGCCCAGGCAAAGGGCGCTTGGCATCAGGAAGCCATGGAGGAGACAGCCAGAGGTAGAGCTAGGGAAGGGATCCTAGGAGCCTAGTCACATCACTGTTCATATCAGGGAATGTGGCAGGGTGATGGCACCTGTGGAAGCACATCTAGGTGCCTTCAAGGATCCACAAAAGCACCCCCAAGAGAGACAGCCAGAACTTAGGTGCTTATCACATAAAGAGCTCTCTCCAAGAGAGGATAGTCATACTGTATCAGCTAAGTAGACAGACTTCTGCCCTTGCTCCTCCAACCCTACCTCCCCCTATTCAGTGTTGAGGGTGAAAGTTGAAGAGAGCCCTGGGTATTCTTTAATACAAACAGGCCTTTTAAAAAAGCATTTGTTATGCAGAATTATGTCATCCACTGTTTTTTATGCGCTGCTGCTGCTGCTGCTGATGGCCATTTCCTAAAAAACAATTAAATACATTTAGAATGTATGAACGTATATCTAAATGAGAAATTTGATGCTATTTAAAAAGTTGAAATCAGGGCTGGAGGTGTAGCATGCAAGATGTGAACTTTCCAATAGTGGAGGAAATGTTGAGGGGGCATTTATCACTTTCTCTGCAGGCAAAACAAAACAAAACAAAAAACAAACAAAAACCCAGAAATAGTCTAAAACTATTTTGAGGGGTAATTTCCAACTCATGTGGCTTTAAAATTTAAAGTGAATTTACAGATCTTATCAACCTGCTCCAAGAGTGTACTTTTCCTTATTACTTTGTCAAAGAGAAAGGGAAATGTGAAAAAAGAAAGCATTTTAAATGTATTCTCCACAACCAGTGGCTTTCTGGGTAGAAGAGAAAGACTTGATATTCTACTACTAATTCTTGGGGGAAAAAAATCTAAGAAAGGAAGTAATTCCAGGCTCTGGAGGAGCAGAGAGCAGTAGATGAGCTTCACTCGATCCAGGCCTGTGGTGGCAATCCATGCCAACACAGAGGTCAGAGAACCTTCCCAGTTTGTGGAGTTTCCTCTTCACCAAAAGAGCAAACCAGGTACACTGCTCAGCGTACAAAGGAGTTCCAACCAAGTTTATGATGTGAGAATCCTTTCCATTCAAAGAGGGGTTTGGAAAGAAATTTTTCACTATCTCAAATAAATGGGAGTCTTTGAAATTTACAAAAGAAGGTCACAAAACAGAGTTTGTTATTCCTTTCTTTTCACAAATCTTTCTTTCCATTGTACTTTTCTATTCTGGTGACTGATACTAAGGTTTCCTGGGACTCTTAGTGGCACTTGAGGAAGGGGCACATAACTGTTATTTTTGGAAAATGTTAGCAAGTCCTAAGCAAAAATTCTTAGGCAAAACAGTACACAGAGGATGGAGAAAAACCAGGAGCCTTTTGTACTGAGAGGTGGCAGTGACAAGACAGAGACTCTGACATATTTTCCTCCTCTGCAACAAGCTCCTCAATAGCTTGTGAAGTCTAGAATCATACAGCCACACCATGGTCTCTCCAATAGTGTGTGGCTTCTTTTACCAGCAGGGCTGAAAGAACTTTAAGAATGCTTAAACACAGGGCTTTTGTAATGGGTCAAATCCAAAATTGGATGAAGCAATTTTTAAATTCAGTTGCTTGTTTTGGAAAAAAAAAATAATCTGCACTGTCTGTGGTGGACATCTGTATACTTTTGCTGTTTATTTTGTCCAGAATTTTCTCTGCCTTTCTTCTAGTTATATCATGTTGGTTTCTGTTTGGGGAATCACTCTAACTGTGTGGTTCTGCTGGGATTGAATTAATGCCCAATTCTAGGGGTGGGCATGACCACTGTGCCCAAGTGGTAGCGTGCACTCACTTCACCATGTGGAAAGGTAGCCTAAACCACCACAAGATACAATTGCAAATCTTTTCTGGAGCAACTGAGAAAAAAAAGTCTCTTTTTGCAGGAGTTGCTAGCTCTTGAGGTGATGAAAATCTAGAACTGAGGGAGGTCATGTCAAGGCTAAGAGTTTTAGCATACTTCCCTGAGAATATTGTCTTCACAGAAAAAGACAGAGCCAAGACATGAACGACATGATAAATGACTTGAACTTCTGGATCCAACCATTCTTATAGCCAGAACTACCTTGAACTTTTCAGGTTTGTGAGTCAATAAAGTTAATTTTGTTTCCCCTTTGTAGGATTTGAGTTGGATTTCCATACTTGAAATCAGGAGAATCACGAGCAACAAAAAATGTCCAGCTGACTTTGAGATGGACAGAGCGAAGGCAGTTCTTCAGCTCCGAGGGTTTCATGAGTCCTCTGGTAGGAGATGGGCCACATAAAAAGCACTGACATTTGGAGTTTCTTGTGGTTCAGAATTGAAGGTAAAATGAGGAATGATCATCCTTGTCTTATTTTCTTTAACATTTACTGACTCACATTAGGTAAAGGCAAAGACAGATGTCCCTGATCATAATGGCAGGGCTTGCACTTTCTAGTTCCTATCAGTAGCCAAGTGCTCTAGACATCATAACCTGGCAACAATGACACCACACCCTTCAGCAACAATCCAAGTCACCCTACCCATATGTGGGATGAAATAATAATGCAACAACATTCATTCTTTTTTCAACAAAGTCAAATTTTAAAGTAATAGGTAGGGTTTAAGTGAGATGATAAAATGAGGAAATTTAAGAGACCACTCTCCTCCCACTCCAAATACAGAGAAAATCTGGATCAATTTATCATACAATATTTAAAATCAATAATTACCCTCAAAAGCAAGGAAGAATTTTAAGGGACCAAAAAAGAAAAGGAAACTCCAATTATCAGCATAAACAGCAAGAAGTCACCTGGCATAATGCTGGAGCCAAGTACACCCAGTGGAGAGATTTTTTATTGTTTTTTTTTTTTTTTTTTTTTTTTTGTGGCATTAAACCCATGGCTTCATGCACGCTAGTCATGTGCTCTACCACTGAGCCACATCTCCAGTCCTGCTATATTTTTATATGGTGGGCAGTGCAGTGTGATCTGTTTATACCAGTGTCACCACAAACACACCACATGGTCACATTAGGCAATAAGTTTTCAGCTCCCTTATAATCTTAGGGCACCACCATCTTATACATGGTCCAAAACATGTCTTTGACCAAATTGTCCTCATTCCTGCAGACAGGTATATGGATCTGGCTAAAAAACTAAGGTAAATTTCAAGATTATCAAGTCCTGATGAAACAAACCAATAGGCAATTACTGAGCTGCCTCTTAGGTATGCCTCCACAGATGAGGGCATATATGGGACTCCCATAGAAATCAACCCCTACTAAAGACAAGTTCATATCAGATAACTTTTCCCAGTCAAAAACAGGTCAACAGTTAGTAGCTCATGGGAGAGCATTTGCCCAGCATGTACAAGACCCTGGGACTGATCTCCCGATTGCAGGGAAAGAAAAAAAAAAGTAGGTCAACATTTGGTGAACATTTTATTAGGGCCCCCCAGAGCCCAATTCCCAGCAATTTTTGTATAAAGCATATTTCAAGCAGATTTTATTACCTCCTGTCAACATTCACAGATGCTTTCTGATTACATATATTACTTATTAACTACATTTTATCTAAAACATTTTTTTTACCTCGTTCTTAAGATTAAAATCAATCTCCCAGGGTTTTGCATTTTTATAATGAATACACTTCCTAATTTTTGTTTCCATTCTTTTTGCCAAGATATTAGTAAAGATATCATGTGCCTGAGGTTTGGATGTTTAGATATAAGTGTTCATTTTATAAAATAGAGTAACAATTGTTTCTGAAGAACCAATTCATACCCTTCGATTTTAACTCTTAATACTAAGTCATTTAAACAGTATTAGGAGCAGAGCTCTTAGAATTCTAACACAGAAATGGAATACCTGCTGAAATGCTGTTACCATCTTAGAATCCCAATTCTTTTTTCATGCATATGTACGAAGGAGCCCAGTTTAGTGGGAAGATCACCAGATGGAGTGGTAGGAGGCCTGGAATTCAACCCTTGTCTGCTTCTTCCTAGGACGCTCACCTTGCAGCAAGTTACCTCCCCACTTCAGTTTCTAGATTTATAGAATGGTGATAACATCACCACACCTCCAAGCCTCATATAACTTGTGAAAAGTGCCGACTGGAGAATCTGAAGGAAAGCATGGACATCAAGGCATGAGTCCTCTGATAAGACTCCCATATGACCTTGAGAAAGATTACATAACTCTGATACTTTTCACCTAGATTCTAGATTCTATGATGACATTCTACTGTGAATTCCCTTGGTCAAACTCCTAGAGTCTCACCAGATTTCTACCAGATTTTTTATTTGCTTTTTTTTTTTTTTTTTTTTTTTTTTGGTATACCAGAGGTTGAACCCAGGGGCACTTAACCACTGAGCCACATCCCCCAGTCTTTTTTAGGATTTTAATTTTGAGACAGGTTCTCACTAAATTGCTTAGGGCCTTGCTAAAAAATCCTGAGCTGCTGGGGTTCCTGGCACATGCCATCACTCCTGGCTGCAAATTGTTTTTTTTTTGTTGTTGTTGTTGTTGTTAGTTTGCTTTGCAGTGCTAGGGAATTGAACCCAAGACCTTGCCCATGTTAGACAAGAGTTCTACTACTGAGCTACATTCCCAGTCCTTGCACATTGTTGTTGTTTGGGACTGGGGTATAATCCAGGAGCACTTAACCACTGAGCCACATCTTGAGCCCTTTTTGTTGAAACAAGGTCTCATGAAATTGCTGAGGCTGGCTGGATGTGATCCTCCTGCCTCAGCCTTCAGGGTTGCTAGCATTATAAGCATATGTCACCATGCCTGACTTACACATTGTGAACATATTTTGACCCTTCTTAGATCACCTATCATTACTGTTCTCTATAAATTTATGCACATAACTTTCATCGTTAGACTATCCATTCCCCCATAGGAGTGTTTTCAAGCTAAACTTGGTCACAAGTTTTGATCATACTGGTTTTGACCACAGAACAGAAAATAATGGAGCACATCCCATTTAGGTCCATCATCATTCATTAAAAAAAAAAAAAAATCATTTCAGGTGTATGTGGATATATGTGTTTTTCTAGGTTGCAAAATGAGTTTCTTGGGATGGAAAGAACTAGAAAAAGATGGCTATACGCTACAGAACAAATCCAATCATGTCACACCTTGCTTAAAATCCTTTAAGGGTTTCCCATTGCTGAGGGAAAAGTCCACCATCTTTAATGTGGGCAAAGGACTTTGAAAGGCCCTGACTTTCTCTCAGACTCATTTTATGACATGCTACCTCTTGTTCTCTGTGTCCCAGACAAAATGGAAACTTTTCAATTTCTCCTTCAATGACCATGTTTTGGCTAAAAATGTACTGCATACCAGATGATGTCCTAGGTGCCTGAGACAGCCCTGTGAACAAGACTGATGGATTCCCTGCCTCACAGAGCAGTCCCTGCCCTCAAGTGTAGCATTCTACTGTCCACTTCTGGACACACTTGTCACCCTGCCCAAGTTTTCATCCCTACAATCCCTCCTGTAGCCCAAATACCTGGAGCTCATGACCACTCCTTCAGGCCATAGGTGAAAGGGTCATTTATTTCCCAACATGTTGCCATTATTCGCTGAATGATCCTGAGTTTCCAAGAATCATTCATGGTATCACTAGTGACAGAAAATATAACTGAAAAATTCCCAGAATCTCATTTTTATTGGGGGAAGCAAACGGAGGTTAACCTCTCTTTATAGCAGATAAGACGTACAAACTACAAGTGTATTCCAAAGCATTCATCAGCTCTTATTTAAAGGTTTCTTGTTACAAATGAATCCAACATTTCTTCCACTGTGGCGTCTGAATACTTTCTCTGATATGTGGATGCTAATACATAAGAAGGGTGGGGGAGGGAAAATAGAAGTTCACTACATTAGACAAAGGGGAATGAAGGGAAGGGAGGAGGGATGGGAATAGGAAAGAAAGTAGAATGAATCAAACATAACTTTCCTATGTTCATCATATATGAGCACATAATCAGTTAAACTCCACATCATGTACAGCTGCAACAATGGGAAGTTATACTTCATGTATGTATGATATCTGGTATGATATCTGTTATGTATATGTAAAAAGAATAAATTTTTAAAAAATGAATCTGGGGCTGAGGTTGTGGCTCAGTGGTAGATAGAGCACTAGCCTGGCATGTGTGAGGCCCTGGGTTCAATCCTCAGCAATGCATAGAAGTTAATTAATTAATTAAAGGTCCATTGACCAAAAAAAAAAAAAAAAAAAAAAAGAACCCAACTCTATTATTTGCTCTGCAGGTTAAGAAGAGATAAGTAGGGGAGCTGGGAATGTAGCTCAGTAGGTACAGTGCTTGCCTTGCATACAGAAGGCCCTGGGTTCAATCCCCAGCACCACAAAAAAGAAAAAAAAAAGAAAGAGAGAGAGAAGGAGATCTTCACAATTTTAGACTTCATGTCAAGAAAAAAAAATGCAACTCTTCTTATCTGAAAACTAATTATAACCAGGAGGTCATTAGATTGGCTAGGAGCTTAGAGGAAGAAAGTAGTTCTCACCAGTCATGGCCTCGTCAAAGCACAGCACTAGGCTATGGACCAAAGCACAGCACTAGTCCATGGACCGTCATCTCAACTAGTTAACCAGAAAGAGGCTCCTCCAAGCCCCATGCACCTGAATACAGATTCCTCTGTTTAAACTCTCTTCCTCTCACCCTCCTCTAACTGACTAGGTCCTTCCCCTACTTTGTGGCCCAGCTCATATGCCTCCTTTTTGAAATCCTTGACTTTTCTTTAAAGGACAGGTCACCCGTGTACTTTTTGTAAGCCATTAAAGATAGGTCTGCCTATCCTACTAGATAATGAGTTCTGTGTGGTCAAGAATTATATCATATTCAATTTTGCATTTCTATTTCTGGTTCTTTGTACAGTACCTGGCGCTTGCTAGGGTTTATTCTGTGCTTTAAACACAATTATTGAATATTTACAGAGCGTACTGGTAAAGGGCTCTCCTAATCATTCAGTTTCCTTCAACATCAAGGTAAATCTTTCCATGACTATCTCAAATATTCTGCCCACTCTCAAGCTTCTCCTGTTAGACCTGTTTCTATTACTATCCTTCTGTCATAATTTTTCTCCATCCATTGCCAAGATCCAATAAATAAAATAAGACATGGAGAAAACACAAATACAATTACACTAATATAAAATATACAATGTTTTATATAGTTTATAAATATTACATATATTATATGTATTATATATTTTACAAATATATAAAAAGTATATTGCCTCAAGTAAGATTGACAGTGGCTATTACTATAAGCTCAGGTGAACATATTTTTGGGGGGGCGGGATACTGGGGATGGAACTCAGGGGCATTTGACTACTAAGCCACATCCCCCAGCCCTATTTTGTATTTTATTTAGAGACAGGGTCTCACTGAGTTGCTTAGTACCTCACTTTTGCTGAGGCTGGCTTTGAACTCTCAATCCTCTTGCCTCAGCTTCCTAAGAGGCTAGGATTACATGTGTGCACCACCGTGCCCAGCTGAACATATATAATTAATATAGCATCTTAAAGGACAGATCTGGATAATCCAGACAGTTGTTATGACAAATAAAATTTCTTTCCAAACCAAAAAAGAGTACTATAAGTTTACCTCTCTGCTCTAGATGGTGGTTAAATTTCCTACCATGTCTAGCTGGGTGTAGCAGGGTATTCCTATGTAATCCCAGCAACTTGGGAGGCTAATAGGAGGAACACAAATTCAAGGCCAATTTCAGAACTTAATGAAACACTGCCTCAAAAATAAATAAATAAATAAATAAATAAATAAATAAATAAATAAATGACTGGGGGTGATAGAATGTTCAGTACCACACACACAAAATAATAATAATAATAAAAATAATTTTGCTATGTCTGTATTGTAAATCAGTTATTCTAATGGATCCTCTCAGCAAATTCAAAACTATAACAGAGACATAAACTTCACTCTTTACGTTCTTGG
Organism: Spermophilus citellus; assembly: GCF_964194105.1. Taxonomy (NCBI): domain Eukaryota; kingdom Metazoa; phylum Chordata; class Mammalia; order Rodentia; family Sciuridae; genus Spermophilus; species Spermophilus citellus. The sequence continues at coordinate 114,253,737 of NC_138186.1, read as the reverse complement.
TATTTAATGACTGAGATACAACAAAAGTATGAAATAAATAAGTTGTAAAATTGGGGTGAATTATTTTTTGGCCTGAAAAGTTAGATAGGAAAAGTAAAAGTATGAGACAAATACTAACATACCATTGCAAGGCAAAACACTGAAATTCCTTTAAGACAGACTGCAAAAACTGACTGCAAGGTTGGACCTATTGACTCATGTTAGGATTCTCTATATACAAAATTATCAAAGTGCTGACCCAAAGGTTTCATTTTCCTGAAGTGAAAAGGTTTGACAGGAAGTGGTAAGGTGATTCATCAGGCTTCTTCAGTTATTTTTCAAATGTCTAGACCCTGGTTGGAATTAAGTTGGGTATTGCCAAATATTCAAATAAGTTCATTGGATCCTTCTATAATGCAAAATAAACTGACTCTCTTGGCAAAATTCCTCACTGAAAAGGTTTAATGGAAAGGTGAATTATAGATCTTAAAAGGACTCAACTGGAAAAAATAAATCCTAAAGGAATGTTTAACCAGAGAACTAACTCCTAGTTAGTTCTTCATTTATTCCCTCAATAAATCTTTATGAGAAATATACCATATGCCCTGTATCATGCTAGGCACTAAGACTGTTTCCATTAAGCAACTTACATTCTGCTGGGTGTAATGGCCCATTACTGTAATACCAGTGACTTGAGAGGCCGAGACAGGAGAATCACAAGTTCAAGGCCAGCCTTAGCTACTGAGTAAGATCCTGAGCAACTTAATGAGATTCTATTTCAAAATAAAAAATAAAAAGGACAGATGATGTGGCTCAGTGGTAAAAGCATCTCTGGGATCAATACCCAGTTAAAAAAAAAAAAAAAAAGGAGGAACCGGGCATGGTGGCACATACCTGTAATCCCAGCAATTTGGGAGGCTGAGGCAGGAGAGTTGCAAGTTTGAAACCAGCCTCAGCAACCGAACAAGGCTATAAGCAACTGTCTCAATAAATAAATAAATAGGGCTGGGCCAGTGCCTTGGTGGTTAAGTGCACCTGAGTTCAATCCCCATTACCAAAAAAAGAAAGAAAGAAAAGAAACATATTCTGGTAGAGAAAAGGGATGTGTAAAGAAACAAATGAAAGAAAGCATTATAGGAGATGTGACAGAGAGATTCAGAAGAATTGACAAAAAGAAGGAAAGGGGTCTATTGTACTCTGAGCAAACTAAGATTTCGTAGAAGAGTTGACACTAAAATTACAACATTCTAGCACTTGAGAAGTAGGAGAAGAAAATGAATGAAAAAGAGTTTAAGATGAGCCAGGCATATACCTTTGATCCTATAAATTAAGGAGGCTGAGTTAGGAGGAACCTAAGTTTGAGGCCAGCCCTGGACAACTTAGTAAGTCTCTGGCTCAAAATTTAAAAATAAAATAAAAAGGACTGGGGATGTAGCTCAGTGGCAAAGAGTCCCTGATTCAATCCCCAGTACTGGAAAAGAGAGAGAGAGAGGGGCAGGGGAGGGACTGTGAATGAGTTCAAGATGGCTTAGACTTCAGAAAAAAGATCACCCATCAGAAGTCTTTGAATATTTGAGGATATTTTAGTTCAAAAAATGTATTTCCTATATATTCTGTAGGAAATAGATTTTTATTGGCATTTGCTACAATGGCTTCTGAATTCACTGATTATTAGTTTGCTTGATTTTTTAAAAAAATTGTTACTTCATTTTCTCAGCTTGGTATATACTGTTGTGCCACATACCAAGCAAGGCACTAACGATAAAAAGATGGTACTTGCCATCATGACCCATAATTATTAGGCCTGAGAATCTTTAAAACCTGGGAAGGTGGGCAAGGGTTCAATCCATATGTTGGCTTCAAAGCTTGCTAGAAAATAAAATGAAAGAAAAGTACTATCATACTCAATAAACTCAGCTTTTGGGTACTTATGGACAAAGCACAAGACGAGCACCTCTCATGACCACTCTTTGAGTGCTGGAGAATGTAAGAGTATGTAAATTTGATATAGAGACGTCAATATCTGAAGCTTGCACTGACACAGAGATACAGCAGCTCAATGCCCACAGGTGTACCAGCAAAGGGCAAAAGCTGGATTTCCTGGAATCATACAGGCAGTGGGTGACTATTACACTTTATCTCTAGTTAATCCTTTGTTATAAACATTCCAAAGACAGAGATTATCCCTCAGTGTTCTGAGAATCAGGGCTGTTACGCCCCGCTGATTTCACAGAGGCAGATTCACAGTAGCCTTTCACTGACCCTAACCATCTCACAATGGTCTGACTCCTGAACTGGGTACTTGGATCCCGCCCTTTCCTTTAACAGAGATGAGAGGCCTAAAGCTGAGGATTAGGGAAAGATTATGCCGAAACACTGAACTGAATCAAGCTCATTTAAGTGCCCAACCCTTATAACTCTTAAATTCTTTTTTGAGGTAATTTCTGAAACAATGGTTCTAAATTCTCTTAGAGTGTATAGTTATACTCCTAGTAAAAATAAAATAGTTTCAACTGTGCAGGATGAATAAATTCAGGAGCGCTAATGCACAGCATGGTGACTGTAATTAATACTACTGTACTGTATATGTGAGTTTGCTCAGAGAGCTGATCTTAAATGTTCTTTCTCGTGAGGAAAAAAAGATAAACTTGTGAAGTGATGGTTATGTTAATTATCTTGATTGTGGCAATTATTTCCCAATGTATGTGTGTATCAATAAACCATTGTATACCTTAAATACATATAATTATTCTATGCTAATTTGACCTCAATAAAGGTAAAGGAAATAAAAATTATCAGGAGAAAATCAACTGGGAAAAATATAGCTGTTAAATACTATAACCTCAAGTAATATCACAGCAACTTTTGTTTGAATGTTTTTGCATACCATGATATAATCAATCAAAATGTCAGTGTTTCAATCATGGGAGTAGCCCTGAGGTCTTGTTTTTCTGGCAGAACAAGGTGTCACTAAGTCCACAGCCTGATCATTTGGTCAAGAGGCAATACCATCAGACCTGACCTTTCCCATTACACATGCTAAGGGTGGCGTGTCAGAGATTTGGGGTATTGGTTTTTCTTTCACTGGTGCTAAAAGTGTCAGAAAGCACAGATGTGTCTGCCTTGAAATGCTAGAAATGAACTATCACATCCCAGCAAAAGCTGTAGAATTCGCAACTAGAGTCTCTGCTAGAAGCTGGCCAAGTCATGCACATAGATGATGGTTCTGTGAATCCTTGACGTTTAAATATGGAAGAATTCTGACATGCTCTTTGCTTCCCACTGAGTTTATGAGCTCATTCGGTGTTCACTTTGAAACAGAGGTCAAAATTCTGTTTGGAAGGGCTGCATGGAGTCTAATAAGTGGTTGAAACCCTTTTACTGGAACTCACAAAAAGAACAATTTAGAAAATCCTCAACTGCAGTAGAAAGTTACCCAAGACCAGGAGCATTTTGTTCAGATGTTAAATAAAGCAGTTCAAGGAGCTGCTCAGAGAAAGGAGGTGGAAGTGGTCCTAGGAACTCACAGAAAAGGAGCTATAGAAAGGTTAAAGGCAGGGATTTCCTGAAGGAAGTATGATACCTGTGTATTTTGCTTATAAGCAAAATGAAAATTTGTCTGGCCATTTTCTTCTCCAGCAAAATTGTGATGGAGACTAAAAGGAATGTTCTTGTATCTCACAATTCACACCAGTTCACCATTATGCTGTTTTATATCATTTACACTGTTTTACATGATTACACTGGATTGTCTGGCATGATTCGGCTCCTATCCACAATTCTTGCTCTGTGGTAGTAGATTGTCAGGGATGGGAAGAGCGGGATCTAGGATATATGGACAGTGCATCTGCTTCAATTAGGAGATGCCACAGATCCACACAATGTGTGAAATATACAGTCCCAAATCAGCTTTTGCAGATCTTTGTTTCTCCTGTAAAACAGTAGGGAACTTTTCCTAGGTTTCACACTTTATAGTGTACTAGATCCAGAAATTTAGTGTAATTTTGTAATGTAATGTAATGTAATAAATTAATGCCCTATTTCTCTTTCAAACTCAGGGCCTTGCAGTTGCCTGGCAAGCACTAAGCTATATACTGCAGCCTCCCTTTCCTGCTTTTTATTGCTTTTGATTAACAGTGGTTTGAGAAAGTATTTTTGCTGTCCAGAATTTAGGGTCTGTTTCATGGCACCATTGGATAATGGCTTCGTGAAATTGAAAAAATTGGGAGAATAACTGTAACAGAAATGCCAAATTACTGATGCTTATTGTTACTTCATATAAAAATAAAATTGATGTATAAGGAAGTCCATTCTTTCCTGTTAAATTCTTGGTGTGGGGGATGGGAGAAAGGGAACTTTTTCTTAAAATGAAAATAATTGCTGCTATTTTAAAATTTGTTGATCATGGATCATGAGGTCTTTTTAACATGATCTGAAAAACTGTGAAAGTATAGGCAGAGTTATTTTCCTGTTTATACATCTTGGTTTATTTGGATAAACAAAATTGGTAGGTGTCTAATTATTGCTTACTTCATTGCTATACTGCAAGGAAAGTTTTAAAACAATCATTCTATGTTTTATGTATCCCTTGGTGAAATTAACACTTTGGGGGCCAATGGAGAAATGGAGCATTCACTCTCCATCTGTCTCCCCCTTTCCTCAACAGAATGAGTCTATCAGTAAGTTAAAATCCTGCTTTTTTAAGAAACTCACAAAATGCTGATTTGGTTCCAAATTAATACAAAAGTTTTAAAACTGGGTTCCTGATACTAGTAAATTATTTTACTTATTAGATAAGAAATGTTTTTCTATTAAAGTCATTAGTATCATATTACTTTCAAAAAAAAAGGTCAACAGAACTTTGATCCAGCATCTTTTAATATGTTAGAAAAACTGGCAAAATCTTTCAGAAAGGTTGGGAGATGTGGTTAGAAAAGTACTTTGAAAACTATTCAATTAAGATATCTCAGGGCTGGGGTTGTAGCTCAGTGGGAGCACTTGCCTAGCATGTATGGGGCACTGGGCTCAATTCTCAGCACCACATATAAATAAATAAAATAAAGATCCATCAACAACTAAAAAGTATTTAAATATATACGTATACATATACATATAAAATATATCTCATGGCATATTTAAAAATAAAATGTTTAAGAGATGGGGAGATGATAGCTCAGTAATTGTGTACTTGCCTAGCATGCGTGGGGTCCTGAGTTCCATCCCCAGCACTACAAAATTTTTTAAAAAATTTTAAGAGGTGAATAATACCAAATGTGGTGATGAGGTGGGAAAATGAGAGTTCATGTATTTTGATAAATACACATTTGAAAAGAATTTCATATACTCTATTAAGATTAAAACTATACATCCTATTATCCAGAAAGTCTGATAAAAACCCTAGAGAAGCTTTTTATACATGAGCTATAAAGGGAAATGGACAAGGGTGTTCATTGCCACATCATTTGCACATCTGAAGAGGAGGCAATTCCATTAAGCTAGATCTTTCCTCTTACACATGTTAAGAGCAGCAATGGTAGAGATTTTAGCTGCTGGTTTTTCTGTCTCTGTGCTAAAGTCGTCAAAGAAGATAAATGAGTCTCTCATGAACTGCAAAAAAAAAAAAAAAGAAATTAAATATCACTTGAAAAGCTATAGAATTCTTCGTAAAGGTGTGTAAAGTCATCCACATAAATGATAATGCTGTTTGATGTTAAAATATGAAAGAATTGTGATATGATGGATTTATGAGTTCATTTAATGTCCATACTAAAACAAGGTGATTTTTTCATATGTGATATAAATGAGAAAAATTAGGAAAATCTAAATCTTCATAATATGAAACTGGATAAATGATGGAATGGCATAAACTTTAAATCTCTATTGTAATTAAATAAACTAGATCTACCTCTATCATTGATGAATCTCAGAAAACATTGAGTATTTTTAAAAATAGATTGAAAAAGGATAGATAAAAGCAATATGATATTATGTACATTGATTTAAAATATTTAGAACAATAGTGTATATCACTTATGAGCAAATACATAAGCAATGAAAGCATTAAAACATGAGTTGGAAGAATACACACCAATTTCAGTTAAACTGTAACAGAGAAAGAGGGAGTTTTATGTTCTGGATATGAAGTGTCTCCCCAAAGCTCCTGTGTTAAAGCAGGAATATTGAGAAGTAAAATGCTTAGACTATAACCTGTTACGTAATCAGTCCTTCCTACTTTGAATGGACTGAAGGTGGTAATTATAGGCAGCTGGGGCATGGCTGAAGGAGGTGGGTCACTGAGGCAGTCCTTCCCCAATCTCTGGCTCTCTGTTTTCAGACCCCTCCAAGAGCTGAGCAGTTTTCCTCTTCTGCTCCTTCCCCTATGATGTGTTGACTCACTTTGGGCCCAGGGCAATGAAGTCGATGAACTGTCTGTCTCTGAATCCATGAGCCCCAAATAAACTTTCCCTCCGCTAAGTTGTTCTTGTGTGGTATTTTGGTCACAGCGATACAAAAGCTGACTAAAACAGGGAGGTAAATGAAATGGATGGAAGTAAACTTCTAATAAGCTGTTATCATTTTTTCTTCAAAAGAGAGACATATGGCAAACGTTCATAGAAAAAATATTTTTAAATCATGTATAAGATGCATATTGAATAATATAACAATTTTGTTTTTTTAAAAAAAGATACATGCCAGGAGCACTAGCACAGCCCTGGAATCCCAGTGGCTCAGTAGGCTAAGGCAGGAGGATCACAAGTTCAAAGCCAGCCTCAGCAATTTAGCAAGGCTATAAGCAACTTAGCGAGACCCTGTCTCAAAAATAAATAAATTAATTAAAAGGGGTAGGATGTGGCTCAGTGGGTGAGTGTCTTTGGGTTCAATCCCTGGCACCATAAAATAAAATAAATATAAAGAAAAGACATAGATGTGTATTAGCACTGTATGGATACCCATGCGCCATCCTGACTTGTTTACAGACTCTAACACCCATACAGTGCTAATACTGTGGTGTTCCAAAAGTTCAAAGGTGATCCCATATTTAGTGTACTCTTAAGACTATGTTATAATAAGTAATAATTTTTAATATCTATAACAAAAACAACTCAAGAAGATAAACTCTTTAGGTTCACTCTTATAGGCGTTGACCTAAGTAATTCCTTTCAAATTGTCCTTTACTAATCACCAGGTATATACTTAGTTATACTTAATGTTCCAGTAAGACCTCAAGTACTTCTGTACTTTCCTGTTGAAGTCTATCTCAAAAAGAACACTTTTAAGTGTTAAAATTAATTCCTGCTATGTTCATTCAACACATGATTGTTGTATGCTCTTTAAGGTGGTATACTACCAATTAAGAAATTCTTTTATTCTTTTGAAAAATTTAGCCTGCCAGTTTTTAAAAATACATATCTACTTCTTAATTTATCATCCATAAGCAGAAATTTCATGGTTCACCAACTCTAATGCACTGCACACATTCTGTTAAGAAATGCACAACTGATTTGTTTAAAAACTGATTTACTTTCATAAGCAAACATATTTAGGAAACAACTGTAAAAATCATTTTATTTCTTCTTTGCTAGATAGGGTACTTTAGCAATGCTAGGAATAAAAATCAAAAAGTCCTGATGTTCAACTTTCCTAGGATTCAGCCTTTCTTGAATAATCCCTTAAATAGCAATTTTAAGAAAATCTTGCAAGAACATTGCAGATGTGAAAAAAGTATGTTTTGCAATAACTTTTGATTTTCTTGCTAAATGAACATGACACAGAAAATACAGATATTGAGACTGGGGGGTAGGTCATTGGTAAAGTGCTGAGTTAGATCCCAGCACTACAGAGAGAGACAGAGAAGGAGGGAGGGAGGGAGGGAGAAAGGGAGAGAGAGAGAGAGAGAGAGAGAGAGAGAGAGAGAGAAATTATAAATATTAAGTAAACAATTAAGGGGTCACAGAACATCCATGAGTGTAAGACACTATCATATATGTAAGAAAGAATAAACAGTGGAAAACATGTATGTTCCTTCAGATTTCTTGGAAAATTTCAGGGTAAAGAGGGCCAAAAAGGATAAATGATGTTAGAGACATTTATTTTCAAGTCATATTCAGAGATGTCAAAGAAATATGGATGAACTGGAAATGAGACTGTTCCAGGCACATTTAAATCCCAAACCCTTCCATTTGATTTCTGATAAAAGTGCTATTGATCAGTAGTTAAGTAACCAGAAAAAGACTAGAAGGAAGAGGAAAAGCAGGAGAATAAGAAGGAGGTATTGTAATAAGTAATCACAAATGGAATAAGTAGGCAATAAAGAATCATAATCTTTAAAACTCAGAGCAGTGGTCATGGACAAAATGGTTTGCCTAGATGAGAACTACACATCATCCATCCCTGCACAAATGGCTCATACGTTGGAGGTGCCACCTGCAGTGTGAGCTCAGGGAAGGTCAGGAGAGTTGGGACCATGGGGAGCAGGAAGAACACCCAGGGACTTGTAGTTACAGGTTACACCCGACTGCTCTCTGGTGCATTCATGTTGCAGTCCTGTAACAATAATGAGACAACACAGATACATGCTTGCTGTTCTTATTGTAAGGGCTTCAGAGAGACACCCACCATTCTCCCTGGACTGCCACAGAACACTGGTCCCTCTCAGCACGCATTTCCTTCCTCAAGGCTCCACTTCAGAACTCTAATGAGCTGGCCCAACATCAGTAATAAGTTAGAAGCCATCAGTGTGTTCCATGGCTAAACATCTGTGAATAAACAAGGTTCTAGGACAGACATTTTATTTTGAAATTCCCAAACTGAAGATCCAATCTAGACAAAATTTCAATCACTGAAATATTAAACACCCTTGCAGAAGTAACAGCAGTAAACATAATTGTTAGCCACTGACAAAGACAGTGTTCAGCAAAAGAATGACAATTATAACACTAATTTTCATAGATATTTCAAAAGACTTAACTAGTTAGAATTTGGAGGGCTAGAATTATTCTGCATAGCATCTTTTTTAAAAAAAAAACAGGTCTTTTTTAAAAGGAGTTCATATGTAATAATAATGAGACCTTTTTCTTTCTCTCTTATAAAAAATTCCACATCTTAGGTTTCTAAGAATTCATACAAGATCAATAAAATATCTTAATATGCAATTATTCCAATCATTAAATGCACAATATCAATGTCTGTATTATACTCACTTTGCATAGACCAAGAGACATTAAATAATGCCTTTATGCTGAAAGGCAAAGACACATTCCTGATTTGGGCGGGATGGGGGGGTAACAACAAAAACAAACTTCATTTAATTTCTTTCTCTTCAAATTCTCACGGGTCTTAGCAGGGATATCCTTTTACACAACAGTGTAGCATATTTGTGAACAAGCTTATTGTCATAATGCCTTTACCTTCATCTTCCTATTTTATTTTACAGAGAAAAATTAATCTTCTACAAATGTATTATGCTTCATTTAATTTTCAAAATTGTATAACTGAAGGTCTGGAGATATAACTCAGTGGTAGAGTGCTTGCCTAGAATGTACCAGGTCCAGTACTGAAAAATAAAACAAAACAAAAAAACCAAACATGGTCATACTCCCTCCATGTGGGCTCCTGTGCCCTTTCTTTCCTATGTCCTACACTCCACTCTCTATTACTGTCCTGTCCTCCTGATTCGTATTTGTCTCCCCTTGACCTCCCTAAGTCCCACCTCTACTCTTACCTCTTTACTCTGATTATTCACCCTCTTATGCTTTGCTCCTGACATGAGAGAGATGATGAGAAATTAGACAATTAAAAAATATTAGATCAAGGAGAGCACTTGCCTGGCACATGCATTCAAAAGGATGGGGTAGATTTCCTATTTTATTATTGTGTGTATGTGACAAGGGCTGGGGAACAGGCTTGAAGAGTACAGAGAAGTGCTAAGTGAGGTGCTAAGCAACTCAGTGAGACCTTGTCTCTAAATAAAAATACGAAATAGGGCTGGGGATGTGGCTCAGTGGTCGAGTGCCCCTGAGTTCAATCCCCAGGACCCAAACAACAACAACAAAAAAAGAATGTTCATAGAAACTTTATTCATATTAGTGAAAAACTGAGAATAACTCAAACGTCCAGCAATGATAGAACACATAAAATAAACTAAAACAGAGCCATACAATAGAATATTATACAACAACAACTATTGCTATACAAAATATCTTGACTCTTACAGACATAATATTGAGTGAGAGAAGTCGGGCGCATACCATATGACTCCAATGATATAAAAATAAAAAGAACAAAATTTATCTATGGCAAATAGAGGTCAGAATAGTATCTGTTTTCATGACTGGGTGGGGAGGTAACAAAAGGGAGTGTTCTGGGGTGACTACGATGTTCTATATTTTGGACTGAGTTGTGATTATACATGTGTATCTGTATGTAAAAATTAGGCTGTACACTCAATATTTTTGAATTTTTTCTGTGTAAGCTAGACTACAATTAGAAAAGGGAAAGAAGGGGAAAGGAATAGAAAAGGAAAAGAGGGAGGGAGGGGGGAAGGAGATCAGATCTATCATATCATGCCACTGTTTTGGACAATAGGGCTTAATAAGGAAGCACCAAAAACTATGGTAATCTCTTTAATATTTTCTACTTTGTTACCAAGTCCTCCAAATCCAGTATTTTCAAACAATACAACATTTGTTCTTTGGTATGTCTGATCAGAACACAATTTCCTTTATACGTTCATTTTATAAATGATTCATCTTAATGCTATTTGCGCTTGAACAATAACAGGCTTCATGGTTAAAATTAAACTGTTCACCTAGACCTAGGGATTATTTCCAATTAAAATTTGTTACAGGCATAAGAAAATAATAATTGCTCAAACCATATTTACTCAAATATGTATCCTCTTCCAAAGGAGTGAGCACCTAAATTATTTTCAAAGATATTATGATATAAAGTCAGTGTGGAATATCAGCTGAAAAAGCAAAATGTCACAATACTATATAAACTTACCTTTCATTTCAGGAGTAAACTAGATTAAAATACATGTAAAAATATAAAATGTGATAAAAATGTTTCATGTTATATAAACTATTCCAAAAGCCTCAACCATCTCTCTTACATACAGAAATTTCAATCTAATATATGTTTCAAATTCCTAGTTAAGAAAGAAAACCTATATTTCATGTCTGAGACAAAGATAAATAATTACTATTGCAAAGATTAAAAAAAAAAAAAAACATAAGAGCCTGAGGTGTAGCTCAGTGGGAGAGCACTTGCCTGGCACATGCTAGGCCCTGGTGCTAGGGGAAAGGTTAGCCCTGGTTCCATTCTTAATACTACCAGGATTTTTAGGGCTGGAGGTCTAGCTCAGTGGTAGAGTACTTACCTAGCATGCATGAGAGAGAGATCTGTTTTTCCATAATGCCTTAAAATTTGAAGCAACTGATTTGTTTATTTCATAGTATATTTTTGGTATTGTTGTTTTGTTTTTATGATGCTAAGGTTGGAACCTAGGGCCTCATGCTTGCTAGGCAAGTGCTCTACCCCTAGCACTCAGCTACACTAGAAGTCCCAATTTCATAGTATATTTGTTTTCCTTTTCTCTTCTTCTTTTTTTATAGTATATTTTTGAAAGACAGTATATTAACCAGGCATGGTGGCCATACCTGTAATCCCAGATACTTGGGAGACAGGAGGAACACAAATTCAAGAGCAGCCTTGGCAACTTAGTGAGACCCTGCCTCGAAATTTTAAATAATAAAGGACAAGGACATGGCTCAGTGGTACAATGCTTGTCTAATATGTGTGACACTCTGACTTAATCCCCAGCACCACACACACACACATAAAGTATATTGCAATATTGCAATAAATGCCTTCCAACTAAGCCAAATCATAGGTGCTCACTTTAATTTTATACCTAGGCCCAGGGCCAGGCAGGCCACTCTCATTCTCCCGTCACTTTCTGTGACCACAAAGCACTGAACAAATGGCAGTCATTTTAAGATGATCATGATATGTAATTAAAAGATGGACTATTTTTGTTGTGTATGTGTGTGTTGTGTGTACATATAATAATTAGATAAAAAAGACAGATGGTTCATTTTCTCAAATGAGCAAAATATTTGAACAGGTACCTCACAAAAAAGATATCATTCTTGGATAGGCAGCAGAAATATTGTAAAAATGGCCATACTACCAAAAGTGCTATACAGATTTAATGTGATTCCAATTAAAATTCCAGTGGTGTTCTTCATAGAAATAGAAAAAACCGTCATGAAATTCATTCAGAAATATAAGAGGCAGAGAATAGCCAAAGCAATCCTCAGCGAGAAAAGTGAAGCAGGAGGCATCACAATAACAGATCTTAAGTTATATTATAGAGCTAGAGTAAAAATAGCATGGTATTGGCACCAAAATAGACATGTAGACCAATGGTACAGAATAGAAGACACAGAGACAAACCACATAAATACAGTAGACAAAATACATAAATACATAAATATCTCATACTAGACAAAGGTACCATAAACACACATTGAAGAAAAGATAGCCTCTTCAAAAAATGGTGATAGGAAAACTAGAAATCCATATATATCAAAATGAAATTGAACCCCTATCTTTCACCCCGCACAAAACTCAACTCAAAGTGAATCAAGGACCTACGCATTAGATCAGAAACCCTGAATCTACTAGAAGAAAAAATAGGCCCAAATTTCCATTATGTCAGCGTAGGAACTGAGTTCCTCAACAAGACTCTAAAGCACAATAAGGAAAATCAAGAATCAATAAATGGGATGGAATCAAACTAAAACCTTCTTCACAGTCAAGGAAACAATCAAGAACCTACAGAAGAGAGAGCCTACAGAATGGAAGAAAATCTTTGTAACCTGCACCTCAAATACAGCATTAATTTCCGGGATATATAAAGAACTCAAGCTTAACACCAAAAAACAAATAACCCAATCGATAAATGTGCAAAAGAATTGAACAGATACTTCACAGAAGAAATACAATTGGTCAACAAATATATAAAAAAAATTAACATTTCTAGAAATTAGAGAAATGCAAATTAAAACTACACTGAGATTTCACTTCACTCCAGTCAGAATGACAATTATCAAGAATACAAGTAACAATAAATGTTGGCAAGGATGTGGGGGGGAAAGGTACATTCATACATTGCTGACAGGATTACAAATTGGTGCAACCACTGTGGAAAACAGTATGGAGATTCCTTAGAAAACTTGGAATGGAACCTCCATTTGATTCAGTTATCCCACTCCTTGGCATGCACCCAAAGGACTTAAAAATCAGAATATTATAGTGATGTGGTCATATCAGTGTTTACAGCAGTTCAATTAACAATAACTAAGCTATGGAACCAACCTAAGTGCCCTTCAACAGAGGAATGGATAAAGAGAATGTAGTATATATACACAATGGAATATTACTTGCCATAAAGAAGAATGAAATTACAGCAATTTCCAGTAAATGGATGGAACTGGAGAATACCATGCTAAGTGAAACAAGCCAAACCCAAAAAACTAAAGACCAAATATTCTCTCTGATACGTTAATGCTGACTTACAGTAGGCAGAGGGCATGGGGAAGGATAGAAGTTCACTGGATTAGACAAAGGAGAATGAAAGGAATGAAGGGGGGATAGGAAAGATAGTAGAATGAATGGGACAAAACCTTCCTAATTTCATATATGAATAAATGACCAGTGTAACTCCATGTCCTGTACAACCACAATCACAGAAAGATATACTTCATGTATGTATAATATGCCAAATACATTCTACTGTCATGTATAATGAAAAAGAACAAATAAAAAATTTTTAAAAAGGATATCAAATGTCCAATAAGTTTATGAAGGTGTCAAAAGTGTCCAGCATCTTGGTTATTAGCATAATATAAATTAAAACCGTGATCAACCATCACTATACAGCAGAATGGCTAAGTTAGAAGGACTGACAAAAAATAAAAAATAATAAAGTAAATAGCCATTATATAAGCATATGAAGCAATATCTAAATCTACAGTAATCAAATAAATACAAATCACATAGTAAAAAGTACTCTTAACCTAAGAAATAGAAAAGATTTTTTTAAATTATAAAAGTTATCAATAAAATTGTGAGGGAAAACTTGGGAAAGGAATTTTTAAATCCAAGTATAACTTCAGTAGTGAGCTGAGGACAAACAGGTGAGAAGAAACACAAACTAGACTTTGGAAATTTAAAAAGTTAATGAAAATGGTACTGAATTTGTGCTAGTGTTTATTTCTCTGCTTATATACTGTCTTTCTTAAAAGTTTAAAAATTACTAAATGTTCCTAGCTATCAAAATAAAGAATTTTGTTTTTCTTTTAAAATGAACAATACTATAAAAAGTACAGGTATTTCTCTTAGTTAGCCCTCTAGTATGAATCTAGTGTTTGTACAAGATGGCTATAACCAAAATACTGTTTCTTATATAGATAGCATCTCAGTCTAATTGTCAGTAAGGTACATAAAAAGAACTCCTTTGGAAATAAACTTGTCAAGGGGCTGGGGATGTGGCTCAAGCAGTAGCACACTTGCCTGGTATGTGCGGGACGCTGGGTTCCATCCTCAACACCACTTTAAAATAAAGATGTTGTGTCCACCGAAAACTAAAAAATAAATATTAAAAAATTCTCTCTCTTGAAAGAAAGAAAGAAAACTTGTCAAAAAAAAAAAAAGAAAGAAAGAGAAATAAACTTGTCACACTGGAACTGTAAAGTAAAAAAAAAAGTGTAATTGACAGGGTCAGATGATATTTTTCTTTGCACACTGATGGTTGGTGCCAGATATTACTGTTGCACTCTAGAATTGATCCCCCCCATTTTTAAAGAGGATTGTACTTACAATGAAAAAATTTTAACACACATAAAATTACCTATTTTAAATATATTTCAATCATGAGAGACCGCTCTTAAATTGCTACATAAGAAGGAGGCAATTCAGTGAAACATTTGACAAAAATTCACACAGAATATTTAGGTTCTGGCAATGTGGCAGCAGGAGTATGAGTTTAACATCCCCATCATCCAACAACATCTATTCAAAATAAAAGAGAATGCTAGTAATAATAATGATGAGACAATAGGCATAAAGCAGATACATGGTCATCATCCAGTGCAGGCAGGCCCCTGAAATTATTAGCCTACCAAAGAATAAAAGTTACTGATGGTCGGGGTTGTGGCTCATTAGTAGAGCACTTGCCTCACACGTGTGGGGCACTAGGTTCAATCCTCAGCATCATATAAATAAATAAATTAAAGGTATTGTGTCCATCTATGATGAAAAATTTTAAAAAGAAAAAAGATCACTGATGATCTTTAGAGCACCTAAGAATTCATCGCTAACATTCATGGATGTTACAAAGTGGGAA
This sequence comes from Spermophilus citellus, assembly GCF_964194105.1. Lineage (NCBI taxonomy): Eukaryota > Metazoa > Chordata > Mammalia > Rodentia > Sciuridae > Spermophilus > Spermophilus citellus. The sequence goes on along the minus strand of NC_138186.1, from coordinate 114,238,346 downwards.
GAAGGTATCTTGAGCTACTTTTATGGATCTTGGTGGTGATAACCCCATAATTTCCCATGACCACAAGAATCTAAAAAGTTACTCAATTTTATACCAAATGCAGGGTACCAAAGGCATGTCCTGGAAAACAAGAACAACAAAAAACATTTCCTATCCTAATTCAATCAATTGGATTAAACTAAGTGTTGAATCCGTCTGCCTGGGATTGAGCAGAATTTTGTATAGAAAGCTTTTTTAAAAAACTGAATAAATATCAATGTCCTTATCTAAAAAGCTTTGGGGTAGAGATATGGCAAGAACAAAAGTAACTAAAACCTAATGAAAAGAGAGAGAAGAGGAGGAGAATAAGGAGGAGGGCAGAAGGAGGAGAAGTCAGGAGAGGGAAGGTGCCTGTAGGGCAGCTGTGAATATAGCAGAATACACCGCTGCTCTAGGCTTAGGGCCTCATGTGGGAAGTGGAGCCTCTTCTTTCTTTCCTGTGCCTGAAAGGCAGGTGTCAAGATGCTCTTTAGCCTCTTTTTCTTTCCTCACTTCTTCCTGGAGTTAAAGTCACAATATCTCTTTCCATTCAGAGTTAAAACAGTTTGCAATTCCAATAATTAATCTCACTGTGGAAACTGGGATAATGCAACACATTCTGTAAATCACTATAATTTTATATTGCAATTTTATAGATTTGTACATCAGTTGCTAGATTGCATTGTATTGGTCCCTGAAGAATTGCTTTAACTAAATTATATTCCAAGTCAATGTCATGGTCTATAAAGCATCCCCAAGAATGTGTTATTTAGTCCATTTTAAAAACTTATCACTGGGGGTGTTGGCACACGCCTGTAATCCCAGTGACTCGGGAGTCTGAGACAGGAAGTTTGAAGCCGGCCTCAGCAACTTAGAGAACTTAGAGGGAGCTCCTTAGTAATTTAGTGAGACCCTGTCCCAAAATAAAAAATAAAAAGGGTAGGGATGTGTCTCAGTTATAAAAGTGTATCTGGGTTCAATTTCCAGTCATCCCCTTCCCCCTCCAAAAAAGAACTTATCAATAGCACTGTTCTTTCCATCATAAAACTCTTAAGTTGAAAATACTTCAGAGATAATTCTGATTGGACTGCAAAGAAGTGTTATAATTCTCTTGATGGGTCTGTGTTTATCTTAAGGAGGGAACTGTGTAAGAAACCATTTCTCATTTTGCTAAGAGTATGAATAAATGTACAGCCAAATCTGAGACCCAGTCCTTCCAGTGGTGGACCCTTATAATTCTGCTTTATTCCTTATTCAAAGGGATTCCACCTTTATTTTTTCTTTCTTGTTTTACTACACTTGTAAATCATGCATACAACTTTGTCCTATTTCATGTCTCCCTGGTAAGTCCCTTGAAATCCTTAAATTAAAAAAATCCTTAGATTAAAAAAAAACTTACAAGAATAACAAGGAAAGGGGAAAGAGGAGATAAAAGTAGAGTAATTGTCTCCAAATTTCAATTTTATTTAAATCAATGTCAGAATCAACCCATATCATCTTTGTCTCCTTTAAAGAGGGAGGTGTTCCATGTGGCTTCTAAGGGCGCCCCCTACAGGGTCAGTAGGTCTCAAAGGGGTCTCTGTGGCCTTGTTTTGGGTCAGTTTAAACCCATGCTGTTTCCCACCCTAAACAAAGTGACATTGACCACCCCCCATTAGCAGGAGGTGCTCTGCAAATCACTCCTGTAGAGTGACGTGCCATGCTGAGCTCACACTGGCTCTCACCTGGTTCTCATATGGCAACAATGCATCCCTTCAGGCCGACTTGCCTGGTTAGAAATGCAGGCTATGAACAAGGAAGCATTTTTTTTTTCCTTGTGTAATGCTGACCAGCCACACACAGGAATGAGAACCACAATTACATGACTTCCCTAGCCCTGTGTATTAGTCATGCAAACTCACCAGCCCGGATAGTCATCGACTATGTGACACGTAGATCACATATGAAAAACTGTAGGAGGAAGTTACCTGTGGCAAACTTGCCAAATGTAAGCTGTAGATGTGGAAATAAAGAAGTGATCAGAGGAAAAACATGCATGACAAATCACATGATACCTTCGTAAAAGGGCCTTGTTAGAAATCCACTCATACCAGCATGTTTTGTCTGTTTTACTTTATGATCTTTAGGAAATGAAGCCCTGCCTTCTAAAACTATTCTCATTATTCTAGTCTGTGCAAGTTTCATTTACTTATTGACATTTAAGGATTGAGACTTCATACATCTGCAGTATGGGTTCTGTAGTAAATGATTTGTTATCATCATTGATACAAATGATGGGATATGGCTTCAAATATTTATAAAAAGCATAAACAAATATAGAAAAATGAATATTTAACTAAAGAGAGCTGGGTTTGGGCCCTAGCTCAGCTGCCAAGCAGCCATGTGCCCTTGGGAAGTCCCTCTTGGATTTCAGTTTCCTAATCCCAAGTGAGCTTCATCTGAAGTTCTCCAACTACAGTGGCCACCTAGGAAGTTGATTAAGATGCAGAGTCATGAACTTTATTGCAGACATACCCAATGTGAATTTCTCTAGAAATTCTAGGGAATTTGCTTTTTTCCTCAGGTGCTTTTCCTAAGTTGCTTTATCTATCAAAAAATAAAAACTAAAAGTTTCTACAAAACAAAGCATATCCCCTATGTAGATTCACCAGATCCTCCTAGATTTTGATTTTGATATTTAAGCAATACATTTTGAGAAACACTGGACTAGGTGACTCTTTATATACTTTTTAAAAATCCATACAACTGGTTCCATGACCAGGCTAAGTTGAATTCACAACATCTTTTCCAAAAAAGAGCTACTTCAAGAGTTTATCTGTCCTCTTAATTTCCTGTATGCCTTTCATGGACACAGAGACATTAAAAAAAAAAAAAAGATTGGATTGCAGGATTTCCTATTAGCTCAACTGGGTATCAATTATTTTATTTACTTAGCAGCAATAACATTATGATGCTTTAATTATATTTTTATTTTACAATGTGGCTAACTCAAGGATAGTGATTCATCAGATCATATTATTGTTCATAATAATTTTGATCATAATTACAAGTACACTGATTATCAAGGTCTTCTGTTAGCTTTTGCATAGCACAGTACAGAAACCACCACCAAACACTTAGCTCTTCATTCTGACATAACTGTTAAAAAAAATCTGAATTATTACAAAAATATGAAATGAGAAGCTATTCTAACAGAGATGACATATATTTTTCCACTGTATAAAGAGTTGCTGATAGACCATTTTTTAAAAGCCAAATCCACCTAGAAAGCAATAGAGAGTTTTCACAAAACTCTGATAATATCAAGGCTTAAAAATTGAATGCCATACATTCTATACCAAAGCCTAGATATTTTGAAATCTGTCAAGGTTGCTGCTGACACCTGATCTGATTCTCCATAGAATCTGATAAGAAATTCTGTACCTCCTAACATGCTTTTAACAACACTTTAGAGAATTTGCTTTTTTCCTATCAGAGAGAGAGAGAGAGAGAGAGAGAGAGAGAGAGAGATTCTACAAAACAAAGCACATTCTCTATGTAAATTCACCATTTGCAACATGAAGGTAGAGTCCTAATGGCTGCTACTCCCTTTAAAGTTCTATGTCCCTGGTGTGGCCAGCAGTGAGGCCTTGCAATTTTGACAACCAACTGCTCATGCACTGTCAACATGCCTTTTTTTTTTTTTTTTTGCAATGCCCAGGGCCAGCCTCCTAGATCAAAAAAGCTAGTAGTCACTTCCCCTCCCTGGCTGCTACATGCCATTGTGCTTACAGGCGCTGAGGTACACTGCTCCTTGCTTCCTGTGGCCCTCTTCAGCATCTCAGTGATGTTTTCTTCTAGAAATGAATGCATATCTATCTTCACTTGTTACTCTACAGTGCAGTAGTTTGGATGTACTGCTCTGACTATCCTGCTGCAATAGGATAGCAGCTGCTATCCGTGCCCCACCCGTCTTTTCTCAACATATTGTAGCATAGGATACCTGGACTTCTGACCACTGGGGGCTTTCTGACTAGCAGGAGCCCATATGACCCAAGGCAGGAAACGCCAGCAAGATAATGCCCCATAGGAACAGCCAGTGATTGGTAGAATTCTGTGTCTTCATATCCCAGGTCCTCTCCCACAGAGACAGCATAGCTTTGAATTCTACAGCCATGTACAGAAATTCCCAAAGGGATTAACCTACATTTACCAACAGTTTGAATTGGCAGATTTCAAATTACCGGGAATTGGCCCGGTAATTCCCCCTTTATGGCTGTCTGTCTCATGTCCTTACTCCTGTAAGTATTTCCTGGATTACTGGCATCCCTGTCACAGAGTCTGCTTTCAGGAGAACCCACCTAAGATATCAATTTCTAGTAATGATCTTTCAGCAAAATTCTCTTTCTTTGGACATGGCTTTTTGTGCTTAGGAGTGACTGACATGCAAATGTCTTTGTTAGTCTCCTTCAATCTCCCCAACAACACGCTGGGATCTCTCAACAAATAGAATATAAAATCTGAAAAGAGATCAATAAGAACTTTTCATCCTTCCACTGGCTCCTTTTTGATAGTTGAAGGAACTGAGCTCCAGAGAGATGACATGATTTATTTAAGGTAATGCAACTGGAAAATGGATGAACCAAGAACAGAATTTAGATTTTTTTGTCTATAAGCTCAGTGCTGAAAATACTATGTCTCAAACATGTAAAAAAGTATACTATTTTATAAAGTAAAAAAGACACATTAAGACACATTATTACTACATAGAAGACAGATGTAGAAATTCTTTTTTTTTTTTTTTAGACCATATCTTGCTACATTTCCCAGTCTGGTTTTCAACTAGCAATCTTCCTGCATTAGCCTCCCAAGTTGCTGGAATTACAGCTGCTGTGCCCAGCTCTAAAATTTTATTTTTAATTTTAATTTTTTTTGTCATTGGTAAGACCTTCTAGGCTGCAAATGAAGTGTTTAAACTATCTCAATTTCTATTCTATGATCCTATGCTGAGTTACTTAAATGGTGATCAAACATAAAGAACTCAAATATATGTATCCAGAGAGATTCCTCAAAACAGCATTTATATGATCTACTCCATGTATGTATCTAAATTAAATGTATAACATTTGCAGTTTTCTTCATTTCCCTTTTGTAATCACCCATAATGTGCAACCAGAAGGAATTAGAAACTTTAACCTTGCCACTTTACCTCAAGACTTTGACGGCTCTACTTTCCACCAAAGGGCATCCCATGGAAAGGTGCGGAGGTGGGGGGGTGAGGGGGTGGATATCTACTTATCATAAGAACCAACTCAATTTTCATGTGTATTAGCTATTGCTGTTTGTTGTACTTACAATGGGACAAACTTTCCTGTAAAAATTATAAACTCAAGTATGTAATTTAGAGGACTTTAACACTAGAACAAACCTTATAATGAAAAACTGATTTCACCTTCCTATTATAAACCAAGAATCTAAGTCCCAGAAAAGTCAAATGATTTTGCTGGGCTAAGAGCTAGTAAGTAGAAATTCAAGGCTTCAGATTTCTGATCAAGTTTTTTCCTCAAATCATTGTTATTAATCCTCTTTTCTGAATTCATCAACATTACTGGTACATAAATGAAATCCAAAGACTGCAAAGACTGCAATAGAAATAGCTGGCATCACCTGATCACACACTGGTGCTAATAAACCGTCAGACTCACTGAGGTGGCTAGTTCCATGCCCTTTGATCCACCACCAAGCTCTGATGCCTCAGGGCACTTGGATTTCACCTACTCTGGGTTTCTGTCCCACACCATAACCTGGCATTTGAGCTCCAGGATCTCTTGGGAATTCAAGAATTCAAGATCTCTTGGGAATTTGACCCTTTCAAATCAGAAGTTCCCAAAGGAAATGACTCAAGGGATACTTGAATTTGTTCAGTATTTGAATTTTCTGAATATATTGTTTTCAATGCTACTCAAAATTTCCACATAAGGGGAAATAAAAGATGCATGTTAGGACTTGAACATAAACAGCTCTAATCAGAAAGGTGTCTGGTGGGGTAACAACTTCTGGGGTTTTCTTCCACTGAAGTAGTACAAGTCAGAACAATGTCTTTGATTATCAAACTCCAAATATGGAAAAGCCCTCAAGACAAATGCCTTTCATAAAAACATAAAGTAAGTAAGAGTTAGACTGAGGATTCAGTCTATGGCCATCCTTTGCTACTAACAAAAATCTAGTAGTCACTAATTAGAATAAATTTTTTTAAAAAAATCTAGTAGTGAGGCAAGGTGGTAAAAACCAGTAATCCCAGCTACTGAGAAGGCTGAAGCAGGAGGATGACAAGTTCAAGGCCAGCCTGGGCAACTTAATCAACCCCTTTCTTAAAATAAAAAACAATAAAAGAAGGGCTGGGGATGTAGTTCCATGGTAGAGTACTTTCCTAGCATGCATGAGGCCCTGGCTCAACCCCTAATAATGCAAGGAGAAAAAAATCTATTCTTTCCTACACATAAAATTTTCTTAAACATGTTACGTTAAATTTTAATATTTGCAACAGTGTGATCTTTATGATCAATATCTTGCCTTACCAATCAATAAATCATTTTCAATTCCATATTTTACTTCATCTTTTGACCATGTTAAGTTAAAAAAGGGAAGAGGGAGAAGTAGAGGAGGAGGACAAGGAGAAAGAAGAGGAGGAAAGACATTGCAATAAACCAGTAAAGCTAAAAAAAAAAAAATTTGTTTTCTCTCCCTACTTTAGTGGGGCATTTGTGGACCTATAGTGAAAGGAGAACTGGCTAAAATTCTAGAGTCCTGGGACACACTCCTGATCCCCATTAAACAGCTTCAGATCTCAGTTACTTAATTTGTGAAATGAAGACAACCAGTTCTGACTACCCCTCAGAACCATTTGGGGAGACCATGAAATTCCTCTGTGAGATACATTGTCTGCAAGATGAAGGCAACCTGCTGGCGGTGGCTGAGGAGGAAATACATGCAGGCACCTACAGCTGGTTTAATCCCCTAGGCAGCTGGAAAAGTGAAAGACAAAGGGGAGTGGGGAAGAATGCTGAAGGGACCAACAGTAACAGCATTCCCAGGCCCCCACACTTTGCACAGAGAGATAAATGGGATTGTACTGTGCTAGCTTCAGACCAGAATTCCAGATAGGAACTGGGAAGGAATGACCAGAGAGATTAGGATGGAGAAAATGTAGGGACATGTGAATCCTGCCAATCTACCCACTCACTTTTAAAAATGTTTTATCTTTTGCAGAGTTGGGGATTAAACCCAGAGCCTCCTCCATGCTAGGCAAGTGCTCTACCACTGAGCTCCATCTCCAGCCCATTATTCACTTACTTCTGAACAGAGAAAAGAACAGAGCCCATGTGGTGGAGCACACCTATAGCTTATTCAGGAGGCTGAGGCAAGAGGATGACTTGAGTCCAGATATTTGAGACCAGCCTGAACAACAAAAGGAGACTCCACCTAAAAAAGGGAGGGAGGAGGGGAGGAGGGAGGGAGAAAAAGAGGGAGAGAAAAAGAGAACAAACAAGTTTTCCAGAAAATAATCCAGGAGAGCCCATCTAAGGCCTGAGCCAGGGGTTATGGGGCTTCGCAGTGCCTCAGGCCTCCAGCTTCCCAGCCACCCTTTTCTGTTTCAAAGGAGCCTCTCATCAGCCTGGTTAGGGACCAGGCAGCTGGTAGCATCAAATTTCACTGAAGAATACCCTGAGGCACAAAGAGTTTAGGGGATTTGCCCAAAGTAACCTAGTTCATAACCAAGAAATCTAACATTAAAACCCAAGCCCTGGAATAAGCTTCTATAGTCTACATGCATCAGGAACTCTGTCCTTGATGACCTCCTCACCACAGAAGACATGAACATTTGATTTTAAAGATCTGTAAAGTATTAACAGCCCAGTAAGTTTGATGACTGCTTTAGCATTAGTTCTGGAAAATCATACACTGAGATTTAGAACCGAAGCAAAATGGAATGAGGTTAACTGCTTGCCACAGGCATTGTGTCCTGTTTTAGGACTAAGAAGAACGTTGCTGATATGGGGGAAATGCCCACAATTCAGGCTCAGCACACAAAATCCTGAAAGTTCTTTCCATAAGGGAGAAGTCGTGTGTAAACATGCACATAAAGAAGTGTATACAGAGGACTTGCTATGTCGATACACAAACTGCCCAAGAAAGGGAAGAAAAGCAGAAGGGATTAGCCACACAAGCCCCAAAGGAAAAGGGAAATGAAACAACTGAACCAATAACATCCAAATGAAAGGAGAGAACTGAGAGCCCTTGGCAGGGCAGGTCTCCTTGACTTTTAAGTGCAGGTGTTTACCAAAGTGGGCGGATTTGCTGTTCCCTTTTCTCCTTCTGGTTCCATTAGATTTTGCTCATGTCTCTATAAGAGAACTTTGATTCAATTTGTATCATTTCTTTTTTTTTTTTTAACTAACACCAGCTCAGAACCAACTAATTTAGCTCCTCTACCCAATTCTATCCTTCTGCAGTACAAAGCCTCAGACCTAAAATATAATGAAAAGAGCATTATTACACTTAGATTTAGATTATGTCTGTCAGGATCTCAGCAGGGAACAGATGGTACCCACAAAAGAGCAACTGGGAGTGTTTAAAGAAATGACTATCTACAAGATATGAGCAGGTAAGGAAAACTAAAAAGTTTTTTCCTCCCCCGCAGCAGGAAGTCACTACTACCTATAGGTACAGAGGCCAGAGGAGGGAGAGGTATTGGCAAGTTCTGTTGCTATCAAGGAGGCCAACCCATCAGGAGCTGTGGCCTTCAGCCTGACCTCCCTCTCCTGCCCTCTTCCTTCTATTGGCCAAAGTTAACTAAAAGGCAGAGGGACAGACCATGGCCTTCCCAGTCTATAAGTACAGTTCTCTGGGCACAGTGGAGGCTGGAAAATGGCTCTGGAAGAACAAGCAGAGAATATCCAGAGACTGAGGTTTAATGTGTGAATTAAGGTTTTATGTTTTTAGAGATTTTCACTGGAGCATTAATCATAATGATGAAAAACTAGAAAGAACCCGAATGTTCAGCAATAAAGGAATAAATAAGAAAGCTATTTTACATGTTTTAATTAAGTGGGAAGATGCTTATGATACAATGTTAAGTGAAAAACAAGAGATGCAAAAGGCATCTAAATTTCTGCCTTTGTAATTCTTTTTCTGTTTTGTTTTGTTTTTGGTGGGGGGCATCAGGAATTGATCCCAAGGGCACTTTACCACTAAGCTACATCCCTAGCCCTTTTTATTTTTTATTTTGAGACAAGGTCTCATTAAGTTGCTGAGAGTTTTTGCTCAATTGCTAAGATTAATCTTGAACTTATGATCTTCCTGCCTCAGCCTCCAGAGTTGCTGGGATTACCACGTGGTATGGCCGTCACCCCTGTAATTTCATCTCTAATGCTCAATTATACAAAAATACACACAGAAAGAAACACTGTTAGTAGTGTAATCCATAGATAGTAAGGTTAGGGATTTTTATAACTATACAGCAAAGCTGCCAAAATAGTTAAGGCAAATGGAGACTACATCAATAAGTAAAATTAGAGTCTCAATTATAAAAGAATAGGGGATTGTTCACCAATTTGACCACTTGAAAGAATTGGACAGGGCATTAAAAAAATAATGCCAACCAATCAATCTTGAGAAAGATAAAATGATACTTCAGGGCCTAGAATCCAACTCTTGGAAGAAACAAATGAATGGACAGCATGTTTCTCTGTTACTTTCCATAGTTCATAGCATATTTTTCCCAAACTCCCCTCCCACACAGAAGTCTTTAAATAAGGTATATATATGTATAGAAGTCTGTATTATTATCTTTATAAACTTTAATCACTAAGATGATTATGCCTCCTTTACCTCAATATATTGTTCAAAATGAAACCAATTCTAAATAATACAACAAAGATTATTGTCTTAAAATAACACAAAACTTCCAGGCCTATTTTGGATTTATTTCTCTCTGATCCCTGCTTTGCTGGTGTGAGCATATGTGTAATTTATCAAATACGTAATTTAGCCTTGAGTACCTATATAAGGGAAGTACCAAGTTCTAGAAAGCATGTGTGTGGATATGCATATATTTATGTATAGACACACACATACATATCTCTACCTTCTGTATTTTGTTTTTGTGCTACTGAGGATTGAATCCAGGGGTGCTTTACCACTGAGCTATACCCTCAGCCCTTATTTAATTTTTACGTTGAGAAAGGGTCTCACTAAGTTGCTCAGGCTGTCCTTGAACTTGCTATTCTCCTGCCTTACCCTCCAGAGTCACTAGGATTACAGGTATGTGCCACAGCATCTGGCTATCTCCTCTTTGGATAAAGATCAAAATGGAGCCATCAATTTAGAGAATTTGGAGGCATACATCTGATGGTGAATATATGCTCTAACATCAACTTCTCTCTGGAACTCCTTTAGCAGTTAACAAACAATATTAAGAGTTCTTGAGAATTGTAAATCCTTCATCCCCTGTGGTGTTTATGCTTCTTTTTCTGATCTCAGCCCATCTTGCACAAGTTTGAGCATTTTCTCTTCTTCTTTCCTATAATGGCAAGTGCAGTAACTTTCCCTTATTTTAATGGTGACTATTGCAGTCTCTCTGGAGGATAGGACAGCAAGACTTTTCCAACAACAGAGCTTGAACTGGTTGACCAGCTCACACCCCAGGGCCTCCTACACAGTGCTATCATAGTGTTTCTTCAGTAGATAGGTTACACCAGCGCAGTTTCACCCTCATATTTACTAACCTTCCTGAACAGGACTGACATGGTCACTGAAGACCATCTATCAAAAACACTTTGAAGAAAGGTACCATCTGCTCAGTTACTCGAGTCACAAATGAGGAGAAAACCTGACACTTCGATGACCACTATCACTGGATAATTGCTTTTAAAATTGGAGAAAGTCTATAATAAGAGTGTCTGGCTTAAGATAAAGAAGCAAATTTCCAATTGTTCTCTTGAAGTTGAACAGTACTAATAACTACAATCACTTATGCTTTAAAATAACTACCTTAAATCTAAATATAAGAGCATATATATTTCCTATAAGGTAAAAAGCAATTTACTCTCTTCTGTGACCTACAGTGAGTTAAGTTAGTTTGGGTCTCTAATGATATTCATAGAAATCAATGAGCATTCTTAAGTAAAACTGTAAGTCTCTCAAATACATAGAAGACAAAATAAAATTCAATTTTGAGAGAAATAGGCACTAAAGACAAATTTACTAGCTCCTATAAAGATAAAGATTATTTAAAGGATTTCATAATCCTTTATACTGTAGAGCTCTACATCTTTCAAGTCACAGTATTTCCTACAAATCTGGAGTTTGGGTCATTGGCAGGTTCTTTCCTCTTTCGGGCTGTGGTTAATCCTATACATAATAATAAATCCTCAATGTTTTTCACCAAGAAGATCCCTCTACACACTCTGAATCATCCTGCATGTAGTAAGACTGTGGTTTTTAGGCTAGATGGAAAATTGGGTGCAACAAGTTTAGTCAACACTCCTATTCTCAAGTCGCATTCTTGGTAAAATCATCCTTCAGGTGTTACCAGGTAAACAAGGGTGCACCCAAGGCATGTGAATTCTTTGTTATCCTTCTGAGAGAGCAATATTTTTTGCTCTCTATTATTCTTCTCTACAATGTGATCAGGGAGGGTCCAGACAATCAATTAGGAAAATTTACCTTCCTGGTGGTGATAGTCCCGAGAGTGAACAGATTTCTTCTGGATGCTTCTGTTCTTTAGTTAACTAACTCCCATGCAGGCACACACACTCTCTACTAACTACTCATTTAGTAGGCTTTGGTTTTATCATGGTGTAGAGAAAATAGTACAAGTTTTGTATAAGGAAGAATTGGGTTCAAATTTTACTCTGGCCATTATGTTAAATGAAATAAGCAGACTCAGAAAATCAAGGGTCATATGTTTTCTCTCATATATGGAAACTAGAGAGAAAAAAGAAGGGGAAGAAGTAGAGGGTTTTTTTGGGGGACTCATGAAAACAGAAGGGAGACCAGTGAAGTAGAGAAATGAAACCAGGGGAAGGGAGAAGGGCAGGGATTGGAGGATGAAATAGATTAAATTATGTCATGTGCATGAATGAATATGTCTCAACAAATCCCACTGTTATGTATAATTATAATACACCAATAAAAAATAATAAAGACAAAAAATATTGCTCTCTCATACACTAGCTAAGTCATCTATTCAGGTTCTGTTGTCTTGATTATAAATGTGGAGGTAAGACAATACATTTTGCAGAACAATTTTTTTTCTTTTTTTTTTTATTGGTTGTTCACAACTTTACAAAGCTCTTGACATATCATACTTCATACATTAGATTGAAGTGGGTTATGAACCCCCAATTTTACCCCAAATGCAGATTGCAGAATTTGAAGATTAAATGAGATACACTGAATATAAGAGCAACTGTCATATAATAAGTACTCAATAATAGACATGCTCCTTGTCCAATTTATTTTTAATTAAATTTCCTTATATTTTTTAAATTTGATTGAGATTGGGGATCATGTGGCTGAAAAGAACTTTCTTCTTCCATTAACCTTATGTAAACATAACCAAATCCAACTGACCATCACTTTTGGTCTTTGTTGATCAGTTATTGAATGGCATTAGGATATAAATTTGTGTTCCTTTTTGTTTAACTTCTGCAGACTTTGTAAATTAATGGAATTGTAGCCAAGGTATGCTTACACACAGAGAAAGGCAACCAGGAACTCTGTGTAAGCAAGAAGTGAGGCATAAATTCCTGAGGAGCGTCTCTTGTAGGAAAAAAAAAAAATACATGAAGAGAAAAGAGACACATCCTGTCTGCATCTTCAACAACTGCCAGATACATCTAGGACTGGTTGTCCCCTTATGTATACACACACACACACACACACACACACACACACACATATGTATGTATATAAATGTGTGTATGTATTTAAGAAAGTTTTTAATAGAAGTGAAATAAGAGGGAAGGGCAAAATTAAGGGCTCACAATGAACTTTTTATGAGGAGATTAGGAAATCAGAATGCCAAGTAGTAGAAGTCGAAACTTTGAGAAAATGCCAGACATTCTGTCACGCTTTGTTTTATCTTTAAAAAAAATATATCAAATCTTGTTTTAGACTAGCTTGTTTAAACATGTTTATGGACGCACACAGGAATATAGATTGCTCTTGTTTCAATCCAAAGTATAGTCCAATGAAGGATTCCTGATCAATAATTAAATCTAAAAACTTGTTTTGAATAGCCAGTACTAAAAGAATAGTTTTGTGACCCCACCCTTGCAGTAACTATATTTTCTTGTTTTACAGATAATAACCACCACTTCGTTCACGGGAGCTAAATAGTGGGGAATCAAGCCAATATTTGTAAGGCTGTAGAGCCAAGAATGGCTGGCATGGCATGGGTGAGCCTTCAGTGCACCGGCTTGAAATGTGTCAGCTCCTTGGTTGGTACATGACGCACAGATAAAGGAGACGCTGTATTTCAACATGAATGTCAACAGTTGCTTCATCTATCCAATCTTCTAATAGCAGATGCAAAAGTAATCAAGCTGTGCTTTCATGGGATATTTATGAATCCATCAGTATTATGAAAACATTTGAATGACAAATCATAAATAAAATATATTACATGTCACAGCACTGCCATCACTACAAGCCCCATAAAGGGAGCTCTTGCATACAATATGGTATAATATAGACAGGCTCCATAATTTTAAGTGGCATTTTATTGCTTTACAATATGGCTTGTTCAAGGTTTATATTTGTTGTAAAACATGAATTAAGTTATTTTGGTTTATTTATTTAGGCAGTGGGTAAAGTAATAATTATAGCAGAAACTCTGAAAGTATCCAGTATGTCAGTAACCAGAATATAGTGTAGACATCAGCTACATAATTAGTAACTCAAACTAGGGATGGGTCTCACAGTTGTTGGTTATGGAACTAGGGGAAGAATTCCAGAGCACAGTCATCAAAAGGTTAGGTGAGTAAAAGCTGATATAGGCCAGGAGTGAGGGTATAGACTTTAATCCAAGAGAATTTAGGAGAACAGATGAACAGAAATCAGAAACCTGAATTTTAGCCTGCTTGCTCTACCTGCATTACCTTCTGTGAACTCCAGTTTTCTCATCCACAAAATTAGAATGTGGGTTTATTTATGTATCAAGTGGAATAAACATCAATAGCAATTCTAATCCTTGAACTGTAAGGTCAACCTTTGGTGGAACCTGCGTTCATTGCTAGGGAATCCTCAAGGATAAATAGGGGAGAGAATCTAAAGCAGCCAGGAGCAGCTTTCTGCATCAACTCTTAAAGCAACTTGAGAACTTCTTTTTTTTTTTTTTTTTGCCAGGGATCAAACTCATTGAGTCACATCCCCAGCCCTTTAGAAATAGGGTCTTGCTAAGTTGCTTAGGACTCCACTAAATTGCTGAGGCTGGCTTTGAACACATGATCTTACTGCCTCAGCCTCTGGAGCTGCTGGGATTACAAGCATGTACCACCATTCCCAGCAAGGTTTTTTCTTTTTTTTCTTTTTTAATGGTACTGGGATTGTATCACTGAGCTACATCTCCCAGCCCTTTTTAATTTTTTTCTATTTATCTACTATTTATTTATTTTTTGAGAGAGGGTCTCACTATGTTCTACAGGCTGGCTTTGAACCTAAGACCCTCTTGCCTCCGTCTCCCAAGTTTACAGGCAAGCATGTGCTGCCGCATTGAGCTCAACTTGAGAAATTCTGATTTCCCTACCTAAACCAAGCAGCAACTGGAAATTTAAAGGACCACCTTGCATTCTACTGCCTGTGTCTGACTCCAAGAAGAAAGATGGTACAAACTAGGCCCACCTCTTAATATGCTGTTTCCTGACAACTAAGGCAGAAGCCCCAGACTCAGGATCTAGACATGATACTCCCATTTATAACATGCACTTTTGAATTTCCACTTTAGGATCTCTTTTTCTTCTAGGATTTTTATCATACTCATATGTCTTGGAAATTATATATTTTTCTCTCCACTACTTAACATAGAAATTATCTAGCACTAAATATTAACTTGATTTCCTATATATATTTGAATTTCTGCTTGGAAGCTCCAGAGCCTAAATCTCCTCACTATGGGAAAATAAAAGAAGCAGCATTAACTACAGTAATTAACTTGTGGTGATTAACCACAAGGACCCAAGACCCCTATTTGATCAAACTATTATATCATTTTGTGCCTCATTTTAGGTCCAAAATGGGATAATGATAATACCTACTTCTCAGGGATGTTATGAATGTACTGAATTAATATTTATAGAGTGCTTAGAATAATGCCTGATACACACAGTGTATATTAAACTACTTCTATCAATCAAATCTTGACGAAAAGCAACGTTTCCAAAGACATGGCTTGAAGTAGTTTTTATAAATCAAATGCTTCCTCTATTTTCTTATCTTATATAAATGCATATTATTTTGACTCTGCACCTCAATTGCAAAATAAAGACCTACTCAGCTAAAGAATTTCAAAGGACTACCAGGAGCTTTATGTTACTGTTTATTAACTAATTTGAAAAAATTAAAGGAGTATTACATTTGGTGTTTTTTACATAACTGTTGGTCAAATCTCTTACTTGAACTATAAATATTGCCTTTGGGATACCATAACCCTGTTGTTTGATGACTGAGACTCAGTTAGGGTCACTGGCTTGACATGGCACGCAACCATAATAAGCATCAACAGCTGCCAACTTCCTTTGCTCCAAAATATTTTGCCAAGCTTAACACCAACTTACTTTCACTCATCATTTATGGAAAAGTAAGAAACAGAAGGCCCTTATTAATTCTGTTTTTCATTTTTCTGTCTTAGCTATACATTCAAAATGGACTTGGCTGTAACTTGGTGGTGAGAGATGTTGGGGGATACTATGAAAGGACTTTGGATTCTTTGCTTCACTTGCATAGTCTTGGAGATTCCTGGTAACTTATCAGAATGATCCCCTAGTCTTAAGGGGTCTCTGTTGTTGTTTCACTTCCACTGACCAGCCCAATCCCAGAGATGCACAGTGCTGGAAAGACAATACTAGGCAGGTACTCACCATTTAGAGTGAGGACTTCTTATAAATCTGAATCCTTACAGCATTTGGATGAGGTATTTTGGTTAGCCAGCACAGCTCTATATGGAGGGAGTCACAAATGGACTGGTAAGACTCATATACAATTGATTGGACTTTCTTGCCAACTCTCAAGTGTGACAGTCACACATACTTTACCTTGAAAATCTACTTTGGGATTTTGAATTCACACTTCAATGTCCTCTGGGTAAAAGCCCAGAATTTATTTCTCTAAACTGAGTGTATGAAAAGACATGTGTTGATGTGCCAGGCAATTTGATATGACTATATAGGTAGTTCATAAGTACGGAATCCAGGTGCTTGCATATGCTAAGCACTTGCTCTACCACTGAGTTACGCCCCTTCCTGTGACAGGTTGCTTTTAAGGAAGAACATCTTGCTTAAAAAGCATAGGTAATGCTGGACTTTCCTTGTCAGCAATTCCAGAATCATTTTGACAAAAGAAGGAGGAGACAACATTTTAGCCTTGTAACCTAAAGAATAATCCTTTCTGGATTCACAGATCCATCCAAAGAATGCCAAGAATCATTCATTTCCAGTCTATGATTCTAGTATCAATATTGTGTTCACCTATAATTACAGCCAACTTTTAAGAAGCAGTTTTCCACATTTCAAGTCCAATCTTTATTTCTAGTTTCCAAAATGTGAAAGAAGAGTTGAGAAAATATAATCACAGGCTCTAGATGTTTTAAGGAACTGGAGAAAATTATGTATGCATAATCCTGAATACATGATTCTGTTTTAAATACTGCTATGAAAAGAAGTTTCCATAGTTTTTCTTTTGGCCTGGAGTTGAATATAGTTTAAGATGATTATAACCTCAAGAAGATTTAGAGTCTTTGATGATTTCTATATCAGAGAATAAAATTTCTCATTAATTATTCAATATGAATAAAATGTCTCCATGATAGAAAAACAATTCTGCTTCTTCAAGATAATCCTCCTTTGTGCATCGAGTTAACTCTTCTATTTCCAAATAGAAGGAGCATCCTATGCTCCTTTATTTATTTTCATCCACACACCCCACCCTCCATTAAACTACAATTTTAGAAGCAGGGATCACCTTTAATTTCATTGTTCTATTTTCCAGTGTTTGATACATAATAAGTGGTTAGTGTTCATAACTATATAAAAAAAGTCTCTTTAAAATTCAATTCACCTTTCAATAAGATACAGGGGCTAGGGTGTTGTTCAGTGGTATAGCCCTGCTTAGCATGCATGAGACCCTAGGTTCAATCTCAGCATCAAAAGAAAGGAAAAAAAAAATCCCAATGGGAATTTATGCCATAGAAAAACTCATCACTAATCCTAGCAAAGCGTTTCTAAAGATAAGATTGTATTGCTTTTCATAAATAGGATCTCTAAGTCTTCTATACAATAAATTCAATATGAAATGGAGACTAAATGATTACTTGATAAAGTTTTTCAAGGTAGACAGAAAAATTATACAATTCAAGCTTCAAATGATCTTCTCCTTTTGACCAGATAAAGCTTTTTGAAAAAATAAATCACTTTTCCTCTGCATAGACATTTCTGAAATATAAATGACTCACTGGGTGAACTTAAACTTTAAGATAGATACATGTCTTTAATCTTCATAGAAAGACGGTCATTTTTCTTTACTTCCTTTCCTTTTTTTTTTTTTTTAAGATAGAGATTTGCTCAGCAAGAAAAACAATAAGAGAGGTAAATAGGGAGCCTACATCATGGGAACAAATTTTTACTCCTCACACTTCAGATAGAGCCCTAATATCCAGAGTATACAAAGAACTCAAAAAATTAGACAATAAGATAACATATAACCTAATCAACAAATGGGCCAAGGACCTGAACAGACACTTCTCAGAGGAGGATATACAATCAATCAACAAGTACATGAAAAAATGCTCACCATCTCTAGCAGTCAGAGAAACGCAAATCAAAACCACCCTAAGATACCATCTCACTCCAGTAAGATTGGCAGCCACTATGAAGTCAAACAACAACAAGTGCTGGCAAGGATGTGGAGAAAAGGGTACACTTGTACATTGCTGGTGGGACTGCAAATTGGTGCAGCCAATTTGGAAAGCAGTTTGGAGATTCCTGGGAAAGCTGGGAATGGAACCACCATTTGACCCAGCTATTGCCCTTCTCGGACTATTCCATGAAGACCTTAAAAGAGCATACTACAGGGATACTGCCACATCGATGTTCATAGCAGCACAATTCACAATAGCTAGATTGTGGAACCAACCCAGAAGCCATTCAATAGATGAATGGATAAAAAAAATGTGGCATTTATACACCATGGAGTATTACGCAGCACTGAAAAATGACAAAATCATGGAATTTGCAGGGAAATGGATGGCACTAGAGCAGATTATGCTTAGTGAAGCTATCCAATCCCTAAAAAACAAATACTAAATGTATTCTTTGATATAATGAGAACAACTATGAACAGAGCAGGGTGGAAGAGCAGGAAGAAAAGATTAACATTAACCAGAGACATGAGATGGGAGGGAAAGGGAGAGAAAAGGGAAATTGCATGGAAATGAAGGGGGACCCTCATTGCTATACAAAATTACATATAAGAGGTTGTGAGGGGAATGGGAAAATAAACAAGGAGAGAAATGAATTACAGTAGATGGGGTAGAGAGAGAAGATGTGAGGGAAGGGGAAGGGGGATAGT
Source organism: Spermophilus citellus (assembly GCF_964194105.1). NCBI lineage: Eukaryota > Metazoa > Chordata > Mammalia > Rodentia > Sciuridae > Spermophilus > Spermophilus citellus. Next base: position 114,219,503 of record NC_138186.1, on the reverse strand, counting down.
AGGGGACAGGAAAGGTAGCAAAATACAACAGTTACTAATAGGGCATTATGTAAAATTGTGGATGTGTAACCGACGTGATTCTGCAATCTGCATTTGGGGTAAAAATTGGGAGTTCATAACCCACTTCAATCTAATGTATGAAATATGATATGTCAAGAGCTTTGTAATGTTGTGAACAACCAATAAAAAAAATAAAAAATTTAAAAAAAAAGAGATTTGCTCTGTTGCCCAGGCTGGGCTCAAATTCATGATCCTCTAGCCTAAACCTCACCAAGTAACTAGGATTATAGGTGTGAGAGACCCTGCCTTGAGAAAATAGGTATTTCAAATGAATATTAGGATCTAAAAATGATCTAATATATTTGTTACATCAAATTGCTCAGGGACAAATAAGTCAGAAATTCACTCTCTCAGCTTACAAATTAGATTTATAATCAAAAGTCAAAAAAAGACAGGCTTGGCTTGTAGCTCAGTGGTAGAACACCTGCCTAGAATTTGGGAGGCCCTGGGTTAGATCTCCAGTAAAGGAAAAAAAATCAAAGTTCTAAGGGTCTCCAAAAGGGTTTATGACAAAAGGGTTTATCACCACTCATTCATGGACTAAGTAGAATGATTCAAATGCAGAAAAAGAGAATGGATATATTGGTATAATGACAGAGACAAGTGGCAAAGAATTATTCCATCCTAAAATGATGATTCCAAAATCATCTCAGGAGAGGTTCCTTTTTTAATATTTATTTTCTGTAGTTGAAGTTGGACACGATAGCTTTATTTTATTTATCTATTTATATGTGGTGCTAAGGATTGAACCCAGGGCCTTACATATGTGAGGCGAGCACTCTACCGCTGAGCCATAACCCCAGTCTCAGGAGAGGTTCCTTTTAAAATTTCAAGAATAAAGTTTGTCTTCGTTGTTCTAATTTTATATATATAATACATATATATATATATATTATATACATATATAAAACATATTTAATTATATTATATATTAAATATATATATGTAAGTTATATATGAAATTTTTTTTTTCTTTTTGGTTAGCTGAACACCAAGAGAATAAACATCATTTTATTGCTTAAGTGGTCCTTTTGTTTTTAGAAGTAGAATTCAGCTTTATTAATCTTTTTTTCCATTTTAATTTGTTATATATGACAGCAGAATGCATTACAATTCATATTACACATATAGAGCATGCCCACATAGTAAGACTTTTAAGTCACTAAATGCATGAAAGGCCTCCCTCATATAGACTAACACAGGCATCCATATACTCAAAGGTACTTCAAAATTTAACAGAGCTGGTTATACCTTTCAGGCTTCTGAAGTTGTTTGACTTCATTTACAAAGTAATGATGCACTTATCAAATCTACTCTCCTTACAAACAAGGCAACAATAATTATAACCATCACTGCCACTATCACTCCTGCTACCAACCACCACCTTTTCTAAAAAGCTTCTGTTTTTGGTTTTATTCTAAAACGTTTTTGCATTTGAACATCAAATTCTCCATTTCATATTCACAAGAGCCCCACAGAGTCAGTGTGTTGTCTATTGTCTATATTTTACAATATAAGGGACTCTCTATCAATCACCTGCCAGGTCCAGTGCTGGGTGCTTTACATGTAGAATACCCAATTTCATAGATCTCTGTAGAAGAAGTATGATTACTTCCATCCTACAGGTGAAGAAGCCAAGGCTTACAGAGGTTTAAAAATAATTCAAATGGCAGACACTGGGCTGGGGGTGGAGGTCAGTGGTAAATGGCTTACCTCCTTTGCCTGTCATGCAAGAACCTGGGTTCAATCCCCACCAAGACAAAACAACAGCCACACACACACACACACACACACACACACACACACAATTAACATTTAGAGGTCACAGAGCATGAAACTGAAGGTAAAGCAATAAAATAACTCCTCCAGATCATGGCTAGTGATAAAGCTAAATCAAAATTTCTCATTTATCAGTGGTGAAATAAAATAAACCTAAAATTATAACTGTTGCCTTTGGCATATGAGAAATAACTCAGTGTTAATCAGCTTAACATTAGATAAAACAAAAACAGACTTATCTAACTGAGCTCAGTGGCACAGGCCTGTAATCCCAGCTACTCAGGACGCTGAGGCAAGAGGATTGCAAGTTCAAGGCCAGTCTTGGCAAATTAGTGAGAGTATCTCAAAATAAAATGTAAAAGAAAGGGCTGGAGATGTAGCTGAGAAGCAGAATTATCCTGAGTTCAATCACCAGTGTACCAAAAAAAAAAAAAAAAAGACTTAGTTAAGTCCTCCCCCTCCACCCCCAGTGTTTGGGAGATAAACCAGGGCCTTCCTATGTTAGGAAAGTGCTTCACCAGGGAGTCACACCTCCAGCCCTGAGAGCTCATTTCTAATCAAAATAACACAGGGTACACAGGGTGCCTTAAATAGAGAAAATACAAAGGAAGCAACATTTCAACATGTCAGCAGAAAAGAAATACATATGCTGGAGGGTTTGCGGGGGGGGGGGGGGGGGGTTCCCTGCTATACAGCTTTCCCTCTACATTTATGGATTCAACCAATCATGGATAGGAAATATTTGGGAAAAAAAATCATGAGTTAAACAAACCTCTTTTTATTCATTTAAAACAACTGTTTGTTTGTTTGTTTGAATATGTATAGACCTTTTTCCTCGTCATTATTCCCTAAATAATAGAGCATAACAACAATTTACATTGTATTGGGTACTATAAGTTATCTAGAGATGATTTAAAGTATACCAGAAGATGTAAGCAGATTATATTGCAATTACTACATCATTTTATATAAGGGACTCAAACATCTTTGGATTCTAGTATCCACTGGGGTTCTAGAACAAATCCCCCATAGACACCAAAGGACAACTATATTGAGTTTTACTTTGTGCCCAGAAATGCAATGAAACTTTAACATTGACTAACATCAAATTCTCCATTTCATATTCACAAGAGCCCCACAGAGTCAGTGTGTTGTCTATTGTCTTTATTTTACAAAGACAGAAACCAATATTCAGAGAGGAAAAGTAACTTGCCTAAGTCACACAGCCAGGACATGAATTCATTTTTGTTTTACCTAAAAATTTGCAATAGAAATCATATATGCTCAGCAAATAATTGTGGCCACCTGGCTGTCCCCTCCTCAAATAGAGAAAAAGGTCACAGTGAGTGCTGCATATTCCATCTGGATCTACAAGTCCTGGACAGATGAATGAACAGGGTTCAAGAAGGCCACACTGGCCAAAGATTGAGCAAAAACCTAAGTGAGCTGTAACCACTTTCTTCAGATTACAACCAGGTACACTTTCTCAGAAGTACGAGATATCTGTAAAGGTGATATAACTAGAAAACCCCCAAGACAGACCAGTATGTTTAGTTTTTAGAACACTTATTAGTGCAAAATTCATCATAGTTTTGAAGGAAAGAATGAAGTGATTCAAGACGGAACCAAAATACATACAAGAAATCAAGAAGAGAAGCAAAAGTTTCTATTTTTGGTTTTACTCTAAAACGTTTTTGCATTTGAATAAATTATCTAGAGCTGTGTATTATTATATTTTGATAGATAGGAAATGCTGAGATTAGGTCAGGTAAGAGAAACTGCCATGAAAGTCCTTAAAATATTTACTGATGTAATAGGAAAAGTACTTCAAGCTTGAGTACCACATTATTAAGTTGCATATTTTGTTAGAAATTTCAATCCATAACAAGGCACAGTAAGCATTTGAATAGATAAAAAGTGTGTTTAGTACAACTGATTGTCACTGTGTATGATTTCATATGAGAAAATATCAAGTGTCTTCTCTCTTAGCACCCCTCCCCCATTCAGATGGCCCTGAGCCACTGGTGGTTCTTCCCAAGTATGGACCTCCTGTGAGTGTTGGTGATGCACACAGTGCAGCCTCTGCCTGGGACTCCTTGCTCCTCCCCTTTTCCAGTTAAGCCTCTTCACCCAATCTCCCAGGAAACCTCCGTGGAACCCTTCTGCACTATCATCTGGCATAGCATTTAGCCACTGTTTACTTTTTGGTCTCCATATGAGAGTAAGAATTTTTTGATGACTAAGAATCCTTATTGTCTTCTTTTTCTTCTTTATTTGGTAGTGGGGATTAAACCCAAGGATACTTTACCACTGAGCTACAACCCTAACCTTTTTTATTTTTATTGTTTGTTTTGAGACAGGGCCCCCCTAAATTGCTGAGGGTCACACAAAGTTGTCCAGGCTGGCCTGGAACTTGCAATCCTTCTGTCTCAAGCTGGTCAATAGGATTACAGGTGAGCACCACAGGTGCCGGGATGTTTGTTTGCTTGTTTGTTGAGAGATCCATCAGGGGTCTGGCTATTTTGCCCAGGCAGGCCTTAAACTTCTGTCTTCCTGCCTCAGCTTTCCAAGTAGCTGGGCTTGGGTTTTTGTTCTTTTTGTTGTTGTTGTTGTTTTGTTTTGTTTTTTGTTTGTTTGTTTATAGACCGGTGCCACCTAGTTTTTTTTTTTTTTTAATATCCCACCATTTAGCTAAGATTCTCAATAAAAATTTTATTAAATGAATGAAAATAGACTGCACAATTAATACTTTTTAAGGAATAAAAGAAAAACATGTCTAAAATGCCCATTTTGTGCAAGCAAATTTATTCTCACACTCATTGTTCATAAGATGTATTTTTAAACACCTACAGGGTTCACTGGGTATGGCTAAACATCCAGCACTAAAAATATTTTATACCTCCTGAGCTGAGGATTTATGTAGCTCATTGGTAGTATTCTTGAGACTCCACTTGGGTTTGATTTTCAGCAGCACAACACAAAAAAGAAATGTACACCTGGGGCTGGGGTTGTGGCTCAGTGTTAGAGCGCTTGCCTGGCATGTGTGAGGCACTGGGTTCCAAACTCAGCATCACATAAATTAATTAATTAATGAAAGGTATTGTGTCCATCTACAACGAAAAATATATTTTTTATAAAAAGAAGAAGAAATGTATACCTCCAAGTCATGAAAATAATTGAATATTTTCAACCAAACCATCAATTCTGGTACAACTGGCAAGTTATACATATAGAATAAAACTACCAGAAAATCAATGTAACAATTAAAAAGCACAATAGTAATCACACTTAGTATAATTAGATGCCCCCTAGTTTTGTCAGGGACTCTAATGGGGACCAGTCATTTACCCTTCAATCTCAGTTTCTTCATCTACAAAAAAAAAAAAAAAAAAAAAAAAAAAAAAAAAAAAAAAAAAATGGGTAACTATCCCTGTCACTTCCTTCTTTATTCAGATCTTGTGAGGATAATGGAAGCATAATATCTCTAGAATGTAAATCTTTACAATAAAGGTATGATTATTTAAAAAAATATGACCTAATCCCCGCGGTACGATTCCTAGCATCATTCATTGTGGTCGTAACCCTTCACTACCCGCCCCCTTTCTCCCTAGCAGGTTGAAATGAACACTTTTGCATAAGATCTTGGCCAGTCTAAATAAAGACCACATGGGTGGGCACAAGTTCTTCTCTCTGGTGCTTGGTCTGATCTAGAAGCTGCTGGGGAACATATCACTGGCAGCAGTCAGGACTGCGCTGCCCGGACCGGTTTACACTTCTGGAGGGTGAAGCCGACCCCGGGCTTTCTCATGTTCTGAGCCGGGGTAGTAGAAACTGGCGGTGAAGAGAACCCAAGAGTACAGCAGGACAAGGTGAGGGAAGGAGAGGAGACTGGAGGGCTTCAGCGAGGAACTTACCTGGCCTCGCCGATCGGCGCCGGAGGCGGGTGTGGAACAAACACTCCACAGTCAGACCGAGGAGGCTGCTGCTTCTTTTTGGAGCGCCAGATGTGGAAAGTGGCGTGCTTCTTGGGGGCCTTGGACGGGCTGGACTCCCTGGGATCTCCTAGAGGTGGTAGCGACAGTGGCATCTTCTCGTCAGCCTGCTCTCCCGACTGCTCGGACACTGTCCTCTCCCCCGCGCAGCCCTTGTGGGAGAACATACCTTGGGCGCCAGCCCTCCCGCCTTTCCCAGAGCACCGTCGGACCCCGCCCCCTCGGGAGAAGGTTAAAGGCAGAGGGCAGGGCGAGCAGCGCAGCAGCGGGAGCTCCCCGGGTGGAGGTGACTGCTGCACCACAGTGACACAACTTCCCGATGCGGCGCTGGCCGCGAGGGGCGCGAGCCCAGGTGAGGCGCGCGGAGGGAACCCCAGGTAGGGCCAACAGCCCCCACGGTCCCCGACCGCAGGGCAGCGACACCTTCTGGACATCCTGGGAACCGCGTCTCATGCCGCGGCTCCCCGCTGAGAGCCAGCACCCAATTGGGTTTCAATAAAGCCTCAGGTGCAGTTCCCAATTATCGCCCGCGGAGTTGTTGTCTGCTCCTGCCTAAGCCAGGCTGGCAGAGTGAGTGACAGCTTAGCCATGAGCCCGACCTGGAGAAGGATGGGAGAGGCACAACCCTTGCTGGACCGCCCAACAATTAGCGCTCTTCCGCTCAGGCCTTTGGGTGGCGTGGGCAGTATGTCCTGGGTGTTCAGGTTTGTAAACAAGAGTACCAGCTCCTTTTCTCTCTCCTTCAGAGTCTGAATCGTTAATTTGTACTCTCGTCTCATAAAGCACTAAAGGATAAAATCCAGAAGGACATTAACCGTATTCTCCAGTTCCCAGAGGACTCAATAGATCCCTTGCAGTGAATGAAATGTCAGTCCCACAAGGTACCTGTCACTTGCTTCACTATCAATGACTTTCTTTTCTCAATTTTACAATTCTGATTAAATAGCAAACGCAACTAATACCCAATCAAAGGAAGTACACGAACAATTATTTGTGGCATCGTTACAATCTAAAGAGCTCAAGGACCACCTCTTAAAAATTCAATGCAGTACAAGTACCTCCATATAGTAATAGCTTCTTTCTTTTTCTCTTTGAATATCCAACCTGTTCAATTCTTTCACTTATTCCTTCAAAGAATTCATTTCTGTTTATTTTCTGTACATTTTTTTTATCAAGATAAACCTGTATATGGTAAAACAGGCACAAATTATAAGTACACAATTCAAATTTTTGAATATTTATTTGGTTAGGCAGCAAAATGTTTTCAATGATGGATAGCTGACATTGTCCTACAAAATCTTTCTGTATATGGCTTTTATAACACAATAAAAATATAGATTATCTTCAAAACTTCAGAAATCTCTTGCCTACCCACTTCCAGCACCCTCTCCTCCCCTCTTGCCTACCCACTTCCAGCACCCTCCCCTCCAACCTCTTAATTTGGCTCTCCTGGAACTTCATTTCAATGGAATCACAATATCTATTCCTCTATGTTTGGTTTCTTTTGCTCAGTATTAGTTTGTGAAAATCATCCATATTGGTGCTTGTAGCAGCTTTTTATTTTAAAAAATCATTACATAGTATTTCGTGATATAAAAATGCCACAATTCATTTATCTGTTCTACTGTGGATGGACATTTATTGTTTTTATATTGGAACTATTATAAATAAAGCTGACATGATTCTTAGACATAAGCATTCATTTCTTTGGGGGGAGGGTGAGTGTGTTTGTGTGTGTCTGTGTGTGTGTCCTCATCCAGGAGTTCAATCTTTGGCGTAAGTTCAGTTCTAGAGAATTTTTTCAACCAGTTTTCCAGAATGGCTTTTTGACACTTTATATTCATTCTACTGAAGTTTCCAGTTTTTTTACATCTTCATCAAGATATGATATTCTCAATCTTTTGGGGACATTTTAATGAGAATGAGGTGGTATCCCATTGTTTTTTAAATTTATATTTGCTCAAGAAGCATTAATTGAATTCATTGAGTATTATATGTGCCAGGCCCTGGCTTGGAGAGGGGGCACCAATGAATACATAGGTGATACACACCAAAGGGTAGGAGAGTCAGTAGAGGTATGTACAAGGCATTATGGGTACCTTGGGAAGAAGGGAGGGAAGTGGTCAGTAATGATGTATTACAAAGGTAGCTGAAACTTTGAGGGCAAAGAGAATTGCAAGAAAAGAGAGAAGGGGAAAAGTAAATAGAGAAAAAAAGGGGGGATGAAATAGAAGAAATCTTAGGCACCCTTGCTCAAATATTTGCACATTCAGTAATTTAGTCTTTCATTCTTGAGTCTTCCAAGCAGAATTCCTTACTCTGCTCCTTTTTTGTGCCACCAATGATTCAGTTACGAATATGTGTTATTAAACTCTTGACATTGCATTGAAATTATTTGTTTTCACATCTGTATCTCCTATTAGCCTAACAGAAATTTAAGTATGCAAAAAATAGACTCATTCAGACTTCTTTAAGCAGTAACTTAATTTTTTTTCTTTTTGATACTGGGGATTGATCCCAGGATCCCTTTACCACTGAGCTACATCTCAGTCCTGTTTTTTTTTTTTTTTAGATGTGGATGGACCTTTATTTTATTTATTTATTTTTATACAGTGCTAAGAATCTAACCCAGTGCCTCACACATGCTATGCAAGTGCTCTACCACTGAGCCACAACCCCAGCCTCTCTTTAGTCCTTCATACATATGTATGTATGTATGTATTTATGTATATATATATATATTTTGAGACAGGGTCTTACTAAGTTGCTTAGGGTCTTGCTAGGTTGTTGAGGCTGGCCTTGAACTTGTTATCCTGCTTCAACCTTCCAAGTCTCTGAAATTGCAAGTGTGCACCACCACACTGAGTTAAGGAGTAACTTAATTTATCAAGGGATTTTAGGTGGTTCATAAATATCTGAGAGAGCCAAAGAGTCAGACTCTGGAATTCAAATATTCCCAGCCACCCCCAAAAGCTGATCTGGCAAATACTAATCTCATCGTCTCTCAACACTAGGAGCAACTTATCAGCAGCTCTGCCAGTAGCTACCCCAAGAATCAAAGGCTTGTCCAACCTGATCTTGTTAGAATATTAGCCTCCTGCCTCAACCCCTGGCACACATATTGCTCATTTCTGGGGTAAAAAAACGTTCTATGTGGTTATATCTGATTAGAAGAACCTTGGTCATTTAACTGCTTCTTAGCTACAAGAGAAATCTAGGTCTTCTGGGTTCTGCCTCAGAGAAATGAAATTCAAAGGGCTAAAAATTTGCCAACATACCACAGGTATTCAAAAGAGGCTATATAGCCTGAAGTGTGAACAATGGCCACTGCTGGAGGAAAGGACAAGGGGGAATGGGAACACAGAGGTGACTAACTCTATCTCAATGGTTCAGGGAAGTCGTCACCCGGGAGGTGACAGATTTATGAGCCGTAGCTGATGACTAGGAATTTACCAGATGGAGAAGAGAGGGCGGATAGTCTAGGAAGAGTAAACAACATGGGTCAAGGCCCAGAATTGTGAAAGGACAAGAGCAGTTGGTAGGGAATATTCAGAAGCCCAGTGAAGTGGAAGAAAAGAAGTATGAGGTGAGGCAACATGGCAGAAGATGAGACTGGTAAAATCAGGTGGGGCCAGGTTGCTAATCACTTGGTAAGGCATGCTTTTAGGGAGTTAGGACTTAGCTTTGTAGGCAATAGGGACTGCCATAGTTTGGATCTAAAGTGTCCCCCAGAGGTCAAGGTGATAAAGACTTGGTCCCCAGTGTAGTACTATTGGGAGGAGGTGAAACCTCCTCCATCCTAAAGGGAAGTCTTCAGGTCCTTGGGAATGTGCCCTTGAAAAGAAAACTGGGACCCCAGCCATTCCTCCTCTTCCTCTTCCTCTGCTTCCTCTTCCTGTCTATCCTTCTCTCTTGCTTCCTGGCCAGGAGGTGAGTAGTTCTGCTCTGCCATGCACTCCCACTATGATGTGATACCTTGCCAAAGACCCAGAAATGATGGAGCCAACTGACCATGAACCAGAACCTCCAAAACTGTGAACCCAAACAAGCCTTTTCCCTTTATAAGCCGGTTATCTCAGGTATGTTATAATGATGGAAAGTTGACTCACACAGGAACCCTGCTTACATTTTTAAGAACTTACATGAACAATGGGTTTTATAAAGCACCCTGGATGGAGTGAATTTGGCAGAAATCCTGTGGAGACCTAACATTTAAGGGACTTTTAGGCAAGAGAGAACCTACATACAGAGCAGCTAAAGAGGTAGGAAGATATCTGAGGCAAAACATAGCTCTTTGTCCCAGGTCTTTGCCAAGATTTTGCTCCTGTGGGGCCTACTATCTTATCTTTTTTGTTCCTTTCCCTCTATCCAGCAATCTGAGGTCCATTTCAGGTCTTTCCTTGTCCTCCAAGTGGCCAACCAGCCCCTTCTTACACTATTTTTTCTTTATCTAACTTTCTATTATGTTTTTATCTTGAATTTAAGCTGACATTATGATAGATGTAAAAATACCCACAATTCTCTACTTTTCCCACAAAGAAGCAGAGCCTATATTTTCTCAGTCATTGAATCTGGGTTGGTCCTAAGACTAATTTTGGCAAATGAAACATTAGCAAAAGTAATGCCAATAGAACTTGAAAGTGTTTGCACATTGATCTTACTTTCCTTTTCTAGGAATCTTGCTATGTTCCTTGAGTATCCAGCTGGATGATAAGAGATGCATGGCCAATTTACCCCATCACCCCTGGCCAATGACAAACAGCTATTTGAAATAAGAGTGAGGCCATTTGGGACAGTCCAGCCCTCAGCTAAGCCACAAATGAGTCCAGGCACCTAAAAAGGACAATTTGGGATCATCTAAGGTTGTCTCAGACCAGAACATCCCAATAGAATCATGAACTAATTAAATGTTGTTATTTAAAGGCACTAGGTTTTGCTTGTTTGTTTGTTTAAAAATATTTGTTAAAAAGTATAGCAATGGTCAAGTATAGTCAATGAAAGCTAACAAAATTTTGAACACTTTTTGTTTCTTTTTTATTTATTTACTTTTAGTTGTAGATGAACACAATACCTTTATATTGTTTATTAGTGTTTATGTGGTGCTGGGCATCGAACCCAGTTCCTCATATGTGCTAGGCAAGTACTCTACCACTGAGCCACAAACCCAGCCCAGACCTTCTATTTCTTAACCTCTGAAATATTCAATGAATGAAGGCAATGGGAAATCATGAACTACAACATAAAGATTCAATTATATTCAAGCTACTTAATAAGAAAATGTATCTTAGCCTACATATGTATGCTAGCACAAAGTGTTGCAAAATAAATTTAAAATTTATTTCAAAAAACAGAACATGGAATTCTTGAACTGCTCTGAATGTCATGGACATTTTTGTAGAGCTCATACTATTTTAGGAAGATGGTCTTCTATCAAGCCACTAAGTTTTGGGGTGGTTTACTATGCATAAATGATGTTAGGAAACTAATGTGGGAACTGTAGGATTAAAATTAGTTCTCTTCTGCTATATTATTAAGGTTAAGTCATATTCTTGAAGGCTCCAAGATACAAATTAGCTGTCTTTGTAAGTTGATTGTTTGAAATATAAAATACATTGTCCCAGATAAAAACATCTATGAGTGTCCTACTTCATTGGCCAGTCTACAGAAGTAAATTTAACATATAATGAAGCACAAATAACTTATCTGCAATGAAAGGCCATAGAACATAATTATAATTACTGCCTAAGGAACTGCCACCACAATTTGTAAAACAGTTTCTATGAGATAGTATATCATGTGGTAAGAAAGGAAAGGAGTAAGGCCAGAAACTCATGCTCCTGTTCATTCTTCATTACTTGGAAGCATAGGACAGAGGTGACTGGAAAAATTGGGACCTTAGACACTCAGGTAAACACTCATTCCCTTTTTCCTGGACCCCCAGGTCTCTCTTTATAGATTGGAATTTTTAGATATGGGGGCCAGCCATGCTGTAGATCCCAAGATCACTGGACTTAAAAATCCAGCTGTATGGATCATCTATGTTTGATCACATATTTCTCCCCCAAGTATTTTATTTAAAAAAAATTCATATAGAAGTTGCAAGAATAGAATAGTGAAAGAAATTCTGCTTCTGGTCATAATGGAGTAACTGGAACAGAGTTCATCTTCCATTATAAACAATTGGGAACTAGAACAAATAAATGAAAGAAAAAACCTTTCCCATACGGGGGCAGTGAGCAGCACAGGATTATGATCCACAATAAATAGAAAAGAAATAAGGTTGGTACTACAATTGCCCTTGTTTTGTGTCTGAAGGTACTTTCTGCAATGCATCAAGAGGTGGATGATTCTAAGAATAATGACGCAGTCTTGCTGAGTTGATGAGACGCAGATTGGATTTTGAGGAGGTTGACATGGTTGGTTGTTGGGCAGAGAATTTCTGAAAGATTTACATAGATGAGAAAAATAAGAAATATGTGTAGGGGGCTCCTTGATTCTGTGGCTGAATACTAATCTATGCATATGTAAGGTGAAACTCCACAGAGTGTGCACAGAGTAAAGAGCAGTCAAGTAAAGAGCAGTCAGTGGAATAATTCCTGGAGCCCCCACAAGACTGGAAGATGTTCAGATTCTGACCAGCCAGAGTCATGAGTCCAATATTATTGGAAATTCAATGGAGATCACCTGAGGGACAACCATCAATAGAAGAGCTAACCTAAGCCAGAACAAAGGCTATTTAAAATTTGCTCTTAAAAAAAGAAGTTTAGCTAGGTGTGGTTGTGCACACCTGGAATCCCAGCTACTCCAGAGGCTGAGGCAGGAGGTCGGGGGTTGGGGGAGGTGGCGGGGAGAAAAGACAAAAGAGGGAGAAAAAGGAAATCTTAAAAGAAAGGAAGAGAACAGGAAAGCAGGAGAAATATAGAGGGAGAGAGACAAGTGGAGATGTTATGCCGAGAGAACAATAGAGCTTGGGAAAAAAGAATTGAAGAAACATGGCAAAAAAATTCTAAATTTGCTAAATACTATAAGTCCATAGATCCAGCACAGTAGAATAAACAAAATAAAACCATATTATATTTTTCTGAAAAGCAATGATAAAAATAAAAAAAATTAAAGTTTGGAAAAACAAAACAACAACAACAAACACCCCACATTTCCTGTGGATGGTAGAAATAAGAGTAAATCCTTTTTAATTTTCTCAGCCAGGAAATACATGAACTAGAAGATAATGGAACATCTTTAAATTACTAAAAGGAAAAAAATGAGTCAAGGTAAATCCAGTAAAAGTATTTTTGAAAATGAAGACAAAGCCAGGCATTGTGGTGCATGCCTTATAATCCCAGCTGATTGGAGGCTGAAGCATGAGGATCCCAAATTCAGGGCCAACCTCAGCAATTTAGCAAGACCCTGTCTCAAAGAATAAGAATTTAAAAAGAGGCTTGGGATGTATCTTAGTGGTAGAGCACCTCTGAGTTCAATCCCTAGTACCACACACACACAAAAAAAATTATTCACATAAACAAAAATCTGAGGGAGTATGTCACAGTAGACCTGCACTACAATGAATTTGGAAATGTTAAAGGAAGCTGTTCAGCTAAAGGACAGTGATAATAGACAGAAACTCAGATCTACATGAAAGAATGAAAAGTGCTACACATGACAAATATATAGGTAATTACAAAGACTTTGTTCTCATGCTTAATTTTTTAAAAAAAGATCACAGCTTAAAGTAAAAATAATAATAATACCTCAAGGTATTGATAACATACTTAAAAGTAAAATATGTGATAACAATAGCAGAAAGAAAGAGATAAGAAACAGAAGTATACAAATAGAGAATAGAACAATGAACAGCCACAATCTCCTCAGTCCCAATTTATCAACTGTTAAAAATATGCCAGTTTATTATCTATCTATAATCCAGCATTATTTTTACTGAATTACTTAAAGCAATATGTGGATATCAGGGCACTTTACCCATCAATACTTCAACCTGAGTCTCTGTAAGTACAGGGATAATCTCCTCTGGAACCACAATACAACTGCTATACTCAGAAAGTTTAACATGAGCCTGGCACAGAGGTGTGCACCTGCAGCCCCACTTACTTAACAGCCTGAGGTAGGAGGATCCTTTAAATTTGAGGTTACCCTGGGCAAGACAATGAGATAATGTTTCACACACACACAAAAAAATCTATGTTGGTACAATATCATCATCTAATATGAAGACCGTGTACCAATATCCCCAATTATCCGTAGACCTCTTTCTCCCTCCCTTTCTTCCTTCCTTCCTTTTTTTCATTTTTGAACCCAGGAGTACTCTACCACTGAGTCTTATTACATTGCCAAAGGCTGGCTTTGAGCTTGCTAGCCTTCTGCCAGCCTCTGAAGTTGCTGGGATTACAAATGTGCATCACTCTACTGGCAGGCCATATGCATTGATTCTCAAAATTGAGAATACCAGAAGGAAGTTCACTATCTTTTCTATTATGTATTTATGTATGTATTTATTTATTTGGTATAGGGAATCGAATTCAGGAGAACTTAACAACTGAGTCACATCCTTAGCTCCCCCGCTTTTTTTTTTTTTTTTTTTTTGAGATAGGGTTTGCTAAATTGCTGAGAGCCTCTCTACATTGCTGAGTCTGGTTTTGAATTTTCAACCCTCCTGCCTCATCCTCCAAAGCTGCTGGGATTACAAGTATATTTCACCTTCTTATCTGCACAACAAAATACAACTCTTGGCTTTATTTTGCTTTTTCTCATCTCTGCAAAATTTTACATCAGACATTTTTGTGAGTGAATGTTTCCAAGGCAGGTGACCATCTGTGTTTGTTATTGTTACCCTTAGTATTTATTTGTGTAATTCTTGGATTAAATCCATCTCCCCCCACAAGACTGTTTGATAAGGGTAGAAATTGTTTTTCTCTAGCATCAAATGTACTCCTAGAACCCAGCAAGTGATAGATATTCATGTAATAGATATTCAACAAATATTTATGGAATGAATGAATACAGTGTTTAATTTGGGGGAATGGCTATATTCACTCCCTGAATCTCAAAGAACAGGACTCTTGGTGGGCATATAATACATCCTTGTTCACTAAAGCAATATCCAACACTGAAACTGGAAGTAAACTTTCACTGATCCTTTTGCACTTTCCTTGGATATTTAAAGAGCAGAAGAGGGTGGATGTGCTGGCTCATGCCTATAATCCCAGCAACTCAGGAGACTGGGGCAGGAGGTTTACAATTTCAAGGCCAGCCTTAGCAATTTAGCAAGGCCTTAAGCAACTCAGAAAGGCCCTGTCTCTAACAAAATATAAAAAAGAGCTGGGGATGTGGTTCAGTGGTCAAATGCTCCTGGTTCAATCTCCAGTACCAAATCTAACTAACTAACTAACTAACTAATTAAGAAAGGCTAGGGATATAGCCCAGTAGAAGAGCATCCCTGGGTTCAATTCCCAATACCAAAAAAAAAAAAAAAAGGAAAAGAAAAAGACGGAGAGGATTATACGGAATAATGGATTTGCTCTTCAATTCACTGCCTGTAATGCTGAAATTTAGTTACTAGGGAGAACTTTTATTGTGACAATAGAAGAATTAATTTTTCTTAATTTTAAGAGACTCATATAAAACTATCATTTATTAGGTACTTATTAAGTATCATGCCTGTGCTAAATACTTCCATGCATTTTAAATTTTGCTATTTTATTATTACTTTTGTGTGTGGTGCATCCCCAGCCCTATTTTATTCTTTAAAGTCTGGTTTATTGAGGTATACTTGACTTTCAGTAAAATTCATGCTTTGTAAATTGTCCTGTTCTGTGCATCTTGACAAATGCATGTAATTGTGTCATTATCAACATAATCACGATAGCTAATATTTCTGTCACTCCAAAATTTTCTTTATGTCCCTTTGCAAGTATTACTTATTCCTCCAGACTACCTTTTATGGAGAGAAAAAAAAATGATATTAAAAGTGACTGAGTAATTTAGTGAGGGTTAAATAGTTACTAAATGCCAGAGCTTGGACTCTAAGATCTGCTTGACTCCAAATACCATGATTTCAGTGGCATTGTTATTTTGTAATATTACATTTATTCAACATTGAATTTCCCATTTTGTTACACATTGAAATGGCTGGGGAGCCATGAAAATGGAAGAAAATGAAAATGAACCCTTAAAAACACTAATAAGAAAAGGGCTGAGGATATAGCTCATCTGGTAGAATGCTTGCCACACACACAAGGCCATGAGTTCAATCGCCAGCACCACACACACACACCCACACAAAAACAAAACAAAACAAAACAAAAACAAAACAAAAAAACAAACCTAAGAAAAGAATAAATGAATTATAAAATAGATTATATGTCAATTTAGAGGTATGTGCTCCGTATTTTATAATATTAAAAACCAGTAAAACTTTAGTTAATTGATATGGTAATAAATATTTTGGTGGCTTGTGACTTTTACCTTTTCTTCACAACCGCAGAACCTATTAGCTACTTGAACATAGAACTATCCTGGGATAAAATTTGGGCATTGCTGAATGCCTGACATGTTAGACCCAGATGATCATTATCCTCAAGTACATTACTTTTGAGTTTTACAGATAAAATGATAATCTGCATTATGATTGTGTTGGTCAGCTTTGTGTTACTGTAACATAATACCTGAGATAGTCTACTTAAAAAAGAAAACGTACATTTTGGTTTGCAGTTTTGGGGATTTTAGGCAATGGTTGGTTGGCCCCATTGTCTTGGGCCTATGGTGAGAGAACACATCACAGAAGGTATCACACGGAAGAGGAAGCTGCTTACTTCATGGCAGCCAGGAAGCATAGAGATAGAAAGAGGCTGGATTCTCACTGTGTTCTTCAAGGGGATGCCCCAATGACCTCCTACTATATGCCACCTCTTAAAGGTTCTACTATCTCCTAATAGTGCCATGGGCTGGGGACCCAACCTTGAATACATTGATCTTTGGGGGACACTTATCCAAACCATAGTAATGATTTAATTGAGTTATGACATAATAGTAGTTTTATTTGAACCTGTAACCTGGTTCTGGTCTGTTCTTTCTGGCTTCTAAAAACCTCTCTACCAACTGTTGCAGAACTGAACAAATAGCATAAGCAGCATAAGCCAGAGGGTCAAACTTACCTTTCACACCTCTTTAATGTAGTTAACTATCACACCCCTACATGCAGTCTGCCTTAACTATCACACCCCTACATGCAGTCTGCCGATCCAAGCTGTAGAGAATAGCTAATTATTCTAGTTAATGCCTAAAACTTCCCTTGTTAGAAATATATGTGTCAAGCATCCTCAAAACATGTATTTCATCAAAGAAATTAAAGCCAAAAGTTTAAAAACGTGTGCAATTTCCATTGTACAATCTAAAGGCAAATATGTTGTTTGAGCTAATCATCCATATTCTACACAAATCTTTTTACCTAGATGTTTGCTTTTTGTCACATAATTTAGTGGTTCTCCTACTAAGTTCAGTCAAACCCTATGGCTCCTGGTGATTCTATCATTACAAACATAATCAACATTAACCAACTCTGAGTTCTATGAAACACATGCTAAAAATGTTCTCCTTATTGGTATATCATTAATATTAATACTTTAGCAAATTTGAATGCCTAGAGAGAGTTCATGGGTTAATTATAGATAGTCCTCACCACATAAATAGAGCCTGTATACATAGTTTAAGATTTCTCAATATGAAGACACTGTATTAGAATGATCTTGTAACATGTTCATGTTGTTATATTTAATGGTTGCAAATTTATCCTTTGAGAGCAATTTTGTTTTAAACACAGCCAAGAGTCATCTAAGGCCAAATATGGTAAACAAAGTAGATGATCCAACATATGTATTTCTTTCAGGGGAATGGATGATAATTATCTTTATTTATAAAGTAATGTGAATCTGGGCTGGGTGGTAGAGCACTTGCCTAGCATGTGTAAGGCACTGGGTTCAATTCTCAACACCAAATATGAATAAAATAACGGTTCATCAACATCTAAAAAAAAAAGTAATGTGAATCATTTCTCTCTCTCTCTTCCTCTCTCTCTCTCTCTCTCTTTTTTAAATGGCAGTGGAGATTGCACCCAAGACTATTCTACCACGGAGTTACTGAACTACATCCCTGTACCTTCTTATTTTCCATTAGCTTGCTGAGGCTGGCCTTAAACTTGGCAATCCATCTGTCTCAGTCTCCCAAGTAGCAAATAGTTGGGATTATATGCATGTGCCACCTTACCCGGTTTGTTTCTTTAACTGACTTTAAAGGCAATTACAAAAGAGTTTTGTTGATGCTTGAGTGAATACATTGTTGTTCAACAAGTATGCAATCTTCTGGAATTCCAACTCTGAAGAAGTATAACATTTTATGTTTCATTATGTTTAAAAATAAGTCACTTTATTTTAAGTAACATCCCTCAATTAATGGTATATCATGTACATGCTAATATATCAAATGGTTGCAAGTTCATTAACCATTCAGTTAACAGTGTCACTATAAAGTTAATTCAAGGCTTTCAATCAAGAGATTCATATTAACTATGAGGAAAATTTAGCAAAGAAGATACAAAACCTATAATATAGGGTACCTTCCCAATGTTCTATATTGATCATAATGGAATAAACATCAATATATGTATCCTGAGAATTGCCAGACCCTTATAAATTGTTCCAGACTGATGTTATCCAGACATACCTTCCTATGTTCAACCCTCATGAATTAATTATATATTACTACATTATTCATTCATATTTGTTATGTTGTAAAAAATAATTTGAGGATCATGAGTTAAATACAGATAACATATAAGCAATGGATGATGTGAATTGCTTTTCCTACTCAGAAACATGGGATGTTATTTCATACACTGCCATAACAGCATAATAAAAGCATCTTAAGTTTTTAATCAGCCAGCTTCAAATACTGCTTAACTTAAAAGAAGGCTAAGACCCCCAAAGTTGCATCTCACTCTCAAGATAGCCTGCATTCTCCCTCAAATATGTACTTCTCACTTTTCTAAATAAATCTCTGCTTGTGCACCTCAAAAAAAAATAGAGAGAAAAAGAAAAAAAGAAACTTTACTGGTAATTAGGAGTTAACACTGGAATTTTTAATAAATACATCTTTGACTCAATCAACAAGCAATTCTAAGTGCTACATGAGACCTAAAACATCTTTTAGAAGTTCAAAATCTAGTTAGATATATAAGACTAATAACTATCAAGTGATTCAAGGACAAAGTCAAAAAGTTGCTGGAATGTGAATTTTATCATTAATCACTGGCTTAATAATATGATACATTGTATCACAAATTTTATGTTTGTCTTGTTTCTTGCCTACATCTTCGTCCACTATTACTTCTCCTTTCTTCCTAGCTTGGCCTAAGTAACTAATCAGAATGACATCCACACCTGAATTACCAAGACATTGAAATTGCATAGATGAGGTCCTGTCCTGAAACTAAAGTATGATACATCTACATGCCACACAAGTTAAGCATTGCCTACACATAGCAAATTGAAAACATTATATAATGCTTTCAGGTGAGTGAGGATTTTGCAAGAGAGAACCTAATTATTAAATGAAGAAATGAAAATAACCTGTCTTCTAATTTGCAATGCTTATTAAGTTGTATTAATTATATATTACTACATTATTCATTCATATTTGTCATATTGTAAAAAAGAATTTGAGGATCGTCAGTTAAATATAGATAACACATAAGCAATGGATGATGTGTATATTTTTGTGTGGACACTAATTTTCAATTCCTTTGGGTAACTATCAAGGATTATGTTTGCTGGGTCATATGAGAAGGTCATGTTTAGTTTTTTTAAAAACTGCCAAACTGTCCTTTAAAGTGACTGTTCCATTTTGCATTCTCATCATCAATGAATGAGAGTTCATGAGCCAACTTCTCACCAGCATGTGGTATCATCAGTGAGTAAACTCCTTTTTGCGTATCTTGGTCTTAGTTAACCACATAACACTAAATATTTTAGTTTCCTCCTATCCCACTCCACAGCCCCCTCCCCAACAACTTACTTAATCCAATCAGTCATGACAGTTCACTGATATGCCTCTCAAATATTTTTCCTTTCCATCCCTCATTTTTTATCCACTGTAATTGTCTTTCTCCTTATTTTCCAGTTGCTATAAGAGACATTGCTGGTCAAATACTCTTCACACTGTGGTCTATGGAAACTTCCAAAACTATAGAGCTGAGCATATCACATCCTCAAATTGAGACACTAAATGATACCTCTGTGGGTATAGCAGGAGTTTTTGAAACTTTTCAACATGACCCACAGGAAAAAATAAATTACATATCATTCAAGATAATCATGTGTATGCATAATATGCATAACTGATGTAAACAAACTTACCATTACTATTTGTGACATACTCTATTTTCTATTCTATTCTTCCTATTTATTCTATAAAATTCTATTTTGCACAAGAAATTATTGCCAAGAACTAATTTGGTCTCACAATCCAGTAACAGATGATAAGAAATAGTTGGAAAAAGTCTAGAGATCTAGAAGATGAAATGCAAACTCATTACTTTGGTTTTTTCCTAATATAACCCCAGACAATAATTCTGGCTTCATTCGCCATTCATCTCACCAATAAGTAGCCACTGAATGTCCACTCTGTGTCAGGCATTATGTGGAAAATTAAATAGTGAGTGAAGGCTTAGTGAGTACTGAAAAAGAAGAGGCATCTCCTGGAAAACAGACCTGTAAAAGTCTATTTTTATTTGATGATAAAAAGAAAATAAATGCAGACCATTAAGGCCACATATAGAGAGTGTATTTGGACCACTGTTGGGAGAAGTAGAGATAGCTTCCAAGAGGAAGAGACCCCTAAACTGACACCTAACAGATAGATAGGAGTTAATTGGATAAAAAGCAGTGGTGAGAGATAGGGTTGCAGAGGAAATAGGTTGTTTATTGGTCCAGAGGCAAAGGAGGGCATGGTCTTTTTTGTAGAATGGAAAGTGGTTGCCTGTGGCTGGAGGCCCAGAGCATATGGGGATACAGTACGAGATAAAGATGGAGAGGTGATGAATGTCCTAGGAAGATACTGAAAGATGCATTTGCTCTTTGAGGCCAGAAGTGATCCCTCATCACATCTCAGGGATCCCAAAGGCACTGCACAGATGCCTCAGGGACTGCGGGGAGAGGAAGATAAAGATTGTCGGGGTCTGGTTCGCCTTATTACCTTCAACCTGAGTAGCTGTGGCACAATCATCTTGGCATTGAACATAAAGCAGTGTGGAGGGAAATGTGGAAGGTGGAGGGCAGGAGGGTGCAACTGACAGGTATCCTAAAGTAGCAAAGTGGCAGTAACAGAGTAGGAGGACAAATTGGGCACAGTTGTGCACACCTGTAATCTCAGCAACCTGAGAGGCTGATATAGGAGGATCACAAGTTCAAGGTCAGTCTGGGTAACTTAGTGAAACTCTCAGCAACTTAGCAAGTCTCTGTCTCAAAAAATAAAAAGAACTAGAAATGTGTTCAGCGGTAAAGTACCCCTGGGTTCAATTCCCAACACCCCCCCCCGCGTCCCCCCCCCCAAAGTTAACCCTGGCCTGTGTGTGGTAGTGATATGACTAATGGAAAAAAAAAATACCAAGATAAGAGCCGGCTGTGGAATCAGATCCAGGAGGTGAGCATACGAAAGATGATGCTGATAAATAAGCAGGCTTGTCAAAAATTTAGCACTTATTCCATGGTGACATTTTAAAAATGTAATCTGAATACCTTAATTAAAAAGAAAATTAGGTGTTTTAAACCTTATTGCTTATTTCTAAAATTCAGAGAGAACTTTTGGGAACACACCAACTCTGCCAATTCTGCCAATTCAAAAAAAAGTATCCCATAGAAAGCCCCTCAGCTTGATAGTTATTGATGAAAGTCTCTATTAAATTTGTTAAATTTTATTAGTACACTTTGTACTAATAAATTTAGTAGTACATTAGTAGTGATTTATTAGTACATTTTGAAGTAAAAAAAATAAATCATCTAAACATCTTGCTCTAGGTAACTAAATGTGAATTACATTTAAAATTTTTTTTTTTATTTAGAAAATACACATTGCTGGGCTGAGAATGTAAGTTAGTCGCACAGTGCTTGCCTAACTTATGTGTGTTCAATCCCCAGCACTACAAAGCAACAATACACAGCTGGAGCCAGGGCAGGGACAGACACCTTCCAGTTACTCAGGAAGCAAAGATAGAAGGATCATTTGAGTCAAGTGTTAGAAACCAGCACTGGCAGTATTAGCAAGACCTTCTCTCAAAAACAAAAAGCAACCCCCCCAAAAAAAAAAACCTTATTGCTGCTGGGGGTAGAACTCAGGGGTAGAGTGTTTTGCTTAGCATGCAAAATCCCTAGTACTGCAAAAACAAAAACAAAAAACACTGCTCCCTAAAATGACACAGAAGAAACTTAAATGCATATTACTAAGTGAAAGAAATTAGTCTGAAAAGGCTATGGTTTCCACTGTTCACATCAAATACATATAATACTAGAATGATAGATACATGCCATTATACATTTTTCTGAACCTATAGAATGTATGATACTAGCAGTAAATCATAATGTAAGCTATGGGCAATGGTTGATGATAGTGTTCAGCGCAGGTTCAATTTAATAAATGCATCACAGTGGTGAAGGGATGTCAATAGTAGGGGTGGTTGTGGGGAGAAACAGAGGAGATAGAAACTCTCAGTACATTTTGCTCAATTTTTCTGAGAACTTAAAACTACTGTAAAAAAATAAAGTCTATACCAATTTTAGAATATAATACCTTAAAAGAATGGATTATATTTTTGAAAAAGAATCCATGTTGCTATGGTTTTTAATACCTAAGGCATAAATATAATAACTGCTAATGAACTCTGAAAAGAAATGCTTTTTTAAAAAGTAGCATTTCAGTCATTACTTTGGCTTGTTTTGAAATTTTATTACACTTTTTCTCTGGACTACTCCTGCTTTGTATTCTTACTAAATCTCTTATGTGATGTTGTTTGCCAGTCTACACTGTAAGCAACTCTAGACTGTGACTTGGATTCCTGTGTATTTCCTGCAGCCCTGGGGAGGGGGATTTCCAGCAGAAGAACAGGGCAACCCAGAGAGAAACCTAGGAGTTAGATGGGAGATGAAGCTGGAAAACTAGATTGGAATTAAATCAAGAAATGTGAATTTTGTACTATAGGAAACGAGGACTTGGTTTTTGTACAAACGGATCAGGGATATAATGTGAGCTGTACTAAAGAAGATAGTTCTGGCAGCAAGTTTTATAATGGATTAGTATGGGAAAGGAGAGGCAGAGAGTCTAATGAAGGACATTAAAAAAAAAAAGCCTTCCTTTTTTGAGAGCTCAGTACGTGCCAAGCTCTGTGATCAATGTTTCATTATCCCACTTAAACTTCCCAAGTCCAAGTGGCAGGTGCCATAATTATCCTTATTTTTATTTGAGGAAAGTGAAGATGTGGAGGCTTGGAGAAGTGTTAAATGACAACTCTTGAGATCAAGGAATTTCAAAAATAAAAGTTTATTGAGCCTTTAAAGATACTAGCCAGAAAAAGGACAAGCTCCTCAGAAAATCTCTGCAATTACCAGCAGCAAAGCTAGATAGCAGTGGTCATTGAACCTAATAAGCCAGGGTATTTTATAATAATCATTTGGGGGAAGGAAGGTTTACACTGAATTTATATGGGTTATAGATAAGAGGGGTTGTAATGCCCTGAGGAAAGCTTTGGGCTAGAAAGGCAGTTTATAAGGAAAAGCACTTGTTGCTTTTGGACTGGTGGGGTTTATAGTGTGGAAAATTTGTACAGAAACAGCCGAGGTGGTAACTGTGATGGGATCTAAATCAAGTTTCCAACATAAACATTCTTTTTGTTGGTTTTGCTGGCAACTGTTAACTGATTAATTTCCCTATCTCTTTCCCCATTCATCCTCTGGCCCTTGGAATTAGTTTTAGGACATCTCAGAGTTTTTCCTTTATCATAAAAGCTATCTAAAAGCTAGGTTCTTGGACATCCATTCAGTTGCACAGGCCCTGGCACTTGATTTAAGGCTGTGCTCATGCCATCTTGAAATTCTTCATTTTTAAACCAAGGGTCTTTGTTTTTGTTTTGTACTGGGCATGGCAAATTATGTAGCCAGTCCTCTTAAAATAATTTTCCCAATGGTCACACAGGAAATTGATGTCAAAGCAGAGATTTAAGGGTCCATGTTTTCAGCTACTCGGTTATGCTTCATAGCCCGTGATCTGAGAGCAAACCAGTATGATAATACAAAGAAGTGGGTTTTTTTTTTTTTTTTAAATCAGCATTGGGAGTTGAACGTAGCAGGACTCTATTATTGAGCTGCATCCCTTGCCCTTTTGATTTTTAGACAGGGTCTTGATAAGTTCCTGAGGTTGGTATTAAACTTGTGATGTGCAACCTCAGCCTCCAGAGCCACCAGGGTTACAGGTGTGTGCCACTGTACCTGGCAGAGGGAATGGATTTTAAAGAGAATATCAAAGTCAACATTGACCAAGTTTTAGAAAGTTTTTGTTTCCTTTTAAACTAAATAGTTTTGTTGAAGCCCGGTGCGGTTGGCCCATGTCTACAATCCCAGTGGCTTGGGAGGCTGAGGCAGGAGGATTGTGAGTTCAAAGCCAGTGTCAGCAAAAGTGAGGTGCTCAGTGAGAACCTGTCTCTCAATACAAAATAGGGCTGGGATGGGGTTCAGAGGTTGAGTGTCCCTGAGAATGTAAGTTAGTCACACAGTGCTTGCCTAACTTATGTGGGTTCAATCCCCAGCACTACAAAGCAACAATACACAGCTGGAGCCAGGGCAGGGACAGACACCTTCCAGTTACTCAGGAAGCAAAGATAGAAGGATCATTTGAGTCAAGTGTTAGAAACCAGCACTGGCAGTATTAGCAAGACCTTCTCTCAAAAACAAAAAGCAAAAAACAAAACAAAACAAAACAAAAAGCCTGGTGTTCAATCCCTGATATCCCCACTACCCCCGCCCCCGCCGCCAAAAAAATTAAAAAAAGTTTTGTTGGAGAACATCTTCAGAATGTCACAAATCTCTTAAAATAAGCAGAGGTTTCCTACTGGGGAACACTGCCTATTACATCATTGAGGGTGCTGTTGACTGGTCTTGCTGGCTGGGTAGACTGTGACACCTGGTGACAATAACATGTTATTGCAAGTATTTATTTTGCGGTTTTAGGAATTAGTCTTTTAAATTAGTGCATTTAAATTCTACACTTCTTAGATTTCCCCCCATTTCACTAAAAGGACAGACTGAAAAACTACATGATTGATTTGTGGGGGAAAGGAAAACTGGGGATTAACCCAAGGCCTCACACATGCTAGGCAAGTGCTCTACCACTAAGCTAAATCTCCAGCCCTTTACTAAGTTTTGCTAAATTACCCATTTTGGCCTTGAACTCGCAAACTTCCTGTCTTAGCCTCCCAAGTAGCTGAGATTATAGGTATGTACCATCACACCAGCCGTCCTAGTTCTAAATAAAATCTAGAGAACAATGAAATAATCTGATATGAAGATGATTTTTATAATCTTGATTTATAGAATGCAAAATTAGAACAGAATTGTGTAATAGTTATGAATGTGTCAGTGTCCCCTCTTATCTGGGGGATACATTTCAAGAGCCCCAGTTGATGCCTGAAAATGTTGATTGTATCAAACACTGTATATACTCTTGATGTTTCCTTCACATACATGCCTATAATAAGATGTGATTTAAAAATTAGGCACAGAAATAGTAACAATAATTAATAAAATAGAAATTTATAACAATATAATAAATGTAATAATATATTAATAATATTAATATTAATAATAATATAATAAAAGCTATATGAATGTGCTTTCACTCTCTCTCTCAAAATATCTTATTTTACTTTCCTCTTCTCACTTAAAGAAAGACCTCTATGGCTTCTCTTTGGCATATTGCCAGGAACACTACTCTTGCACTTTGGAGCCATTAAGTAAAATAAGAGTTACTTGAACAGAAGTTCTATGACAGGGCTACAACTGACCTGATAAATCTAAGCAGGTACTAAGTGCCAAATAGGCAGATTATATATATTGTTGCTTTAGCTTTTTTGCTACTGGGATTTAAAAACCTGACCAGAACAACTATTGAGGAAGAAAAGTTTGAGGGCTCATGATTTCAGAGGTCTTAGTCCACAGAAGGCTGGCTCCATTCCTCAGGGCTTGAGGTAAGGCAGAACATCATGGAGAAAAGTGTGGCAGAGGGAAGCAGCTCACATGATGATCAGTAAGGAGAGAGAGAGAGAGAGAGAGAGAGAGAGAGAGAGAGAGAGAGAGAGAAAGAGAAAGAGAGAGAAAGAGAGGTCTCCACTTGCCAGATACAAATATAGACCCTAAAGCCACACCCCCAATGACCCACCTCCTCCAGCCACACTGCATCTGCCTTCAGCCACCACTTAATCCCATCCGGCGATTAATTCATTGATTGAGTTAAGGCTCTCATAGCACAATCATTCTTTGAACATTCTTACATTGCTTCACCCATGAGTTTTTGGGGGACACCACATACAAACCATAACAATTGTGGGTACAATGGATGGAGAGATGATTCAGTCATGTTCCATGCAGTATGGAGCAGGATATCATGAGCTTTCATTATGCTGCTTATAATGGCATAGAACTCAAAACTCATGAATTGTTTATTTCTGGAATTTTTCAAGTAATTTCTTTGGACCATTGTTAATAACGGGTACCTGAAACCAAGGAAAGTGAAATCATGAATAAGGGAGGATTTCTGCATGCATATTTCAAAGACTACTTGGTATATTCCTGTAATTCACTCCCATACATAAAGAAGTAAGTAAAGTGTTCAGTAATTAGAATCATATAGTTAGAGTATTATAACACAATATTTTCAATAGAAATCTACATGTTAACTATAGTAGTGATAGATTGCACATAGTATTATGTTTACATATTAATTCACATAGTAGTCATAGGAAATTGTTTCAAATTGTGTTTTACAATAAAAATATACACACACATATTCATGTGTGAATTTATAATTGGAAATTCCTTTGTTTAAGATATATTTTCACTTTATGAAGTATGTAATAATGAGAGCTCAAGAAATGCTTAAATGGACTAGATCAGTGGCTTATGCCTGTAATTCAAGTAACTCGGTAGAATGAGGCAGGAGGATTGCAAGTTTAAGGCCAGCTTCAGCAACTTAGGAAGACCCTGTCTCAAAATAAAAAATAAAAAAGTGCTAGGATTGTAGCTCAGTGGTAGAACATCCCAAGGTTCAATCCACAATACCACAAAAAAAGTAAGATCTGGGCTGGAGATGTGGCTCAAGCGGTAGCGCGCTCGCCTGGCATGCGTGCAGCCCAGGTTAGATCCTCAGCACCACATACAAACAAAGATGTTGTGTCCGCCGAAAACTAAAAAATAAATATTAAAAAAATCTCTCTCTCTCTCCCTCTCATTCTCTCTTTAAAAAAAAAAGTAAGATCTTTGAACCATATTTTAATCATAATCACAATCAAACGAGTGTTAAATTCTTTAGTTCAGCACATGCTAGACTAGTTGTTTTGGCTTTTTGCAACTACATTGATAGTTTACACACAAAAAACTGAGGTAGGCAGTGTTTTTGAAATACTAAGTGCTATAGAGGGTTAAGCTCTAATGCCTCTAGTGTTTAGATGGGACCATGCATGGGGACAGTGAGAGGAGCATGGTCAGCCTAAAAGCAGACAGCTCCTGTTTGCCACGTGGGAATGTGGGCTCAGTGTTGCCAGATTCCAATATAAGACAGAAATCCATTGTGTGTGTGTGTGTGTGTGTGTGTAATGTAACTTTTGGGGTGTGTGTGGTTAAAAATGTTTTAAAGGCCAAAGAGAATATCTCTACCACTTTTGCTAACCAACGTTATTTTGATCATGTACAACTCTCAGGTTCTTTTCCATCAATAATCATAGCAAATGAAGTAATCGAGGTTGGTGAAGGTTAATAAGTTCCCTTCATCTGAATATGAGGTGATAATGGAGATCAATTTTATACCAAATTCTTATTCATATGCAGGCACAGTTCATACAACCTGCTCTGTAAGTCTGATAAAACTCCAGCTGTCTGCCCATTTGGCACTCTCATTATTTCCTTGCAGAAAGGTTCACTTAGGCAGATGTAGCATCATTCCTAAGGCTAAATTCCATAACTCAATGAAATTATAAGACATTAGAAAACTTAGGGATCAAGATGCAGGTTTTAAGGATTCCTAATCTGTTCATGCAAGGGTGTCATAAATCTCTAAAATGTTTAGGTCAATTCACTTATTTTAAATATTGTTAATTTTATAAGTGAGATCCATTTCTAGCATTTACAATACTTTATTTTTGGTAGTAATGGGGATTCAACCCAGGGCCTCAAATGTGCTTGGCAAGAACTCTACCACTGAGCTACATCCCCAGCCCTTTATTGTACTTTCAAACAAGCCCCAAATTGATACCCATCTCTAATATTTACTATGTTAAATAGCACACTATGAGATGTGGATGAAGATGGTGATAACAGGCATCTTTACAACAACTGCTTCTGGAGTGTGGTCTTTTGGATGTATTGCTGCCTGAATGCCTCTGCCAACGTGGATTTCTCAGTTTGGGTAATTAGAAGTGAAACGCAACATACATAATATTATATTGTGTATGTTAAATAGACTGAAGTATATTAAAACAATCATAGGAATGGTTTAGTTCCAGCATGTGGAACTCGGTCTTCAGGCTTTGATGTACAGCATTGTGTCCCTGCTTTCTAGGAGTTTTCATTCAAATAGGGGAGAGGCACCATTTGAATAGGACTTACAGAAGGATGGAGGATGATTGTGTCTGGGAATATACTACAGAGTGTGCAGCCAGATGGAAGAAGCAGTGAGGTCTTCCCACACATAGATCATAAAACTGGCACCAACGGAAACAGGATATAGTTGTGTTGGAGACCTTAAACTGCTAGGTTGATGCTGGAGTTCCTCTGCTAATAGCAAGCCATCTCAATTCCTTTCAACTTTCCTAGCTGATTTTATCTTTTGGGAAAAAAAACTCATTATAAAAGTATTTTCATAGAAAAATAATAAAGATGCATTGTCATTGATTGGGAGAAAACATATATCAACAAAAGAAAATGACAGAACAACCAAAGAATTTCTCTTATTTCTAAAGTTTTGGACAAGAAGCATAATTAACAGATAGAGAAAAAGTACAACTATTCAATGGGGACACTAATAACTGGATGACATCCAGAGGAGAGTTATGGCAAGTGGGCCTATAAAGAATGGCAGAAAGAACCAATGATGTTTATCCCTAAGTGGGATATAGGCACAAGAACAATGATTTCATATCTGAAATGTCTTTAGGAAGCAGGATTAGGGGCTGGGCTTGTGGCTCAGTGGTAGAGTGCTTGCCTTGCATGTGTGAGGCACTGGGTTCGATCCTCAGCACCACATAAAAGAATACGTAGAATAAATAAATAAAGTTTTTTAAAAAGCAGGATTAGATGTTTCTGTTGTAGAGTGTAGATGAGAGAAGGGCAAAGAAGGACCAAGGTAGAAAGGAAGAAAATAGATCAACTAATTAAAGTTACAGGTAGCTTTATATAGATCAATGTAATCATTCTTCACTTATTCACTTATTAGGTTTCTCCATATATAGTTCCCCTCCCAATATTCAATTAGGAAAAATTTCAAATACACAGCAAAGTTGAAAGAGACTGAATTCAGGGCCTTGCACATGCTAGGCAAATTGCTCTACCTTTGAGCTACATCCCCAGTCTTTTTTTTTTTTTTTTTTTTTTTGTGGTACTAGGGATTGAACCCAGGGGTGCTTAAGGGCTGAGTCACACTCCCAACCCTTTATTTTGAGACAGGGTCTCACTGAGTTGCTTAGGGCCTCACTAACTTGCCGAGGCTACCTTTGAACCTGCAGTCCTCCTGCCTCAGCCTCCCTGGTCATTGGAATAGATATGGACCACCACAACTGAATCACTCTCAGTCTTAAGTCTGTATTACTTATTGTTGTTGTTTTATAATGTCATACTTGAGTTTGAACTGAGGGGTGTTCTATCACTGAGTACATCCCTGGCCCTTTTAATTTTTTAATTGGAGACAGGGTCTCTCTAAATTGCCTAGGCTTGCCTCAAATTTACAATCCTCCTGCCTCAGCCTCCCAAGCAGCTGGGATACAGGTGTGCTCCATCACGCAAGGTGTTTTTTTTTTCCCCCCAACAGTCTGTTTTGTTACCCAGGTTGGATTTCAACTCCAGGTCCTCCCACCTAGCTTCCTGAATAGCTGGAATTATAGTTGTGGGCCACTGCATCTGATCTACCATAACATTTTATTATACTTAAGCACATATTTAGTCTACCTCTCTGAATCCCTCTTATTTTTGTATACATTTCAAAGTAAACTCCATATCATTTGTCTGCCACTTGGAAGGTGATACACCTTAATCCCAGGATCTCTGTTACAGAGGTTAATGACCAAATGGGATATTTGAGAGAAAATTTCTACTTTAAGTAGGTGAAGTGGAACAGAACTGGCTTTCACACTTTTCTAGCATCCTAAGAAATACATTTCAGCTGGGTGTGGAGGCACATGCCTGTAATTCTAGCTAATCAGGAAGCTGAGGCAGGAGGACTGCAAACTCAAAGGCAGCCTGAGCAATTTCAACCCTGACTTAAATAAAAATACAAAGGGTTGGAGTTATAACTCAGTAGTAGAACACCACTGGTGTCATTCCCCAGTACCAGGGAGGAAAAAAAGAGAGATACAAGAAATATATTTCATATTCCTATTTCAATGTATGCCACATACCTGTTGAGGTAAATATTTCAAGGAAACAATATTTACCTTTTATATATGTGAAACAGGCTAATATTTCCTATGTTATCTCATTTTAACGGATGCTAGTCATGTTCCACTAACTTGATGACCCACCAATGGAGTAATTAACTATGTGAAAATCATTGTGCACATCGGTCTCCAAGATGATTTTTTCTTTCTTTCTTTCTTTTTTTAAAGAATCCTGTATCAGCCAGCTTGAAGGCTTAGGCTTAGCATCTGTGATTCCAGAAACTTGGGGGTTGGGGGATGCAGAGGCAGGAGGATCACAAGTTCCAGGTTAGCCTCAGCAAGTTAGGGAGGCCCTGAGAAATTCCCAGTAAAAAAAAAAAAAAAAAAAAAAAAAGAAAGAAAGAAATCTACTGCTAAGGTTTTCCTTATCTTCCCAAGTATCAGGAATCTGTTTTGAGTCTCAGCCACTATCATTTAGTATGCGTGGCATAATGGCATGTATAATTAACAGAAATAAAAACCCTAAGGCTTCTGGATGGATCCAGTTCAAATGCTCTTTAGGAGTAAGCTTACTATTTTGCTTGTTATTTTCAGAAACAGGAAGATAAAGATATGCACTCTTGGAGAGGTGGGAGGACTCACGCAGTCTCCTGTTAAATGCAGCTATTAATGCCTGCCATGGTTCTAACAAAATTGAAAATCAAACAAAAAAATGGATGTAAAAGCAGTTTGAAAGGTACGTTTTAGTTATACTATTTTGTGATTCCAGGAAGAAAGGAATGTTGTGATCAAGCTTTAGGATGGCAAATTTTGCTTTCATGGAACTGTTACATTAACCTCCTCAAACAACCAGAACTACGTTTCAGCGCCAGACTCCAGATACAAGGAGAATCCAGCTAACTCTGTTCCCAAGACGGGGCTTCTCTAGCTCTGCGCAAGCTCAAGAGCAGCCCCGCCTCTTCGCGGGTTGGGTCGAATCCAGAGGGCGGGGTGCGGGCCACGTGGGGTCCAGTGACGTCATCTCCAGGCGCCGAGGGTGACTGGACTTGCGGTGGGCTTCCAGGGCTCCGCCGCGCTGCCGGTTGTGTTAGCTGGATTCGGGAGGGCGGAAGTACAGCTGGGCTCGGCTCCGACCTCCGCGACGTGCTTTCTGCGGCTGCGCGGGCTCTCAGGACTCTTTGCTCCCGCGTATCTGCAGGACTGTGTGTCAGGCGGGCAGAGCCCGGTGCCGAGCGTCCTTACCGGTGCGGCAAGCCGGAGAAAAGCCGGCGCTTCGGGTAGGGAATGTGTGTATGTCCCATGGTGAGGGAATGCCTGGGGGAGGAGGGTTGGGACGGGGGCCGGTGGATGAGGTAAGAAGGGGTGAGTGTCTGGCGAGAGGAGTGCTCCTGGGCGGCGATGGCGGGTGAAGGTGTTCCTCCCGGCAGAGGTGGGGTTGGCGAGACACCGCTCCCGGCGCCCTTAGGCCGGCCTGTGCGGTCCCTGTTCGGGAGTTATGTCTGTTCTTTACTAAGGTAGGAAGCTTAGGCTCGGATCGCAGGCTCAAGAGTTTTGTTCAGGACCTGTATTTTTCGTGGAGCACTCTAAACCATAATTCACAGGATCGTTGGATTCTCTCCGAACTAGGTATTTCCTGCAGGCAATTTATCTTTTCATTGGCATTCCATAAGCCTAATTTTAGTAATAGGCAATTTTCGGTTGGTAAAGTAGTTATACTTCACTTGTTTTCAAATCATACCTGAACTTGAGGAACCTCGGAAACTGTATTGATTCTAGATTTTTCTGAGGGGTGAGGAAGCATAGCATGTCTTCAGAACCCAGAGACTTATGAAAAAAACAGATGAACTTCCAAGACCTTCCAGAATTCACCTGATAAATCCGAGCCTTGAGATTGAGTCCGTGAATCTGTACTGAATTATTTGAGAGTTTCTAGCAGGGTTGTTGTTTGAATTATGGATTTAAAAATAAGGGTGTTAGACTGTGGCAGTTGAGAGGAATTTTAGAATTTTACAACGAATTTAGATGTATACTTTGCTCTCTGAAGATATGCTAGTTAAAACTGGGGGAAAAGAGCAAAATGGGACGGTATGGATATGGGGTTTTAGTTATTCGCTGTACTGAGGATTGAGCCCAGGGTCTTTGCTCTTTGCCACTGGGCTGTGTCTCCAGTCCTTTTTATTTTTTGAAACAAATCTCTTAAGTTGCCCAGGCTGGCCTTGAATTTGGGATCACAGGTGTACCACCATGCCCTGGGTGGATGTGGGCTTTTAGAACAGTGTACACACATATCAAGTTGGGGTTTGATTTATTTCACAAATACAGAGTACTTGGTATTTATTTCACAAATACAGAGTACTTCACAAATACAGAGTACTTGATTTATTTCACAAATACAGAGGCTCTGGATGAAACAGTAAACAAAACAGTAAGAATCCCTGCCATTGTGAAATTCACTTTGGGAAAGATGTTGATACAAAATTAAAGTATGTGTCAGGTTGTGGGAAGTCCTAGAGAAAAGATAAATCAATGAAAGAAAGTGGGTAAGCTAGTGATATGGGTAGGTCCCAGTGGTGGCCATAGAAAGATATTATGGGAAAACCTAAAAGTGATAGAGATGTCATGTGGAAAAGTCATCAGAGCTACCACAGAGTCCTGAAGCTGGAGCATACCAAATGGTTTGGTTGGAAAAGAATGAGTAAGGGGGAAGGAATAGTAGATACACAGGTAGGTGAGGCAAGATTATATAGGGCCTGTGGGACTGTGTAAGAACTTCAATGTTTGAGAACTGAAATTCTTTATTTTTTTGATACCAGGGTTTGAACTCTGAGGTGCTTCAACACTGAGCCACATGCCCAGTCTATTTTTTTGTTGAGGCGGATTTTGAACTTGCAGTTCTTTTGTCTCTGCCTTCCCAGCCACTGGAATCACAGTTTTGTGTCACTACTCCCAGCAAGAACTTCAGTGTTTGAATGAGATAATTTTTGCTTTCCATCAGATGGGTTTGAGTAAGGAGAAAATTGACCTACCTTTTGTTTTAAAAGGGCCTGATTGCTGTGTTGCTTGTATGCAGCAAGTCAGAAATAACGAAAGCTGTTCTTAGTCCATTGCATTTATCCAGGTTAAATGCCAAGGTGACTTGGATCAGGGTGGTAATAGTAGAGGAGGTTGGAAATGACCAGATTCTGACTTATTTCTAAGCTAGAACTGTCAGATATGAAATAATGACTAAGGGTAACACAAAGATTTGTGGCCTGAGCAACTATAGAAGTACCACATAGTGAAATGGGAAGACCATAGATTAATGGGGGAAAGGAGGGACAAAGGTCTGAAATCATTTTCAGTTTTCTTTTTGAGTTGAATGAATGGTGATAATGGTAGTGTATAGAGGGAAAACTTTCTCAAATAAAGAAATTTGTGAAATTTATTTTTGAAATTTGCATAATTTAAAGTGAGTCCTGATTTAGAGAGAGTTTACCTAAATTTATGTCTTTTTCCCTGTCCTTTACCAAAAATTGCACAACCTGTTATGGGGTAAGAGATAGATAGGATAAACAAATATTGGTGTGCTTGGTGGTACATGCTATTAATGAAATAATGAGACCAGTGAATGCTCAGGGGAAGCCTTTCCTAGTTGCAGATATTAAGCTGACTCTTAAAAGTTTGATGAAGTTGTTCAGAAGGGGATTAAAGAGTTGGCCAAAAGAAGAGGGAAAGAATGTTCCAGCATAGAGGCCATAGAAACTTGAGGAAACCATGTACATAGTGGTTGGATGCACCATTTGAGTGGGAAACCGTTTGTATAAAAGTACATCATTTATTGAATGGTTACAATAAACTAAACACCTAGGCCCTGTGGAAATTAGAATTGACTTCATTTTACATATGAGTTTTAGGGAGGGTGGGTTTGTTGTTTGAGGACATAAAACTGGAAGGTGGAAGTCAAGGTTTAAACGCGTGTTAGTCTGATTTCAAAGCCCCTTTGCTAATTTACTGTGTCAGCATTTAAATGTTCTCTGTCTTTGTCCTTTTTCTCTCAATCATTTTTCACCAATAATTAATTCTTCCTTGAAAAGATATCACCAATTCACTCACCATTCTAGGTTAAACACTCTTTATGCCTTAGTTGTTGGCTAGCCACTAACTTGAAGCTCTCCTGAGCACTGTTAGTAGATAATCACTTTTACTTCATTATTATCAAATCTTGCAGGCTCTATGGCCTGGAGGATGAAATTGAGATCTTCATAATCTTCCATGTGGTGTGCTTCATGATGTAGTCTCAAGGAATAATAATAGTTTGCATTTCTTAGCACTTACTCTATGTTCATTACTATATCAGCTACCTTGTAGATTTTTTCTTAGAACTTTGTAACTTGGGTATTGTCAATTACATTTCATTGATAAAGGAAATGGAGAGTAGGGAAGTGACTTGCCTAAGATCATATGTGATATGTAAACACTAGTGTCAACTTTTATTATCTACTATTCTTTCTGACAAAAAAATTTCATAAAAAGTTGCCATGTGTATTGCTTTTTCCTACTTCCTGTCTTTATTGATGCTATTTTGCCCTGCTTAAAATACAGACAATTTTCTACTTAATATGTTTCAGCTAAGGACTTTTCAGCTTTATGATGGTGTTTCACTAGAAACTGTTCTTGGAAGTGTGAATGTTGTCGATTTTTTTTTTCTTTTCTGTGTTACCCGGTGTGATATCCTGCCTTGTAATGCCTGGCTGTAAGCTCTAGCTCCCAGTCAGCTA
Source organism: Spermophilus citellus (assembly GCF_964194105.1). Lineage (NCBI taxonomy): Eukaryota > Metazoa > Chordata > Mammalia > Rodentia > Sciuridae > Spermophilus > Spermophilus citellus. The sequence goes on along the minus strand of NC_138186.1, from coordinate 114,184,005 downwards.
TAGGATCACTAGGGTAGACAACCTATATTCAGCAGTATACTGTTTTGCTATACTGTGATTTGTAGTATGTTAGATGTTACAACCAACTTAAGATAAATCTAATTTGTGATGTGTGTATGGGGAATGTGTGTCCCCATCATAAGTTGAACAGCATCTGAATTTGTCTTCCTTTCTGTTCATATTCTTTTAAGTTCTATATACTTTAAAGTTCTTTGACCACTACAGGATACATTAGCATTTAACTCCCCTTCTTCATTATGAAAGCTTTCAAAAAGTAACATTTAATTATACCATAGACATATGGATGTTTTAGGGTTGGAAGGAATGTTGGCAATGAGGGTATGAAGGAAAATATGAGATTAAGAAATTTGGGTCTTGCTGCCAGTTTTGGCTCTCTCATTTATTTATTTCATTATTAATCAGTGTTTGGAATTAAACCCAAAGCCAAGTGTGTGTTAGGCAAGCACTCTACCACTGAACTATGTTTTTATATATATATATACACACACACACACACACACACATACACACACACACATATATGTATGTGTATACATGTATGTGTGTACACACACATATATATGTATGTATATGTGTATATATATGTGTGTGTGTGTGTGTGTGTATATATATATATATATATATATATATATATATATATATATGTAGTTGTAGATGGACACAATACCTTTATTTATTTATCTTTTTATATGGTGCTGAAGATTGAACCTAGGGCCTCACATGTGCCAGGCAAGTGCTCTACCACTGAACCCCAACCCCAACCCTGAGCTATGTTTTATTTTATCCAGGTTGGCTTTGAACTTGGGATCTTCTTGCCTCAGCCTCCTAAGTAGATAGGATTGCAGGCATGTGCTACCATACTTGGCTGATTGCCATTTATTAGCCACAAAGTTTTAGAAAAATAATTTAACTCTCCCTCTCAAATTCATCATTTGTGAAATGGGAATGTTTACAATCTATTACCTGACTTTTATTATCATTTATCTGACTTGCTTACATCATTTGTGGGGATGGTTCTGGTTGGTTCTGTAACATTCACTTTCTAACATTCAAATTTAGTAAATGTTTTTGGGCACATATTATAGTAGAGATACTACTCTAAGTATCAGGGGTAAATGAGTGAAATATGATCCTTTTCACTAAGGAAATGCATTACTGTCTATTGGAGGAGACATATACAAATAAATAACCTTTAATATAAGCTTATAACTGCTAAAATAGAGAAAAAGTAAAGATTCAGTGAAGAAAAGGAGAATTTTACCTGAGACATGCATAGAAGGAAGGTTATTTTGAGCTGGTCCTAAAGGATGTCTAAGTTGGAAGACAAAGTAGGAAGTCTGCTGTAGGGTAAAGGGAATATCATTGTGGACAAGGTATGGAAAGGACATGGAAATGCTTGGTATGTTGGCTAGATTTGGAAATTTATAATACCTTCTGAGCAAAGACTGAAGTTTTAAAAAGCTGTTGTTATTTCATATTCCCCAGCATATGCCATAAAGCTATGTATATCAATCATTTATTGGCTTTATCCTGAAGGCTATTAGCAGCGTTCAATGCATAATTATTAGCTATAGCTTTTCTTTTCCTCCTTTCTTTTTTGGTACTGGGGATTGACCCCAGTCCTTTTTATTTTTATCTTGAGACAAGGTTTTGCTAAGTTGCCGAGGGTCTTGCTTCTTGAGAGACTGGCCACAAACTTGAAATGCTCCTGCCTCAGTCTCCCAAGGCCCTGGGATTATAGGTATGTGCAACCATGCTGGGCTAGCTTTCCTTTCTAATTCCTGTTTGTTATATAATGCTTTTGATTATTCTTAGTTGTTAAAATCTTATATATTTTTATATTTTATATATATGTGTGTGTGTATATATATATATTATATTTATGTGTATATTTTATATATATATATATATATATATATATATATATATATATATATTTTTTTTTTTTTTTCCCCTTTCCAGTTCTGGAATTGAACCCAGGGCCTCAGGTATGGAAGCACCAGACCCTGTATCACTGATCTATATCCCCAGTGCCTCTTAAAGTCTTTAAATATTTTAGACTTTAATTGTGTGTCTCTGTGTGTGTGTATGTATGTGTGTGTGTGTAATGTAGTTCTTATCTAATGTGGTAAGTGCTGTTTTCCATATTACAGGTTGAAAAAATAGAAGTGACTTACTTGAGGTCACATTATAAATGGTAGGATGTTTTAGTCAGCTTTTGTGTTGCTGTGTCCAAAATACCTGAGAAGAACAACTTAGATGAGGAAAAGTTTATTTGGGGCTCATGGTTTCAGAGCCGACTTCATTGCTCTGGGCCTGAGAAGAGGTACCACATCATGGCAGAAGGGCCCAGCAGAGGAAAGCTGCTCAGCTCATGGGAGTGGGAGTAGGGGCAGGAGGGTCAGGAAACAGAGAGAGAGGGGGGTGGAAAAAGGACCAAAGAGAAGATGCACCTTTCCTGAGCATCCTCCCAGTGGCCCACTCCTCTAGCCCGCTGCATCTGCCTACAGTTTTCACTTAGTCCATTCAAACTAGGATTAGAATTGGGTCACAGCTCTCATAATCTAATCATTTAACTCTTAATATTCCTGCATTAACAAGAGCTTTTAGGGGACATCTTATGTCCAAACCATAACACAGAGCTAGGTTTTGAATCCAGGCTTTCTGATGTCCCATTTTTCATTTTCAGTCCCTAAACTATAGTGGTTATTCAGAGGGAAATTTTGTTTTTCTGCTTCTGGTTACAAAAAGATTGTTGAGCTCATCCTCTAATTTTTTTCATTTATCATCAAATTTTTTGTACATTTTTAGTTAACTATCCTAGAGACATACTTTCTTATTCATTGTAGATGATCATGTATTAATATTGAAAGATTAAGGTTTTATAGATTTGAGTCTGCATATTTTGAGGCAGTAAGTAGCCTTGTTTGCTGAGTTTGTTTTGCAAATTTGTATCATGTCTACCACATTACACTTTAAGCTGTCTTGGTTCATTTTTACCCTTGAGGTCATATAAGAAATATATATGTAACAAATAATGGTATGTGGGAAATACATTTCCAATTTTATTTTTCTCTGTATTTTTGTATCTAAAACCCAACTATAGAACTTTGGTAAACTGTTGGAACATAAGACTAAAACACAAGTCTGTTGAGATTTTCTCCCTTTCTTGTAATTTTTGGAGAGAGACTCTCAGAAACAGAAGAAAACATTATCATTTCTTTTTACTGTTCTGACAAATGAAAGAGAGTCATAGATGAGAATGACATGGAAAGAAACAACAGAATTGTTAAGTGTTCAGGCACCCTAGACTGGAGAGAAGGAAGCCATATTGACATGAATAATATTTTGGTTATGGCTCAAATGGTGTCCTGGAATCAGGTTATTATTTCTTGAGAAGGCCAGTGCCTGAGGAGAAAGAAAGAACCTGAAGAGATGCCTTTACTTAAGTTATCATTCCCTCTAAGTTTGAGTTGTCTTAAATTATATTTTCTACCTGTTTTTTAGAAGAAAAGAGCATCACATTATTGATAATGACTTTTGAACTTTAAAATTGTAATTAAATTGAGTAGGGAATATAGTTCAGTGTATAGTGCTTGCCTATTGTGCACAAGGCCCTGGGTTCAATCTCCAGCATTGCAAAACACAAAAGAAAAACAAAAATTAAAATTCAGTCTTTTAGTAAAGAAATGTTGCCTTATATTGTTGTTCTCCTTGTGAACAGGCGGGGAATATCAGTTGTAGCTGTTTATTGGCTGTTATCATGGTTGTGGAAACCACTGTTTACTTCCTTTTATCTAATTCAATTTTAGATTTACTTATTTGCCATAATCTAGATTTCATTAATTCCTACCACTTGTAAATTTCTTTTAAAAGAGTAAATTATTAATGTAGTCAGGTAGTAGTGAGGTTTTTCCTATATTCAGTAAATTATTTTTGTGTGATTTGTAAAATTGGAAAATTTCTGATTATGGAAATTCAATATTTGAATTTAAAACTGATCACTGTAGAACTACATGAAATTTACATATATGTATCATTTGCTTAAAATAGGTACTTGTGGACATATTTTAGTAATAGTTAAAATACTGATATGCTGAAAAGAATACTGGATTTAAAATTTTTTTTTTAAATTTTTTTTTGGTACTGGGGGTTGAATCCAAGGGAGCTTTACTGTGGAGCTACATCCCGAGTCCTTTTTATTTTTTATTCTGAGACAGGGTCTTGCTAAGTTTCTGAAGCTGACCTTGAATTTGTAATCCTTCTGCTTCTGCCTCCCAAGTTACTGGGATTACAGGTGTGCCCCACCATACCAGGGCAGAATCATTTTAAGTACCAGAGTTCTTACTTGATATAACTGTTACCTGGAATTTTTATTTTGGGCAGGTTTTTTTCTGTCTTTTTTAGTTATTTGTCTGTAGGTGATATTGCATTCAACTGACCCCCAACTTTTCTAACTAATTAACTTGTGGTTGTCTTAACACAGTTGGCATTGGTCTTGAATAGCATAGTATTAATATTAATTGATATTTGTTCATATATAATTTTTTTTGCAGTGCTGGGATTGCATATGTTTATTTAGAAGTTTTTCACAGGATACATTATGATAAATTGTGAATTGTCTATGAAAGATGGGAGGAAGATAGGAAATTTTATTTGAATAAGTATATTGAATATTGGTATCCAGGTGCCACCTATTGAGTTACTCTGAGTGTTTATTATCAACTGTATTATTTCAGTGTTTATTCATGCAGTGTATTATGGTGTTGGTTAATTGTGGAATATTACCACTGATGGACACTAGGATATTACAGAGATCGTAAATCATTCCCTTCTACCATACTAGAATATTTCCAGGTTTAATGCTATATTTGTGGTATAGGAAGTATTCTGAGCTCAGAATAGAACTAACTACTATTTCACTGGGGCAGAGGATTGTGAGTTTGGTGAGGATAGGATTTGAATAGGTGAGCATACTAGGCTAGGGGAATGGTAGGACACAGAGCAAGATGTTTAGGGGGCTACTTTTGCTAGAGAGCTTATAAAAGGAAGTATAGTAAATAAAACTGGAGATAGTTCTGGGACCAGATAGCGGGTCAGATGAAATTTAGAATGGGGAATAAGTTTATATGCAGATTTTTTTTCCAAGATGAGGAAGTATTTTTTTCAGGAAGAATGATAGAATGATAGTATCTGGAGTAGGAGAGGTTAAATATATTGCATAGGGCAGGTGTAATTGTGAGAATGAGCCTATGGAGTTGGTTATCAGGAATCATAGGGCATAGGTGAAAAGTCCTCTTTAGGTAAACAATAAGACTTTCTGGGCTTGAAATGATGATGTGAGTATAACTTTCATGTTGACTCTGGTTCATTATTGGAATATATAATGAACATTACTTGCACGTGATTTCTTTTTCCTTGGGGGGAAAAATTGAACCCAGGGACACTCAACCACTGAGCCACATCCCCACTCCTGTTTTGTATTTTATTTAGAGACAGGGTCTCAATGAGTTGCTTATCACCTATTCTTGCTGAGGCTGACTTTGAACTCAGAATCTTCCTGCATCAGCCTCCTGAGCCACTAGGATTACAAGTGTTTGCCACCATGCCCAGCTCACACGAATTTTGAATTGGTTACTTCTGTGAATCTTTTTTTTTTTTAAAAAATATTTATTTAGTTGTAGATGAACATACAGTATCTTTATTTATTTTTATGTGGTGCCTCACTTTACCACTGAGCTACAGCCCCAGCCCCTCTGTGAATCTTTTAAATAAACAATACCACTCATTTAGAATTTATTGTACTTATTGTTTACATTCATTCTAAAGAATGCTGACCTCACTTTAAAAAAAAAAAATTATGAAAAGGAGATGGACTCTTGTCATGTTGCTCAGGCTGACCCCAAACTCCTAGACTTGAGCAACCCTTCTGTCTCAGCCTCCTGTACTAGCCTCCTGAGTTGCTGGGATTATAGGCTTGTGCCACTGTGTCCAGCTCAGTCATGCAGGGTTTTTTTTTGCATGAATATTTTTTGGGGCATGCGTTTTTTCTATTATTTTGTAGCACGTTCATGTGTTCTCCCAAGGATCTGACTAATGCTATTCATTTTATTTTCAGTTTGGCTTTGGTTGAATAAAGAATTTAGCCTATATGTACTGCTTTAACCACTGGAAGAATGACAGATGACAAAGATGTGCTCCGAGATGTGTGGTTTGGACGAATTCCCACTTGCTTCACTCTGTATCAAGATGAGATAACTGAAAGGGAAGCAGAACCATACTATGTAAGTATGTTGACGGTAGCAAATGGAATAGTTAACTTTGTTCATTTTTGTAAATAAAGTTTTAAGAACCTGGAGGCTGTCATCTAACATTTTATATAAAACTAATCCATATTTTGCAAAAAAAAGTTAGAAAACAAAGATAAGCAAAAAGAAGGAAATACAAAATCACTTTTAATTCTGTCACCCAGAGTATAAAACCACTGTTGATACAATGTGACGCCTTCTTGACTTTCTTTTCTTGTTTGTGACTTATGACAGTGGAATCATATTAGGAGTGTAGCTCAGTGGTTCAATTCCTAGCATCATATACATACAGACTTTTTTCTCTCATATATATATGTGTATCTATTTATATCATAGTGGGATCATAAACTATGCTATTTTTAGTAGGAAACTATTGAAATAATAGGTTCAGATTGGATTCTTTGTGTTATATGTTCACTAAGCTAGTATATGTTAAGCTAACATATACTTATTTAATAAAATATTGGGGCTGATAATGTAGCAAAACAGAGGGTGTGTGTTCAGCATGCATGAAGCCTTGGTTCAATCTCCATCATTCTTCCTGCAAAATATATATATGGAATATCAGTTGTCGCATACAGAATTGTAGATTTGGGTTAATGGATTACTTGTTTTAAAAATGAGTTTCATACTGGGTATGGTGATGCATACCTGTAAGCTCAATGACTTGGGAGGCTGAGGCAAGGGGATCCCAGGTTTGATGCCAGCCTGAGCAATTTAGCAAGACCTGTCTTAAATTTGTTTTAAAAAAAATTGTTTTTAAAGGGTTGGGAACATAGCTCAGGTGATGGATGTAGCTTAGTAGTAGTGTTTCTTGTACCTCAAAATTCTGTGGTATGTGCTGGTAGTCCTAGTTACTTAGGACCCTGAGGTTTGAGGGTCATGAGTTCATGGGTGGCCTAGGCAACATGATGATACCCCATCTTAACAACAACAACAACAACAAAACAACCAAATAAAACCCCCATGAATTTCAAGTATCTTCTGATTTTAGTGTGAACTTTTTTCTTTCTTGTCTTTGTATAGTAACAGACAACTTATGTGTCTGTCAATTAGAGATAATATCCTGCCTATTTAATAAAGAGTCACAAATAAGCAGATTTCAATTGTTCTGGTTTTTTTCTTTTTGGGCCTCAGGTACATATATTGTTATTTTTTACTTGGAGAAGATATGGAAAAGAGGAAATATACGTGGGGTGATCAGTTTTTCTTCTGTTTCACTTGAATGAAGCTTGCCCTGTGCTTATTCCCTTGCCTATCTGAGAGGCAGCACTACTCCTCACCCTACTCTAGCTACTCAGATTGCTGGAAGAAACTCCTTATGGAGACTGGTCAGTTACTTTTTGGGTGTAGGAACATGCCTCTCTGCATTCTCAGCATCTGGTATGGGATGTGTAAATGGCAGGTACTTATGTTTAAAACCTCCCCAGACTCTGAGATTCTGGTTGAAATCTTCTTTTTGAATTTTCTTACTAGAAATGATGTTTTCAAAAAAGGTAGGTAATCTTGTTGCTGGCATACATATATTTAAGTAATGTTAACTTTGGAAATCTCAACAGTTTTGTGTCTTTAGCAAAACTTATAACTAAATGTGGTTATAATTTATTTGTAGAAAAAATTTCCTTTATTAGATTTTTTTTTTTTAACATTTTCTATTTCTCCTGAAGAAAGAGGGTCCCTAGTTTAGGATTTGACAAAAGCCAAATCCCTCAGTTGGGATTATATTCTTTAATATTTAATATTTTTATTTTTTGAGGCATGGTCTCACTGAATTGTGCAGGTATCCTTGAACTTGCAATCCTTCTGCCTCAACCTCCCAAGGTTCTGGGATTGCAGCTGTGTGCCACCATGCCTGGCCCATTAGTCCTTTTACCTTTCTGTAGTTAACTGTGCCTGTTCTTTTCTACTGTGACAATTTTTCTGAGCTCTGATGCCATTCTTTTTATTTAACTTGTTATCTCACTGTCTATGATAGGCCTCTATTCAGCCACTAAATGTGCAAAACCTGTCTGCATTCACGTGAACTTTTTTTCTCATTCTCTTTGTGTCTGTTGTGTTGCCTCCCACCCCCAACCCCCAAACCCCTACCCCCTGGCCTCTGCTGGGAATATTGAACCCAGGACTTCATGCCTGCTACTACATAAGTGCTTACTACTGAGCCATGTCACTGGTCTTTTTTCCTAGGATGCTGTCTCCTACCTTCTCAGGAAACTGAGGTGTCTCATATTCTTCACCTTTGCTTTTTATTTTTCTTCCAACTTCTTATCCATTTGTTTCATCACAGTATTCATATTGGCATAAATTCTTCCTGTCCTAAAATAACAATGTCTGTGACCCTCCCTTCCTCTCAACTTCTTGCTGTCCCTTTACAGGTAGGCTTCTTGAAAAGATTATTTATACTCATTGTCTCCTTCCTACCACTTAGTTCACTGTAATCACATTTTGATACTATTGCAACAAAAACGTTTTTACCAAAGTCAATAATGATTTTCTTTTTCTACCCAACATGGAGTTTTTTTTGAATTTACATTTGTTTATCTTTAAATAGTATTTGATATTGTTGTTAGTTATTTTCTCAACCTTGTGAAACTGTCTTTCTTGGTCTTTAGTGTTCCTGGTTTTTCTTTAGCCTTTACTTTTTCACTTGTTCCTTAATGTTGATACATATTAGGGTTCTGTCTTCTCTTTTTTCACTACTTTTCTCATTTAAAGCTCTTGTTCATTTTTATGTCTTTGTCAAGCATTTGTATTTTTTATACCCCACCTATTTTTGTTTTTTATTTTTATTTTTATTTTTATTTTTTTTGTGTGTGGGGATACTGGGGGTTCAACCGAGGGGAACTTTCCTGCTGAGCTACATCCCCAGTCCTTTTTGTTTTGAGACAGGGTCTCACTGAGTTGCTGAGGGTCTTGCTAAATTGCTGAGGCTGGTTTCCTGACTTACTAGGATTATAAATGCACTACCATGTCTGGACAACTCCTCTGGACCTATGTATACAAAATGTTGAGAGATCCTTACTTATGCCGCAGTCTGGCTGGGCACAATTTGCGAGCCACTTATCAAGCAGAAAGGAACTTTATTTTTAGAACACACACTCCACACCACAGAGCTCCTCAGGAAACCCCTCAGAGCCCAACTGCCACCACCGGCTTCCCACAAGCCTCTCAACCTCCCTCCCTCCTCCTGTTCTTGAGGCCGATTGGCTGAGTCGCATGGGCGGAGCCAAAAACGTCCCCCAATGAGCAGCTCCGTGGTCTGAAAGGGCGGGGAAACAGCCCAATGAGCATCACCGCAGAGGAGCCAATCAGTTGGCAGCTAGAAGTTTGCTGGGGCCGCTGTGAGCCAATCATCAGCTGGCAGCTGGAAGTTTGCTGGGGCCCCTTCTGCTGTGGCTCTCAACATCTCCCCCTCTCTGTTTAAACAACAAGCATGTGGCTTAGGGACCGTGCCTGCCTTAGGTTGTCCAATAGTACATATGGTCCTTACCATTCATCAGATGAGCTGACCTCAAGGCGTCAGCCTCCTGTCTTAGGTTGGTACCATTGCAATTGGATCTTACCCGTCATTGACTGCTGGTCCAGCATACAGTCACACCTGTGGATAGGTCTTTGTACCAGTGTGGGGGGGGTGAGGTTCTTTGCCTCTCCTCTGTTGGCCCCCAAAGTTTAGTTGAACGACCATGACAAGCAGAAGGGAGGAAGATACACCAAGCCAATTGATGGCTCCTTTTGGAAAAATTGTACCACCGATGACACCATCAGCAAAAATACCCCAACACTACCACAAGTCACTGCACCAACAGATAGTTCACAATGCATACAAGTGATACATAGTCCAGGCAAGTTTTGCAAGCAGTTCAGTGATGGCTATTGCAGAAGCTATAGATTGGTTTTATCTTTGTCTTCACTGGCACTGGGATGAAGATAGGAATTCTGGCAATAATGGCTAAAGAAAAAATTATGTAAATTCCAGAAGGCACTAAAAGAAAACAATTTTCTTAACAATTTACATTATCTTGAACAGAATTATTAAATATAATGAAAAGGAAAGGTGAAAGTAAACAAACAGATCTGTTAACCTCCTTTTTTGTTCACATATTAAAACAATCCTCAACAGCAGTTTACCCAATTTAAATTAAACCATTTAAATCACGTGAATAAAAAAAAATATTTGGATCCATTTTTTCATGAGCGCTCATCATATATGATATATGGACATACGTACATACAAACATACAACATAAAATACAAGTGTGTACACATAATACGTACAACACATAACATAATAGTAGAGGCCTTATAACTTTTTACAGGTGAAATCTCCATTGCAATGTTTAAAAACTCTGTAATCAAAAAATAGAACTGATCAGCAAAACATTAACCTAGGTCTGTGTGAGCTCAAAAAACAAAATAGAACTTCATGATGTGGGAAAGGGTAATAATAAAATAGATATTGAAAAAAGCATCCTGGTTCTGTCAAAGATGCAAGGATAGCCAAACTGGAGTTTTGGATATCAGCTGTTATGGATTCGAGCCAAATCATCTTCTTTTTGGTCTGTAGAAATCGCTTTAGTTAATCTCTCTGGAATCCAAATCGGCTGCTGTTCTCCCTGTGGAAACACACAAATAGACCCCCGACTCCAGACAGTTACTGGAGTAAAATTCCTCATTGGCAACCTTCCATAACAAATATTGTCCTCCATTTAGCACAGATTTACACATACTAGCCCAATCTGCTGGCGTCATGTCCAAGTTGGTAATGGATTCGACCATGTTTACAGTGAAGGGTGCTTGAGGACCATAGGTTGTTACAGCCTCTTTTAGCTGCTTCACTGTTTTGAAATCTAGAGCACAGTGAATTCGTTGCCCTCCTGCCTGCTCAAATACAGGGCATGGTAATCTTTGAGGTCCTTTCTCAGGATCCCATCTATCAACTACAGGGGCTGGGGGCCTCCCAGCATATGGAGGTGGCACTGTTGGTTGGACACTTAACGCCCTCTGGTGATAGAAAGGTGTTAGTAGCAGTCTCCTGTTGTAACTTTTCCCCTGATGGCTTTTTTTGCTCTAAACTTTCTTCCTCTGACTAGCTCGAGAGACTTTCTCTTTTACTTGAATCTTTTCCTCTAACTTGAGAGACCTTCTCTTTTACTTGAATCTTTTCCTCTGTCTGACTAGCTTGAGAGATCTTCTCTTTTACTTGAATCTTTTCCTCTAAATTGAGAGACCTTCTCTTTTACTTAAATCAATATGTCTTCTCCTTCCTCTACCATTGTCTGAACTGAAGGTTTTGGACTAAGCAAACAAGATACCATCGTCCACAATGGCAATGTGCCAACTGGCAGAGTCCCTGGGATTTTCTTTTTTATTCTTTTTAAATCTTCACCATGATGGTTCCATTGTGATATATTTAACAACTCCTCCTTAAAAAGCCATGGGCTACATTTTTGTATTGTATCAACGTATGCCCTGACTACTCTTGATTTTACTGGAGTGCCTCCTTCCTCTAACAATTTACTTAACACTCTTTCGGTTTGTTTTTTACTAATTTCTGATCCTATATTTCTACTATAACTATAATACAACCCAACAAGATAATGCCAAACAAAACCAAAACAGAATGAAACAAAAATGGAACAACAAAAAATCATTATGACAGCCTTTCTATCCTCCTGAAATGTCCATCCATCCTTTCTCCCTATCTGTTCCTCAGATGTGAACGGTTTTTCTTCTGTCCCACCCATCTCCTGGGACAGGCAACTTAAAACAAAAGAAGAATCTTAAAATGGCTACCCATCCTCTCGCCCTGCTCTCAGGGGTGAGCAGTTTACCTTATCACGTACCCTCAGTCGTTCCCCGTGTGGCCCACCAAATGCCGCAGTCTGGCTGGGCACAATTCACGAGCCACTTATCAAGCAGAAAGAAACTTTATTTTTAGAACACACACGCCAGACCACAGAGCTCCTCAGGAAACCCCTCAGAGCCCAGCTGCCACCACCGGCTTCCCACAAGCCTCTCAACCTCCCTCCCTCCTCCTGCTCTTGAGGCCGATTGGCTGAGTTGCATGGGCGGAGCCAAAAACGTCCCCCAATGAGCAGCTCCGTGGTCTGAAAGGGCGGGGAAACAGCCCAATGAGCATCACCACAGAGGAGCCAATCAGCTGGCAGCTGGAAGTTTGCTGGGGCTCCTTCAGCTGTGGCTCTCAACATACTTAGATATGTTTAAGGAACCCAAAGTGTGTTTGAAACTGAATTCATCATCTTTATCCCTGGAGCACCCAGTCATCTGCCATGATTCCCTTCATATTTTGGCAAGTAGTCTTATCATTCATCTAATTATTCTTACCAGAAACCTGGTGAGATTTCATGAAAGGATTCATCCTTTCATGGTTCTTCTCTGATATCCCTTATAGTTTGGTCAGTAACTTAGTATCTTCCAAACTTATATGATTTTCTTCATCCTCACAGCTATAGCTTAGTTCAAGCACCACTTAAAATGGGTGGATTGTGTAGCAGTGACTAGCAGTGACCAGTTTCCCTGCTTTAGTCTTTCCTTCTTCATTTTCTAGGCTCTAGTTGGAGTGATCTTTTTAAAATATGGATCTTGTCTTATAAATTATTCATTGAAAGCTCTTAAAGGCTTTATATCATCTCTCATATCCTTAGTATAGTTTACAAGGTTCTCCATAATCTGGCCTCTTTCTTCTAATATACTATTCTGTTCCAACTCTCTACATTTCTGTCATATTCAAGTTCTTAAACACTCGAATGTGCCCATCTTTGTTTCTGCATTCACTCCATGCCTTTTGTCTTGCAGTGTCCTTTATCTGCAAAGAGCAGAAGTATCTTCTACCCATATACACACTCATGCATCCATATCTACCTTTGTTTCATTCCTATTTGTCTTTTATTCTTGCCTTAAAATATGCTCCTTGTCAAGCTTCCTGAGTCCCTAAGTTGGGTTAAAGTCCTTTACTGTTTGCTGTCGTGACATTCTTTATTTCTTAATTGCATTCATCTCTTGTAATTTTATATTTAGTATGTTTTCCTTTTTTAGCCTGTATACTCCAGAAGGACTTTCTCACTAGTGCCTTTTCTGTATTGCCTAGTATGATATTTATACACATTGGAGTAGGATAGAATTTTGGTATATTTTACTTCTGTTATTATCATAGATAAGTCTTAAGTTTGGTAACTGAAAATTGTTTAAATAGAATAGAACTTAATGTATTGGAGGCTGAGGCAGGATGATCACCAGTTCAAGGTTAGTCTTTTTTAAGACTGTCTCAAAAAATTAAAAAACAACAACAAACCAGCAGAAGCTAGGGATGTAGCTTAATGGTAATGTGCCCCTGGATTTGATTCCTCTGTCCCCCAAAAAGTCTTGGCTACCCTTTCCAGATATATAAATATTCCATACAACTGTATAAAACAAGCATTTATTCCTTTTAAATTATATAGACAAAAATGAATTAGTGTTAAAATCATTGAGTATTTTATACCAGTGCTAAGTGAGGAATAAGACATAGTACATTCCATGGTAGTTAATAATTTCCTCAGATGTGATTAATCCTTTTCAAATTAAAGGAACCTAAAAAACCTTCGAAGATGTGCTAAGTGAAATAAACCACCAAAAAAAAAAAAAAAAAAGAGAAATACTGTATAATTCCACTTTTATGACATACTTAGAGTAGTTATATTCAAAGAGAAATAAAGTAGAATCGTAGTAGTTACCAGGAACTGTGGGAAGGAGGATTGGGGAGTTATTGTTTAATGCTCAACTTCCTTTTGGAATAATGAAAAGCAAAGTTTTAGAGATGGATGTGATGATTGCACAATGTACTTTATGCTACTGAATTATTCACTTAAAAATTGTAAGATAATAAGTTTTATGGTAGATGTATTTTACCACATTAAGGAACTTGAAATAAGCAAATGAGACATCACCTAAGCAAAACAAGAGAGGATTTTTTTTTTTCTTTTTTTAAGTTATTGTTGCTTGGGATCAAATCCAGGACCTTGAGCAAGCCAGGCAAGATCTCTACCACTGAGCTACACTCCTAGCCCAACTATGAGTCTGGAGATCCAAGGCAGGATGATGTAGTTCCTTTTCTTTTTCTTTGCTTTTTTGTATGTAAATATTTTCTAGATAAATTGTATCTGTGTGTATAATAGGTAGTCATTCTTAAGAGTTCTTTCTTAGTGTTGCTGTGGATATTTATGTTAGTTATAGATTATCCCCACAGGTGAATGTGGATCAGAAGATTGCAACTTTATTTTACTATGAGTTTTCCCCTAAAAATGGGTATTGTTTTTAATTATTAGTTTTGGTTCTTTGTTCTACTTGCCCTTTGGTAACTCTGATTCCTTTAGAAAATACTTATTGTAGGTACTAGTTAGTGCAGTGGAAATGCAACATTGAATAAAACAAACAAAAATCCCTTTCTTACTCTTTTTTCCTTATTGGAATCCTTTGTGAATTCTTGAGCAACCTTGAACCTTAGGAATATAATATAACACTCAGCAAAGTCTCTTTAGTCATAATATGTCTTCCATCTTATCATCTTCAATGGGTTAATATTATTTTCTGTGGAATATATTATTACTATAGTTCTGGAATCTTATTAGGCTAATTGAATATACTCCTTATTTTAAAATAAATCTAATTTACTGTGATGTTTTGATTTTTTTTTTTTTTGAGAGAGATTGCTACAACACATCTGTATTAATTCTGTCATTTCCAAAGACTCCAATGAATCTTGTCTGCTATTTATTTAATAGCATATTCTCTTGGCAAGTTATTTATGTAAAACAGAAGTGATAATACTCCTTTTAAAAAATATCTAGTGTTTTTCCTTATATATACTATTTTCTATTTTTTTCTTCACTGATCCATCATTCCAACCCCCATGCTGGTGATTGAAATCTGGGCCTCATGAATGCTAGAGAAGTGCTGTACCACCGAGCTACATCCCCAGACCATTGGTTATTTCTTTATAAAGGATGCATTTTGATGAATCTGTAATACTATCCAACAGCACGTTTGTAGTATTCAATGCTTTCCATTCTGTACTAGAGCATACCAACTATCTCCTTCCTACATTACTGCACACTGTACCTCCTAGGACCACTGTCATGGTCTCCTACCTAATTAAAGCCTGTTATCTTGAGTTTCAAGGATTAAATGTCAATTGCTTCAATAAGAATATTTCTTTGTATATACTTGCCAACCCATTAGTTCTACTTTTTGTATTGATCAAAAGATATCACCTTGGTAGCCATTATGAAAGATGGGACACAGACTCCTAAAAGCATCTGAGTAACAACACGATTTTAGCAGCAAAAGAAGGCAGATTAGTAAAGCATGAAATAGTTAAGAGTGTTGCAAAAGAGGAAAAGCATGTTGTTGTTTTTTTTTTTTTTGCCATCCTCCTCCCCTTTTTTTATATCTATTTGTGTTTTTTTTTTTTTTTTTTTTTTTAAATCATAACCAGTTTTCATGGTTTCTTCCTGGATCCTGTTCCTGGTGGAAAACAGATTTTCTTAAAACTATTCTATTTAAGGCTTTTTCCAACATTCTTTCTGAAATATTTTTTTCCAGTGCTGGGGATTAAACCCGGGGGTAATCTATCACTGTCCTACACCCTCAGCCCATTTTATTTTTTGAGACAGATTCTTGCTAAGTTGCTCAGATTTGCCTTCAGCTTTCAATCCTCCTGCTTCAGCTTCCTGAATAGCTGGGATGACGGGCTATTGTGAAGTCCTGGTTGATAAGTCAAAGCATACTTTAGGACTGAGTTGATTATCTTTTCAGAATTGTTTAATTAACTAAGGTGAATCATTTTAATTTTTAAGTCAAATTTGACAGAACTATTAAATATCCTAAATAGTATATCTAATTGCATTATATTTTTATGTGTTACAGAAAGATTGTAGATAGATTTGCATTCATAATTATAGGAATATATGTGATAAGCTATACTTAAAAGTAATGATGCCATAAAAAATAATCAAACATCTTAACCTAGCCTTTAATTTTCCATAAAAACCAGTAGGTTTTATGTGAGATATTCAAAATAATGAAAAGCATAGAATCTAGCTGTTTTTCCTAAATATTAAAAAACTATTGTTTTTAAATATGTATTAAGTAAATATGGTTTTACAAATTTTCATTTCAGTTGCTTTTGCCAAGAGTAAGTTATTTGACGTTGGTAACTGACAAGGTGAAAAAGCACTTTCAGAAGGTTATGAGACAAGAAGACATTAGTGAGATATGGTTTGAATATGAAGGCACACCCCTGAAATGGTGAGTGAATTTTTCTGCGTTATTAAGCATTAAGTATATGGTAACTTTAAGAAGGTATAGTGCCCTGAAATGGTTGTAAAAAATAGTTCTCTAAAGAAAGAAGTACTATCCTAGATCATAAGTGATCATAAGTGAAGTTTAAACCATTGTTATAAGACTATTGTGTTAAATATTTTTGCCTTTTGTTTGGATGCATGGATGACTGGACAGTTTCATCTATGTTTAATATATTATTATATGTTAATATATTTGATTAAGTGTAGGTTTTTTTAAATATTTTTTTAAATTGTAGATGGACACAATATCTTTGTTTTATTTATTTATTTTTTATGTGGTGCTGAGGATGGAACCCAGTGCCTCACACATGCAAGGCAAGCATTCAACCACTGAGCTATAACCTTAACCCAGGTAGAGTTTTTTTTGTTGTTGTTGTTTGGGGTTGTTTTGCAGACATAAAATTTCCCTATAAACAAATCATCTCTCTGAAATAATTCAATTTTGTTTCTGTCTCCAAACTCTTTTTAACGGTTTTTATATACATATGATTAGTTAAGTGACATTTTTCAAACTGACTGCCAAATTTAGGTGACATTGTACCATAAGCACATCTTTGTGAGGCTTAGAGTATTTGAAATGTATTTAGTTCCTTCTAATGTAAAAATAATTTTGATATTATGTCATTTTCATGAAAGGTATTGAAAATAAATTTTAAAATCAGGCTTATCTGTGTGCTCCTAATTTTTTTGTACTTTTATCAGGGGTTTTCTTCATGTTACTTTCAAAACTATTAATGAGCTGGATGGGATGATAAATTGCTGTTATCCCAGTGAGTGGGGAAGGTGAGGCAGGAGAATTGCAAGTTCAAGACCAGCAACTTAGTGAGATCTTGTCTCAAAATAAAAAAATTAAAAAAACTGGAGGTGTAGCTCAGTGGTAAAGTACCCCTGGGTTCAATCCCCAGTACGCCCTCAAAAAAAGAAAAAAAAAAAAGAAAAAGGCCTAAAGAAAAAAAATGCCTAGAGAAATTACAGAAAAAAAAATTAAAAAATAGTTCACGGTATGCTGGGATATAGCTGTGTAAATGATGCTATTTGTATGCAGTTGAATGAAAAAATTAAGACTAAGACAAGATTTAAGTGGAATTTGAAAAATACAAATAGGTTAAAAATGGAGTTGGCTCCCAGTCTGGGAATGTTAAAATGGGTATTTGACAGAGACTTAAGAAAAATAAAAGGAAGGTAATTAGGTAGTAGTTTTGTTAAGTGCAGCTAATGTGAATCCAAGGACCACTGTTAGCAAGGTGTGAACTTTTGGAACTCACCTTGTACTGATGAAATCCTGAATTTGAAATTTTTGATTAATGGTTTAGAAACATGTAAGGTGGCATTTTGTTTTGAGTTGTGGGTCAAGTCTCACCTTTTTTAGATGTTATAAGAAAGAATGATAAAGTAGTCCTACAGCATTCTTTTTTTTTTTTTTTTAAGTAAAACAACACTGATTTTCATGATCATATGCTAGACTCATGACTTCTTGAAACCTTGGGAAACATTAATTTAAAATTTGTGATTGCTGAGAAGTCATGCTAACTCTGGTAGCATATATAAAGCAGTGTTTTCTGTTTTGTTTCTTAGAAGAATTGGAGGTTTTGGAATGGGAAGGTAGATTGAAAGGAGTGTAATAGGAGCAATGGTCAGGAGAGTAACAGGGAAAGGCAGGAGGAGGAAAGATTGGTATAACTAGAAATAGGATACATCTAGGTGCTTGACAGTTCTAACTATGTTTTAGTAGACATTTAAATTGTATTGCTTTATATGTATTATAAGATTATAAGAATTTGTGTAACCAACATCTTTTCAGTAAATTTTATCAGGATAGAGTTTCTCAAGAGGGTTGTTCTTTACACTTTGAAATGGATTTTTTTTCTTTTTTTTCCCCTCCAGTATGGGGGATTGACAGTTTAATATATTTTTATATGTTAATATATTTGATTATGGGTAGGTTTTTTAAAAAAATATGCTTAAGCCATGGGCGGTAGTGCACGTTTGTAATCCCAGCAGCTCAGGAGGTTGAGGCAGGAGGATTGTGAGTTCAGAGATGGCCTCAGCAAAAGCAAGGCACTAAGCAACTCAGACCCTGTCTCTAAATAAAATACAAAATAGGGCTAGGATGTGGCTCAGTGGTCGAGTGCCCCTGAGTTCAATCCCTAGTACCCAGAAAAAAAAAAAAGTGTTTAACTTAAGCCACATCCCCAGCACCTCTCCCCACTTAAAAAATAAATTCCATGCAGGATCTTACTAAGTTGCTTAGGGTGTCGCTAAGTTGCTGAGCCTGGCTTTGAACTTCTGATCCTCTTACTTCAGCCTCCCAAGTCTCTGAGATTACAGGTGTGTGCCATTGCATCCACTCTAAAATGGATAAGTTTTTGTTGTGGTGCTACCTTATACATTATAAGATGTTTAGCCACAGCTCTGGCCTCTTCCCACAAGAGGTCGAGTGCCCCTGAGTTCAATCCCTGGTACCCAGAAAGTGTAGCCTGTACACTTTCCAGTCATGATAAAAAATGTTGCCAGATGTCCTAGGGCAGGGACAAAACTGCCCCTGATTGAGAAACTCTGGAAAATTTGGGGAACCTCAGTTTATCTAAAGTAAATTAATCAGTTTTTCCTAAGTCATCATCTTTCAGCTGGTGTTTTATTCTATCTTGTGTGGTTATTTTATATTCAATATTGTTTATTTCTTATAGACTTGTATTCTAGATAAGATATCAATAAATAATGTTTGGATCCATTTTTCCCTTTTACTGCAGAACAATGATTTTGGTTTAAATATACCATGTTCTTACCTTTTGCCTTCTGAAATCTTTTATTAAAGATTGAAATTGTTCCCTTTTAAAGAGCTTGTGTGAGAGTAATTGTATTTAAGTATTTTCATTTTAGTTTTTTGGGGTGTTAACTTTTTATTTTTGATCAAAAATAATTATGTCATGCTATAAATTCATTATTTAATATTTTATGGGTCTTTTCTTTTGGTATTTTTAAGTATTCCATATATATGAGAAGTGAATGACTTTTCTGAGCCAAGTCTTGATCTTTTCTGTTTTTGCTTCCAACAGTGGCAATTTCCTCCTGTGTTAAATCTTCCTGAAAATGGTTTATCAATGTAAGAATCTGTGTGGTATTAAAGTAGCAGGTTTCTTAGAACAGAATGATACTGAGAATTTCATTCATTGTTTTACACTGAAGCTTTGTGAAACATGGACTTTTGAGACTAGGTGTATCTTAAGAGTAGAACAGAATTTATTTGAGTAGGGTGATAATGTCTTTCTTATACCCTATTGTTTGGAGTTTTAAATTGACTCAAGTAGGAAAGGTATGAGTGGAAATCAACCATCAGTTTAGATAATTCATAAAAGGGAGAAAGTGCATAAACTGATAATTGTTCTCCCTTTATGACTTTATCCCTGAAAGTGTCCCCTAATTTAATTACTTAATCTTGTCCTTTCATGTAAAGTGGCAGTTCTCAATTGTAAGGGGGAAAATAAATCCTCCAAACAAAAAACTAAAGTTCTAGAAAAATAATGATTTTTATTGTACTCAGATGGTAAGATTACACTTTCTTTTCCTATAGGTGGGCCAAAGTCAAGAGTGTTAGCAATATGATTTTTAAATACTTGGTTTTAAAGATTATTTTGGAAATACTGTGTAAAGTTGAATTAGCATTAATCCGTAATAGTGGAACAAAGTATTCTTAAAGTAGATTTTGTTTTCATGCATTGTTTTGTGTCCTTGCCTCACTTTCTTCCTAACTTGCTGAGAATTTTTGTTATGGATATATGTTGGATTTTTGTTAAACTTTCTGAGCCAGATGCAAGTTGAGTATCCTTTATCAGAAATGCTTGAGATCAGAAGTGTTTCAGATGATGAAATTTTTTGGATTTTGGATTTTGGAAAATTTGTATTTACATTTTGGATATTGGGGATGATATCCAAGTCTAAACACAGAATTTCTTTTTGAAGTACACCACACATGGCCCGAGGGTGATTTTATGCACTTGTTTTTAGTGCACCTGCATTGTGTGTGTTTGTGTGTGTGTAGTTCTGGGTGTTCAAACCCAGGGTATCACGCATGTTAATCCTGTGTTCTACCAGTATACTACATCCCCAGCCTCAGTGCACCTGCATTTTATTGTGATCCATCACTCCAGTTCAGGTGTGGTATTTTCCCTTAAGGGTGTCATGTTGATACTCAAAAGTAGCAGATTAGAGCATTTATAATTTTCAGATTAGGAATGCTCAGCCTGAATTTCTTTAGCTTGTGTCTATTTATAGATTATATTCATGATTTTTGATGCTGGACCAGTACTGCATACCTTTAATAAATCCCACTTGATTGTATTATGTAACTAATTTTATTCATCACTGGATTTTTGTTTGTTAATATTTTATTGAAGATTTTTGTACTTTAAATTTGTAGGAGAGATTATGGTTTTCTAATTTTGTATTTTTATTATTTATATATGACAGTGGATTGCATTACAATTTTTATTACACTTATAGACCACAAATTTTCATATCTCTGGTTATATACATAGTATATTCACACCAATTCATGTCTTCATACCTGTACTTTGGATAATAATGATCATCACATTCCACCAAATTAATAACCCCATGCCCCCTCCCTTCTCCTCCAACCCCTCTGTCCTATCTAGAGTTCGTCTATTCCTCCCATGCTCCCTCTCCCTATCCCACTATGAATCAGCCTCCTTATATCAAAGAAAACATTTGGCATTTGTTTTTTTGGGATTGGCTAACTTCACTTAGCATTATCTTCTCTAACTCCATCCATTTACTTGCAAATGCCATGATTTTATTCTCTTTTATTTCTGAGTCATATGCCATTGTGTATATATACCACAGTTTCTTTATCCATTCATCTATTGAAGGGCATGTAGGTTTGTTCCACAGTTTAACTATTGTGAATTGTGCTGCTATAAACATTGATGTGGCTGTGTCCCTGTAGTATGCTGTTTTTAAGTCCTTAGATTATAGACCGAGGAGAGGGATAGCTGGGTCAAATGGTGGGTCAGTTCCCAATTTTCCCAGAAATCTGCATACTGCTTTCCATATTGGCTGCACCAATTTGAAGTCCCACCAGCAGTGTATGAGTGTACCTTTCTCTCACCAACGCTTACTGTTGTGTTCTTATTTTGTGTTAAGATAATACTGGACTTAAATGATTTGAGATGTGTTCTGTCCTGCAAATTTTGGAAAAGGCTGTAAAACGGCATTACTCCTTTTTAAGTGTTTCATAGAAATCTCTAGTGAAATCATCTGGGCTAGGAGTCCAGGACTGTGCCCCTCACCCCCAGCTTTAATAACAGATTCAATTTCCTTGACATGTATAGTTCTATTGAGCTTGTCTGTTTCATCTTTTTTTTTTTAAGATTGGTTTGTTCTAAATTGAATTTTACGAATATAAACTTACTCACTGTAAAATATTTCTTTATTTTAATGAATGTAAGATCTGTAGTGACAGTTCATCTTTTCTCTCTCCTTCCTTCCTTCCTTCCTTCCTTCCTTCCTTTTCTTTGCACCAATGAGGATTGAACTCAGGGCCTGAACACAATGCTAGGTACTCTACCACTGAGTGACATCCCCAGTACTTTTTTGTTTTGTTGCTGCTGTTGTTTTTATTTCATTTTGAAATAAGGCCTCATTGAGTTGCCTCTGCTGGCCTTGAACTTGTGATCTTCCTGCCTCAGCCTCCTAAGTAGCTGGGATTACATATATGAGCCATTGTGCAGACTTCCACTTTTTTTTCATTCTTGATATTGGTAATTTGTGCCTTCTGCCTTTCTTTTTTATCAGCTTTACTTGTGGCTTATTAATTTTGTTTATTTACTTTGAAAACCAACCTTTTATTTTGTTGATTTTTTTTTTATTTTTAATTTCATTGATTTCTGTTATTAGTAATTTTCTTCCTTTTGCTTTCTTTGGGCTTATTTGTGCTTATTTCCCTTATTCTGTAGTTTCTTTCACTTGTTTTTGCATTGCTGGATAGGAACCTAGAGCTCCATGAATGTAGGAACTTAGGTAATTAATTTGGGAGGGCGTACCAGGGATTGAACTCCGAGACACTCAACCACTGAGCCATATCCCCAGTCCTTTCTTGTATATGAGTTGCCTAGTGCCTTGCTTTTGCTGAGGCTGGCTTTGAACTCACAATTTTTCTGTCTCAACTTTCTGAGCCACTAGGATTACAGTGTGTGCCACTGCACCTGGCTTGCTTTATTTATATATGTGTGTGTGTGTGTGTGTGTGTGTGTGTGTGTAAAACTGGGGCTCCGGTAAGTAAAATTACTTTCTCAAATAAGCAAATTTGACCCATTTTTCAAGAATCTCAGTTCAGGCTTCTTTTCACCTGCTGTTGCTCTTATTAAAAAAAAAAATCCCCATTCTATCTGTTCTCTCTAATTGATTGTGTTAATTTGTTCTAATTATAATAGAAAAATGCTTAAAAAGTGTTATACTCATGAATACTTAGGAAATATGTTGTTGATTTGTAGAGTTCTTCTAAGGAGACTTCATCTGATTAGAGCTTTATCTTCTTTAGGGGTTGTTTTATTTTGTTTTTCCTTCCAGTGTTGGGTATAGAACCCAGGATCTCATGCACTCTATTACTGGGTATAGAACTCTATTACTGGGTATAGAACTCTATTACAGTGTTGGGTATAGAACCCAGGATCTCATGCACTCTATTACTGGGTAACATCCGTAGTCCCCCAGTCCTTTCACTTTAAAACAATTACATGGGGGGTAGAAAGTGTTGATGTAACTCAAGATATAAAACTCTCTTCTTGAAGACTGAGTTGGTAAGTCAGCAGAGGGTGCTGTAACATTATATTTTTAAGGGGTGAAGTTTCTTGTTGCCACAATTTATAATTCGTATTTGTTTGTTTCATATAGCAATTATTTTAAAAGAACAATTATTGGATTTTTTGAAAGAATAATTTGTTAGTAAACCTTGATGGTTTAGGGCTTACACCTTCAAGTACAAAATTTAGGAAAAAGTTTCTCTTTTTGCTATTAAAAAAAATCTCTAAATGGGAAATTTTATTTTGTGTAAACTAACTTATTTTTAGTATGGATTGTAAAAGTGAGAAGTTGAAACTATTTTTTGAATAGCAAAATAAAGGAAATAGTTGATATTGATTTTAAACATATGCATAGTAGAGTGAGCATTTAGTATTAGAATGGTGATTTCAAGAATAAATTTTAACAAAATGCTCTAGTGAAAACAGAATTTTTCTCTGGAAAGTGTAGTAACTTCAGGATTTTGATCACAAATACTCTGCACTTTTCTGTTCTTTCCAATCTTTTCAGTTATTTATTTTTTGTTTTGCATTTTGTCTTTATCTGTTCCAATTTTGTAAGATTGTGAATTTCTGGAAATTTATAAATTATTGCATTAACTAGATCTTTGAAGTGTGGCTTCCATGGCCTTTTGGTATGCTCTTGGTTATTTTTGTACTTCTTAATATATGAAATATTGAAATTTAGTGCTATTCTAAATCTGGTTATATTCATTGACACTTATAGAGTAAGACAATTTGCTTGTAATCATTAAATTTTTGAAGTTTGCAATTGTAGTTATACCCCTTTTTATTCAATGAAAAGTAATTATGTTTCCAGTGATTCACATGTAGCAATTTTTCAATAGAATACATTCATTTCAGTGAAATAGACCCAGGTGGTGGTTCTCTATTATAGGGATGATCCATTCAGTACTGAAGACTGGAAAAGCAATTGAGTTGTCCTAAGTGAGCCACTTGTGAGAGGAGTCCTTTTTCTGCCTTGCTATCTGAATGAACTCCTATCCATTATATATAATGAGCATATTTGTTATTACTACGTTGTGTACTAATCTGTATGTGTGTATGTATATATGTGTCAATTGTGAAGCAAAGAAACATCAACATATATTTATTTTGAGAATTAAGTTTGGGAAAGACCAGAGAAGTATAAAGAGGGCTGGGGATGTGACAGCGCTCACCCTGCATGCCGCTGGGTTCGATCCTCAGCACCACATAAAATAAAGATGTTTAGTCCACTGAAAACTGAAAAATAAATATTAAAAATTCTCCCCCCCCCCCCCCCCCGTCCTCTCTCTTAAAAAAGAAAAAAAAAAAGAAGTATAAAGAGAAAGAGGTCAGATGTGGTGGTGTATGCCTCCAGCTACTTGGGATGCTGTTACAGGAGTATCCAAGTTGAGGACAGCCTGGGCAACTTAGCCTCTGTCTCAAAGTAAAAAGGGCTTGGGATGTGGCTCAGTGGTAGAACATTGTCCATCATGGGTAAACCTCTGAATTCAGTCCCCATTGCAAGGGGAAAAGGAGAGAGGGGGAAGAGGCAGTGTGAAAATAGTTAACACTATATATTCAATGCAGTCATTTTCTATAGGGCAATAGTTTGAGCTGTTAGCTAGTATGTTTTCTTTTGGGGTGTAATACAAGTTCAAATCCTTCCATTTCTTTTTCTGTTAAATTTAGGTTAGATGTCAAGAGCAACAACATAACAGCCAAATGGCTATATTATGATTTACTTACAGTTATGGCTTATGTGGTTTCTGTGTTGTGGATTAGGAGCCTTTAGACGAGTTCTATAGAATATCTGTTTACAGAAGTTGTGCAAATTAGAATTTTTGAAATCCTTGATGCAAATCAGATTATAGTATTGGAAAAATTCAGTAATTTTGATTTTTTTGCCAGATTTTTTCTTTTATGATTTTTCCTGAATATTAATAGATCCATCAGAAACAAAGAATCTGGAAATCAGTTAATTCAGATAATATTTTTAGAGATAGTGTCCTTCCATCAAAACCATTCTTAGATAAATATTGCATTGAACCACATGTGAATAATAATTTGATGATACATAAGTAGGTGGTTCTTTTATTCTTAAGTTTTTCTGGCTCAATTTTATTTTAAGAATTACTACAGGATAACTTATATTATTTAGAATGTTTTTAAGTTAATTTATATGTATTTCACCATAATACTTAACATTTCTATCATAATCCTGAGTGTAATAGGAAAATCATCATTACCTCCTGGGACCAGTGATCGTTTAAAGAAACATTTACCTAAGTCATTTTAAAATATAATTTAGAGGAACTGGGATTATGGCTCAGTGGTAGAGCACTTACTAGCATATGTGAGGCACTGGGTTCAATCCTCAGTACCACATAAAAATAAATAAGTAAAATAAAGGTATTGTGTCCATCTATAACTAAAAATATTAAAAAATAATTGAGAGTAGTTAGAATAAAAGAATAGTATATAACAAGTCTTAGCAATTTTGCCGTGCATTTATATTCAGCAACTTTGGATTTTTAAATATTTTTCCTGGTTTTTAAAGTAACTGAAATGGCAGTGTCTTCTGAATGGAACTCAGTGCAACAAGTTTGCTCATTAGTTGTCAGACATTCAAATAAGAGCCTAAAAAGTTCTAGCTTATCATTACTTCCTATTCTTATACTTAACAGCAATACTTGAAGACATTTTTTTTGTTGTTGTTGTGCTGGGGGGTGTAACTAAGGACTTTGTGCATGTTAGGCAAACGTTCTGTACATCCTCAGCCCTAGACATTTTAAAAATTTTTGGCAGCTCATAATTTTGTTTTAGGATATTTTCTTTTTTGTACTGTTAATGCCAGTTAGAATAATCAGTCCTTTATTTTTTTCGTATCTATATTAACATATTCCATCAGTTATCTTTGAATACAAATCTACTGTTAGCACTTACCCCCATCAAGTCAAACAGATTGTGCAAATGGCATAAAAGATGAAAGAATTTATTATTACACATCCTTTTAGTTAAATGGAGTTGTTAGGTTTTTGTCTAAAATATTTTTGTGATGAATTACTAAGTTGATAAGAATACCATATGTTCCTTCTGATTTAGAAATGTGTTATTCATCTAGTAGTTTTGAGTTCTGCAGAATTTATCCTAGGATATCATTATCCAACAATTCATATGAAATGTCTCTTAGATGACCTATTTCCCCTATATCATTAAAAGTCTAGAGTACTGCTATTTCTTTGCTTTCATCTTCTGATTTGTGCATTAATTGTGAAATATCTTTCCTTGACAAGTTTCTTTGCTTTATTATTGTAAGTGGAAAATGAGAAAGCTTAAATATTCTTTTTTTTTTTTTTTTTTTTTTTGTCAATGATAGCTAAAAGCAGACTCCAAAGATGGGGTCTGCATTCTTATTTTATGCTTTCTTGAAAGATGACGCAATATTTTAGGCAATAGAGTTAGAAAATGGAGGAAGGGTTCATTATTATATCTTTCTCCCAAGCATCCCATTCTTTCAAATTCTTATTATTTTAGTCTTTTTAAATATAGTTGGATATAATTGTTGAATGATAATAAAATAATTTCTAGGATGTGAAATAGCAAAATGTTATAAGAGATCACTAAATTCTATAATATATCTTGGATTTATAAAAGCACCCAGTGAATAGATATAGTGTTTACTACTTGGATTTATAAAAGCACCCAGTGAATAGATATAGTGTTTACTAGATGGAATGAGTTGTTATTTTTTTTAAACAAGGTGTTTTTGCGGTACTGGGGATTGAAGTCACTGCTTCAGCACATGTTAGACAAGCTCTTGCTACATCCCCATCTTTTTTTTTGGTGGTGGGGGGGTGGTTTACTGAGGAATGAATTTAGGGGCATTCGACCACTGAGTCACATCCCCAATCCTATTTTGTATTTTATTTAGAGACAGGGTCTCACTGAGTTGCGTTGTGCTTTGCTTTTTGCTGAGGCTGGCTTTGAACTCATGATCCTCCTGTCTAGGCCTCCCTAGCCACTGGGATTACAGGTGTGTGCCACTACGCCTGGCAGCTACATCCCCATCTTTAAGTGAGTTTTTCCTCATCTTTTGAAGTCCATTAAGAGGAAGAGAATAGCAGTAAGAAGGGATAAAATATCAATCATTAAAATTTTTAGAACTACATGAAAAGGAAACTCATAACTTAAAATTGGGTCCATTGGATCTTAACTGAGTTAAAGATTCTGTGGATCTTTATTGATTTATATATTTATCAGCCTCATATTGTCCAGTATGTTTGATGTTCTGTGAATTTACAGTGTTCTTTTAAAAAATCAAGAGTAAAAAATATAATTACAAATCATAAGTTTAACTTATATTTTCTCCCAAATATTTATTTTAAAAAGATTTGATTTTTATGACATAACTTGCTTTTAAGTCATGGTTAATTTTAGAATTTGCTTACAATTACTTTTGGAAATGGCAGGGAACAGGTGAAACAACATTGGATTTCTACTCAGTTTATGACATCTCAGGTGTACTTTATCTTAGAGACCATCTATGTAATTTACTTACAGGTATTTCTGTATTAATTCTATTTGTAGCACTATTGAAAATTGGGTAAGAAGAATACATCATTTTTGAAATTTTAAGTCTTTATTATGAATGTCAAGTAAATTTTATTAAGTGCCCATATTCATATATTTTTTCTTTTTTTAACAGATTTTTTCCATCCATCTATCTACTTATTTATTTATTTGTTGTTGATGGACATTTATCTATCTATCTATTTATTTATTTATTTATGGCGCTGAGTGCTGAGAATAGAACCCAGTGCCTCACATATGCTAGGCAAGCGCTCTACCACTGAGCTACAACTCCAGCCCCACATTCATTCTTAACTCTTTGCAGCTACCTGAGACATGTTAAAAAAAAAAAAGGATTGAATACTTACTTACAAAGGGTCTATTTTGTAAACATGCAGTGCATTATTTAAAGCTTGTTTTTTTTTTCTTCCAATTTTTAAGTTTTTGGTACTATTAGGGATGAAACCCAGGGCTTGATGTATGCTGGCCAGTTGCTTTACCACTGAGCTACTTCCCTAACCTTTGTACAATTTTAATAGTTCAAAGGGAATAATCAGAATTTGATAGACTCTATAACTTGTCTGTAGTGCAGTATTTGGTATTTTGATTTTATTTTTTGGCAGATACAACATTTTTGCTGGTTTCAGTTTTCTTTAGTATATTTCTGATTATCAAGGATTAGTGTTAGATGCTAACTTTTGGATAAAGAGCGGTTTTAAGGTTTAAAAGGAATAACAGAAGTCTAAAACTACCACATTTTTTCCTAATAAATCATTCATTCTAAATTTATTCTATGTAAATATATGATCTCTAGTAACTGATGATTGTTTCATAATTATATAGAAGTAAGCAAACATAAATGACACTAGCTTTTTTGGGAGAGTGGTGGGGCAGTGCTAGGGATAGATCCTAGGTCCTTGTCTTAGCACTATACCACTGAGACGCCTATAATATTTGAATGTTGATCATTTACTCATTTAGGGGGAGATTACATATATTTTCAGATTTTTAGCTCATAAATCTAGAAGTAACATATCATCAGTACTTCATAGAACTAAAACCAGGAAGGTATATAGTTATCTTTTTGCCTTTGTTGGGAGTATAATTTAATTCTGATTTACTAATTAAGTTACCTCAGTTTATGCTGATGACTTAAAAAAATTTTTGTCCTCTGAAATCTGCCAGGTTTGTAGTATTCACATTTGTCTATTGCAAAGTAATTTGTTTCACTGAATGAGGTTTATATGTTAGGAAACATTCTCTTATTTAGGAAGTCAAAACTTTAGTTTTAAGAAAATGTTAAAATTAGGCTTAAGAAGAATATTCCATGCTTTGGGAAAATGTTGACATTATCATGTGAGAAAAACAGGGTATAGTGTATTTTGTAAAGAATTCTGAATCTATATTTAGATGCAAATGCTTAGGTAAAAGACTGGAAATTTTGTGTGCTATACTGTTAATTAGAATAACCATTGAATAAGTGGTTTGCATGCTTCTTAGGTGCTTGTATGGGTTCTTAGAGTTTTCTAAAATTTTAAGTTGTTGTAAAACTTTAAAAAATATTTCAACTTGCCCATTATGTACACTGGAATAACAATTTGTTATTACCCTACAGTAACACACAGTGCACACAGTTGGTAAAGAATACCTTCCTGTAATCCTATCATGTACATTGAGTTTTATGGGGAAAATTACTTGATGCTTGGAAAGTATATTGGCCTGTGGCTGTAACTATAAATGTTACCTTCTTGTGATTGGTCAAAAGCCCATGATATTTGGTGGTAAAAACAAGTTCTGTAAATTTATTTTGGAGTTGTAGTTAACCACTTTACATATTTATTCTCTCTTAAAGTATACTCTTTCATTTTTAGGCATTATCCAATTGGTTTGCTATTTGATCTTCTTGCATCAAGTTCAGCTCTTCCTTGGAACATCACAGTACATTTTAAGGTATAGTTTAAATAGCATTTCCTATTTGTCCCACTTGCAATACTTAATAAATAGAGTAGTTTTTTTTAAGTGAAGTTATTTATTGTTTTTCTTATGACACCCTTAGTTGCTAAGCTTCCATTAGTGTTTGCTGTAAAATATTTTTCAATTTCTTCCTAACTTTTGGCTGATCCACTTAAAGTTTTAATGATAAGTAGCCCCCCCCTTTTTAAATTAGAGCTAAATCTACTATTTTGAAAATTTATAATAGTTTTTGAAAATTTATGTTTTATTTTAAAAATCAAATAGAATAAAATTCCTGAGCGTAGATGTGCACAAGGCTAGGAAGGAGGACAGCCTAATGCTTTTGAGTAGTTCTAAGACTAATGTGATTGAATGAGGAGAAGAGTTAGATGAAAGTCCTAAGATTTGATGTATCTCTCTTTTGAGAAATGTTCATTCCTGTAGTGTTTAAGACCAGGATAAATTTAGTATGATATGCTTTAGTGTCACTGTATTACAGACATATTCCACCATTCTTCTGCTCTACCCTCCAGTTCATTTGCAAACACTGTTGAAGAATTGAAAATACTTTTAATTGCTCATGGACAGTAATTCTCAAATGCAGTGGGTAACAGAGGGGAGGCACAGAGTTTGAAAAAGTCACTTAGGTGTCTGATTTGCTTTCTTTCTTTTATTTATTTATTTATTTATTTTATTGGTTGTTCACAACATTACAAAGCTCTTGACATATCATATTTCATACATTAGATTGAAGTGGGTTATGAACCCCCAATTTTACCCCAAATGCAGATTGCAGAATCACGTTGGTTACACATCCACACTTTTACATAATGCCCTATTAGTAATTGTTGTATTCTGCTACCTTTCCTATCCTCTACTATCCCCCCTCCCCTCCCCTCCCATCTTCTCTCTCTACCCCATCTACTGTAATTCATTTCTCTCCTAGTTTATTTTCCCATTCCCCTCACAACCTCTTATATGTAATTTTGTATAGCAATGAGGGTCTCCCTTCATTTCCATGCAATTTCCCTTTTCTCTCCCTTTCCCTCCCATCTCATGTCTCTGTTTAATGTTACTCTTTTCTTCCTGCTCTTCCTCCCTGCTCTGTTCATAGTTGCTCTCATTATATCAAAGAAGACATTTGGTATTTGTTTTTTAGGGATTGGCTAGCTTCACTAAGCATAATCTGCTCTAGTGCCATCCATTTCCCTGCAAATTCTATGATTTTTTCATTTTTTATTGCAGCATAGTACTCCATTGTGTATAGATGCCACATTTTTTTTATCCATTCATCTATTGAAGGGCATCTGGGTTGGTTCCACAGTCTAGCTATTGTGAATTGTGCTGCTATGAACATCGATGTGGCAGTATCCCTGTAGCATGCTCTTTTAAGGTCTTCAGGGAATAGTCCGAGAAGGGCAATAGCAGGGTCAAATGGTGGTTCCATTCCCATCTTTCCCAGGAATCTCCAAACTGCTTTCCAAATTGGCTGCACCAATTTGCAGTCCCACCAACAATTTACAAGTGTACCCTTTTCTCCACATCCTCGCCAGCACTTGTTGTTGTTTGACTTCATAGTGGGTGCCAATCTTACTGGAGTGAGATGATATCTTAGGGTGGTTTTGATTTGCATTTCTCTGACTGCTAGAGATGGTGAGCATTTTTTCATGTACTTGTTGATTAATTGTATGTCCTCCTCTGAGAAGTGTCTGTTCAGGTCCTTGGCCCATTTGTTGATTGGGTTATTTGTTATCTTATTGTCTAATTTTTTGAGTTCTTTGTATACTCTGGATATTAGGGCTCTATCTGAAGTGTGAGGAGTAAGAATTTGTTCCCAGGATGTAGGCTCCCTATTTACCTCTCTTATTGTTTCTCTTGCTGAGAAAAAACTTTTAAGTTTAATTAAGTCCCATTTGTTGATTCTTGTTATTAACTCTTGTGCTATGGGTGTCCTATTAAGGAATTTGGAGCCCGACCCCACAATATGTAGATCGGAGCCAACTTTTTCTTCTATCAGACGCAGAGTCTCTGATTTGATATCAAGCTCCTTGATCCATTTTGAGTTAACTTTTGTGCATGGCGAGAGAAAGGGATTCAGTTTCATTTTGTTGCATATGGATTTCCAGTTTTCCTAACACCATTTGTTGAAGATGCTATCCTTCCTCCATTGCATGCTTTTAGCCCCTTTATCAAATATAAGATAGTTGTAACTTTGTGGATTAGTCTCTGTGTCCTCTGTTCTATATCATTGGTCCACCCGCCTGTTTTGGTACCAGTACCATGCTGTTTTTGTCACTATTGCTCTGTAATATAGTTTGAAATCTGGTATCGCTATACCGCCTGATTCACACTTCCTGCTTGGAATTGCTTTTGCTATTCTGGGTCTTTTATTTTTCATATGAATTTCATGATTGCTTTATCTATTTCTACAAGAAATGCCGTTGGGATTTTGATTGGCATTGCATTAAACCTATAGAGAACTTTTGGTAATACCGCCATTTTGATGATGTTAGTTCTCCCTATCCATGAACAAGGTATATTTTTCCATCTTCTAAGATCTTCTTCTACTTCTCTCTTTAGGGTTCTGTAGTTTTCATTGTATAAATCTTTCACCTCTTTTGTTAGGTTGATTCCCAAGTATTTTTTTTTTTTTTGAGGATATTGTGAATGGAGTGTTTTTCCTCATTTCCATTTCAGAAGTTTTGTCGCTGATATACAGAAATGCCTTTGATTTATGCGTGTTGATTTTATATCCTGCCACTTTGCTGAATTCATTTATTAGTTCTAGTAGTTTCTTTGTAGACCCTTTTGGGTCTTCTAGGTATAGAATCATGTCATCTGCAAATAGTGATAATTTAAGTTCTTCTTTTCCAATTTTTATGCCTTTAATTTCTTTCGTCTGTCTAATTGCTCTGGCCAGTGTTTCGAGAACTATATTGAATAGAAGTGGAGATAGAGGGCATCCCTGTCTTGTTCCAGATTTTAGAGGGAATGGCTTCAATTTTTCTCCATTAAGAATGATGCTAGCCTGAGGCTTAGCATAGATAGCTTTTACAATGTCTAGGTAAGTTCCTGTTACCCCTAGTTTTTCTAATGTTTTGAACATAAAGGGATGCTGTACTTTGTCAAATGCTTTCTCTGCATCTATCGAGATGATCATATGGTTCTTATCTTTAAGTCTATTGATGTGGTGAATAACATTTATTGATTTCCGTATGTTGAACCATCCTTGCATCCCAGGGATGAATCCTACTTGATCATGGTGCACAATTTTTTGGATGTGTTTTTGTATCTGATTCGCCAGAATTTTATTGAGGATTTTTGCATCTAGGTTCATTAGAGATATTGGTCTGTAGTTTTCTTTCTTTGAGGTGTCTTTGTCTGGTTTCGGAATCAGGGTGATGTTGGCCTCATAGAATGAATTTGGAAGAGCTCCCTCTTTTTCTATTTCCTGAAATAACTTGAAAAGTATTGGTATTAATTCTTCTTTAAAGGTTTTGTAAAACTCCGCTGTATACCCATCCAGTCCTGGGCTTTTCTTGGTTGGTAGTCTTTTGATGGCTTCTTCAATTTCATCCATTGATATTGGTCTGTTCAAATTGTGTGTATACTCCTGACTCAGTCTGGGCAAATCATATGACTTAAGAAATTTATCGATGTCTTCACTATCTTCTATTTTATTGGAATATAGGTTTTCAAAATAATTTCTAATTGTCTTCTGTATTTCTGTAGCATCTGTTGTGATATTGCCTTTTTCATCCCGTATGTTAGTAATTTGAGTTCTCTCTCTTCTTCGTTAGCATGGCTAAGGGTCTGTCGATCTTATTTATTTTTTCGAAGAACCAACTTTTAGTTTTGTTAATTTTTTCAATAGTTTCTTTTGTTTCAATTTCATTGATTTCCGCTCTGATTTTAATTATTTCTTGCCTTCTGCTGCATTTGCTGTTGTTTTGCTCTTCCTTTTCTAGGGCTTTGAGATGAAGTGTGAGCTCATTTATTTGTTGGTTTTTTCTTTTTTTGAGGAATGACCACCAGGCGATGAATTTTCCTCTTAAAACTGCTTTCATTGTGTCCTATAGATTCTGATATGTTGTGTCTGTATTTTCATTTATCTCTAAGAATTTTTTGATTTCCTCCTTTATGTCTTCTGTAACCCATTGATCATTCAGTAACATATTGTTCATTTTCCATGTGATGTAGGATTTTTCCTTCCTTCTTTTATCATTGATTTCCAGTTTCATTCCATTATGATCAGATAAAATGCATGGTATTATCTCCACCCCTTTATATTTACTGAGGGTTGCCCTATGGCATAATATATGGTCTATTTTTGAGAAGGATCCATGTGCTGCTGAGAAAAAAGTATATCCACTTGATGATTGTTGATATATTCTATATATGTCAGTTAAGTCTAGGTTATTGATTGTGATATTGAGTTCTATAGTTTCTTTATTCAACTTTTGTTTGGAGGATCCGTCCAATGGTGAGAGAGGTGTGTTGAAGTCACCCATAATTATTGTGTTGTGGTCTATTTGATTCTTGAACTTGAGGAGAATTTGTTTTATGAATGTCGCAGCACCATTATTTGGTGCCTAAATATTGATAATTGTTATGTCTTGTTGGTGAATGGTTCCTTTTAACAGTATATAATGACCTTCTTTGTCCCTTTTGATTAACTTAGTCTTGAAGTCGATTTTATTCGATATGAGGATGGCCACCCCTGCTTGCTTACGAGGACCGTGTGCGTGGTATATTTTTTCCCATCCTTTCACCTTCAGCCTGTGTATGTCTTTTCCAATCAGATGTGTCTCCTGGAGGCAGCATATTGTTGGATTTGTTTTTTTAATCCATGATACCAGCCTATGTCGCTTTATTGGGGAGTTTAAGCCATTAACATTCAGAGTTACTGTTGATATATGGTTTGTACTTCCATCCATGTTTGAATGTTTATCCTTTTTTTAAAAAATTTAGTTTGTTTCTCCATGATTATCTTTCCCCTCACCCTCTGTCTTTACTGAGGCACTTCCCACTGATGGTTTTGGTTATTTTCATTTCTTCCTTGTGTAGTGTTTTGCTCAAAATGCTTTGCAATGCTGGTTTTCTGGCTGCAAATTCTTTTAACTTTTGTTTATCATGAAAGATTTTTATTTCGTTGTCATACCTGAAGCTTAATTTTGCTGGATACAGAATTCTTGGTTTGCATCCATTGTCTTTCAGTGTTTGAAATACATTGTTCCATGACCTTCTTGCTTTCAGTGTCTGTGATGAAAAATCCGTTGTTAACCTTATTGGTTTACCCCTGAATGTAATCTGTCTCCTTTCTCTTGTAGCTTTTAATATTTTCTCTTTGTTCTGTATATTGGATATCTTCATAACACTGTGTTATGGCGTTGGTCTACTGTGATTTTGTGTGCTCGGTGTCCTGTATGCATCTACAGTTTGTATATCTGTTTCCTTTTTTATTTCTGGAAAGTTTTCTGTAATTATTTCATTCAGCAGGTTACTCATTCCCTTGGTTTGAATCTCTGTACCTTCTTCTATCCCGATGACTCGTAAGTTTGGTTTTTTTATGTTATCCTATAACTCTTGGATGTTTTTCTCGTGATTTTTTACCAGCCTTTCTGAGTTGGCTAGACTCTTTTCAAGATGATATATTTTGTCTTCATTATCTGACGTTCTGGCTTCTACTTGCTCCACTCTGTTAATGATACTCTCAATTGAGTTTTTAATTTGGTTTATCGTTTCCTTCATTTCTAGTATTATTGTTTGATTATTTTTTATAATCTCTATCTCCTGATAAAGATGCTTAACTTCTTATTTTATCTGTTTATGCAATTCATTCTCAATGTGTTCTTTCGCTGCTTGAATTTGCTGTCTTGTATCCTCTTTAAGGTTCCATTCCATCTGTCTAAGGTGTTCCTTGAGTTCTTTATATGACCATTTTTCTGATGACTCTAGGTCCTCCTGAATATTTAGGCTGTCCTGCATTGTTTGTACTCCTTTTCTTCCTTGCTTTTTGAAGCTGCTCATGTTACTTCTTGTTCTGTTTGACTGCTGAGTTAGTGTTTACTCTTATAAATTTATTTGATGCTTGGGAGGAAAGGTATTAGAAGTGAAG
Source organism: Spermophilus citellus (assembly GCF_964194105.1). Classification (NCBI taxonomy): domain Eukaryota; kingdom Metazoa; phylum Chordata; class Mammalia; order Rodentia; family Sciuridae; genus Spermophilus; species Spermophilus citellus. The sequence goes on along the minus strand of NC_138186.1, from coordinate 114,147,872 downwards.
GGAAGAAGTCACTAAAGAGAATGAGAGTAAGCAGGTAGAATTCAAGGAAGGGGAGATAAGAAAAATGAAAAGACAAAAGAAGAAAAAAATAGGAAATAAAAAAAGAAAAAAAAATTAAAAAAAAATAATAAAAAAATTAAAATTAAAATTAGAAGAAAAAAAATTAAAAAAAATTGTAAAAAAAATTAAAAAAACAAGAAAGAAAAATGAAAATGAAAAACCCAAATCAAAAAAAAAGAGAAAAGAAAAAAAGGAAAAAAAAACTAATAAATGCAGTCTTAGAGTTTGATTAACTTCTCTTCCAGTAGGTGGCGCTGTGCCCACCAGGTCAAGTTTCTCCTGTCAATACGCGGGAACCAATCACTGTGCAGTAGCTCCTCCCAGACTGGGCGAGTCTCCAATCCTGAGTGTCTAAGGCCTCCTCTTGTGTCTAGTCACTTCCCACTTTTCCTCTAGCCAGGCCCCTCTCACGGGTGCCCCTCACCACAATACTGGCTATACACGCCAGGTCTGCTGCTCCCGGGAGCCCTGTTTTCATGTACGACTGGGCACACTCTTCCAGTTTGCCATTCCCTCAGACCCTAAGTTTGTAGAGCTTGGGGCTGAGAATCCTCAGCGAATTTTACTTGCCCTCCGGCAGCCACGCCCCCGGTAGCTGGTGCAAGAGACCTCAGCTGTCAGCTCTGATGGGAGCGGTAGTTCCGCGCTGCGGGTCCCGTGCCACCTCTGATTCCCTCGGGCTGGCTGTCACAGTCACGGGAGAGCTGGGAGGGGCCCTTACGGGAGAGCTGGGAGGGGCCCTTAAGTTTTCCCCGATGTGTGGAGAGGGAAGGCTAGGGGATTACATACCTGTAGTCGCAGGTTTCGATGAAGTTATCTCCTCCGCCGCAGTCTGATGACGTCAGTTCTCTGCCATAGTGGTGTCTCTTGCAAATGGCGACAGTTCGTTTCCCTTTGTTGGGCGACCAATGCAACGGGTGGGTCCTTACTGTCTCTTTCAAGCCCCGTTTCAAACCTGTGGCCACTACTTATGAAGGCTCAGTAGGCATTTACCTCCGTAGGATGAGAAGGGCTGACCAGTTGTTTCAGCCGGATGGATTAATGCTGAGTCACAGCAAGGCCCGCAGACAAAGTTCTGTTCGCGCTGGTGCGAGGCCCGTCGCCTTACGAGTCACAGGCCGCTGCGGCCACCGGGCGAGGCATCCTCCTCTCGCTTCCTCCTCGCCTCCTGCGGCGGCTCCACCTTCCTTTCCCTGATTTGCTTTCTTGAAAGGGTACCAATTCAAAGTCAATGCCCATCCATTCTTCCTATGATGCTTTTCCTTCCCGTTTTATTGTAATGAGTGTGGGTCACTAGAACTTCTTATTTCTCTGTGTATGTACACTAATGTGCATTGCACAGTGCTATGTTCTTATAGCTCACGGTTGCCATAAAACCTTACAGTTAGTTGGAGCATGTGATTCTAATATGTGTGAATTTTAGTTCCCATGATATATTGAGAGCAAGAACTGCATGTACATACAGCAATTTACATTTAGAGTAGTGTGAAAATAAAACTTCTTCAAATATATTAAGGCTAGGGGATATGTATTAACACGTCTTTCCTGTTAATGCTGGAAAATAAGAGTACAGTATTTAAATTGTTTACTTTTGTGTGAGTATATGTTTGGGTATGAGAGAGAGAGAGATGTATCCTAAAAGACTTTGAAATGTAAGTTAAAATATGTTGTAGCTATCTGTTAATTAATTCTTTTGGCAAATATTGAGATTCTTCTCTGAGCCAGCCAGTTTCTGTTCTAGGAGCTTGGGATACATAGAATGATGGAGTGACATTCAAAAACTCAAGCATTTTAGGGTACTTAGTGGTACTACATAAGTTATTGGTTGAATGAGTCAGTGGATTATAATGATAGGAAAAGAAAGATTAAGGCGTGTTTGCATTGGTATAGTGCAGTGAGTCTAGAAGCAATGTGAGAACCCCTGGGGTTGGGGGCATGTTCAGGAGATCCATTAGGTAAAATCTATTCCCATGATAATATTGAAAATTATTTGCCCTTTCTACATTTGCACTGATCTGCAAAAACAGTGGTGGTTAAAACTGCTGGGGGCCTAAGCATAAAGCCAAGCAGTGTACCAAGTTACTAGTGGTCATTCTGTTCGTCAGGACTATCTACTTACAGTAAAAAGAATATTTGTTCGCCTAACACTGTTCTGGATAAAGTGTTTTTTTGTTTTGTTTTGTTTTTGTTTTTTCCGGGGGGAGGGTGGGTGGTCCTGGGAATTGAATCCAGGGTGTTGCACATCCTAGACAGATATTCTACCACTGAGCTATTAGGTGCAATTCAAAATTATTACTTATTATTAATCTTGATTCTTAAGTACATGTGTTTTTAATACCTTGTGTGATGAAATGGGTAGTATACATAAAGCACTTTTTTTGGGAAGACAAATATGGTTGTCTTAGAGAAAAGCATGTGTCCCCTACATGATTTGATTTCCAGTTGAACTAGCCATATTTTTCTTAGGTTATCTGACACACTTTGGGTGCCAGTGATTAAAAAAACTTCAAAGTGAAAAACTACAATTTTAGAAAACACGAATCTGCCACTATGAGTGTGACAGCCTCTTTCTGGAAGAATTTTCTAATGAGACTGATGGTAGTTTTAACATACAGTTTGTAAAAAAAGAAAAAAAAGAAAAAAAAATTCATGGAGTGAAATGTGTCAACATTTGGAGATCTACATAACTCAGTGAATAAACATTTTCCAGATGAGCAATATACAATGTTACAAAATTATGCCTTGTGTAAAATGACCCATTCAAACTGTAAGGTTAGAATAAAGAATTTTAATGTATAAATGGTCACTGGTATGGTTTTAGATTACACATCAGTATTATAATCAACTGCACTTTTGGAATTAGGTATAGTATTGAAGAATACTCACAGATTTGAAAAGGATACCAAAATATAATTTTTTACCAATTATATGTCTTTATGAGCCTGGATTTTCTTTATAAATTTCAACAAAGTGACATATTGCAAAATATTGAATATAGAAGCCAGTGAGATAGTTCATCTGTCTTCTATTAAGACATTAAAGATATTTGTAAAAAATGCACAATAATACCACTCATCTCCCCAGTTTTTTGTTTGTTTTGTTTTTTCATTCTGGAAAACAGTTATTTTTAATGAAGATAATATTTTTTTCACTAACATGATGGATTAATTTTGGTTATTTTAAATGAGTTAATATTTTTAAATATCTCTAGAATCATGTAAATATGATAATAATGTAATCTTCATTAAAAACAAGCTCTCTTTTGGCCAGTTTTCTTCCAAATAGGAAGGTTTATTAGAGAAATCAAATTGAAGACTCTTTAAACTACTAAGAAAATTACATAGGATGGTTTAAGTTTGCTGACACCACAGCTTTCAGCTACTTGAGCCTTTCTTTCAGCTACGTGAGTCTTTCTGATCCTAGTCAGTGTTGGAGGAAAATTATTGCCCTGATTCCCGCCCCACTCAAATACTGTGTACTGAGTTCCTTTATGCATTATATTATGATCTAGCTTACCCCAAAGATTGTCTACAGGTATTTAATCAATATCTTGTACTAATTTTGTAGGCCTCCTACTTTGTACTATCCTGGCACTTTTAGCTGATCATAGTGAAATTTAAAGGATTAATTTGGAGGTAGGAAATCAATGCTTTTAGTGAGAAAACTGTTTTTTTCCCCTTTTTTAAGTTTCTAGAAGATAGTTTACTTTCTTTCAACATATTGTGTTTATTAACAATTTATATTAGTTAGTGGTTAGTGTTCCAGCATTTATTTCATCTTTTATGATGTGGTCTTGAATGTGCTAAGTGATATTTGTATTTAAATCAGACTTGTTAAGAGTTTTATTTAACAGTTGATTTCAAATTTCAAAAATCTTGATTAGATTTTGTGTAGTACTAAATCCTACAAGAGACCCCAGTGCCTCTGATATGATCAATCAGATAGACTGATTCTTGAAAAACAAACAAAAACCTGCTGAAAACTTTGCAACCGTGTGTTTTCTATTTTTTAAGCCAACTTTGATGCTTGTGATTTGAATCGATTTATAGTATTTATCATGAATATGTTTTATTGTCTATAGTAATGTTTTGGGAACTTTAACAAGCTTTCAAATTACCTCTGTATCAAAGTGCAGATTGTGATTCTGTAGGTTTAGGGTGGATACAGAGGTGCTGTATTTCTAACAAGCTTACAGGTAATGTGATATTATTGGTCTACCAGACTACATGTTAAGTAACAAGAGTTTAGAGAATACTGCAGATATAAAAGTGAATAATAATTGTCTACAGAACCAAAGGGTTTTATGGATGAGTCAGAATGTGTTTTTATAAGAATTTATGAATTCTGAGAAAAATACTATATGATTATAAAATGTTAACTGCTTTAAAATGTGCATATTTGGTTATTTACCGTGATTTCTTTCACTGTTTTCCAAAATAGGAGTGAAAATTATACTTCTTCAATCTTTTCTAATTTTAATGATTTTTTTTTTTAAATTTCTGAACCCATTTAGCCTACTAAGAAAATTTTCTCATTTCTGTCTTCTCGGTTTTTTATAGAAACATTCAGACCTGTATTAGAAAAGTTGAGAGTAGTTCAGTTAACAACAGTTGTTAACATTTTGCCATTTTTGCTTTGCTTTACTTCTCTGTCTCCACCCCCTCCCCCCCTTTGATTTTTCCTCCCTTAGTCCTATAGGCATGCTGCTTGTAAATCTGCATTAATGCAAAATAATCCTTTCAGTGTGTGGAATTTTTCAAAAGGGTGTTAGTGTGATTTGAGAATTTAGTGATATCAGGTGAGGATATCCAGCTCTTTGAAATGCCTAGTTCTATCTATAATGTAAATACAGTTTGTTACTCTATTGGGGTGGGGGGATTAAAAAAAAAAAAACCCTTGGTTTTTTTCTTTCTTTCCTGGTAAAACGGTGCTGATTTGCTTTTAAAAAGAGCAGATATCATTTTGAATTTATTAAGGGCAAGAGCTCACATTTGCTAAGCAAATGAGGATAGTACTAATATGCTAAACTCCGCTGAATGTTGTGAATACCACAAGTTAGATATGCCAGACCATCCTGTTGTGCTTAAACAGACACTGCTGCTGGTTCTGGCTGTTCTTGAGAGTGCTCATATGACTGACCACACCTGATTTCTGATTAACAGTTTTTTTGCTATGCCAGAACCCACTTGTCTTAGTGAAAAAATGTATTATATCTTTGCTTCTATTCTCTGTTCATGACATAGGTGTGAGGTAGCTTTCCATGTTCTTCAGTGTACTTTTGGCTTCTCTCTTGCTTCTACACTGCTTGTGCTTTCCAGCAATAAATATTTGTGGTTGCTTTAGAGTATCTCTCAATGGTATGTTGTTTTAGTTATCTATTACTATTTGACAGACTACAGGTTGAAAATTCCTTGTCCAAAAAGCTTGGAACAAGAATTCTTTCAGATATTGGGTTTTTGTTTTGTTTTTTGGAATATTTGTGTAGACATTACAATTTGAGCATTGCTAATCCAAGAAATCCAAAATATGTCAAAATCTGAACATTTTTTTCTTATGTTGGTGTTCAAAAGTTTCGGATTTTGGATTTCAGATTAGTGATGTTCAGTTTATGCTACAAATCTAACAGCGTAAAATACACAGTTTCTGTGGATCAGGAGTGTAGGCATGATTTTACTCAGTCTTCCACATAAGTCTTAGACAAGGCTGCTTTCAAGATATTGACTGGGCTGCAATCTCATTTGAAAGCTTGATTTAGGAAGAATCTGCTTTCAGGCTTGTTCAGAATAAACCACATTTTCTTGTGTTACAGGATTGAGGGCCCTGTCTTTGCGATGCCTATTAGCTGCCAGCTGCACTCAGCACTTTCAAACTACTTCAATTTCCTTATCATATTCACTTTTCTAACATGGCCACATCTTGTCTAAAGATAGTCTAGCAGCATGGCAGAATTTTATGTAACATGATTTGGTCACAGGATTAAGATCTTGTCACCTTTCCCATATTCCTTGGGATTGAAGCAAGTTACAGTTTTGTGCACTCTCAGGGGAAAAAGATTATAGAGTGAACACCATGAAGTGTTGATCATGGAGGTTCATACAAACTATGAAATTAGGTTTATTTAGTCACTCATATATTAATCAAATATGTAGTGAAGTTAATATCGGCTTTTAGCTTTGGCAGAGTAACTAGTATTTTTTTTTTCTTTAACTGTAACTATAAAACATGACAAAATACATTAAGTAGAGCTACTTTTAGGCACTGAATATTTGAGAGCAAACAAAGCAAGCCCCGTGGTTAGTTCATCTTTGTGCTTTGGGACAGTATTCTGACTGTGGCATAAGGAGCAGAATTGAAGCACAGAGCAAGGGAGTTATACTGAACTGAAGATGCAGAGATTGGAGTATTGGGTTTCTGAAGTAATTGGAACTTGCTAGGAAGGGTATCCGTAAGAAGGAACTAAGGTGTATATGTGTGGGGTGGGGGTTCCCAAAGGTACTTGGTTGAGGGCTGGGCTACACCTACATAGATGATTGCAAGGCCTAGTAGAGAGTGGTTGTTATGGGGTTAAGAGCAGAACTAGATGCTGGGAGTCCTACAGTGGTAATATTGGATTCCAGATTGTCCAGAATATATATATATATACATCAAGATAACACACTGAACATTTATCTGAAATACCAGAATTTGAAATTAAGTATTATACTTCAGGTCAGGGATTGGCAAACCATGGATTGTATGTCAAATCTGGCCTCTGACCCCACGCCCCCCTTTTTCTTTTGTCTTCTTTTGACTTGGTACTGCAGATTGAACTCAGGGACACTCTTACTACTGAGATACATCCACATTCCCCACCCCCACCCCTTTTTGAGACCACGTCTCACTAAATGGTCCAAACTGGGCTTTAACTTGTGATCCATCATCTTGCCTTAGCCTCATGAATCATTGGAGTTATAGGTATACCACCACAGCTAGCTGGCCTACTGATAGTTTTTGCATGGCCTATGACATAGGGGTAGTATTTATGTTTAAATGTTTGGGAAAAAATTAAGAATAAAAGTTTGTGACCATAAAAAAGTTTCAGTAACCATAAATAAAGATGCATTGAAATGCGATCATCTATGAAAGTTTATACAATATTATCTGTGGCTTCTTTGGGGCTATAACAGCAGAGTTGAGTATTTGCAGTTGAAAGGTATGGCTTATTCATGACAAATTCTCTACAGAAAGTTTAACAACCTCTGTTGTAGAGTAAGAGTTGTTCTAGACCTGCCCTAATAAAGCCTTAAACTAAGCCATTTTAAGCTTATTTTAAGCATAAACTAAGCTATCAAGAACAAAACTCAGTAGCTTAAAAGAAACAGATAAGCTGGAATCCTTATACCATATTCACAATGCCCAATACACAATCAGCAATTACTTGCCTGGCAAATAAACAGAAATATGTCATGTATAATGAGTGAAGGAAAATTTGCTTCAGTAGAAATTGACCCTTAGATAAGCCCACAACAACAGAGCCTCTGAGATAACACCATATAGTCTAACATACATGTAATTGGAGTTCATGGAGATGAGAGGGGGGAGAGAATGGGCTAAAGAAAAAAAAATTGGCGGGGGGGGGGGGAATTTTAATGACTTAATGAAAGGTTTATATTCTTAAATTGAAAGAAAGAAAAAACAAAACACAACCAAAGGCAGCACATAAAATTCTATGTGTTGGGAATGTAGCTTAGTTGTATAGCATTTGTCTAGAATACTTGAGGCCCTCCCTGAGTTTAATCACCAGCATGAAGGTGTCGAATGTATATGTATACTTATTGTGTGTGTATATGGCATAAGTTATATAAGAACAACTACCATCCTTTCTTATAAACAAGGAAAGACTGAAAATTTATAAAAATAAGATAGCTATAATCTTTGGATAATGGAATTAAGGGTGAATTCATTCTTTCAGGGTAGTTTTCGGCATTTTAAAAACCATTATAAATATACACATCTCTTTCTATAAAACTTCTAGAACAGAAATACCATTTTACACGATATGTATTCTTTACTAGAATTTTGGAAAATACAGAAACAAAATTTTCTAGAGAAATAATAGGCTAATTTCTCAAAGTTACAGTAATTAAGGCTGTTGGGAACCTACATAATTGGGAAAATATTTACAAATTGTATATCTAATAAGTGTATAGACTACAGTATAAAGAACTTTTATAACTCAAGAATAAAAAGATAAATAAACAAGTGAAAAATGGCCAAAGGATTTGAATAGGCATTTCTTCAAAGAAGATGTAAAATTGGCCAGTAAATATATGAAGAGATGCTTAGCATAATTAGCCATTGGGGAAATACAAAAACAAAACAACAACAACAATGAAAACTTTACAGTGATTTATCCCTACACATCCTAGATTGATCATAATTTTAAAAGTTGGATAATAATATGTTGAAGAGGGTGTGTCCTCATTGCAGCCTTCTTTCATTATTGATGGGAAAGTAAAGTAAGTACATCCACCAAGCAGTGTAGCACGTCCTCAGATGTTTAAACAGACTTATTATGTGATGCAGCATTCCACTCCTAATAATGTACACAAGAGAATGGAAAATAAACCAACACCAAAACTTGTACATGGATATTCATAACTTCATTATTTATAATAAGCAAAAACTGGAAGCAACTCAAATGCCCACTATTGATTGATGAATGGATGAACAATATATATCATATAATCTGAAATATAATTATTTCATGATAGGAATGTATTACAAATGTTCTCTACAACCTTGAAAACATAATGTTAAATGAAAGAAGGAAGACAAAAAACTGCATGGTGTATAATTCATTTCTATTAAATGTCCAGTGTAGTGAAATCCATAGAGATAGTACATTAATTGCTTTTCAGCATTTAGAAGGACAGCATGGAAACAGTGCTAATGGGTGTGGGGTTGTTTTCTTTATGGGATGATGAAAATGTTACGCCATTAGGTAAGTACTGATTGCATGACCATGTGAATATAATGAAAGCCACTCAAATCCTACTTCTTTAAAAAGGTGAATCTTAAGAAGTGAGTTATATCTCAGTTTTTTTAAATAAAAGTCTTTATTAGTGCATTGCAATTATACATAATTGTGGGGTCCATTTGACACACTCACACATGCATGGAATATGATTTACTCCATTTCTGTCCACAGTGTTTTCTCTTTACCATCCTTCCTTCCCCTGTTCTCCTTCTTCTACTTCCCTGGCTTTTCATCTATTATTTTTTTTCTTCTTTCAATTGATAGTTTATAGATATACATAACCTGTGGTATATTCATATATAAACACATAGCATAATTTGTCAAATTCATTCCTCAGTTCTTTCCTTTCCTGTCCATCCTTCTGCCCCCTCAATACCCTTCCTCTACACTTATGTCCACTCTATTTTCATGGCATCTACCTTTATCCCCTTTTTCCTTACACTGCTCTAGCAGAGAGAAGACATTTGACCCTTGAATTTATGAGTCTGGCTTATTTCACTTAGCATGATGTTCTCTGTTTACCAGCAAATGGCATAATTTTGTTCTTTATGGCCGAGTAAAACTCCATTGTGTATATATTCCACACTTTCTTTATCCATTCATCTGTTGATGGGCATCTGGGCTGATGTCATAACTTGGCTGTTGTGAATTGTACTGCCATAGACTTTGGTGTGCCCCTCCCTATCACTATAGTATGCTGACTTTAGTTCTTTTGGATAAATACCAAGGAGTGAGACAGCTGGATCAAATGGTGCTTCTATTGGTTTTTAGAGGAATCTCCATCTAGTGCTTTCCAAAGTAGTTGTACTAATTTGCAATCCCACCAACAAAGTATGAGTGTACCTTTTCCCCCACATTCTTGCCAGCATTTATTATTTGTTTTCTTGATGATTCCCATTCTAACTGGAGTGAGATGAAGTCTCATTATAGTTTTGATTTGCATTTTCCTGATTGTTGAGGGTGTTGAACATTTTTTCATGTATTTATTGGTCATTTGTATTTCTACTTTTGAGAAATGTCTGCTCAATTTCTTTTGGCCATTTATTGATTAGGTTATTTGTGGGGTTTTTTTTTATTTTTGGTGTGTGTGTGTGTGTAGTGTGTATATATTTATTCTGGATATGAATCTTCTATCAAAAGAGTAGGTGGCAAGGATTTTCTCCCATTATGTATGCTTTCTCTTCATGTTCTTGTTTCCTTTGCTCTGTGCAGAAACTTTTTAATTTGATGCCATTCCCACTTATTGATTCTTGGTTTTTGTTTCTTAAGTTTTCAGGGTCTTGTTAAGGAAGTGGGTGCCTGCACAGTGTTGACCCTATGCTTTCTTCTAACTGTTGCAGCGTTTCTGATGTAATTCCTATGTTTTTGATCCACTTTGATTTAACTTTTATGCAAGATGAGAGAGAGGGATCTAGTTTTATTCTTCTATAAGAAAATTCAGTTTTCCCAGCACCATTTGTTAAAAAGGTTCTTTGCCATTTTTGGCACCTTTGTTCAGTATGAGATGAATGTTAACTATGTGGGTTTGTCTCTGTGTTTTCTATCCTATTCCACTGGTTCTCATATCTATTTTGATGCTAATACCATGCTGGTTTTGTTACTATAGCTCTGTAGTATAATTTGGGGTCAGGTTGTTTTTGTTTGTTTGTTTTCCTTTGATACCCAGGTGTTTAACTGCTGAGGCTGGTTTTGAACTTACAGTCTTCCTGCCTCAATCTCCCAAACTGCTGGGATTATAGGTATGTGCCACCACAACTGGAGGAGATCAGGTATTGTGATGCCTCCAGCATCACTCTTCTTGTTTAGTATTGCATTGGCTATTCTGGGTTTTTTATTCTTCCAATGAATTTTAAGACTATTTTTCCTAGTTGTTTGAAGACTGTTTTAGGTATTTGGTTGAGATTGTGTTGAATCTGTATAGTGTTTTGGTAATGTAGGCATTTTGACAATATTAATTCTGCCTACCTAAGAACATGGGAAGTCTTTCCATCTTCTAAAGTATTCAATTTTTTTTCTTCAGTGTTCTTTAGTTTTCATTGTAGAGGTCTTTTACCTCCTTGGTTAGATTTATTCCCAAATATTTTTATTTTCTTGAGGTTATTTTGGACACGAGAATTTCCTGATTTCTTTGTCAGCAGATTTATTATTGGAAAATAGGAAAACTGTTGGTTAATGGGTAGTAATCTTGTGTTCTGATACTTTGCTGAATTTATTTATCAGCTCTAGAAGTGTTTTTATGGAGTTTTTGGGTCTTCTAGATATAGGAACATGTCATCCACAGATAATTTTTCTCTTTCCTGTTTGTATCCCTTGAATTTCTTTTCCTTAATTGTTCTGGCTAGAGTTTGAAGAAGTATGTTGAGTAGTACTGGTGAATAATGGTTAATAATTTGGCAAGATAATTCTCCAGTAAGTGTCCTAGAAAATAAACTCCAAGGAGGACAAATATTTAGAAAATCACACCTATACACATTGTAACCCAACTGCTGGAAACCAGTTATAAGTAGAAAATGGTAAAAGTAGCCAGAGAAAAATAAGAGGACATAAAAAGGAACAATGCAAATGATGACTGGTTTCTTATCAAAAACAGTGAAGGTCAAAAGACAATAGAATAACATCTTAAAATACCATTAAGAAATAATGGTAAAAGGTCTGGGTTTGTGGCACAGTGGTAGAGTGCTTGCTTGCCTAGCATGTGTGAGGCACTGCATTAAACACACACACACACGCACACAGCTAAATAAACAAAATAAGGGTACTGTGAACATCTGTAACTAAAAATATTTTAAAAAATATATTGGTAAGAATGAAACATTGGAAATGGTAAATAGTAAATGTAAAGATTATTTATTTTAATTTCTTTAAAGGAGAAAAGCTGTTTAAAGCAAGAATAATTATAATGAAGGGTTGATGGTATATCAACCATCAACTTTACATAAGTAAAAAATATCAATTTTACATAAGCAAAATTATCTGAGCATAGTCATTCAAAGAATATGGACACTAAATTGTTTGTTAACTTTGGCTCAAAAAAGATAGCACAAGGAAAACAACAATATTTCAAACTGAATGGTAATGAAAATACAATGTATTAAAGTTTATGGCATTCACCTAAATCAGTGCTTGAGGGAATGAAAAGCTGTAATTTTCTATACAAAAAAAAAACCAATATGATGATATCAAGATGGAAGATTGGATATAATTACTACAGATGGTAAAGCCATTAAAGGATAGTAGGAAATAAGAGTAACATTATGCCAATAAATGTGACAAATGGAAACATTCAAACCAAAACTGAGACAAGAAATGACAGAAATTAATAACATCTTCATCTGTAAAGGAACTGGATTTATAATTTTAAAAACCTCACAAAATAAAACTCTGTAATAGTGTATTGATGAATTCTCTAGAGCAAGCTTTTTGCAGTAAAGAGAAAAGAGAACATTTCCCTGCTTTGTTAGAGGCTGGAATAACTCTGATACTAAAAACTATTGGAGAAATTACAAGGAAAGTTTAGATCACTAGTCCTCATCAACATAGATACGGAAGCCCTCAAAAAAATAACTAGACAGTTGAATCTATTCATACATAAAAAGCATAATACAAACTGTGGCTGAATTGAGTTTATCCCAAGAATACAAGATTGAGTTAACATTCAAGTGTCAATCAGTGTAATTTATTAAATTGACAGGATAAAGAAAAATAACATTACAAAAATAATAGACATGGGGCAAGGAGATAAGCATTGACTGAATTCAATACTCATTTGTTAACAAATCCCTTACCAAACTTAGAAATAAAAGAAATTTTCTTCAGTTTGACAAAGGGTATATAAGAAAAGGGTATATAAGAAAAGCCTATAACAAATCATGCTAACTAATGGGTTTTTTTTTTTTTTGGTTTTTTTTTTAATTGGTTGTTCAAAACATTACAAAGCTCACGATATATCATCTTTCATACATTTGACTCAATTGGGTTATGAACTCCCATTTATACCCCAAATACAAATTGCAGAATCACATCGGTTATACACTCACATTTTTGCATAATGGCATATTAGTGACTGTTGTATTCTGCTACCTTTCCTATCCCCTACTATCCCCCCTCCCCTCCCCTCCCATCTTCCCTCTCTACCTCATCTGCTGTTGTTCAATTCTCTCCCTTGTTTCCCCTCCCCCTTTCTCCTCACAACCTCTTATATGTAATTTTGTGTAACATTGAGGGTCTCCTACCATTTCCATATGCTTTCCCTTCTCTCTCCCTTTCTCTCCCCCCACTGGTCTCTGTTTAATGTTAATCTTTTCCTCATGCTCTTCCTCCCTGTTCTGTTCTTAGTTGCTCTCTTTATATCACAGAAGACATTTGGCATTTGTTTTTTAAGGATTGGCTAGCTTTGCTTAGCATAATCTGCTCTAGTGCCATCCATTTCCCTGCAAATTCCATGATTTTGTCATTTTTTATTGCTGCATAATACTCCATGGTGTATAAATGCCACATTTTTTTATCCATCTATTGAAGGGCATCTGGGTTGGTTCCACAGTCTAGCTATTGTGAATTGTGCTGCTATGAACATCGATGTGGCAGTATCCCTGTAGTATGCTCTTTTAAGGTCTTCAGGGAATAGTCCGAGAAGGGGAATAGCTGGGTCAAATGGTGGTACCATTCCCAGCTTTCCCAGGAATCTCCATACTGCTTTCCAAATTGGCCTCACCAATTTGCAGTCCCACCAGCAGTGTACAAGTGTACCCTTTCCCCACATCCTCGCCAACACTTATTGTTGTTTGACTTCATAGTGGCTGCCAATCTTACTGGAGTGAGATGGTATCTTAGGGTGGTTTTGATTTGCATTTCTCTGTCTGCTAGATATGGTGAGCATTTTTTCGTGTACTTGTTGATTGATTGTATGTCCTCCTCTGTGAAGTGTCTGTTCAGGTCCTTGGCCCATTTGTTGATTGGGTTATTTGTTATCTTATTGTTTAATTTTTTGAGTTCTTTGTATATTCTGGATATTAGGGCTCTATCTGAAGTGTGAGGGGTAAAAATTTGTTCCCAGGATGTAGGCTCTCTATTTACCTCTCTTATTGTTTCTCTTGCTGAGAAAAAACTTTTTAGTTTAAGTAAGTCCCATTTGTTTATTCTTGTTATTAACTCTTGGGCTATGGGCGTCCCTATTAAGGAATTTGGAGCCCGACCCCACAGTATGTAGATCGGAGCCAACGTTTTCTTCTATCAGACGCAGTGTCTCTGATTTGATATCTAGCTCCTTGATCCATTTTGAGTTAGCTTTTGTGCATGGCGAGAGAAAGGGATTCAGTTTTATTTTGTTGCATATGGATTTCCAATTTTCCCAGCACCATTTGTTGAAGATGCTATCTTTCCTCCATTGCATGCTTTTAGCCCCTTTATCAAATATAAGAAAGTTGTAATTTTGTGGATTGGTTTCTGTGTCCTCTATTCTGTACCCTTGGTCCACCTGCCTGTTTTGGTACCAGTACCACACTGTTTTTGTTACTATTGCTTTGTAGTACAGTTTGAACTCTGGTATCGCTATACCTCCAGATTCACACTTCCTGCTTAGAATTGCTTTTGCTATTCTGGGTCTTTTATTTTTCCATATGAATTTCATGATTGCTTTATCTATTTTTACAAGAAATGCCATTGGGATTTTGATTGGCATCGCATTAAACCTGTAGAGAACTTTTGGTAATATCGCCATTTTGATGATGTTAGTTCTGCCTATCCCTGAACAGGGTACATTTTTTCCATCTTCTAAGATCTTCTTCTATCTCTCTCTTTAGGGTTCTGTAGTTTTCATTGTATAAATCTTTCACCTCTTTTGTTAGGTTGATTCCCAATTATCTTATTTTCTTTGAGGATATTGTGAATGGTGTGGTTTTCCTCATTTCCATTTCAGAAGTTTTGTTGCTGATATACAGGAATGCCTTTGATTTATGCGTGTTGATTTTATAGCCTGCCACTTTGCTGAATTCATTTATTAACTCTAGCAGTTTCTTTGTAGACCCTTTTGGGTCTTCTAGGTATAGAATCATGTCATCCGCAAATAGTGATAATTTAATTTCTTCCTTTCCTATTTTTATGCCTTTAATTTCTTTTGTCTGTCTAATTGCTCTGGCTAGTATTTCAAGAACTAAATTGAATAGAAGTGGTGATAGAGGGCATCCATGTCTTGTTCCAGATTTTAGAGGGAATGCCTTCAGTTTTTCTCCATTTAGGATGATGCTAGCCTGAGGTTTAGCATATATAGCTTTTACCATGTTGAGGTAAGTCCCTAGTTTTTCTAGTGTTTTGAACATAAAGGGATGCTGTACTTTGTCGAATGCTTTTTCTGCATCTATCGAGATGATCATATGGTTCTTGTCTTTAAGTCTATTGATGTGGTGGATTACATTTATTGATTTCCGTATATTGAACCAGCCTTGCATCCCAGGGATGAATCCTACTTAATCATGATGCACAATGTTTTGATATGCTTTTGTATTCGATTCGCCAGGATTTTATTGAGAATTTTTGCATCCAAGTTCATTAGAGATATTGGTCTGTAGTTTTCTTTCTTTGAAGTGTCTTTGTCTGGTTTCGGGATCAGGGTGATGTTGGCCTCATAGAATGAATTTGGAAGAACTCCTTCTTTTTCTATTTCTTGAAATAGCTTGAAAAGTATTGGTATTAATTCTTCTTTGAAGGTTTTGTAGAACTCTGCTGTATACCCGTCCGGTCCAGGGCTTTTTTTGGTTGGTAGTCTTTTGATGGCTTCTTCTTCTTCTTCCTTTGTTATTGGTCTGTTTAAATTGTGTGTGTCCTCCTGACTCAATCTGGGCAGATCGTATGACTTAAGAAATTTATCGATATCTTCACTATCTTCTATTTTATTGGAATATAGGGTTTCAAAATACTTTCTAATTATCTTCTGTATTTCTGTAGTGTCTGTTGTGATATTGCCTTTTTCATCCCGTATGTTAGTAATTTGAGTTCTCTCTCTTCTCCTCTTCGTTAGCATGGCTAAGGGCCTGTCGATTTTATTTATTTTTTCAAAGAACCAACTTTTAGTTTTTTCAATTTTTTAATGTTTTTTTTTTTTTGTTTTGTTTCAATTTCATTGATTTCTGCTCCTGTAGGCTTCCAGGATTTGGCAATCCATTCCATCTTTCATCTCTGGGAAGTTTTCTAGAGTTATTTCATTTAATAGGTTGTCCATTCCTTTGGTTTGATTCTCTATGCCTTCTTCTATCCCGATGACTCTCAAATTTGTTTTTTTTATGACATCCCATATCTCTTGAATAGATTGCTCGTGGGATTTAAGCATCTTTTCTGTGTTGACTATATTCTTTTCAAGTTGATAAACTTTGTCTTCATTATCTGATGTTCTGACTTCTACTTGATCTAGTGTATTTGTAATATTCTCGTTTGAATTTTTAATTTGGTTTATAGTTTCCTGCATTTCTAGGATTACTGTTTGATTTTTTTAAAGATCTCTATCTCCTGGTAAAGCTCATTCTTTGCCATTTGAATTTGTTTGTTTAATTCATTTTCAAAATATACTTTTATTGCTTGGACTTGCTGTCTCATGTCTTCTCTAATATTCCTTTCCATCTGAGTTAGGTATGCCTTGAGTTCTTTCCCTATCCATGTTTCTGATGCTTCTAGGTCCTCCTGTAGACTTAAGTTGTCCTGCATTGTTTGTACTCCTTTTTTCCCTTGTTTTTTCATGATGTTCACGTTACTTTCCAGCTCTATTTGATTGCTGTGTTTCTGCTCTCTTCTATAGATTTGTTTTGGTTTTGTATATCTCTGTTGTCTCTCCTTTGTGTTGGTAGACTATGCCTACTAAAGTGGATTCCGCTGGGAAGGAATTCCGCCGGCCGAGCTCCAGTGACGTCACCTCTCTGCTATGGCGGGCCCCAGGCTCCTTGCCGGAGTTCTGAATGGGGGGGTGGGACTGGTTGGTTTCAGCTCCCGGTCACTGGCGGGCAGGCGGTCTCCAGCCACCCAGTTGTGTGGGCAGCGGGCCGGCTGTCGCCCGAGGGCTGGCAGTCTCCAGCCGCCCAGTCGCGCGGGCAGCGGGTGGGCTGTCGCCGGCGGGTGGGCGTTCTCCAGCCGCCCAGTCACGCAGGCAGCGGGTGGGCTGTCGCCGGGGGGCATGCGGTCTCCAGCCGCCCAGTCGAGAGGGCCTGGCCTGTAGTCCCCTGGTTTCTCCTGTTAGTCCTGGTTTCTCCTGCAAGACCAGATTTCCCCTGAGTGATGCCTCTCGGCAGTTCAAACTATACTCTGGGCCTGCCGTTTGTTGGGTGTGGAGGGTGGCTATTGGGAACCCCCCACACACACTCTATTGTTTTGATATTTTCCACTCCCCCCCCCCCCCCCGCAAGACAGGTTTTGTTTTCCCCCGCTGATGGGAGGGGGACTTGAAGGTCGGGTGTCTCTAGTTTTCCCTGCATCTTTATGCAGGCTCGCTCTGATAATCCCTCCCCCGGAAAGCCTAGGAGAGATTTTCTGCGAATTCCCTGCTGTATGGGAGATGAGCTGAGTAACACGCACGTGTTTTATGGTTGCAATCTGTCGGAGAGTGGCGGTGGTTACTTTAGCTCTCCAAGATGGTGGCCACTGGTTTCCTTGGTGGAGTTTCCGTTGTGGGGGATAGAACTGTACTGCTTCCTTCCCCATCTGAAATCCCGAACTCAGCCCGGGGCTCAGTGAGGGCTCAGCCGGCAGGATTCCACAGACTCCGCAGCAACGTTTCTCTCTGCTTGCTGGCCGCTTCTCAGCGATGCCCCGCCGTCTGTAGCCGCATGGCGGGCCGCACGGATTAGTCAGCCCGGATCTCCGGTCGCACAGTTGGCTCGTGTTTGAGACTCAATTACTGGATCTCGGTGCTGGAAATCCTTCCTCTAGGTTTTGGTGCACCCCCATTTTGCTGTAAGTTCCTAACAAGATAGTTTTTTTGTCTTTGTTCTAACTCGTTATTCACCCGCACAGTGGCGCGGTACACGGGGTGTGATGCATTCTATTCGAGGCCATCTTCAGACTAGACTAATGGTTTTTCAATGTTTCAGCCTAAGATGAAGAAAATGGCAAGGACATCTGGTCCCTCTAGTTTCATAGACATTCTGCTATAATGCAATATATTTTTCTCAATCACTGTGCTGTTAAAAATTGAGAAATAAAAACCATGGGACTTACAGGGAAAGGGATAGGGCACTGCATCCAACAACTTTTTGTGACAAAAAGACAGAAACCTGGTAAGATCCATAGCACAGTCTTATACATATTAAAAGGTTAAGCAATATGTAAACACTATAATAAATATGGCATTTTAAATTGAAAAAGATTAGAAGTTTGCTTGTTGAAATGGGCATTGGAAGAGTTGAAGCTTGCCAATTGTTAGTTATGTGGATTCAGACAGAAAATTGTAACACCTGATGTGGATGACTGTGGTTCCTAACATGAAGTAGTGGGTCCATTTCTGTGTGTGTGTGTGTGTGTGTGTGTGTGTGTGTGTGTGTGTGTGTGTGTTCTGTATTCCTATGCAGTTTGGTTTATCTGGGTGCAATTTTCCTATTATTATGGACATTATTTTATTTAAGTACACGCAATTCACATTGCATTCAGCTTGTTTCCTAACGTATCAGTTGCTTTGGAACAAGTATAAAAGACTTGACCAGAAACTTTGCAGAACAACATATGAATTACCAACCAGCACATGAAAAGGCACTGAACATCTTTAGTCATTAGGGAAAAAGGTAAATTAAAACACAATGAGATGTTACTTTACACTCAATAGAGTGACTAAAATGAAAAAGACTGACACCAAGTACTAAGTTTGAGGACATGGAGTAACCAGAACTGTCATAATTTGCTGATGAGAGTTTAAAATTGTTCTGTCACTTTGAAAAACAGTTTGGCAGTTTTTAAATGATGTTAAATATACACTTAGACTGTATCACCCTGCATTTCTGTTTCTAAATGTTTATTCAAGAAAGATGAAAAGGCACTATCTACCAAGAGACTGTGTATATTAATGTTCATAGTAGTTTTATTAATAATAGTTCAAACCTGGAAACAATCCTAATATCTTTTAAGAGATATTTGGGTAAACACATTGTGAAACATTCATTCAATGGCATGCTACTCAGCAACAAAAAGGACCTAATTACTGATGTGCAGTAACATGAATGATTCTCAAAAGCATTATGCTAAGTGAAAGATGATAGATTATAGAACACTGGTTTTATTTATATGACTTTTTTTTTTAACAGACTAAACTAATCTCTGGTGTTACAGATCATATCAGTGATTGGGTGGGAAGGAGGGAAATGAATGCAAGAGGTACAAAATAACTTTTGGCAGAGTGGGAAGAGAGGGTCAATGGTAATATTCTGTTACCTGGTTTGGGATAAAGCTCTACTAACTGTGTTCTTAAATTCCTGTGTTTCATTGTATATGAATTATATCCCGGTGAAGATTTTAAAAATTATTATTGAGACTAGATGCAGTAGTGGATGCCTTTGGTCCCAGCAAGCCCGAGGCAGGAGGATTGCAACTTTGAGGCTAGTCTCAGCAACTTGGTGAGACCCTGTCTCAAAATAAAAAATAAAAAGGGCTGGGAATGTAGCTCTGTGGTAAAGCATCTCTGGGTTCAGTCCTCAGCAATACACACACACACACACACACACACACACACCCACCCACCTATTGAGAGAGGTGAGAACATTCATGGCCTCTGTCTTGTGAACTTTCAGGGCACTGTCACCCAAGAATATGCCAATAGACATTATAATACTGCCAAATAAATGTCATAATTGAGTCAAGGATAAGGATATTGTTACCTTAACCCTGGCTTAGAGAAAGGGCAAGATTTCTGGAGGAAGTGATGTAGAAACTGTATCTGAAGACCAAGGAGGGTTTTTTGGTGGGGGTAGGAGGCAGTTTAAAAGTGGTTAGGTGATACATGGAGAAAGAATGTTCTATGCAGAGGAAATAGTGTGAGGACACAGATATAGCTGAAAGAACTCAAAGAATGTTGAAGGAAATGAGATAAAATCATTGGAGCTGGAGTGTGGGGTTAGTGTGTAGAAGGAATAGGGTGAAATGGTAATGAGAAATTATGCCAGATAGGTTAACAGAGACCAGAGTAATTTAGAATCTTGAAGACTTTAGAATCAGTTTGATTTTATCCTAAAACTAGGACCATGTGAAATGAGAACATTAGGTTTGCATTTTAGGACAATCACTCTGATTGTAAAAAATGATTTGTGGGTAAGACTGTAGGAGTAGGGCCCAGTTAAAGAGATTTTTTTAGAAACCACCAATAGATCTTAGTCTGGTCAAAGAAAACGGCAGTGGGGATGTTGAAAGTGAGCAAATTACAGATCTATTTAGAATGTAAACTAAACAGAGCTAGATTAGAAATGGAAGATGAGAAATCATTGGTTTATTTTTGAATTTGTTGAATTTCACATGTTTTTGTGGAACATTCTACTAGATTTGTATGTGTCTGAAGATGGAATAAGGTAATCTTATTCAGAGTGAGCATGAAAAAGTGAAGAAGTCCTAGGCTAGAAATTGAAAAGGGAATGTGCTTAAGAGGTTAAGAATACATAAGAGAAAAATGAGAAGTGGCAGTAACAAGAATCTTGTAGATGACTGCTTCATGTAGAATAGTCATAGGTGTTAGATATTTAGTGAGTGCTTAAAACAGATAAAGATCAAAAGGTATAATTGTTGACCTTGGAGAGAGCAGCTGCAGTGGAGTGCTTAAGGGTAATAATCATATTGTGGTAGATTCATAAGAGGTAAAGGGACCTTGGTGAGTATAAAGGTTGAATGTAAAGGGGAGATGAGATAGAAGGCTGTAGCCAAAGAGAACTTGAAGTTGAGGGAACCAGTTTGGTTTTTGTTTGGGGTAGCTGTTACTATGTTTCAAGATAAAAGAACACTGTTAGAAACCAGTCATTAAGAGAGAAAAATCATTGAAGATAACTATGGAAAGGGAAAGGATTAATTAATTGGGCCAGGTTCCAAAGGTTCAGTAAATGGGATCTGGGAAACAGGAAGAGAGATATCCCATAGATTTTTAACAGGAGGAAAAGAGATGGTTGATTATAGGTAATTGTGTAGATTGTATCTTGGTAGAATTAGAAAATTAAGAAATATTAACAGGTTTTGGTGTATTGATTTTTAGCATTGTTTCAATTAACTTAGCTTCTTTTTTATAATACACTCTTTTAAAGTAAACTTTAAAAATGTTACCTCATTTTTCTGTCTAAATGTTGAACCAACTTTTAGAGATAACTCAGTAATAACATTGCTATGCTTTGGCAACTTCAGCTTGTTTAATCAGATGTTGGATTTTTCAGAGGTGACAAGGAAAATGCATTTTTGGCTTTGCTTTATTGTTTTAACAGAGTACCCTGTGTCTGCCGTGTTACTAATAAGTTGAATGCCTTTTTTCTTTCTTTTAACATTATTCATTCTCTCTAATGCATCTGGACACATTCCAAACAGTCTGGATTAATATTTTCATTAAACAATACAAGTAATAATATCTAAGTAAATGGGGCTTTTCAGATTACTTTTGTAAAAGTGAAATTAAGTTTGATTTATTGTGGGTCTGACTTGGAAGATTAATGAAAGAGAGTAAACATGATGTCTGAGTTACCACCTTTATCTAGAAGAATTTGTTTGGATTGAAAATAAATGCACTTATATACAATGGCTAATGCACGTTAGAAAAGATTAGAAATGTAATGAATCAAGGGTCTGTTTTTAGTTTCATTGTGAAGTTTTTTAAAAGACTTTCCATTCCCATCTCAAGCTAATCATAGACAGAGGAGCATTTCATGAGTAGAAGCTGTGGGGCTTAAGCTAAGACATCTATCACTTTCTTCTTTGCCACAATCAATTTAACTGCCTTCGTTGCTTAAGTAGACCTCTCCTTTTTCTGCTATTGCTCTTATTTCCCTTAACTTCATATAATTTATGACCTCAATGCCTTCCTATATATAAAGGTGGACATTCTGTTAAGGGTATACACAAAATATCTGCACACTCTCGATAGAACTTTCTTTTGCTATAAAGTGTGTTCATTTATAGTTGTAAGCTATCATTTATAGTTGTGAGACATTCTTTAAGCATAGGTAGTGTGGTGATGAGTAGCTAGGCTAAGCAAAAGTTACCCCCAATGGTGTTTTATTTGAGGCTTCTCCAACCACTGTTTTGAGAGATCTAACTGCTTCCCCCTCCCATAATCAACTTGTACATAAAATTTTAAGAAATATATGAGTAGTACTTAAATAGGCAAAAATTTTTTTTTCCTTTGGAATAAGACCATTTATATTTTCAGCCACTAATTTATAATATCAAACTATAAGCAATAGGCTAGAGAATGAATGATATCTAAAAGATAATTTTAGAGTTTACTTTTATTTTTATTTGTATGTTTTGTGGTTCTGGAGATCTATCCATGCTCTCAGACATAGTAGCAAGTGTACTACATTGACCTACATTCCCAACTCAAGGCTCAGTTTTTAAAATGACAAATAAAAATTGTATCTTTGTTTTGAAATTGAAAAACATTTTTAAATTTATAGATTAATTATACCAAAATTAATATTTTCCAGAAATTATTAAAAATTGTGTCTTATGTTTATAATACACTGAACTTCTTTTCTAATTCTGTGACTTTAGGTTTTAGGGGTTGCTTTATAGGCTTGGAATGGAAAGCAATTGAACTTAAATAGAAATACCTACTTAAATAGAAATAATAATGCTGATTACTTTGAATGTAATGGTCGATACACGTGTAATATATCAAGTGAAGTCACAGAATGTGACTTTAGCCATTTTACTTTAAGAACAACTTTTAAACAATTTTATTGAGGTAATTGATGAATAGTAAACTCAACATACAGTATATACTTTAATAAAAGTTTATACCATACTTTATGTATTCACTTGTTGATTATTTGGGCTATTAAAATAAAGTTGTTGTGAACATTTATGTACAAGTCTTTGTATAGGAATATACTTTAATTTCTCTTAAATACATAGTTGTAAAATGACTGGTTCAGATGGTAGGTGTGTGGTTACCCTTTTTAAGGATTATCAACCTTTTTTAAGTTGGTAGAAGAACTACCAACTTCTCCAAACTAGTTACACTATTTTACATTCCCATCATTGGTATGAGGGAGTCCCATTCTACATCCTTTCAACTCTTGATGTGGTTAGTTGAAAAGCTGTTTTTTAAATTATTGCACTCCTTTTCTGTGTTTTTACAAATATATGTAAGAATTATTTGGGAAAAGTGCAAAATGTCACAAATAGCTAATGATTTTAAAGTTAAGTTAAACAAGTATTTGTGGTTATTGTGAAGGTAAATATTGGAAAATTCAGGGATACAGTTCTCTTTATAAAGGCAAAATTGTGGTGTGTATATCTGTTTTTATATGTTTTTTTTTTCCCCCTTTGATAGAGTTTTCCAGAGAAAGACCTTCTGCACTGTCCATCTAAGGATGCAATTGAAGCTCATTTTATGTCTTGTATGAAAGAAGCGGATGCTTTAAAGCATAAAAGTCAAGTAATCAATGAAATGCAGAAAAAAGATCATAAGCAGCTTTGGATGGGACTACAAAATGGTAACTATAGCAGTTTTTAATTTCAGAGTACCACTTTATAAAACATGATAAAACCATAACCATGTAAACAAGTGATATATTTTAGAATTGGTGCTTCAAGTTAATTCTAGCCTTCATGCCCACATTTTCACAGTGGCTACTTTTAGTCATACCTTATATTATACCCTCCCAATATTCCTCTGTTCATGAATTCTCTAGCAGTAGACTTAAATACTTAAGTCACTTATTCTGTGACTTAAGACAACATAAACTTTGTTTTAGCTTCTGAAGAAAATGCCATTACTGGTAGTATTTCTTCCTCATTCCTTAGGTATTACCCTTTTGGGATCACAGCTGGAAACTGTGGATGTGTTTACCATGATACCCTCTACTTGGGCACAGATCCAACTTCAGTCTATGCTTTCTCAGAACAGCAGACTTTCTTTATGCTTGCATTACTTTGTCTGCTATTCTCTGTGATTTATAAAATACCTTCACAGAAGTAGATGAGAGGAGCATGAAGCTCATCTCTGTGTTCTCCATCTTTTGGAGTTATAGATCCTTAATATTGCCTGTGTTGATTTCCTTCTACTGCCTTCACAGGGTTGGTTTAAATATACTCCTTACTTCACATGGTTACTGTGATTCAATTAGATAATACTAGTTCACTGACCGTATAGTTCAAATTTCAGTTACCATGGTATATTAACATATAATTAGTTACATAAAGTACAATTTTTATTGCTGGCTGTTTAGTCCAAGAATCATTACATAACAGTGGATGTGTTCATGATCAGTGACAAATCATATTGCTTTTTACATTGTCTGTCAGTGATTTGTCACTATGCATTAGTTATTCATGTTGTCCATAGACAGCAAAGCATGCAGATATAATGTTTCCTTGTTTCCAACAATAAGCCCATGTAACATTTTATAAACAAAAAAGAGGGAATTGGCAAGGGAACATAAATGCAGCCAAAAAACTCTGTATTGGAAACTAGAAGGTAACTGGGTAGTAGCTGGCTCTGGAAAAGTTGAGATAGCTGCCTTTCAAGAGACTGGATATGCAGCCAGAGGAACTAAATGAGGTGAACTCATTAGCATAAATAAGGAAAGTAGATTTGACATAAAGGATGAAGGAGTTCCAGAATAAATGATGTTGTTGATGTTCATATTAAAGGAACATTCAGAGATAGCCCATGATACTGAAAATACAAATGATAAAATGGTGAAAGTTGATTACAACATAGAAATACTCCAGTTCACCCAGGCTTAGGAATAAATAAAACATTCTAATCAATGTTTCTAATATTTTAAAATTACAATATAATAATCATTTTTATTTTTTATTTTTCTATATAAATTTATAACAGTTATTTTACATTTTGACAATAAATCTTAAAGATCATGCAGTAATTGTAGTTTTTTTCATTAACTAAGATTACTTTGTGGGGCTAGGGGTGTGGCTCAGTGGAAGTGCGCTTGCCTGGCATGTGTGAGACACTGGGTTCGATTCTCAGCACCACATATAAATAAATAAAATAAAGGTCTGTCACCAACTAAAAAAAATATTAAAAAAATAAAAGATTACTTTGCACAGTTTCAGTGTGCATGATCACATTTTCAGTGCAAACTACAATGCAATTAGAATATTCTATACTGTGTCTATCTTTGGTAGTTGTTTTTGGCTAAGAAATTGATAATATAAATTTTTTTCATGGCAGTAACAACTGTATTATTACAATGTCAAGAGGTACTTGTAGTTATTAAGTATTTATTAAAATTTATGCAAAATTCAGAGCATATGTAAACCTCATATAAGGTACATCTGTATTGTATGTACTGTAAATTATATTTCCTCATTTCTTTGTTATATTGATCCTTAGTTTCATGTTTATATGTCAGGCATTTTTCAATACCTGGCAGGCACTGGACTTAGTTTGTTTTTTTGGTGTGCTGGGGATTGAACCCAGGGTATTTAGCATGCTAAGCAAACACTCTGCCAACTGAGCTATATCCCTAGCCCCCCAAAATTCTTAACAAATTAAAATAGTCTACAAAACACCTTTTTATTTCTGGCTAACTAAACAGTAATTGATATTTTAGAAGACTTATGAACAAGAAGGTAGCTTAAATGGGGGTAAGCTGGGGATCATATAAAGAGAAGGGAGTTGAGAATAATTTGATCTCAGAATTGAAGTAAATGAATGGACAGAAAAGTCTTTGTTCTTGAAATATACTCTGTCTTGAGTCTGCTAAAAAGAGTTCAGGGATTCAGGAGAGAATTCTAAAAATGATTGAAATGTTTAAGTTGGTGCATTGGAGGATTGAGTGTAGAGGAAAATCCTTAAGAGTCATCAAAAGAACAAGAGTTGTCTCAAGGTTGTGGAGGTAGCTCAATAGTACACTGTTTGCTTAGCATGTTCTAGGCCCTGGGTTTGATCTCCAGCACTGCCAAAAATAAAAAAATAAAAAGGTTGTCTTAGTTCAACTAAGCTCTACTAGTAGTTCTTAAGTCATTCAACTCCATTGAATTTCGGTTTCTTCATCTGTGTTACAAGATAAGATCTGCCTTCTAGGTATCTGTAAATTATGTAAAAGCCTTTCTTTGAAAGAAAGTAAAGCTGTCTCAGTAAAAGAATTACTAGTATTATTATTATTGTTGTTGTTGTTACTGCTGCTACTGGAGATTTCACCCAGGGCCTTGCTCATGCTAAGCTTACGTTGTTAACACAGCACTACATCCAAATCCCTCAATAAAAAGAATTATTTAGAAGTTACTTTGAGACCTAAGACAAGGTGGGTAAACTGTAGATATGTGACAAATGCCAGTTTTCTTAAATTAAGATTTCCTAGAATCCAGCTATAAACATTCTGTACCTACGTTTATGCTACCATAGCAGAATTAAATAGTTGTGACAGGTTATGTGGCCCACAAGCTTAATGTATTATTACCGGTCCTTTTAAGTAAATTTTGTGAAGCCACAGTGGCCTCATCAAACCCACAGCAAATATTTATCATTGACTTAAACCATGAATCAAAAGATCACATGCTCAGAACTTGGGAAAACAATAATCAGACATAGACTGACAACTGACATTTTTGCTATTGTTTAGGCATCAAGTTTCTTTTCTATATTTCTGTCTTAGGTTATATTCTTTCTTCAGTGTGACTATTATAAAGTTAACTTTACTAAATTAGACTTTATTAAATTAATTTTAAAATGGAGTTTAATTAGATCTAACTTAATGGTGTTTGGTTATACATACTTTATTTCTGTTTGTTTGGAGCTGTAAGTTATTTTTCTGAGTATTATACTTGGTTTCATTTGTGGTAATTAAGACTGAACTTACACTACTCAGAGACCATTGAGAGGTATGCCGTGATACTGGAGTACTTTTTATTTATTTTATGTTTCTTTAAAATTAAGATATTTTTTATTGGTTGTTCAAAACCTTACAAAGCTCTTGACATATCATATTTCATGCATTAGCTTCAAGTGAGTTATGAACTCCCATTTTTACCCCAAATACAGATTGCAGAATCACATCGGTTACACATCCACATTTTTACATAATGCCATACTAGTAACTGTTGCATTCTGCTACCTTTCCTATCCTCTACTATCCCCCCTCCCCTCCCCTCCCATCTTCTCTTTCTATCCCATCTACTGTAATTCATTTCTCTCCTTGTTTATTTTCCAATTCCCCTCACAACCTCTTATATGTAATTTTGTATAGCAATGAGGGTCTCTCTCCATTTCCATGCAATTCCCCTTTTCTCTCCCTTTCCCTCCCACCTCATGTCTCTGTTTAATGTTAATCTTTTCTTCCTGCTCTTCCTCCCTTCTCTATTCTTAGTTGCTCTCATTATATCAAAGAAGACATTTGGTATTTGTTTTTTAGGGATTGGCTAGCTTCACTAAGCATAATCTGCTCTAGTGCCATCCATTTCCCTGTGAATTCCATGATTTTGTCATTTTTTAGTGCTGCGTAATACACCATAGTGTATAGATGCCACATTTTTTAATCCATTCATCCATTGAAGGGCATCTGTGTTGGTTCCACAATCTAGCTATTGTGAATTGCGCTGCTGTGAACATCCATGTGGCAGTATCCCTGTAGTACGCTCTTTTAAGGTCTTCAGGGAATAGTCCGAGAAGGGCAATAGCAGGGTCACATGGTGGTTCCATTCCCAGCTTTCCCAGGAATCTCCATACTGCTTTCCAAATTGGCCTCACCAATTTGCAGTCCCACCAGCAATGTACAAGAGTACCCTTTTCCCCACATCCTCTCCAGCACTTGTTGTTGTTTGACTTCATAATGGCTGCCAATCTTACTGGAGTGAGATGGTATCTTAGGGTGGTTTTGATTTGCATTTCTCTGATTGCTAGAGATGGTGAGCAGTTTTTCGTGTACTTGTTGATTGATTGTATGTCCTCCTCTGAGAAGTGTCTGTTCAGGTCCTTGGCCCATTTGTTGATTGGGTTATTTGTTGTCTTATTGTCTAATTTTTTGAGTTCTTTATATACTCTGGATATTAGGGCTCTATCTGAAGTGTGAGGAGTAAAACTTTGTTCCCATGATGTAGGCTCCCTATTTACCTCTCTTATTGTTTCTCTTGCTGTGAAAAAACTTTTTAGTTTGAGTAAGTCCCATTTGTTGATTCTTGCTATTAACTCTTGTGCTATGGGTGTCCTATTAAGGAATTTGGAGCCCGACCCCACAATATGTAGATTGGAGCCAACTTTTTCTTCTATCAGACGCAGAGTCTCTGATTTGATATCAAGGTCCTTGATCCATTTTGAGTTAACCTTTGTGCATGGTGAGAGGAGGGGATTCAGTTTCATTTTGTTGCATATGGATTTCCAGTTTTCCTAACACCATTTGTTGAAGATGCTATCCTTCCTCCATTGCATGCTTTTAGCCCCTTTATCAAATATAAGATAGTTGTAACTTTGTGGATTAGTCTCTGTATCCTCTATTCTGTACCATTGGACCGGCCTGTTTTGGTACCAGTACCATGCTGTTTTTGTTACTATTGCTCTGTAATATAGTTTGAAATCTGGTATTGCTATACCGCCTGATTCATATTTCCTGCTTAGAATTGCTTTTGCTATTCTGGGTCTTTTATTTTTCCATATGAATTTCATGATTGCTTTATCTATTTCTACAAGCAATGCCATATCACCATTTTGATGATGTTAGTTCTGCCTATCCTTGAACAGGGAATATTTTTCCATCTTCTAAGATCTTCTACTTCTCTCTTTAGGGTTCTGTCGTTTTCATTGTATAAATCGTGGACCTCTTTTGTTAGGTTGATTCCCAAGTATTTTATTTTTTTTTTTTTATGAGGATATTGTGAATGGGGTGTTTTTCCTCATTTTCGATTCAGAAGTTTTGTCGCTGATATACAGGAATGCTTTGATTTATGTGTGTTGATTTTATATCCTGCCACTTTGCTGAATTCATTTATTAGTTCTAGTAGTTTCTTTGTAGACCCTTTTGGGTCTTCTAGGTATAGAATCATGTCATCTGCAAATAGTGATAATTTAAGTTCTTCTTTTCCAATTTTTATGCCTTTAATTTCTTTCGTCTGTCTAATTGCTCTGGCCAGTGTTTCGAGAACTATATTGAATAGAAGTGGAGATAGAGGGCATCCCTGTCTTGTTCCGGATTTTAGAGGGAATGGCTTCAATTTTTCTCCATTCAGAATGATGCTAGCCTGAGGCTTAGCATAGATAGCTTTTACAATGTCAAGGTAAGTTCCTGTTATCCCTAGTTTTTCTAATGTTTTGAACATAAAGGGATGCTGTACTTTGTCAAATGCTTTTTCTGCGTCTATTGAGATGATCATATGGTTCTTATCTTTAAGTCTGTTGATGTGGTGAATAACATTTATTGACTTCCGTATGTTGAACTATCCTTGCATCCCAGGAAGGAATCCTACTTGATCATGGTGCACAATTTTTTTGATGTGCCTTTGTATCCGATTCGCCAGAATTTTATTGAGGACTTTTGCATCTAGGTTCATTAGAGATATTGGTCTGTAGTTTCTTTCTTTGAGGTGTCTTTGTCTGGTTTCGGAATCAATGTGATGTTGCCCTCATAGAATGAATTTGGAAGAGCTCCCTCTTTTTCTATTTCCTGAAATAACTCGAAAAGTATTGGTATTAATTCTTCTTTAAAGGTTTTGTAAAACTCCGCTGTATACCCATCCGGTCCTGGGCTTTTCTTGGTTGGTAGTCTTTTGATTGCGTCTTCAATTTCATCCATTGATATTGGTCTGTTCAAATTGTGTGTATCCTCCTGACTCAGTCTGGGCAAATCATATGTCTTAAGAAATTTATCGATATCTTCACTATCTTCTATTTTATTGTAATATAGGTTTTGAAAATAATTTCTAATTGTCTTCTGTATTTCTGTAGCATCTGTTGTGATATTGCCTTTTTCATCCCATATGTTAGTAATTTGAGTTCTCTCTCTTCTTCTCTTCGTTAGCATGGCTAAGGGTCTGTCAATCTTGTTTATTTTTTCGAAGAACCAACTTTTAGTTTTGTTAATTTTTTCAATAGTTTCTTTTGTTTCAATTTCGTTGATTTCCGCTCTGATTTTAATTATTTCTTGCCTTCTGCTGCATTTGCTGTTGTTTTGCTCTTCCTTTTCTAGGGCTTTGAGATGAAGTGTGAGCTCATTTATTTGTTGGTTTTTCCTTTTTTTGAAGAATGACCTCCAGGCGATGAATTTCCCTCTTAAAACTGCTTTCATTGTGTCCCATAGATTCCAATAAGTTGTGTCTGTATTTTCATTTATCTCTAAGAATTTTTTGATTTCCTCCTTTATGTCTTCTGTAACCCCTTGATCATTCAGTAACATATTGTTCATTTTTCATGTGATATTGGCTTTTCCCTTCCTTCTTTTATCATTGATTTCCAGTTTCATTCCATTATGATCAGATAAAATGCATGGTATTATCTCCACCCCTTTATATTTACTGAGGGTTGCCCTATGGCATAATATATGGTCTGTTTTTGAGAAGGATCCATGTGCTGCTGAGAAAAAAGTCTATCCACTTGATGATGGTTGATATATTCTATATATGTCAGTTAAGTCTAGGTTATTGATTGTGATATTGAGTTCTATAGTTTCTTTATTCAACTTTTGTTTGGAGGATCTGTCCAATGGTGAAAGAGGTGTGTTGAAGTCACCCATAATTATTGTGTTGTGGTGTATTTGATTCTTGAACTTGAGGAGAATTTGTTTTATGAACGTCGCAGCACCATTATTTGGTGCATAAATATTGATAATTGTTATATCTTGTTGTTGAATGGTTCCTTTGAACAGTATATAATGTCCTTCCTTATCCCTTTGGATTAACTTAGTCTTGAAGTTGATTTTATTCGATATGAGGATGGCCACCCCTGCTTGCTTACGAGGACCGTGTGCGTGGTATATTTTTTCCCTACCTTTCACCTTCAGCCTGTGTATGTCTTTTCCAGTCAGATGTGTCTCCTGGAGACAGCATATTGTTGGATTTGTTTTTTTAATCCATGTTACCAGCCTATGTCGCTTTATTGGAGTGCTTAAACCATTAACGTTTAGAGTTACTATTGATATATGGTTTGTACTTCCAGCCATGTTTGATTATTTATCTCTTTTTTTTTTAATTTAGTTTGTTTCTCCATGATTAGCTTCCCCCCCTCCGTCTGTCTTTACTGAGGTACTTCCCACTGTTGGCTTTGGTTATTGTTTTTCATTTCTTCCTCGTGTAGTGTTTTTCTCAAGATGCTTTGCAATGCTGGTTTTCTGGCTGCAAATTCTTCTAGCTTTTGTTTATCGTGAAAGATTTTTATTTCGTTGTCGTACCTGAAGCTTAATTTTTCTGGATACAGAATTCTTGGTTGGCATCCATTGTCTTTCAGTGTTTGAAATACGTTGTTCCAGGATCTTCTAGCTTCCAGCGTCTGTGATGAAAAATCCGTTGTTAACCTTATTGGTTTACCCCTGAATGTAATCTGTCTCCTTTCTCTTGTAGCTTTTAATATTTTCTCTTTTTTCTGTATATTGGATATCTTCATAACAATGTGTCTTGGCGTTGGTCTACTGTGATTTTGTGTGCTCAGTGTCCTGTATGCATCTACAATTTGTATATCTGTTTCCTTTTTTATTTCTGGAAAGTTTTCTGTAATTATTTCATTTAGTAGGTTACTCATTCCCTTGGTTTGATTCTCTATCCCTTCCTCTGTCCCGATGACTCTTAAATTTGTTTTCTTAATATTATCACATAAAAAATGTTTGAATGTTTCTCTCGTGATTTTTAACCAGCCTATCTGAGTTGGCTAGACTCTTTTCAAGATGATATATTTTGTCTTTATTATCTGACGGTCTGGCTTCTACTTGCTCCACTCTATTAGTGATACTATCATTTGAGATTTTAATTTGGTTTATAATTTCCTTCATTTCTAAGATTATTATTTGATTCTTTTTTATAATCTATCTCCTGATAAAGATGCTTAACTTCTTCTTTTATCTGTTTATGTAATTCATTCTCAATGTGTTCTTTCACTGCTTGAATTTGCTGTCTCGTATCCTCTTTAAGGTTCCATTCCATCTGTCTAAGGTATTCCTTGAGTTCTTTATATGACCATTTTCCTGTGACTCTGTATCCTCCTGAATATTTAGGCTGTCCTGCATTGTTTGTACTCCTTTTCTTCCTTGCTTTTTCATATTGCTCATGTTGCTTCTTGTTCTGTTTGACTGCTGAGTTACTGTTTTCTCCTATAAATTTATTTGATGCTTGGGAGGAAAGGTGTTAGCAGGGAAGGGAAGAAGTCACCAAAGAGAATGAGAGTAAGCAGGTAGAATTCAAGGAAGGGGGAATAAGAGAAATGAAAAGACAGAAGAAAAGAAGAAAGAAAAAAAATAGAAAATTAAAAAGAATTTTTAAAAAATAATAATAGTAATAAAAATGAGAATTAAAATTAAAAAATAAAATAAAATAAAATGAATTAAAAATTTTTTTAAAAAACAACAACAACAACAAAATAAAATTTAATAAATGCAGTCTTAGAGTTCGATTCACTATTCTTCCAGTAGGTGGAGCTGTGCCCACCGGGCTGAGTTTCTCCTCTCAGTAGGCGAGAGCCTGTCACTGTGCAGCAGCTCTTCCTCCCGGACTGGGCAGGTCTCCAATCCTGAGTGCCTAGGGCCTTCTCTTGTGTCTAGTCACTTCCCCACTTTTCCTCGAGCTAGGCCCTGCTCACCGGTGACGGTCACCACGATACTGGCTACACGCCAGGTCTGCTGCTCCTGTGAGCCCTGTATTCATGAACGCCTGGGCACACTCTCCCTGTTTGCCATTCCCTCGGACCCTAAGTTTGTAGAGCTTGGGGCTGAGAACCCCTAGCGAATCTGCTTGCCCTCTGGTAGCCACGCCCCTGGAAGCTGGTGCAAGAGACCTCAGTTGTCAGCACTGGTGGGAGCAGTAGCCGGGAGTTCCGTGCCGCAGGTCCCACGCCACTCCTGATTCCCCTGTGCGGGCAGGGCTGTTCGAAGAGCCGGGCGTTCGGGGCCAGTTCACCATGTGGGCGGGGCGTTTCGCAGAGCCCGGGGAGCGGGAGTTGTTCACACGGGCTGGGGGGGGGGGTGGTCATTTGCAGCGCCATACCGCCAGAGGCAGTTCACAGAGCCAGGCCTGCGGGGGCCCAGGCAGGCAGCAGCTGTTCGTAGGTTCGCTGGGACACGTGGGCAGCGGTAGTTCTGCGGCGGCCAGCGGGATTGTGTCCCTGCTCCGCGTTGCCGAGATTCACTCGTCTGGGCAAACTAACCCCTCCAGTAGACTTACTAATTCCCGGCAGGTCTCCTTTCAGCGGAATTTTGCTAGAAGTTTCGCATGTAGGTGTATTAATGGGTCTCTCTGATCCCATTACTGCGGAGGCATTGAAAGTGCTGCCTCCTCGCCGGCCGCCATGTTGGGTCTCCAAAATTAAGATATTTTAGCTGGGTGAATGTTAACTTATAAAAAAAATATTGTGGATAAAATGCTGAAAGGTAAATTGTTAAAAGGTGTGTGTTTTCCATTCTGTTATTCTGTTTAGAGTACTCTTCCTTTTTTGTCTGTTTAACTTCTATGTGTCTTTTGACATTCATGTCTGTTATCACTTTCTATATGAAGCATTCTTTCCATTTTTTTCCTTGAATATTTATTGACCCAATTAACATGTGCCTGATACTATGCTAAGAGCTAGTTATCATCCAGCACCCATCGAACAAACATGGCCCGAGAGCTTACACATAAGTGGAAACAGAATTTCTTATGCTTTCATGCTGTCCTGACTTTTCATTTGAATGCATTTCTCCTTTTGTATTTTGTCACATTCTGTATTGTTATATGTATTATGTATTCTACTAAGCATTATACTCCTGGTTGGAGTAGATCTTATTTTTTATCCCTATCCTCTAGTCTGGTCTTATAGAGAAAGTCAGTAATGACTGAGTGACTCCTTTATTTTATTTCTTTCTGATGCTACCAGGAATAATATTAACAGCTTTACATAATGGTGTAATATTAGTATAAAAGAGAGGAAGTATGTTGTTTGCATTTATTTATGGAAATGGATTTTATGTTTAAGATTTTTTTCTCCAACAGAAGTTTCTATTTGTGAAAGATGTGTCTCCTTTTTGTTAGTATAATTGTAAACTTGTCAAAATTGAGATAACAGATGGTAAATTTATTTCATTCGGAATTGCACCTGTACAGCATAACGACTAAACAGAAATTTAAATGATTTTTTTTTTCAAATGCTAATTTTAATTTCGAAGCTCTCTGTGAAGGAGAAATAAGAAAAGCTTATGAAACCAAGAAAACTCATTTAAGGCATACTGTGCCTTTCAGTGTTTTTTATGAGTTTTCATTTTAGATTTTAAAATATTTAACCTCTCTGAAACAGTTAATAACCACAAAAGAAGAAAAGAAAGAAAGGAAAGTGGCATTTTTATATATGAGGCAGTTGTCACTACGTGTACAGGCTATTTATTTTCTATTAAATGTCATATTTTTCTTATAATCTGGAGATTTGAGGAAATTAGTATTCATAATACATGACTTTGTTTTTAGGCCTGCCTTTTCTTCTGAGTGTATATTACCATCCATAAAGTATTAAAAAAAGACAATAAATTCAGTTGATTTACAAATTAAAGGGAAGGGTTTACTATAAACATGTGGTTAGTCTTTTTAGCACTTTTTTGGCTGGGGGAGGGGATTGAACATAGGGTCTCATACATGGTAGGCAAGCAGTCTATCACTAAGATACATCCCAAACCCATTTTATTTTGTTTTGAGACAGGGTCTCACAAAGTTGCTCAGATTGGCCTTAAACTTGAAGTCCTCCTGCTTCAATCTCCCAAATAACTGAGATTACAGGCATAGGCCAGCACACCAGCTAGTTACTTGATTTTTTTTTAGAGACATCACTTGATAGCATGTCATTTAAAATTAAAAACTGTTTTCTAAGAGGAAATAGTGATTACGTATAACAAGTTCTATAATATTTTGAAAATACATTTGATTTGTAGGTAATGTAAAAGATAAGTGCAGTGGTTCTAGCTCTTTGTAGTCTTGTATGATAAAGACAGATGGGTTGTAATTTCATCTCTTTGTTTTTATTAGTGGTGTGTATATATACAGTTGAGTAAGAATTGAAATGAGATTTTCTGGGTCAGAAGTAGAGCACTGGCTGTCATCTATTCATTGTTTTATCTTTTATCACTTTTGTGATTGTGGCAGGTCATTTTTCTTTATAAGCTGGAATGGTCTTATAGATGCAAAGGTAGTAATAGTTCATGGGACTAAAATTTCAAGAACTGTAAAGCAGTAATCACGTGATAGATTTTTTTCCTGTTGATTCCAGATGGACTTCCTAGATGAAAGTTGTTATTGGTTTTTCTCTATTCTTCTCTTTTTACTAAGCAGGATATAGGTAGAAAGTAAGAGATAACTTTACAGAAATAACATAATACCATAAGAAATGGTACTATAAAACCTCTGTTTTGGTATAAAAATTCTTAAACTTAATGAACCCACTACCTATCTGTATCTTGAAACTTCCAGTTTTCCCATTTTGTTAGCATCACATACTGTCATAGGTATAGGTGCAAAAGAAGAACTGCCAATAGGAAACATAAGTGCTCTTCTTGAACCTTTTGTCTCAGTGCAAGAAAATAGTGTAATAAATCTCTATATATCAGTCAGGCCTCAGCAATTTCCAATATATAGCTTCTTTCATTTTATCTTTGACTTCTACTTCTCATCATTCTCCTACTTTTGAGTTTTTAGAAATTTTTCTTTTTTTCCCATTATATTGCGCATAGATTTTTATTCTTTACAGATTTTTAAAAAATGGTATTTAATCAAGTATTACAAATGACATTCATTGTTTCTCTTTTTCATGGTCACAAATTCAATCTTCTTTATAGGAGATTCATGCCCAGGCAGTGGCAGTATGGATTAGCTAACCAATAATAGAGCCTATGATGAGACAGGCACTGTTCTAGCACATGAAACACTAGAGTAAGACAGGTGTAGTCCTTTCCCTCAGAATTTATAGTCTAGAGGGCAGGTCAGATGTTAAACAGATTGCTGTTTAAATAATATTAAGTTTACAATTGGAGTTGTAGAGGAAAGAGGAAAGAATATAGACAAGAGGGTTGTGATGAAAATATCCCAGACTTGGCATGATGTAGGCTAGATTCAGAAGTAAGGAACTTATTAAGTTCTGGAAGCGGAATGAAGACTATTCTGACAGGAGCATGATGATCCGGAGAGTAGCAAGAAGATAATACCAAACATTAAACAAAGGCTCTATCCAGGGCCGTATAGGCCATTGTAATGTCATTGAACTAATGGTGGGAAATAGGACGGAATGGTAGAAGGACACTGATTTTAAGCAGGTCTAAAAGAGAATCAGACATTCCTTATGAAAACATCCCTTCACAAACAATATGGGTAATGGTTTTGTAGGGAGCAAATATGTATTTGTAAGACCAGTGTCTGTTCAGTCTAAACCATTATTGCCTCTGAAAGGTATTTGGACTGTATATGGTAAGCTTGACTAGAAAGTAGTACAGGATATGACAAATAATTTTTGATGTTACTAAGAATTTGTATTTCGTTTAAAGTGGTGAGTAATAGAATGAGAACTGTTGAGGTTGATTCCCAGCCATTTTAGAAACTATTGTGTATACCTAAGTACTTGGATCCAGTTCACATAAAAATATACTATCCTCTGAACACTATAATAAAAAGGAGGATACTTTAGAGATGGATATTTTAAATTTAATGATAAATTTTTAATTACTATTTTATTTTCTAAGTGTTTTTTGCTAGAGATTGAAATCAAGCTTACCAGTTAATAAAATCCATTCATATTTTTAAGTTGAAACATTTATGTCTCTTATGACCTTGGGCACCTGTTTCATTGTTTTTCAGAACTATTGGCACTAGTTTGGTAATCCTATCTTGAAGTTTTTGGGTTTTTTTTTTTTTTTCTGTCCCATTTATCCAGAGACCTGCACTAAAAATTCTTATACCTCTGTTTTGGTCATCTTTCTATGGTACTATGTTATTTCTGTAAAGTTATCTATTACCTTCTACCTATGTAATAGCCTCATGTCTTTATGTATCTCTAAGCCTATGAGAGCATTATTTTCACTTCAGCTGTGTATTTTCATCTTTTTCTCTGAGAAAATTATTGTTGGAAAAAGTAGAAGAAGAAAAAATAAATGAAGTAGTTGTGTCTTCTTAATATGACACTGTTTTTGCCAGTAATGTTCTTTACCTATTCTTTCTTTCATTGTCAGACATAGTTTATTAAGTTAATTTTATTTTCCATATTTTTATGAGCCTACCATTCTTCCCTCATGTATTTCTGCTGTAAATTGGTTCATTCTATGGGTGTTGTTTTAATGTTAATTAGTTGACAGTTTGTTATTGATTGCCTGTCTACTATATGATTTGGGCTTTAGGTATTGGAGAGACACAGCAGTGAGAAAAATAAGCACAAAGTCTCATAGTTACCTAAATTAAATTCTAGTTGGGAGGCATACAATAAACACATATATAAGTATGTATTATGTGTCATATGATGACAGTTGCATTGGGAAGAAAAAGTAGGGTAAGATGAGAGAGAACTGTACTGGGAGAGAGCATTGCTATTTTAAATAGGATGGCCAGGGAAGTCTTCACTGATCTGATGTTATTAAATGAAGACCTGAAGCAGTTCATCTCACTTTTATTTATTAGAGGTTAATGGCCTTGTAGCCAGAGGAAACAAAAAGGGCAAGGGCAGCAAAATGAGGATATGCTGGACACTTTCTGAGAACATACTCCTGTGGGTAGCTTTTAAAAGTGCAGATAACATAGATTTTTCTTACCTTTCTCTTCCATTGCATTTGTCATATTCTCCTCTACCTGGAAAGCCAGTATATAGTGGTGTCCCACCACTTTTTTTTTTAATAATAATATCCAGTTTTAGAAAAACTTGTCTATATCTAGTTCTTTTTTCTTTTAATAAGCTTCGTGGGATCCAAAGCATTGTTTTAGTAATTAGTTTTATACTATTTTGAAAGAAGTAAATAAGATGTTAAGAATAGTGCCTTTTAGGTATGGGACATATTTACATTAAGATGATTAGAGAAGACCTGTTTGAGAAAATGATATTTAAGTTGAAATCTGAATGATAAGAATGAGCCAATCGTATTAGAAAATTACGTTTTAAAAACATGAGGTAATGATGTTCATCTCATTCCACCGTCTTTCCTACCCCATACCCCCTCCCTTCACCTCTATCCCCCTTGTTCATGAAGACACGAATGGTGTGACTCTACTTTGTGTACAACCAGAGATATGAAAAATTGTGCTCTATATGTATAATATGACATATTTATGTATATGTCATATATACAAATTAGAATTTTTTAAAAATGAGGTAAAAAAGAGTCTGGTTTTAGTCTTCATTTGTTCAGGTTGTTGTATTTGTATAGGTTTGGTGGCTTAATAAACATAATTTTTACATATCTGAAGGCTGAGGAGTTTAAGATGGGGCATTTGGAGATTTAATGTGTGGACCTAATTATTTCTTAAAGGTCCTATCACTTGATTACTATCATAATGAATGTTAGGATTTTACATGATTTATGGGGAGGGCATGAACATTTGATATATAAGAAGTGGGTTTTTAGAAATTGAAAGAAGACCAGTATGTCTTAGATGTGTGACCAGAGAGGGATGGAAGGGTAGCTTGAGGTGTATTGGAGGAAAGGAATGAACCAGATTATGTAGAGTCTTGTAGACCAAGGGAAAGAATTTGTGTTTTAAAGGGTAGTGGGAAGCCATTGTAGGATTTGGAGCAGAGGACAGGTAAGACACAGAATGAAATAAAAATACTTCACTGCTGAATGTAGAGTGGAATGGAAACAGCCAAAAAAAGAAGTAAAGAGGCTCTGGTAGTATTCCAGGTATAAGAACATGGTATAGCAGAGCATGGCATACCTGTAATCTTAGCCACTGGGGAGGTTGAGGCAGGAAGATTGTAAGTTAAGGTCAGTATAGGCAACTTATTATGACATTCTGTCTCAAAAATAAGAAAGAGGGCTGGGGATGTAGCTCAGTGGTAGAGCACTTGCCTAGCATGTGCTAGGCCTTGGGTCCAGTTCCTACTACCACAAAAACTAAAAAATGAGTGTTTATTGTGAAGGTAGAATTGATAGAACCTATTGTTAGGTCTGATGTAGAGGTTGGGAGTGCAAGAATTATTCCTGTGATCTAGTTTGGGTAATTATATAGATGGTGCTATACGTACTGAATGGAATATTTCAGAATAGGTATGGGGCAGGAAACAAAGCTGATTTGAGAGGTCATCTTTGTGGCTACAAGTTTGAGATGTTAATGAGTCATCTACATGAAAATATACTAAGTTAGATATTGGTAGAGATAAATATCATAAATGGGCAACAGTAGGTGGAGGAGGCTTAATAGATTGGAATCTAATGCTCCCACTTTTAATTTCATATTGTTTATTTTTACAGTGCCATCTTTTTTATATCAGCTTTGAAAATATGCAGTCATTGTGTTCCAGTGACAAGGCAGTAAAATATGGAATAATCCCGTTTTTTTCTGGGTGGTTGGAAGTTCTGTTTATACTAACCATTCTGTGTTTTTCTTTCTATATACAGCTGAGCTAATAAGTCATATTCATTACTTTCTTGCCTGCAATACTTTTTGTTTGCAGGTCAGTGAATAAGTTCAGTCTGAAGCTATGTGTGTGGCATTTAAGAATCTACAACTTTGTGAGAAAGTTGTGTAAAGCATATTTTGTAATCTCCTTGAGCACTCAATTAAATTTTACTATGGAACAAACAAGCTTTTTACTATATATATGTTTTAAATCAGTCTTTTGGTGTTCTCCTTTCTATAATTAAAAATAATGGTGGGGATGTTAAATTTTATTTATTTGTAATACAAAGCCATAAAGATAATTTGCTAGGCTTCTAGAGAAAGATTGCTTTTGAAATCACATGATTTAAATGAATAAATAAATTTTGTAGTATTTTGGATTATAACCTCTTTCAGTTGTCTTGGTAGTTGGCAGTGAATATTGTGGATGATAAAACTTGGTGAAACAGTGTGGTGGCATACAACTGTAAT
Source organism: Spermophilus citellus (assembly GCF_964194105.1). Classification (NCBI taxonomy): domain Eukaryota; kingdom Metazoa; phylum Chordata; class Mammalia; order Rodentia; family Sciuridae; genus Spermophilus; species Spermophilus citellus. The sequence continues at coordinate 114,107,464 of NC_138186.1, read as the reverse complement.
CCCAGCAACTCAGGAAACAAGGCAGGAGAATATCAAGTTTGAGGCCAGCTTCAGCAATTTAGTAAGACCCTAAGGAACTTAGCAAGATGTGTCTCAAAATAGAAAATAAAAATAAAAAATTCTAAAGGGCTGGGTTTGGAGCTCAGTGGTAAAGTACTCCTGGATTCAATCCTCAGTACAAAAAAAATTAAAAAGCAGAGGGAAAAAAACATTACTTGGTGAAACGTGCACCTCTACCCTTGTCTTCCCCCCCCCCCCCCAGTACTGGGGATTGGACTCAGGGGCACTCTATCACTGAGCTATATCTCTAGTCCCTTTTATATTTTATTTTGATACAGGGTCTTGCTAAATTGCTTATGGCCTCACTAAGTTGCTGAGGCTAGTTTCAAACTTTTGATCCTCCTGCCTCAGGCTCTGAAACACTGAGATTACTGGTGTGTCCACCACTGTGCCTGGCAAGTTTTACATTTCTTAAATGACGTTTTTTGTTTTGGAACTTTAAAAGTAGTTCATGGGTTTTTTATTTGTTTTTGTGGTGCTGGGGACTGAACCCAGAGCCTTGTGCATGTTAGCCAAGTGCATACTACCTGTGAGCCACATTGCCAGCCTTTGTGTTTCTCTAAAAGAACAAAAAGTTCTGGTGTACTTACTTTTCTAATCTTTGTCTCTTTTCCCCCCATTAGTTCCTTCTTACTTTTCTTTAGTGCAGGGTTTCTTAAAGTATAGACCACTGGCCAGAATCATCCACTGGGAGCTGACATAATTGTATCCTAGACCAACTGAATCAGAAACTCTACTGCTCTGGAACAGGCTATCTCAACCATGGCACTATTGCCATTTTGGACCAGATAATTCTTTGATTTGGCTGCGGAGGTGGAAAGGTTGTCCTGTCCAGTGTATCATGGTATGATGTTCAACAGCACTCCTATTCACTGGATGCCAGTAGCATTGTATCCCTCTCCTCAATCCCCAATCCCTATTTGTGACAAAAAAAGAAAAAAAAAAGTCTCCAGACATTACCAAATATCTTGAGAACCACTGCTCTACAGAGAGAAGTGATATGGAGTCAATGGATAAAAACCTCTATTGGAATATTAAATACCTTTAACTCATTCCAGGTTTCATGCTGATTACTTTACTACAATTTATATGCATTATCACTGCCTTTACAGCAGTTATACAAAATGTAGTTCAAAGTTCAAAGCCTCATTTATGAAGTTTCTCATCTATTTCAGTAGCTTAGTACTTGGACTTGTATGTCCAGTTGTTATAATGATTCATTTGGCTGAATTTGGAACCATATTCTTTTTCAACCCAAAGGCATTTGGCAGTTAAACAGATTAAACAGTTGCATAACCATCTCTTATATGTAAACTTAAGCTTATAATTTCTTGTAAAATTAACCATGTTTGTTTCTGGGAGGCGATTATTTTATTTTTGCTGAGGTGACTGTTAAATGACAAATGAATCAATAGTGACCTGTTATTGTAGTAAGATCAGTATTGCTTGCATTTTTGAAGTAGTACTTTACTACTTCATTATTATGTAATATATATTTTCCCTTTTATTTTCATCTCTTCCAGCTCACTTGGTTTTGTTCTGCATATCTTAACAATACTTTCTTCCCTCTCTCCTACCTCTTATTTAAATTTACTAGTCTCTGCCCCATGCCTTTATTTATTTATTTATTTATTTATAGTAAGTTCTGGATTATTAGATATACAACATTGTATTGTTTATCAATTTTATATCAATAATTAGTGGTTAATGCTAGGTTAATGTGTTAACCAGCCCCAGCTATAATATGCTTTTTTGGTGGGGGGGCGGATAAAAGACCTAGAAATTATTGTTGCTCAGAATTTTACAATTTCCCATTCCTACTTGCAACTCTGCGACATCTCATTTACTCGTCTATACCTTTGTAGAGTGCTCCTGATTAGTGGCTGTAGTGATAATAATCTGGCTATCAGATTTCTGCATATTAATGATGTTTCCTGAACCCCCCAAATCAGTGCTAGTTTCTTATTGCTCACTGCATACCTTCTCTCTTTTACTACTCTAGGAACTATGGAAGAATCAGAGGCCCTTTTTATGTGAAAATTACATTTAGATATTATAAAACTACCTATGCCAATATGTTAATTGACAAAGAATTACAAAGTTTTGAAACACTAGACTACTGGAAAAACATCCATTTTTAAAGGAGCACAATAAACATTCTGTTAATACAAAATGCAGCATGATTAGTAAAATCCTGATCATTATCTTCAAAGTGGCTTTCTACTTATGAAGCATTTTTTCCCACAAGGTCTCTTTAGGATCTAAACTATCCTTGAGTTCTTGAGCTTTTTACATTTTAACTTTTTTTCTATCTTTCACATTATTAGAAGGATATGAAAGTAGCTCAAACAATGCTTCTCATCAGTTAGGAAATATCACTGTGTCATATTCAAAGTGTTGAGATTTTGTGAACTTCCTTAATCTTGTATCTTGGTTTTGTTAGTATCTCCTTAGATTTTCTTCTACAGATATATTTTTCTATGTTTGCTTTTCATAGATGTTTTTAAAACAATTTTAAAATTCAAAAACACTATTAACATTTCTTTTACATGATTCTTGTTTGTTTTTTGGTTTTGTTCATTTGTAATAACTGCAGATTGAATCCAGGGCACTCTACCACTGAGCTACATACACTCCCAACCCTTTTTATTTTTCTTTTGAGGCATAGTCTAAGTTGCTGAGGCTGGCCTCAAACTTGCAATCTCAAGTAGGTGGGATTACAGGTATGCACCAAGAGATTAAAAATATTAATATTTGTGTGCCTGGGATACAGAGGAGCAGAAGAGATGACACTGAGTGGAAATGCAGGAATTGAGAAAAGAGATGACTTCTTAGGTTTTAGTTAAAAGGGAAAGGCTTTATACTTATAATAGAAGCCCCCACCCATATTTATTTATTTATTTATTTTCAGATGTTATGTTCAGAAAAATACAATATGAGATTCAAATATTTGAGTTGCAGAAGAATAATAAGGGAAACACTGGTAGGATAATTTTACATGTTAATAAATTCTTATTTTTACTATTAGGATTCTTAGAAATCTTGATTTTTGTGCATCATAGGATATTTGTATATATCAGTTATTACTAAAAGGAACTGAACTCATTTTTTAAAAAATAATTTTTGCAGTTCAATGGATCAAACTCAGGACATCATGCATTTGGCAGGTGTTTTATCACTGAGCTGTGCTTGCAGCCCAGTATATTTGTAAAAAATATTGGTTAATCCACAATAAGTTCATTATAAGAAGTAATAAAATGTTATTGTTAAAATTCTGTGTGGGCCCTATTTTGAGATATATGTGATTTTTTTAAGGACCCAGCTTTTTTCCCAGTGAACATAAAAAGAAGTTTGTAAAAATGCCACTAAAAATTTCTGTGATACATTAGCATTTTTCATGTAGCCACCCATGGGCAGATTTGATAAGATGGATTCCAGATAGAACAAAATTTATCTAGAGATTATTCCAATTACTAAATTTCTCATGGTATCCCAGTCCTGGATAGTTTTACATGTTATCTAATGATCCCTTATAAGAATTAGATAAATGTTGTCACTTCTGCAAATGAGGAAATGAACTCAGCTAGTAAGAATCAGTACCAGAAATTTGAACCTCTGTCGCTTCTGATTCTAAGGTAAATCTATTTTTTCATTACATCTGGAGGTCATTAACTCTGGATATATGTTAGAGTCCTGTTGGTGAGCTTTCCAAAGGTACAGATGCCAGAGAATTAGATACCCATTCACATGAGGAGGGTCTTGCACTTTGGGTTGGTTTGTTTGGTTTTGGCACTGGTTATTGACCCCAGAGGTGCATTCTTTTTTTTTTTTTTTTTTTTTTTTTTTTTTTTTTTTTTTTTTTTTTGAGGCAAGGCCTTGCTATGTTGCTCATGCTGGTCTTGAACTGCATCCTCCTGCCTCAGTCTCCTGAGTTGCTGGGTTTCAGGGTTGGGGGGGGGGTGCTACTGCATCCAGCTACATATTTATATTTTTATTTTTAGAAGCTCTGCTTATGATCCTGGTGAGCAGCTAAGTTTGAGAAATGTTGTATTGAATACTGCATCTCCAGTGACCACTGGTGAACCTTTGTTTGAAACTTTTGTTATTTGTCAGTGGTTAATCATCAGTAGTACTTTGTAATTCACATTTTATCACCAGAAGCATAGGACATTTGTATTTGAACAATGAGAGAATATCTTCCATAATAAACATTGGAAAGGTGACAGTGAACATGATATTGGATGTCTTTTTCCTTTTAGTTCTTCCAAAAATTATAATAGATTTTTTTCTTTTTATCATTACTTTGGTGTGCTTTTTTGAGTAAAGTAAAAATGAAGTTGATTAGTTGTTCAGTGTGTGGCACTCTATGTATCAGAAGGTGATTCGGCTAAGAGGAAAGACATTTTCTCACTTTACAATAGCTTTGAAAAGTTATAAAGCAGAATATTGTTTTAAGTATTGATTTAAAAAGGAATATAGGTAAATAATTAGTCCTGCCCTACTGTTTTCATATATATATATATATGAAATCTCATTTTGGCAAGCAAGTTATAGTAAATGTTGTCTTTTGGATTAAAATTTTAACATTAGTGAATGAAATAACAGAATAAGTTTCTTTTGTATTGTGAAATTTTTGAGTTTCTTCTACTCATACAAGTTTGAAATAAACTCTTTAATTGTATTTTGAGCTGCCTTTAAAATAAACCCAGTTATTGGGATTGACTTTGGAATACATTTAAAGATGTTGTAATCTGCGCTTATAGTTTATTGGCTGCTATTAATTAAAATTTATAGTCTGCTTTTTTCAGTCCTTAGTAAGATTAGTTTTATTTGTTTTCAGCAATAGTTTTTAAACATTTACAGTTTTCATAGGTAACTAATTTTTATTTTATTTATGTTATGCTGTAATAAAGCATAACAGTAATGAACCCCTCATCTTCTCAGATTAAAAAGAAACCTTTCACCCCGTCTTATGAATCTCTTCTGTACTCATATATAAACACACACACACACACAAACACATTCACCTTTTTTGGGGGTGGTGGAGATCATGCTAGTGATTGAACTCAGAGCCTTGAGCATGCACTCTGTTGTTGAGATACATCCTCAACTTCCCCTAATATTGTAAGACGTTTTTAGGAAATGGATGGGTTGGGGTGGAGTGATTATCTTGTCTTAAGGATAGTAGATGAGGAACTCAGATTAGCTTGCCACAACTGGAGGCCTCCCAAGATGTTGGCTTAGATTTTCTCGGACCATCATTTCTATTCCCACCACCTTTTATGAATTTCAACTGGAAATAAAGCAGTTGAAATTGATGAAATGTATATACAACTAAATTGTACCCACAGAGTGAGAAGATCGAAACTATGGTATTTGAAAGAGGTAGAGAAAAGGCAAAACAAGACATAAAGGCTTGTAAAATGTTGCAATTGGGTTGTATTAAAACTCTGTTCTCCCCAAAATGACTCACAGAGACTGTAATATAACTCCAGCAGGCAACATTCATGTAGAATTTGGTATTTCCTGGCCCTAAGCCTGGCTGAACACTAAATATCTTAGGGTTTGGACAGGACCATTTTTCCATATTGATGTTCACATTTTACTTATATAATCTAGGATGCACAGTGGTGCCTTGTTGAATCTGAGGCAGCCTAAAAGATAATGATAATAGCAAACAATATGTAGCACTTTGTATCTATTAACCCATTTATTTCTTTCAGTAGAATTATGAATATTTTATTACTATTTTCCCTTTATAGACAAAGAAATTGTATGAAGTTTCAAAAATGCCATATTCAGTAGCTCACACAAATAGTAAATGGCAAAGCTGTGGCATAGGTACTATGGTTCCACAGTTTTGTTTTTTGTTTTTTTTTTTTGTTGTTGTTGTTGTTGTTAGCTATGGCACATTTGAAATTCCCACTTTCGGTTTCCATTTGCCTAAATTATTCATTCATTTTGGTATTTTATCAATAAAAAAACATTGAATATATACTATGTGCCTTAAACTTTCTAGGGCTGAAGATACAGAAGACAAGATTCTTGCTCCCATAGAACTTATCTATGGTAGTGAGACAGTAAGTAACTAAGCATGGAAATAGGGTAATTTCACATAATGATAAGTGTTTAGAAGAAAATAGCCTAATGGTATAGAGAATGATTGAAGAGTGGGGCTACTTTTACTGGGATTATGAAATAAGTTAATTTGAGGAGACAACACTTGTGTTGAGACTTAAATAATCAGAAGGAAGGAGCTATGTAAAGAGAAGAGAAGATATTCCAGGCTTGCAAAACTGTGAGATGAGAATACCTTGGCATTTTTCTAGGACATACATGTGTGCACAGACACATCCACACACAAAAGAGTGTGACTTGTAGTTCAGTAAGTAAGCAAGATACTATCTTAGTAAGTTGGAAGGTGGGTCTTGAGATCTCAGAGGAATGCATGAGCAAAAAATATCCTTCCAAAGGGATGGGAAGTGGCCAGTAGGAGTCAGCTCCCTGAGGAAGAGGTATTTTATTTCTGACAGTATTTATTGTTTCCTGTGTGCAGAATTGGGCAGGCATCTGTCTATCCCAGTTGTAGGCAATAAGAGGATGCAGTGATTTTTGTTTCAGTTTGTTTTGTTTTTAATGATTTTTGTACTTAAAATAACTACATTTTTCAAGTCCATCATGACATACTATTCTTTATGACCCATTAGAGAAATGTTTGAAAAATTTTTTCATTAGTGATACAATTTGGTTTGTTTAAAAAGAACACTTTAGATGCTGGGAAGAAGAGACATATGGAAACAAAAAGACCAATTATGAAGCTGCTGCAGTTGTTGAGATGAGGATTGTGATTTAGATGAAAGCAGTAGCAATATTTAGATGAAAGCAGTAGCAAATTGATAATATTTAGAGTACAGACTAATTGTACTCTAAATATTATCAATTACTGTTCTTGATGCCCATTTCCCTGGACTGTAGCTTTTGTTTTACAGGACAAAGGAATAAATGTCTTCTCTCAGTTTATCCTCAGGCATCAATAGCCTATGTCAAATTTTCCTGAGACCTGTGTTTCATTGCTCTTTTGATTCCCTCAAACCACAAATTCCTCTGAGTCCAATCCTACTGCCAAGATGTATTTATGTATAGGATTAAAGATATTCTCCTCCAAGACTGGCACTTCTCAATCTGCCAATCCAACGCTCTTGAAATGGGTTGCATTGTATCATGAAATAGCTGTTGATGAATTTTCAGGGGTCTTAAATACTTTTCAGAGCTACTTTGCCTTAGAAGCTTTCCTCAGATATATCTGTTACTTTAAACTCTGTGCAGTAGTGCCAGTCTTTTCTGGCTCATATATAAATGTGTGGGTGTAGTTCTGTTGAGCAGCATCTAAGTACTGATGGATGTGCCAAGAGAAAGAGAATGCTCCTTGTCCCTAGTTCACCTCAGCTGCCTGGTTAGATGTAATTCTCTTAATTTGACTTGACTCAGAAGACAAATGAGCTCGAAGATACACCTCACTTATTTAACATCTGTTTTTGACAGCCTACCAGTAATTACTATTTATTCCCTTTTCTCTTCTCCTGTTTTGCCTTACAAAGATTTTTAACATATTGCATGTGAAGAAATTAATTCAAATAAGTCTATATTTGGATATGTTTTCTCATACATATCTTGAAAACTTCTGGTTAAAGCACTACATATATTACACAACAACTTGTATTGCTGATTTGAATAATCCAGGTGGTAGATGCAAAATCTTATGAGGAGTGGATCCCCTTCCTAGTGATTTTTAAACTATTTGGTTTTCTTCTCAAAGAACAGCTTAGAGTCAGTCTTTTATATCCTGACATAGTGACATTTATTTGGGGTGCTGTAATTGTTGTCTTTGGCATTATAAATATTCAAGACCAGTAAGTGAATACAATGTGTATGTATATAGGGGTCATCTCATCCTTTTCCTATGAGGTGCCCACAAACTGAACTAAGATTTTGTAATAATTCCTGAAGTCTCCCAATGTGTACTCCTTGTCTTCCATGGGGATTTCAAGCATATTTTGGCACATGAGTGTTGAAAATAATTTTGCCTGAAGTTCTTTCTTCCCATAAAGCTTAAGTAGAAGAATCCTTCAAAGTTGCCTTTTTTTTTTTTTTCCCATGTAAGGAACAGAGAATAAAAGTCTAATGTACCTTGAGATAATCTGAAATTCTTTTTTGTTTGTTTGTTTGCTTTTGTTTTTATGGTGCTGGGGACAAATCAGGTCACATGAATGCTAGGCAAGCACTCTATCACTGATCCCGGTTATTTTTTCTGTATTAAATTTTTTTTTCAAGATCAATATAAAAGCTTAATGCAGTAGAAAATGAGGAACAGTTCATGGCCACTAGGATTTTTGAGGAATTCTATTTTTAATCCTTTTAAAAAACAGATGGCAATGTTTTTGGTGTGTGTGGGGGTATTCCTGGGGATTTAACACACAGGCACTTAACCATGGAGCCACATCCCCAGTCCTTTTTATGTTTTACTTTGAAACAGCATCTCACTAAGTTGCTGAGGGTCTCACTAAGTTGCCAAGGTTAGCCTCAAACTTGTAATCCTCCTGCCTTAGCCTCCCAAGCCACTTGGATTACAGGCATGTGCCACTGGGCCTGGCTTAGAGGTAATATTTCTACAGAACAGTCCTTCAATTTTATAATCCTTGCATTAATAGCATTCTTGAATTTCAAAAAGAAAACTATCAGTTATATTGCTAGTAAGTCTGATAAAGTGTATTTGTTCTTTCTTTCTCCTATTATATGAGTAATCTAAACAAATGCTAGTTTATATCTTTTCCTACCTAGTTTTTTTAAATTGTGTTTTGCAGGAGAACTAAATAAATTTGGAAGTTGTTGAAACTGATGTACATATTTAATAGATGCATAGTTGTATGTGGTTAAAAAATAATAGCCAAAGATCATTATGGTATAAGTACTGTGTGTTCTTGATGGCTGAAGAAACAAATCACTAATTTTATGACTTAATTATAATAATGAATAGTATAGTTTCAATATTTAAACTATTGCTTGAAAGCAGTTCAGTATATTCTTAATTCATTAATATTTAGGAAAATAGTAAAATTTTTGTTCTTAAACTTTATTGATTAAAGTAGATACTGATATTATGAAGTCCAGTTTGAAAGGCAATTGGTTATATACACAATTTTAGAACTAATTTTCTTTAACTGCTATCTGTATCTTTCTTGATAATAAACAAGTAATAAAAGTTAATTTATTCTTAGTGTGCTTTTCATATTGCTTAGAAAATGCCTAAAATTTTTATATGGGATTATAACCTTTTATAAGAAGATTAAAAACTGATACAAGTACAGATCCTTTATCCTGTCTTTCTTCTTTTGAAACATAGTTGTCTGGGTCCAATCAGGAGATAGAAACTACACATTGGGTTGAACAGGGTAAGTTTTGTAAAGAATGATTAAACCCTGATAAAAGAGTGACTTTAAGACATAGGAAAGTATATATGGTACCTAGGACTGGTAGAGAAAGGACAAACCTCAGTGGGCCCCTTCCTTAAGGCTGGGATTCAGATCTCAGTGGGGAAAGGTATAATTCAACCTACCAAATTAAAGGGTACCATTGTACCCTGGTCAGAGCTAGTTCATAGGCAGTTGGGTAATATAGCATGTAGAGGGGGAGCAACCCTTTGAGCCACCCGTATGCCTCTGCAGGCAGGAAGTCTTAGAGGGTTGAATTTTGTGTTGAGAGGGAAGATTATTGCTAGTCAGGGCCTATACTTCCAGGTCCTTGAGAAGACTGCACATCTGGACATGTGTGTGAGGCAGCCTTCACTTGATGTTCTTACCTCAGTACCACTGATCCACTATGCAGTAGTTGGAAACTACAGAACTGCCTTTTGCCCTATAATCTCCTTTGAACACTCATTGCTGAGAAACCTTCAAATAGTTGTTACTGTAGAGAATCTCAGAATATTTGTGTCCATGTGGGACTGTATATGTTGAAAGGAGAATTTGAAACTGAAGATTATTAAATTTGTAACTGTCATAATCAAGTTTCCATTCGTCCTTTCCCCAGTTTTTGTACTTTCTTCCAGTACATATTTGCAACCTCTTTTGACTAATTACTTGTCTGCATCTTTTATTGTTTGTGATTGTTTTTCTTCTTTTAGCACTGTTGACATCTGGGGTCAGGATAATTGTATTGGGAGGCTGTCCTGTGTATTATGGTAGGTTTAGCAGCATCTCTGGCTCTATCCCTAAATGCTAATCACACATACATCTCCTCCTGCCTGTACATAGTTCACATTGTGTTTTGTTTTGCTTTTTGGTACCAAGGATTGAACCCAAGGGTGTTTAGCTACTGACATCTCCCCAATCTTTAAAAAATTTTTTTTTCCTCAAATTTTGAGACAGAGTCTCCCTATGTTGCCTAGAGCCTTGCTAAGTTGCTGAGGCTGGTTTCAAATCTGCAATCCTCCTGCGTTAGCCTCCCAAGCTGCTAGGTTTATAGGCGTGCACCCACCACACTGAGCTCCACAGCAAAAAGGTCTCCAAATATTAAGAAAATCCTTTGGAGATCAGCATTTTCCTTGGTTGAAAACTTACTGTAGCCTGTGTTGTTCTCTCTTTTAGAAGCAGTTTTAATATCTGTTTTAATGAGGGTTTGCTAGTGTTTTTTTTTTTTTTAAACAGGCTCAGTTTTAATAGAGAAGGAATCTTAATTATGAAACATTTTTAGAAGAGGCATTAGAAACTAACACCTTGTAAAAAAATATCTTATGTGAATTAAGGTGGAATTTTAAGTGGATTTGGTTTCTAATAACCTTGATATTTGGTTGCAGGGCTAGGATTAGAGAATTCCATTTTTTAAAATGAAATATTATATTGGTAGTGTTTTACTATATTCATTCTTTGATTCAAGAGCTTATGCTCTGCCTTTACCATGCAAGGTGCTAGAGATTAAATGACAATACACTGATTGAAATTTTTCAAGTATGCATGAAGAATTATTTAGTTGTCACATTCTTGCCTTGATTCTTTTTTTAAAGATTTTTTAAAACATGGATACAATATCTTTATTTATTTTTTTAATGTGGTGCTGAAGATTGTACCCAGTATCTCACAAGTACAAACCCTAGCCTCTTGCCTTGATTCTTGATGGTAAAACAAAACATGTTTTAAACATTAAAATATAATTTCTTCCTATATAAAATGACCGTGTTAAAGGTGCTGCTCTTAGCTTTAAGGTATAGTTTTGCAACTGGGGTGGTATTTGAATCGGAAGATCCACATTCTGGCCTTGTTCCTTATTAAGCATCTTCATCATTTGTGAAACTGTTCTTGATTAACTGGATTCAAAATCCCTAACCTACAATTTCTAATATGTCATGAGTAGTCCCCCAGGTTAGAGTTGAAGATGAGACCAGGGAAGGCCTAAAAGCCAGTCATAGTCTTCTAGCACTTATGTTCTGGGTACAAGAAGAAACAATTTTACTTTTATATAGTTACGAAAGCTTAAGCAATTAAGATTGCTTGTAGATTAATTGGAGACAAGTCTAGCAGTAGAGTAAGGGCTCAAACAGTGAGTTGGCCTGAAATTCTTGACTTCTTTACCTGCTTTACAGAGATTTGGCCATGATAAAAATTTCTGAGTATGGAAAACGTTTTATTGTAAGGATTCTAAAAAGGAATTGCTTAAGAAATAGTATACAGAATCAGAGAAAAGTTTGTAGTTACATGTTGGATGAGGGGCTTGTATCCAGAATATATGAAGATTGCTTAGAACTTAATAGCAAAAAGAACACAATTTAAAATGGAGTAAAGGATTTAATAGATATTTTTCTAAAGAAGAATGCACTACTGGTCAATAAACACATGACAAGATGCTTAGCATTATTTGTTGTTAGGAAAGTACAATTCAAACCCATAGTGAGATACTATTTTATACTCACTTCGATGACAGAGTATGAAATAACAGAAATTAAAGTGTTGGCAGGAATGTGGATAAATTGGAACCCTCATTCATTACTTGGGGGAATGTAGAGTGGTTCAGTCATTATGGAAAACAGGTTGGCAGTTCCTCAAAACATAGCAGTTAAACAGAACTTCCATAAGATGTAGCACTTTCATTCCAAGGTAAATATCCCAAGGAACTGGAAATGCATGCTCACACAAAAATTGTGCGTGAACATTTTTTGTTGTGTTTTGTTTTCCCACCTCACGATCCTCCTGCCTTAGCCTACCAAGCCAGTCCACCATATCTGGTGCATTAATGTTCTTAATAATAATATTTCTAATACCCAAAAGTTCAAAAAAACTCAGATATTCTTCAGGTGATTGATAAAATCTTGTAACTCCATGTGATGGAATGGTTTTGGGGCACAAAAACAAATGAGGTTCTGCTATATGCTATAGGAAAAATGAACAATATGTTGCATGGAAAAAAAATGAAAAGACCACATATTGTGTGATCCACTTATATAAAATATTCTGAACTCTATTGAGAAACCACTGAATTCTAAACATTAGAGGGTAAACAGTATGGCATGCACATTATGTCTCAGAAATGTTTTAATGAACCTAAATAATAAAAAAGATTAATCAGTATGAGATTATGCTATACAATAGACATTTCACAAGTACAGTTATTTTTAATTTTTTCTGTACTGGAGATTGAACCCAGAGATGTTTTACTACTAAGCTACATCCCCAGACCTTTTTTTCCTTTGAGACAGGGTCTCACTAAGTTACCCAAGCTGGCCTTGAACTTGGAATCATCCTGCCTCAGCCTGCTGAATAATTGGGATTTATAAGTGTGTACCAGTATGCCTGGCACCAAGTTCAGTGTTTGGCTTTGTTTCTGTATGCACATTCTGGCTAACGTTTAGTTTACTTAAGCCTGTCCGTTTATAGTTGAACAGTTGGAGTGAGATCAGGAGAGTCAAATTATCTTTCCATACCTGGCCATCATAACACAAATAGTCACATATCTGTTTAAGGTTTTTCTTATAAGAAAAAATGTAAATAGGAAGAGGAAAAATGATGTAGAAAATTTAACTTTATATCTTTATGTTTAATTATGGAAAGATAAGATTAGTTAATTATAGTTTCTTGAAATTTCTAGGAGATATTCATGTCTTCATGTGAGATATTCCATTAGAATGTTCATTTTAATAACACAATTTATATCATTTCAGACAGATTTGACCAATTTTGGGCCATCAATCGGAAACTTATGGAGTATCCTGCAGAAGAAAATGGATTTCGTTATATCCCTTTTAGAATATATCAGGTAAGAAGTAATATTGTGAAAAATACTAAGTTGTGAAAGCCTCAGACATCTTACTTCTTGAAGCAGTCCTGGTCCAAAAATCTTTTGTGTAGTATCTGAAAGTTTGTTTTTCAGCTCTGACTTTTGGTGGCAATTATATTAGAGATTGACTTGTGTGCAGTTACTACTCATTATTCAAAGTTTTTATATTTGCAGAATTACCTACTTGCTAAAATTTATCAGTGACCCCTAAGTCAGTACGTGAAACACTTTGCAATTTTACAAGATGTGCAGTGGAGTTAAAAATATGATTTGCCTGATGTGCATGTTCCAAGCTGACGTTAAACAAAGCAACACTTTGTCTTCTTGTTCACCTTTCATAGTATAAACAAGAGTCCTTTTCATAGTCTGTTCAGTCCATTTTTTTTCCTGTTCCTTTTGGGGGTATGGGAGGGGTTTTTTTTGGTTGGTGATTTTTCTGCTGTATAGAATGCACAGTGTAGCTTTTGTTTTTTAATATTTTGTTGTTATTGTTATAGATGGACACAATATCTTTATTTTATTTTTCTGTGGTGCTGAGGTTCAAACCCAGTGCTTCACGTGTGCCAGGCAAGCGCTCTACCACTGAGCCACAACCCCAAACCGTGGTGTAGTTTTTAAACAGAAATGTACTTAAAGCAAGATTATATATTAGGTGATGAATATGTCGTAACAAAAGCTCTCAGAAACGTAACATTATTTCTCTTAGGCCCAGTAGTTCAGTATTTGCTAATTCAGCGTTTTAAGTCACTTTTTATAGAATATAACTATTACAAATGAAAGGATTGCATTCATTTTATATGGTGAATTCTTGGAATTGTACAACAAAATAGACAGTAAGTAGCTTTGCAGGTCTTCATTACAGCAAATATATAGGAGGTAAAGAACTATAATATTTTGTATAGTACTTAAAAATTCAGTGTGCTTGGGATATAATATAGCAAATACTAAATACTTATTGAGGGCCTGGGGTTGCAACTCAGTGGTTGAATGTTTCCCTAACATGTGAGGTCATAGGTTTGATCCCCAGCACCACCAAAAAATAAATAAATAAATTATTGAGTTAATGATATTCTAGAAAGCAAATTACCTGCTATCATGGGAAATCATTTAAGAACAGAGAGTCTGCTCTAGTTAAGTCATCACATAACTATATTCAAAGAGGAAGACCAATCACCTGATTAAAAATTAGCAAATAAAGCCTCAGAATACTGAAGGAATAAAGTACCTTTTTATTCAATGCTGCAGGTATAATTTCCAAGGGGTTGATACTTTTCTTGAAGTCAGGGTTGCTATGTTCCTAGTTTGGGTCCAGCATCTAGTAAAGTACCCAGCGTGTGAATTTTTAACTTGGTAAATCATTTATTGTTGATCTTCTTTTCATTTTATTCTATCATAATCTCCATATTAACTTACCATAAGGCATTTCCACAGCCTAACAAAGTATTTTATTTATGGAATTTAGTTGAACAAAATATGTAACTTTAAATGACTTTAAAGACATTTTCAAAAGAAGAGTTCCAAAATTGTTTTCAGATTTGTACTTCCAGCACTTAGAAGTGTATTGTTCAATTCTGGTGTTTACATTTAATGATACTGTATTTTCTTTATGTAATTACTTTGAGTTCCTATAGGGATAGTGTATTATATTAATGCTTAATGTAGGGATTATTATTGTCAGAATAATAGTGCAGATATACAGAAGAGAGGTCTTCCTTTTTGGTATATCATTGTATTCTGGTGGAAAATTGTCAGTTCGTAACTCTTACTCTTGTTTATTATAATGCAGAAAGAAGTGGAGAATGGGGTTAGGAGGAAAAAGAAAATGTGTATGCATGGCAAAAATGGTTTTTATAAAAATTCCATAATTAGTTAAGTGGGAAGGTAGAGAATTCTCAAAATTTGCCTTACAAAACCTGGCTGCCAGAAGGGGATCAGTGCTTCTTGCCTGATCTTTCCTGTGTCAAGACAGTTGGGCATTTTGTCCTTAAAAGAAAGAGACTGAAGTTTTTAAGTGACCTACATAACTTTCCTTTTGGCTTTATACCCAAGTGTGTTGTGTAACATGAATATAACAATTTAGGTCTTCTAGTTTTTACTAATTTATCATATCCTGACTTTCTTCATTTCCCTATTTTACATTTTATTTTATTTTGGTTTTGGGGTACCAGGAATTGAACCCAGAGGCACTTAACCACTGAACATATTCAGCCCTTTTTTAATTTTTATTTTGAAACAGGATCTCTCTAATTTGCCAAGGGTGGTTTGAATTTGCAGTCCTCCTGCCACTGGGATTACAGGCGTGTGCCACCACTCTCGGCCCTGTTTTATGTTTTTAAATATCCATGCATGTTCTGACCAAAGAGAGATGAAGTCCTGTTTTCTTTCTTTCTTTTTGATTATATGATCTCTAGTTAACATTAGATTTCTGTTGCTAACTTTTGATTAGTTTATATGTTTGTGATATTTTGTTTTTGAGTCTGGCTTTTTATTTATATGGCATTTCGATTATTACCTTTTATTTAATATTTAGTACTGTAGTCTTTGAGACCTTTAGTTAGTAAAGAAGATGTAAAGAAACCCTGAAAATCCATGTTATTAATATACAAATGAAGGGAATAATTTTCACTAAAATACTTATTTTACTCTGCAGAATCCTAATAGAATTCCTGTACAGCAAGGAGTGAGCAAGGGACCCTGAGCATGCTTGAGAGAGGCCCATTTTATCATGTTGAAGTCTCAAATCTGTCTTAGGAGGTAGGAATCATTATCTCATTTCTAAAAAATGAGGAAATGGAAGGTCAGCGACCTTTATATCTCTTGCTCACTATCACACAAATGAAAGAATCTAAACTTAGTTCTGATTTGTGAACTTGTTGTTGTTGTTTGTACTAAGGATTCAATCCAGGGTTGCTCTTCTACTGAGCTACTTACTCAGCCCTTTTAAATTTTTTTTAAGTCAAGTCCTCGCTAATTGTTGAGACTGGCCTCAAACTTGCAGTTTTACTACTTTAGTCTCCAAATAGCTGGGGTTAAAGGTTATCTCCACCATGTCCAGCTTATCATAATTTTCCTTTATATATTATGACAAAAAGTAAAGTTCACCTTACATTGATAGGAAACTAGAACTTTGGCAGTGTTCTTTAAAGATTGGCTTTTGTAAAGATTATGTAGAACTACTTATTTTTCATCTGCAAAATGTTTATTTATAGGCTCAAAATGATTACAACCAAGTGACAGAATTATAGTGGTAAAAGTTACATTCCTCTAGAAACTGTCTAGAGATGTTGCAGACCATGTTTCTGTCATTTACATAACAGTTTGGTTTGGTATGTGAGTTTCAGGTTTGTGTTCCTGAAATCCAGGTGCTTTAGTATTACCCAGTATTCTAGAAATGAGGTTAATGGCAGGAAGTGTTACAGAAATGTAACCAATATGTTATTTATGATAGCACATTTAAATAGATGGTGATTAATGAGAGTATCTGTCAAAAAGATTTGTAAAATGACCATAAATTCCTTAGATATTGGTATTTCTCTTATAGAATGAATTTAACCTATTGTTTCAGTTTTTTAAGAAGGAACAGATTCATAAATGTTATCCTGTCACTATATTTTGAGTAAAAAGTTTTCTCTGATTTGCCTTATATGAGTTTATTTACTCACAAATATTTGCATTTCCATGCCCTGTGCAATACACAGGGAAGTCAAGTGGTGGTTAATATTATATATCATTCCTGAGAGGTTGAAAGAAACTAATCAACTTCAGTATACAGATATAACACTGCAACTGTGATTTCTGTGAATAGATACGTAGTGTAATAAAATTCTAATGCTCCTGGGGGAATTTGAACTAGTTTGGGAAGACAGAGGAGGCTGATTTGAGGAAACCTTATGTTTCTTAGGGTAGGCAGAAAGTCTGGAGAAGAACATTGTAGGCAAAGGGGACTTTGAGAAAGAGGACCTCTTGAGCATCAGGAGTTGTGGGGAAAGAGACTGCAAAGGTACAGATTAGACCATATTACCATGTTTTCTGGAAGGAATGGAAAAATCTTAAGATAAATTTTAATAATTTGAATATCCATTCATACTTATTCAACAAAGATCATTATGCCATCTCCTCTCTTCTCCATGTTGTTTTTGAGGTTGTAAACAAATTTAGGGACTCTTCTTAGGATCCACCTAACAATGTTATTTTCAGTTTTAAACAAAACACAAAGCTGATTAACGGTGTTTGTTTCCTCTTACATGATTAGATGGTTCCCACTTATCCTTAGAAGAAGTTCTTCATCAGTTATGTAATAGTACAAAAAGTGGAATTTTGAGTTTAGATTTGTTCTCTTTCATAATCATCAGAGCTCTCTGTTCTTTCTCATTTACTATTTTATGTTCATTTGTCATTAAACCCCCATTAATATTTTAATTTGATCAGGTTTACTGGCTATTTTTATTTTTACGAATCTGTTTACTTTCTATTGTGATGTGCTAAGATATATTTAAGAATCTAAATATTTAGCAATTTCAGAGGAGAAAAAGTATATTTCTAAAAATGGAAACTAGGATGTCAGGGATTAACTGGGCACTTCCTAAACTGAAGAAGAAGTCAAATTTTAGGCTCTGTTTTTTTTTCCCCCAGAAATATTAATTTATTAATATTGAAATGTGAGAACAGTAGAAATGTGTGGCAAATTATGTCCATATCTTTAGGATTCCTCCTCCAATATTATAGCAGTGGTAGTGAGAAATTATAACTCTAATCTTCTGTTATTTTACATTTTGGTTAATACCTTGCAATAACATCTAACAGAAAAGCCAAAGACCAATAGGAGGTTCATATTAGTTATTTAGTAAACCAAATATTGATGCTTTCAATTTTAGTTTTTGATTATTTCAAAAAGACACATTGTATAATTTGTAATATACTTTGTACAGAGATTTTAAATATGTTTAGGAGAATATAATACTAATATTCTCTGTTCTACATATAATTATATGTTACTTGGTTTAAAAATAATTTAAATTTTTTCCATAAAAAAAATTTTAATCTGGTAACATAAAAATCTACAGTCCCACTTCACCCTGCCCTAGTCCTCAGGATTGGTCCTAGGAACTCTGTGAAAGCTAGACAGGCATCCTACCACTGAGTTACATCTCTACCCCTTTTTCCTTTTTTTGAGGCAGTATGTCTAAGTCATCCACGCCGTCCTTGAATTTGTAATCACCCTGCTTTGGCCTCCCAAGTAGCTGGGATTACAGTTGTATGCCACCATACCAGGCAAACTTGATACTCTTTTAGCATTTACCTATTGTCCCATTCTGGTTTTTTCTATAAATTTTACTACATCAAGTACTTCATGTAAGGGGAATCTTACATTACTTTTTTTTTTTTTTTTTTTTTTGGTCTTATTTCATTTGACATAATGTTTTCTAGGTTCCTGCAGGCTCATTAGAATTTTCTTCTTTCCTCCCTTCCTTGTTTTCAGTGCTGGGAATTGAACTCAGGACCTGTGCATGCTGGACAAGTGCTCTTCCACTGAATCACACCTTAATTACTAGAATTTCCTTTTCTTAAGGTTCAATAATCTGTTGTATGAATATAAAAAATTTTGTTTATGCATTCATCTACCTGAGTTTCCTCTACCTTTTGACTCTTGTAAATAACTGTGAGCATGGACGTTTCCTGTTCTTGAGAAAAACAGAATCAACAATATGTATGTATTATCTTTACACATGTGCACAGAGAGGGAGAGAGAGATTTTTAAGGAATTACCTCACATGATTGTGGAGACTTGGTGAGTCCAGCATTTGATCAATCAGGGATAAGTTAGCAGACTGGGAAGATTCAGTTTAGAGATACAATTGAGTTCCAAGGCTGCCTGCTAGTTGCATTCCTTCTTGCCTCCAGGAGATGGTCTTTGTTTTATTAAAGCCTTCAATTGATAACATACTCACATTGGAGATTATAATCTGCTGTAGTGAAAATGCACCCATTTTTAAAATTTAATGCAGTTTTTGTCGTATTTGGATCGAATCCAAGGCCTTGCACTTGTAGAGAAGTTCTTTACCACTGGGCCACAAACTCGGCCATGAAGGTTCACCAATTTAAATGCTTGTCTTCTTCCAAAGAAACATTAAAAAAAAAAAAAAAGTTTGACCAATATCTGGGCACTTCTTTTGGGTATTTGCATATAGGCAGAGTTTTTGGATCATATGGTGGTGTTTTTTTTTTTTTAATTTTTATTTGTTATTTTCTGTGTGTGTGGGTGTGTTTTTAAGGAGTGGCCATTTTAACCTTGGTAGATGTGGGCTATAATCCCTGGTGAAGTTGTGAATTTTTTAATGTGCTTGTTATTGTAAATCTTCTTAAGAACAACATCTTTTCAAGACATTTTTGTTGCTGCTTTTTGGATGGGAGGGAGCATATTGAGCTATACTGTCTAATTTGTTCTTTCAATGACTAAAACATTCACTATTTGGGTGTACTGTAATGTGTTCCATATTTTTACTGATGAGTTTTCTCTTTATTTCTAGTTTTTACTGCTATAAACAGGGCTTTAGTAAATAGCATTATGTTTTCTTTCACATAGGAAATTAACACTCAAGAATGGTTTCAGCATTGTAAGGTAGAGACTTTTATTTATGTATTTATTTATTTATTTTTGTGGTGCTGGGGATTGAATCCAGGGCCTTGTGCAGGCGAGGCAAACACTCTACTAACCAAACTGTATCCCCAGCCCATAAGGTGGAGACTTTTACATATAATAAGTTTGCTATATTATTTTCCAAATACATAATGAAGTTAAATTTCCAACAAAAATATGGGGGTGTGCTTCTCCTCTTACCTCTCCCTCAATAGAGCATCAATGACTTTTTTCTTCAATTAGTTTCTCACACTGAATGAATTTATAAATGTACGTAACCCTTATTAGCTGTTTGAATTTGTTTTTATGTTAAGTTTTAAAATCCTTTTGCCAAATATGCCCTTTTTCTTAGTGGTATATGGATTTTTTTCTCTTAAGAAGATCCCTTTTGGGCTGGGGTTATGACTCAGCGGTAGAGTGCTCACCTAACACGTGCAAGGCCCTGGGTTCGATCCTCAGCACCACATAAAAATAAATAAACAAAATAAAGGTATTGTGTACAACTAAAAAATAAATATTAAAAAAAAAGAAGATCCCTTTCCAGAACATAATATATGAGATAGGGTTCTTTCTAGCTTTATTTTCATCCAAATAACAACTGATTATTATCTAAACAAGAGTTAGCAGACTTTTTCTTTAGAGGAGCAGAGA
Source organism: Spermophilus citellus (assembly GCF_964194105.1). Taxonomy (NCBI): domain Eukaryota; kingdom Metazoa; phylum Chordata; class Mammalia; order Rodentia; family Sciuridae; genus Spermophilus; species Spermophilus citellus. Next base: position 114,086,793 of record NC_138186.1, on the reverse strand, counting down.
GTAAACATTTTCAGCTTTGTGGACCAGATGGTCTCTTTTGCAACTGTGTGACCCTGTGGCACGAAAGCATCCATAGTTTGCTAATGATAAGCATGACTGTCCCAGTAAAACTTCAAAAACAGTTGAAGGGCACATTTTAGCTTGTGGGCCATAGCTTGTTCACTCCAAAAATAAGCTATCGTTTTTATACTGGCTAAGCTGTCCACTTCTGCTTAATATTAAAGTAGTTTGACTACTGGAATCTCTTTCTGTTTGCTATATTACATTTTTTTCAGTATATATAGCATTTTTTAAGTTTAATTTTTATTTTACTTTTAGTGTTTTGATTTTTGCTGCAGCAATTGATTTCTTTCCCTGTTTATACTTTTCTGTCGTTATTCTCATTCATAGAGAGCGGGTACCAGGGATGGTATTCATGGGCACTTTACCACTGAGCCACATCCCCAGCCCTATTTTGTATTTTGTTTAAGAACAAGGTCTCACTGAGTTGCTGAGTGTCTCGCTTTTGCTGAGGCTGGCTTTGAACTCACAATTCTCCTGCCTCAGCCTCCCCAGCCACTGGGATTACAGGAATGTGCCTGGCTTCATTCATCTTTCCACATGGCTTTTAAAATTGTTTTATTCAAGACCCCATCGTGTCCTTTTTAATTATAAGCAGAAATTAGTTAACTTTAATTTTCCTTTTGTTATAATTTGCTTTACATTATCTTCCATACAAAATACATTTATCATATTAGAATTTTGTTTGTTATATTTGTGTTATGTTCTTTTACGTATAAGGTTTTATTCAGGTAGGCCCTGTGTCGTTAAATTCATTGTCTAGATGTTTTTTGTAGATTTTTTAAAAATTTAAAAATCATTCAATTTCTGTGTATTAATGACATCACCTAAACAAACAAAAATGCCTCATTTTTTACCATTTCTTTTCTTGTTTTATTGCATTGATAAGACCTTTGAATTTAATGATGGTGGAATGTGATCATTATTATCCAAAGTGCACATATGAAGACACGAGTTGGTGTGATATACTTTGTATACAACCAGAGATATGAAAAATTGTGCTCTATCAAGAATTGAAATGCATTCTACTGTCGTATATAAATAAAAAAATTAATTAAAAAACACGACAATACCATTGAATAATGATGTCAGACATTTCTGTTCAGTTTTTGGAATTAATGGAGTTAGTTCTAATTTTTAATGTTTCATCATAATTTTATTCTAGAATGTTTATTAGAAACGAGGGCTAAATTATTTGCTAGTTTGAGATTGCTGTTTTTCCTTTTTGTCCTTTAAATTTAGTACTCTGTTTTTAGTCCATTGATACTGACCCTCCCTTTACTGAGGGTCATTATCCTGTTGTTATAATACCCTTGTATTCACCAAGATACTGTTCTTTTACTGCTTTTCCTCCCCAGAAGATGAAACTTTAGAATACTTTCCTTTCCTACACTTCCCCAGTCTTCCACTTGCAGACACGTGAACTTGTGTGCTCCCCAGGCCTAGGTTTTGCTGCAGTTTAGTATCTTCAGTTTTAGGCCAATTTTAGATTTTCCTCTGCAGATTTTTTCTCCTATTTCAAGGATACCTAGTTAGAATTTATATTTCGTATCTGAAAATATTATAGGTGTCATTTTCTGAAAGGGTTTTGGTAGAAATCTGTATATTCCCTGGTCTTCTCTTTCTATCTCAAAAGTAGAAAGAATTCAGCCTCTTAAATTCTGCTTTTCCTCAGGTTTTGGTGATTCACATGCACAAGTTCACCCAGAAAGAACACTGCAGAGGTTTCCAGCTCTCTCTAGATTGGCTCTGCCCTAACCTCAACAGCTGCCTAGATAAAGAGAACTGATGTATGGGATAGGAGATGAAATTAGAAAAAATGTTAAAGGGGAATATAATAAGCTTCTCCCAAATTCCCAAGTATATTGTCAATTGTTTTTCAGTCAAAGAATTATATAGCAGTAACTCTTGGGAAAGGTATCTTTGATACTTAATTCACACCATACCTATCTCAGTAGCATATTAAGATATATGTTGGGAATCTGGGTTTAAAATATGATTTGTATCTCATATGTAAAGAATGATAACAAAGTGTGAAGTGATTGCTCAGTTCTTAAAAGTAGTTTATTTCTGATCTCAGCGAAGATAATTGACATGTTGAAGAAAAGTCATTCATTTTCATGTTTTTGTAATAATAGTAATCTCAAATTATGAAGTTAATTTTATTTCCTGTCAGAGTGCTTTACATATTAAACATGCAAGAAGTCTTTAGTATACATAGAGAAGAAGCAAAGTCTCCGTGCTGTGCTTATTTCTTCACTTATTTCACACTGCCTTTCACATAATAAAGGCTGCGTAAAAATACAAAGTATATGTACAAAACTAAGGAAGTCCTAACCACTTGTGAGAGTGGTTATTCTGGGCTCATAATGTAATGTATCATAACATTCATACCATATATTCTTTTTGTAAAATTTTGGGCTGAATTATGAGATAATCATACTCATTTTCTACTATTACTCTCAAGTTATAAACAACACAATATGGGATATAAAATAATTTTTAAAAATCACTTCATATTTTATATTGGTAAACATTCTTCAAAATACTTCCATATCACCTTATTTAATCTTAAAAACATCTTTATTGGATAGACAAAGGAACCTCTTTTTTTTTTGATAGCAGTTACTGATGAAAGACAATTAGGTAGTGGAGTACAGTCTATAGTGAAGATCTTTCTCAAAATAATACTTATGGCATATGCATATTATTAAGGAAAATATTGTTTGCAAGATGAAAAATATGTTTACTGAGGCTTTAGTGGTAAATAAGATTAATGTTTTTGGAAAATTTTTGATGGATTGGTGTTTAATCTTTGAAAATTTGGTAGAAGGCACCAGTGATACCATCTGGTCCTACAAGTTTATTTCCAGGGAATTATTTTTTATTTGGGGCATTTTGGGGTTGAACCCAGACCTTTTACTCGTTAATCACGTGCTTTTCCAGTGAACTGTATCCCCCCCTCCCAAAGTGTGTATTGTTTTAATTACTATTTCAGTTATTAAAACAAATACAAATACCTATAAGTATTTTCAGATTTTGTATTTTTCTTGAGTTGTGGGGAGACAGAGGGAGATGCCCCCTTCTTTTTATTTCTGATTTTAGTAATTTTTTTTATTTTTATTTTTTGGTTACCAGTGAACTAAAATCCCTGCCTCCCCTCTACTTTGTTTTTGTTTGTTTGTTCTTTTGGAGACAGGATCTCTAAGTTGCCTGAGTTGGCCATGCATTTATGATCCTCCTCTCAGCTTTCCAAAGTAGCTGGAATTATAATAGGTACCCACCACCAAACCAGGCTTGATTTTAGTAATAGGAATGTTCTTTTCTCTGTGGTCATCTAGCTAATATTTGGTCAATTTAGTTGATTTTTCACATAACATATTTTGGTTTTGTTTATTCTCCCCACATACAATTTTTCTATTCTCCATTCAAATTAATATTATTTTTTTCATTCTTATTTTGTTCTTTTTGTATTTTGTTAAATTGGAAAGCTGCTTATTGAGATTTTTTGTTGTTGTTGTTTGGTTGGTTTTTTGTTTTGTTTTTTGTATAGGGGATTGAACCCAGAGGTGCTTTGCTACTGAGCCACATCCCCAAAGCCTTTCATTTTTTTTTTTAAATTTTGATTCAGGCTCTCACTTAAGTTTCTTAGGGTCTTGCTGAGTTGTTCAAGATAGCCTTGAACTTGCAATCCTCTAGCCACAATCTCCCAAATTGTTGGGATTACAGACATACACCACCATGCCTGGCAAGATCTTTTTTTAAAAAAATGTAGCCATTTTCCTCATCAAAATTGCTTTTTATTTCCTTTACATTTCCCTGTAAACACTATTTTCACTTCATTTATTAATTCTTTGTATATTTTTTCATTTTCACCCTCTTCCAATTTCTCTTGATTTCTGCTTTGATTCCTTTATTATTTAGGAATGTAATGTTCAATTTCCACATAATTTGTGAATTTACCAAATTTCCTTCTGTTTTTGATTTCTAATTTCCTCCCATTATGCTCAAAGAATGTAGTTTGCAAGATTGAATATAATTAAGTTTTCTGAGACTTGTTTTATTGTCCTAACATATACTCTTTCCTGGAACATGTTTTGTGAGAAGAAGGTATATTGTGCAATTGCTGAGTGAGTTTTTAACAGTATCTGTTACGTCTAGGTGGTTTATAGAGTTGTACAACCCTTTAGTTTCCTTGTGGACCTTCTGTGTAGTTTTTTGTTTGTTCGTTTTGGTACTGGAATTGAACTCAGAGACGCTTAATCACTGAACCACATCCCCAGCCCTTTTTATATTTTATTTAGTGATAGGGTCTCGCTAAAATACTGAGGCTGACTTTTAACTTGCTATCCTCTGTCTACGGCCATACCACCTTGAACCGCCTGATCTCATTTGAACTTTCGATCTTCTCGCCTCAGCCTTAAGAGCTGCTGGGATTACAGGCGACTGCTGTGAATTATTTTAACATCAATGGTGATGGTTTGTCATTCTTCCCATATTTTATTTTGTGACCAGTAGATCATACCTCATGTATAGCTCACTCCATTTATCACTGTGTTTCTGATCTTAGCAGAGTGATCTCCACTCAAAGTCACTTCTAAAATATTCACATAATCTCCTGTTTTAGTTTTGTATTCCTCTTTACCACTTTCCTTGAATTTACTAGGCTCAGTATCTTGATAGAATTTTAGTTCATTTTTTTTCAAATTGTACATTCTAACATACCAGAACCATTTGCTTGTAACCCCATCTTGCCATTTTCACTCATGTCCTCTACCTCCTAACTGAACTATTTTAATTGTTCTTAGTAGATTTTTCTACCTTATTTCTCTCCCTCCAGTCTATTGATTTTTACACTGATGTTAATTCCATATTACATATAAATTTAGACATCATATGCTGTTATCCAAGTTCCCATTGTTTTCTTACTCGGGTTAACTCTTCAGAATAGCCATCACTCTCAGAGTGCTTCTAAACTCATCTAGAATATCACCTGTTAATCACTTTTTCTTGATCTTTCCACATGTGTCACCAGCTGTTCGTTCTATGTTATTCCTTCTCTAAACTCTTTTAAAACACTTACTTCTTTCTGCCTTTGCTATGGCAGATGTAAATACAGAATATTAAAGCCGTAGAAGCTGGAGGAATCCTCTGACTCCTTAATTTTGAAATAAGACAACTTGGCACAAAACTGACTTGTCAGCTTGATATTTGATAGTTCTGAACTTGGGTCTAGGATCTTCATTCTGGCTCTTTTTCTATCAAGTATCATAAGATAAAGACATTTTCCAGTATTTCATCATGGTTTTATTGAAGTAAATGTCATTTCTTTGAAAGAAACTGACTGAATTCACCAAGGGCAAGATCTGTTTCATTTCCATCTTTATAGACAGTTGTTTGGGACTATTTCCTAATATAATGATTGGATTAAGAATAATAATTTTCTTTAGTGTTACTGCTTTTAATGTAAAATTTGAATGACATTCTCTATCAGTATATCTTTAAAAAGAAATAGGTAAGTTGAGGCCTGTAGGGGGCAGCCTAACACAGCAAGTTTGGGATGCCCTGACTAATAAGCTACTAGTCTTTGTTTTAAACTTAAATTGCTTTCTATGAGAAATTTTGAAAAATAAAAGTAACTTAATTACAAATATGTGGCAGGTATATTAAACAACTGTTATATACAGGGATGGTAGCAATTTGATGTAGATGATTTTCTGGTTTAATTTTAGAGCACTGGATGATAGCAAATGTTATTACTATTTAAGCTTTTAAAGAGCTTTAACATTTTGATTTGTCTAATAATTTCAAAATAATCTGATGTCAAATAGTATGTATGATTTATAGATAGAGAAATGAAGATGGGCCAAGTTTTATTGTTATTTGAAACTACTAGTTATCATTAAATGAAATTCAACATTCTCTCATCACTAACTTGTTGCACCAAGCTATAATTATTGTTTCACTGAATATTTGCAAGATTAAAAATTGTTAATAATTAAAGAAAACTGTAAGTGAATAACAGTAACATTTATTTTGTACTTTATTGAAAGCCAAATACTGTTTTAAATATTTTGCATGTATTTATTCATTTGATCCTTACTATTATTATATGCTGTTACTGTCCCCTTGTAAAGGTGCATAATTGACATATCCATTGGTCATTGAACATTGTCTAGGCTCATCCACCTAGTAACTGTGAGAGCCAGGATTTGAACCCAGTCAACACTGCCTGGCTCTACAGGCCACTCTTTCATATATTGCTAAAATTCATTACTTCTGTATTCTTAGCCCCATTCTATCATGACTTTCCATTTTAGATTGTATTCCAGTTTTCACACATACCTGACTTCTTATTTACTCTTCCCATTGTTTAGCTTCCTACCTTCTGTCCATTTTCTTCTATTAGAGAAAATACATGGACAGAAAGCAAAAAATGTAACATCCTCCTTTTGTGTGAAGATTTTGAAACTTAATGCTAAATTTGTGGGGTGGTTTGCTTGCTTGCTTTCACAGAAAATTCTTTCTGTAATTATCAGTTTTTTAGTGATTATATCAAAACATGAACCTTCAGATTTAGAAATAATTTTAACTTTGTTCCTCATACTTATACATATAGTATGTATAAATGGTAATTTTAAAACCAACATAATTAATACCTCATTTTATAAGAGCTTGTAAATGAGGTGATTTTAATTATTTCACTAAAAATGAGGAGTTTTAGCCCTCTCAATAAAGAAAATTTTGGTTATAACAAGAAACTTACATTTTTATTTAAAGACTTATATTTTATGTTTTATTTTAAGGTTATATTTACATCTAACATATGTAAAAATAAACCTTACTGTCAATTATAGGTATGTGTTTTCTTTCTTTTTCTCATTTCCCACCCTTCTTAGTGCTGTGGATCAAACACAGGGCCTTACACAGGTAGGTAAATAAGTGCTGTACCACTGAGCCATTCCCCAGGCCTCTTTTTCACATTTTGTTAATTTCTTTCTTTCCTTTTTTTTTTTCTTTTTTCTTTTTTTGTGAATTTCATCTCTCTTAAAACTTTTTTGAAAATATAAGTAAATATAGCAAAAATAAGTTAGACTCCAATGGTCAGTTTTGAAATTCAGTAGAAGCTTATAATGTAAGATGACTTAAAAATGTTAAAACTGTTGTAAATAGAGCCGTTCCATAGCTAATTGTTGAGTGGTATTTATATCATAAGAAAGAGATGAGTGTATAATTCTTTTGAGTTTACTCCCTGATTATTATTAAGCATCTCATATTACAGTCAATGTTAGATTTTCTTGAAGAATTGTCAATCTTGGTAATAAATGCCAGAGATAAATTGTACTTTCGTCTCGCTGCTACTTTGATTGACTTCAGTCCTCCCATTTTTCACTGACCAATGTGGTCTTCATTTTCCCAGTTTACTGCTGGCTTAATATGATGCTGGCAGTAGCAAACCTATCTTTATTCCCTGTCCAAAGAATGTTTATTTCTTCAACCTTACCACTCAGAAAGATCAGTAAGGCCTAAATTGGCTTGTGTCACTCTTGCATTTTCCTCCTGCTTTTTTGGCTGCTGAGGATTTAACCAGAGGTGCTTAACCACTGAGACACATCCCCAGCCCTTTATATGTTTTATTTTGAGACAGGATCTCTCTAACTTGCTTAGAACCTCAGCTTAAAGTCACTGGGATTACAGGTGTGTACCACCATGCCCAACTCATTTTTCTTTCCGTCCATTTTCTATCCACAGAGAATGCCAACATTCAGAATGATGCCTTTTAGGGTGATCATTCAACCTACGGACAGTTTCACAGTATCAGAATCTGCTTAATCATATATTTATTCCAATAGTGAAAACTAATTCTTTCCCTGTTCTTCTCATAAATTATTTTCATATAATATGCCAGAACACACAGCACCTGTCTGTTAAGAACAGAATTACTGGTCTTTGATTCTTAGTAGTGGTTCCTCCTTTTGGGTAAATATGAAAATTGCTTTTGGTCTAATTACTCATACTTTAAAAACAACTACTGACTATTAATTCCAAGTAGGTTACATATGTGGTTATCATTTAAGAATATTAGAAAAATCAAGTTTGAAAGGGAAAGACTAATATTCCTATTTTTTCTGACATGAGCTTGGACAATTTTGTTCATATTTCATGTCAGGGTGTGATGCTCTCTTTCAAGTATATACCAAAGTTGTGAAGCCATACCTGTTTCTTGTGTTTTATTTTAGTTTTTTAAATTTTAGGGTCTTGAGGAATTTTATGATACTTCATAGTATGGTCCGTGGAGATTATTTATAATAGTAAGTGCGGAGCAGATAACATAAGTACAGCTATAAATATATATTTATGTGTGCATGGTTTACATTGCTACACATAGATGTAGGTATTGACATATACATTCTTGAAACATTCAAGTCATTACCTGGGCAGGTTACTTGTTTGCAAATTGATTATGATGTGCTAATATATTGATTCTCAGTTATTAAAGTCTAATGTAAACATTCGTTTATATTATCTAACTTCCATGATGATTTACAAACATTTTACAGAATATATTCTGTCTTAAACAGGATCTATTTCTCAAATGGTCTACTTAAACAAAGACTATCAATGTAAATGAGGGTAGATTCTAGTTCAGAGAGCCACTATTTGAGAGTATTGGTTATAGGGATTAGAAAAGTAGAGAAAGAACATTGAAATGATGAGTCTGATTATAATTAAGTTCAACAGGATTGGATATGGATTTAAAAAACATTTGAGAGGACTTTATGTCTGTCTTGGGTGTGATCCTTTCATGAAAATCACCTGTCTGCATATATATGTTGTGACACAATTATATGCACAACACAAATTAATTCAAACTGTATTAGTTGTGAAATTATATGAATTAGGGTTTCAAATGATTGTTGAATTCCCTCGTGAGTGATCTATGTATTAGATATGTGGCTGAGTTAATGTGCATGAAATGTTGAGAAGTCAAATTAATATGTTACTTATTATTGAACTTCATTTAGTCATCCTTTACACCGTATTGAATTTGTCTTCTTCATAACATTTGAAATGTAGAAAATTAATATATATTAAGAAATAACATTTTTTCAAACCCAAATACCTAGGAATCCAATGTCATACTTATTCTTAACATTTTGTCTAAGTTTTTCGAAGCATAATAAGAAGAAGCATAGTTTACCTTCCTTATACAAAAAGAAAGAATTTATTCTGCTAGTTTAAATAATGTGTTTCAATAGGTCTTCCTGTCCTAACCTTTTAGTCTTTCCTTCTCTTTTCTTTTCCTCCTTCCTCTTATTCTTTTTCCACCTTTCTGGCCCATATTTTCTTTCTTGTGAAACTATTCTTCTTCCCTGCTTCTCTAACCTGAAAAGTGTTTTTATTACATAGTAAAGCATTTCCTATTTTAATTAGTCTTGAAGTTTACTTTTAAAAGCAGAGCTCTGGTAAAAGAAAAATACCTCTATTAGCTTACATTTAAAATCCTTTTCATCATGATGAGGGTAATTATCTGTTACTTCTAAGAAGTAAGCCATAGCTAATTTCTGACTCTGTGTACATGTTTAAAGTAACTTAGAATCAGCTTGGGACAGTTCTGACGTCTGCTTAGGTAATGTAGCATCCATATTCTTCACTAGGTGTTCATTTTAGCTACAGATGCTTCATATAAAACAGGGTAGAGTAGCTTTCAAAAGGATCTACACATCAAAGTGTAACTTGAACTCTGCTTTTTTTACATTGTTTGAGGATGCTTAAGGGAATAGAACTCACAAATTTGTTTTCCCCACCATGCATTATCCTTTTAAAGTTTATAATACTTTTCACTTACATATTTTCTGTATCATACCACATTTAATTGAATAGCCTTATTTCTTTGCAATGGTTTAACAATGTTCACAATTAAATATTAGTGTAATTCATGTTTTGTCTAACAAAAGAGGTTTCTTTAACTACAGTTAATTCTGGGAAATGATGATGCCACTTTTGGAGCCTTAAATGAAATTCTTTGAATAACGTATCATATTTATATTACAGTACTACACTCTTTTACTCATTTCTGTAGTTGTTTGATAATTATTCATGAGGTAAAATTTGCCAACTTTTAATACCTGGTTCCTGAGAGTATTTAAAATAAATGCTGTGATTGTAGCTGTTAGCCACAATATATCCTCTTTTGATAGTGAATTCTTTGATGCAGAATGCCTCTTATTTGGGTTCTTTCCAGTCTCCTTTCCATTTCTCATAGGGATAAACAGTCGCTAAAATTACACAAGAATTAATCTTTGATGTATTTGATTCTCTGAGAAGCCTATTGAAAGGTCACCTCTTAAATATACTAAATAACAAAATATTCATGTATTTTAAACTTGCATTATGGGAAAGAAACCTGTAATTTGACTTGCTGATCTGGCAGTTTGGGGTTATTAGATTTAAATACCATCAACTTAGTTTGGATTGTCTGTACAGTCCCTTCTTCATATGATGTATTACAAAAAAATTTGTGTGTGGGGGGGAATAGGAGCTTATATTGTAAATAATAAAGTTCTTAGAATAGGCCATGTAAGTAATAAAGACATTGTACTCTGATATTCATTCTGTAAACACTAACCTGCATTTATAGCATTTTTATTTTTTCATGCCAGATTCTAATTCTGGATTCTAATTCCAGAATTTGCAAGAAGTATTCCCTCTTACTGTTCAGTTCCCCCCTCCCATTTAGGTCCCAGCAGTGTGGGTTGGAATCCAGAGATCCCAAGATTCCTAAGTTTGGAAGGAAGGAAGGAAGAAGGAATTCTTTAGCTACCCTCACTGGTTACGGTGGTACCAGGGCAGCTCAGAAACTACAGTGAATCCTTAATATGGGTAGCAGTTTATCATAAGGACATTTCAAATGATCCAGAGATTTCAGCAAATTTTCCCTTTTTTATATACCCATTTTTTAACTTTATATATTTATTTATTTATGTTTTTAATGTGGTGCTGAGGATTGAACCCAGTGCCTCACGCATGCTAGGCAAGTGCTCTACCACTGAGCTACAGTCCCAGCCCCCTACATTTTTTTTAACTAGCATTTTGTAATTTAAAAAAAAATTTTTTTGCTTCATTTTAATTATTAGAAAATGAATATTATATGGGTATTGGTAAACAAGACAGGGTTCCTTTAATTCCCACAGACAACTTAAAATTGCTATGATGCTATACAATTTGGGGGGGGGGATACCTGGTTTTTTGAGTCAATGAGGATAGAAATATTTCTCTGGTGTTATTTTGTGACTGTTGACCTCCTTTGTTTTTATTTACATTTTTCATTTTTGAAATATAATGATTGTTTTTAAATAACTCACATGTAAAACAAACTTATGGTATGATATATAGCTATAAATAAAACATGAAGTTTCAGCCATCACTCCGGAAGGACTCCTTCTATCATTCATATGAGGATTTTTTTTTTTTTAGCAAAAACCAACAGCTTAATCTAATCCCAATATTATAAAGGTCTCTCTTAAAGAATATTATGCAGTGATTTTTTTTTTTGCTTTTACAACTTTAATGTTTTTGAAGCACATTGACTTTTATCTTATTAAAAATTCGTTTACTGAACTTTCGTATTTTAAGTAGGGATCAGGATGTGTAAGTGAAAACATCACAATAGTTGTTCTTATATATTTAGGTTTGTTTTTAAATGCTTGCCTTTTTCTCTCCACAGAAGACTTGAAGTAACTAAGAACACATACAAATGAGATTATAACTTTGGTGTGTGCTTTCAAAGTTTAAAATTATTATAAAGCCAAATATTCTTCTACACCGAACATTATATCTGAAACAATACCAATGTATTTTCTTTTTTAACGTCACCATAAATTTTAATCTTAAATCCAACTTCATTCTAAGCCACCAAAGTATCTTATATATGCTCAGGTTTTACCTTTGTATCAGTATAACTACAAAATATTTTGGAGAATTCTTATGTAAGGATCTTGTCCCTGGGCTTTTCAGAATGACTTTGTGGATGACAATTTTTTGCTTCACTTTATACCTGATAGAAGTTATAATAACTCAGCCCAGTTTTTTCTCTTTAAATCGTTTTCCATACCTTTGGAAGTAGCACCATATGAATCTTATTAACCTCAGTAAGCAATTAAATGAAAAAAAATCTTTCTAAATTGAATTTGGTAGCACTGAAATCAAATAGGCTATGCAGTGATTTTTAGAATATTCACAGTTGTGTACCCATCAGCACTACAAGATTGCAGAGCATTTTCATCACTCCTAGAAAAAATCCTATTGCCATTACTATTCATTCATAATTTCCCCCTCTCTCCAGCCCCTTAAAACTATGAATTATTTTCTGTATTTGCCCATTCTGGACATTTCAGATAATTAGAATCACATAATATGACCCTTTGTGTCTAGATTCCTTCACTTGCATAATATTTTCACAATTTTTCCATGTTTTGGAATGTATCCATACTTCATTCCTTCTTACTGTCCCGTAATACTTCATTGTATGGTGATCTCACATTTTGTTTTTCCATTCATCAACTGATAAACATTTGCTTTCATATTTTAAGTAGGGATCAGGATGTGTAAGTGAAAACATCACAATAGATGTTCTTATATATTTAGGTTTGTTTTTAAATGCCTACCTTTAAATATGAAATAAAATATGAAACATTGTTTTGATGTTCAGTGAACATGTAGAAGTTTTCAGTGGACATATTTTCAGTAGATTTATTTCTTGGATAGATATTTAGGTGGAGAATGCTGGGTTGTTGGTAATTTTGTGTTTCACCTTTTGAAATATTGTTAACCTATTTTCCCAAGTATTCGCACCATTTTTACGTTTTACATACAGTAATGAATGAAGGTTTTATCCTTGCCAACACTTATTTTCTGTCATTTTAATTATAGCAATCTTAATGAGTATGAAGGGGTATATCATTTTGGTTTTGATTTGCATTTCTCTAATGACTAATGAAACTAAGTATCTTTTCATGTGTTTTAACAGGTCATTTGTGTATCTACTAATGAGAAATGTCTTCAAATCCTTTTTCTCATTTTTAATTTGGGTTATCTCTTTATGTTGAGCTTTAAGAATTCTTTATATATTTTGGATATTTGTCTCATCAGATATATGGTTTGGGAATGTTTTTTTTTTTCCCCTGTAGATTTTTATTTTCTTCATGATGCGAAGTTTTTAATTTCCATCAAGTTCAGTTCCATTTTGTTGTTGTTGTTGTTGTTGTTGTTGTTGTTGCTTGTGCTTTTAGGTTGTCACAGCTAAGCCATTTATTTATCCAAGGCCACAAAGATTTCCTCCTGTGTTTTATTCTAAGTTTTATAGTTATACTACATTACTTTTTCACATATTATTCATAGTAGACAAGTGCTATGTTTTTTAAATTCCTTGATCTGCTAATTGTATCAACCATGAGATCTGTATCACTTGCCTTCATATGCTATTTTAGAAAATTATTGTGTCAGAAACAAAACAATAGATACTTCCATGTCATAAATTTTAGTGTGCACTATATAAATCCCTTAGAGGAGGCGCAGAAGAATATGTTCTTTGCAGAGTTTCACTAGATCCTGGCCTGAGTTTAGACCCACTTTTCTTCTCAGAAGGATACTTGACTGGACATCAGAACAGAATTTTGCTTCTGAGGTCAGCACAGCTGGTTTTATTCCGACTTTCTTCTTGCTAGTTTGATATCTTTATTTGTACAAATTTCTTAATTATTTAAGTATACTATAAGATATGTTCATATACAAAAGTACTCTTTGACTCTTAAGAAGAAAACAATTTCATTATTCTTGTATTAGTCTAAATTTTTAGTGTGATTTTCAATAAAATTAGCAAATATTTTAAACCTGTTATATAAAATGAAATTTCAGCTGTGATTGTCAGTAGGACTTTGAAATCTTTTGGGAAAAATCTTAAGAGGAATGAGCATAATTATTACTAAAAATCATCAGTCTTGCCCCTTTATATGTGTCTTGGCCATTCTATTGATAAATTTTATGTAAAAAAATCTTAAAACAGTTTAACTTTTTCTGTATAAATAGTCTTATAAACAATATCAAATTGATCTTGATCCTAAGGTAGATAAATAGTATTTTTCTGTTACACATGTTACTTAATGAACAGATATACGGAGGATGCCCTTTGTATTTATGTTACAAAATATATTTAGCATTGTCTAGACTAAATTATAATAAATACAATAATTTATATAAGACAAAATACAAACTTCAAACTGGATGTGTGGATATAATTCTGATGGGTTCTTTTCATTTAATCATAGTCTCATTTAAGACACTATTACTTTAGAGATTAACTGTCCTTGACTGTAATAATGACAGCTTCTCAAATGTTAATTGTTAGTTTTTAGTGTTGTCGGGAATATTAAAAATAAGCTTCAGACTCTCCTAGCATAACTAGTGCTTATTTTCAAGTCTCCTTATTTTCCTCCATAAAGTGATCCAGACTCCCTCCAGCTCTCCTCCCAGTTCCCTCACTTTGCATCATCATACTGTTTATATAAAGGTCTTAAAGCATAATTTTTAAATGGCCTGTTCTTTTTATTTAATGAGGTAGTGTAATTGTCTGTATTATTAAGCAAATTTTAATGTGAGGCCTTTTTTGAAAAGCATGTGATGCCAAATTTGACATGCATGATTATGTCTCAAGCCAAATATGCATGTGACAATTTGAAGCATGTATCAGATGTCATTGGTAATGCCTACTGCATGTCCTGTGTAAACCCCAGTTTTCTTTGTCTTTGTATCACATATTATTGTTCTAATTAGCAAAATATCAATGGAAACTGATGGTTGAATACTAATTATTTTTTATTCTCTCTGTAATTGGCTCTGTAACAACTAAATATTATTAACTTTCTTTGGTTACACATTTAACAGTGTTTTTAAAGAGGAATGAAAAGAAATAACCATATGTTAACTATCTGTTGCATTAGAATTTTATATATTATGTCATTTAATTTTCACAGCAATCATTTAAAGATGTAATTTTTCCCCATTCTTCAGATTAAGAAACAAACTCCTAGAGTTGGGTGTAATTTGCCCTGGGCATACAGTAAGTCAGTCATATTGGTAGTTGAGATTCCAACCAAGCTTTTGTTCATTCCACTACATTTGAAATTCTAATCTCCCTATGCCGTGGTCTTTAGCCCACATTTTTCTTATCCACTGATTTCTCTCAAGTATTGTTAGTTAGCTGCCTTCTGAGTACTAAAATGGCCTAAGTCTTTCTCCATTTAAAAAAAAAAAAAATCTGTTTCAAGTTGTAGCTTGAAGATTGCTCTATATTGCCTCCTTTGTTCTCATCCTCTTTTTAGAAATTCCTCACTGTTAATTTTACATTCTACTACAGTTAGTGTATTTTACTTTATACCTACTGGTGTATCTTGCATTCTTAGAAAACAAAGTTATACAACTGGTTGTAATTTGTTTCTTCTTTTGCTTTTATTGCCTGAGAAGTCCAGAGTTGTTTGTTTTATTTTTGGGGGTGCTGGAGATGGAACCCAGGGTCTCTGAGCTGTACTCCCAGCCTTCAGAGTTAAATTTTGTACTCTAGCTTTACAACATTCTCTCAGCACTTGCTGTATTTCTGTTATCCGTTACCACTGTATTTTTAAACAAAATTAGGAAACAATATTCATGTGTATGGGGTGGTGCTTGCACTCAAACCCTGTACTTCATGCATGCTAGGCAAGTGCTCTATTACTTGAGGTAGAACCCCAGCCCTACAAATACATTCTTTATTGAAGTTTTGTTTATATTGCAGTATCTGTAAAGACTCTTAATGGAATGTTAGCAACTATGTGTGATTCACTGAAGTTACCTATTATATTAAAATTTTTGTTGTTGTTGTTTCATTTTTCTTTTCTTTCTTTTTTTTTTTTCTTGGCTAAAGATCGAAAAACATTAATAGTAAATTTGCCTTATTATTACTTAGGTACATTATTTTAAATAATGGTGTCAAGTGAAAATATACTGACTGGATGTGAGTCCAGTTTTGATGGGATTTTCAATTATAAAGCCTAGTTTTTCTAATGCCTTTCCATTGATTTTATGCTACTGATAATATATAATATAGCCATTTTTGTAACTCATTCCTTTTCTAGATTTAATTCTTACCACAGGGTACTAGTTGCATATCAATCTAATTACATTCTGAGACATTGGCTGATTCCAGTTGTAGTTTAATAGCTGACTTCTTTCAAATATACCTGCAAATCTTACAAATAAAATACTCTGATATATTTAAGCAACCCATCTAAATTATCAAATAAATTTTACTTATACATTTAGTAAATCAATCAGCCTGTTTCAAAAAACTTTAAAGCAGAATATAAAATTTGTCATTATCTGATTTTTTAAAAGTTTTTTTCTCTCTTATAACCAGTTTTCACTGTTTCAGTGAATTCAGTCTCCTGTTGCTCTCTAATAGAATTCTTCCTTCTCTGTATGGTCTCTAACTCCTTAGTCAGTGAGCCTTTTATGTACCTTTCTTGCTGTAAATTCTCTCTTTTTTTGCAAATTGTCATTTTGATAAATGACAATTTGTAATTCATACAAATTGAATTACAAATTGTCATGACATTTCTAATTCATACTATATCATGATAAGATATATATGAGCAAAACAACAATTAGCACTAATGCTAACATATTAAGAGTTAACTACATGATGAATATGTTTTGTAATCATCCTTTTGTTTTATAAGTTAGTACATAGTCCATATTAATATTGAATAAGCTTCCATTGAATGTTAAGTCATGTTTAATAAAAACAGTAACTGATATTGAACATTTAGTATGTGCTAGACATTGTTTAAATAATGCCTTGCCTTACTCTTTACCAAGAACCTTTGAGGTATATACTGTTAACATCCACTAATTTTTGTTTTAGATAACTCTGGTAGGTGTGTAGTAATATCAGATACATTATGGTTTTATTTGCATTTTCTTAGCAGACACTCATGTGTTAAACATATTTTCATGTGCTTATTTACTATCTCTATATCCTCTAGTAAAATTTCTGCTTGTGTCTTTTGCCCATGCTCTAATTAGATCATTGTTGTTGTTTTAACTATTGAATTTTTAGCATGTTTTGTATACTGTGGGTTTAAGACCTGTGTTGGAAATGTGATTTGTAGATTTTCTCCTCTCAGTCTGAGGCTTGACCTTTTTTAAAATTTTATAAATTATTTTTTAAAATTTTTGTCAGGGTCTTGCTTACTTAGTTGCCCAGACTGCCTTCAAACTAGCCATCTTCTGTCCTCAGCCTCCCTAGTAACTAGGATTATAGCATGTACACTATGCCTGGCTGTAGCTTGTCTTTTAATCTTCTTTAGGCCTTTTTATAGAGGAAAAGTTTTGTTTATTTTTTTAAATGAAGTCTAGCTTATTGGTATTTTCTTTCATGGGTCATGACTTTGGGGTTAAGTTCAAGACTAGCTTTGAATCAAAGTCCCAAAATGACTTTGCCTTTGCCCTCTTGCATATAAATAAATATTAAAATATAAGCTTCTGAATTTTATCACTCTGGGGTTTTTGGTCTCCATATAAATGAATTTTAAGAAAAGAAATTGAAGGTAAAAGGAAATAAAAACTAAATATACTAAGTTTGGATAATAGTAAATCAAATGTGCACTGCAGCATTCTAAAATTGTGGTCCTGGTCGTTGGTTGGTTGGTGGTATGTTTTTTTGTGTGGTGGTGGTACTGGGGATTGAACAGGGGCACTGGACCACTGAGCCACATCCCCAGCCCTATTTTGTATTTGAGACAAGGTCTCATTGAGTTGCCTAGCACCTCAAATTTGTTGGGGCTGGCTGTGAACTCACCATCCTTCTATCTCAGTCTCTGGAGCTGCTGGGAGTACAGGCGTGCACCACCATGCCTAGCTGGTCATTGGTGTTTTAAGTTCCAAATTACTATGTGCCATGATCATGTTGTGCATTTTATTATTTAAAAAACTACAGTGTAGGCGTCATCTCCTTTAGTACACATCTTATTTGTGTTCGTATGTGTGTAATTATTTATATTTTTTCAGTTAAGGAAATGGAGATTTAGAAAAGTAATTGTGCTCATGTTTTCATAACAAATGATAGAAACAGGACTTGAAGCCAATTCTTTCTGGTTTTAAGTTTTTACTCCCTTAAGAAGAAAGAGCCTTGCATTTTTTTGATTGGAGTATATGCCTTACGTTTCACATAAGACTTGAACTTAATCTATATGATTTATAAGTTTGTACTATGGTTGTGCCTCTTATTGTCAATGCATTTTCTAATTTCCAACTTATTAAAATAAATAAACATATGTTGTTACCCACATTAATGTTGGTTAACCTACTTGACTATATTTGGAATAGGCTTTTCCTTGCATTTATTCTGTAATAAATGCAAGCAGCATTTTGCTGAAAGTATTTTTGGTTACTGTCTACAGAGCTTTTCCTCTACCAAACAAAATACTTTGTTTTAAAAAACTGTTGAAGGTTACACCTGCTCAGGTTTAGGAGAGAGTGGGAAAAGGAAAGATACAGAGAAACAGCAGGGTTAGAGGGCAGTGTCTGTTTTTTAACATGTAACTAAGATTACTTAACCTTTCCTGTCAAGTATATTGTTTTCAGGCAATTTTATCATAGCCAAGCCATCTCACTATTCTGTAACTAATTAGGATTCGTATGAGATTTTCAACTTTTTGAAGAGATTTCTTTGGCTTTGTTTTTCTTTCAGGTTGGACTAAAGGAGGTGCATTTTGAGGTGTTTTTTTTTTTTTTTTTTTCTTTAAATTGGCATGCATTTCTGCTACTGTCTTTCCCATTGTCTCAGTCCTGGTTGTCATCACATGGACTTGCTTTATCAGCTGGCCTCTCACCAGTCATTCTGATTTTACCTCTTAACCAAATCATCATCCACAGTACTGCTTTCATGAGCCTTCAGAAAAAGTCTCTTTCATCATGCCACTTCCTTTGCTAAAAAGTCTTTAAAGCATCTTCATGGTCTGGAAGATAGAAATTCAAAGTGGATTGTAGATATTTTAAATTATTACTGTTTCTCTATTCATTTCTTTTTCCTCTCAACTCCCCTAACCCTTATTATCTTTATTATATAATTAATCAGTTGCCTGAACATATTATTCTTGGTTTCAACTTGTATCAAAAACTATAGGCTTCTTAAACTAAAACTATCAATCATATTTTTTAATCCCTATAGACTTCAGTTAATGAAGTGAATTGAAGTATAATCAATGCATATTATCAAGATTTTTAGTTTATGTCAGCACTTAAAGCTAGTTGTTTTTTTTTTAAAGCTAAATCTATAACACTTATGTCAGAGAGATTGAGATGTATCTCTTTGATTAAACCAAACCAAACCAAAAAAAAAAAAAAAAAAAACACACAAACCTTTGTATTTTTATGATTGTTTTACTCCAGGAAACTTAAAATTTAAACTTACCATTTTAAAAGTAAGTAACAGTAAAGAGGAAAGGGATTTTTAAAAAATATTTATTTTGTGCTTGTCACGATTCCTTACTTATTCCTACAACAAACTCAAGAAATATGCGAAATAACGGTGAGAGGAACTTAGTGGGAGATCATAGAGCTCATAAACAACAGTGTTATTCATAATCTCTGACCAGTTCCAGAGCCTCTGTACTCTGGGTCATGATGAGGCCTTCATTGTCACCGAGATAGTTGAGGAAAAGAAAACCATTTTAAACATGGATAAAACTGGAATGATTAGCAATATATTATGACAGTGATTATCATTATTATACTATAGAATTTTGGTATTTGGTATGATTCCCCAGTTATCAAAAAATTCTTTTATAATGCATTTTTTTTTAGAAATTTTCTTCTCCAGTGTAGTATTCAGCCAGGCTTTATTTTTGCATTATCTCTTATTATACTCCTTTTTTAAAAGTTACTGACACAAACCACTTTTGTCCATATCTTCTTGTTTTATATTGTTTTGTTTTTTAATGCCTTATTTTTTTTGGCCTGTTGTTTTTAGAATGTTCCATTTCCTGAATTTGCCTGATTATTTCTGGAGCATTAGATTTATATAAATTTATATCATTAAACATGTTTCCCAGTGATACCATATCTGTGATTTTGTGTACTTCTGGTTACACCATATTACAAGATACCTAGTAGCAACATAAAATTTAAGATCTTTTAATTTATAGGGAGTAGCAGCAAAAATTTAATTGCTTGGATTATCTTTCCCTTTTTCAAATAGACAACGACTGAACGCCCTTTCATTCAGAAACTGTTTCGTCCTGTGGCTGCAGATGGACAGCCACATACACTGGGCGATCTCCTCAAAGAAGTTTGTCCTTCTGCAATTGCTCCTGAAGGTAATGTAATTAGCAACATTAAAACACTTCATTTTCTGTTTTAAATTCTCTTTAAATTTTAATTAATTAATTTGTTTGTTTGTTAGTTTATTTTGGTGCCAGAGATTGAATGCAGAGGGGTTTACCCACTGAGCCACATTCCCAGCCCATTTTGTTTTTTATTTTGAGACAGGGTCTCACAGAGTTTCCTAGGGCCTCCCTAAGTTACTGAGGCTGACTTTGAACTTTTGATCCTCCTTTCTCAGCCTCCCAAGCCACTGGGATTACAAGCATGCTCCTCCGCCATGCTCTGATAAATCCCTTTTTTAATGAAGTAAAATAAGCATACTTAACACTAGTTATTTCAGGAAGAAATTTTCAGTATCTTGTAGGGGGATATTGCTTGTAACAGAAACACTTGCAGTAAAACCACTGATTCTCTTTAGCAAAATAAAATACATTGTTTTAAAATTGCCCTCTTACCATATCTCTGATGCGAGTTCTGGTAGATTTGAAAGGAGGGAAAAATATACACACACATAGAGTTTAATATTCCTTATCTGAAATGATTGGCACCAAAAGTGTTTGGATTTTTCCCCCTGATTTTAGATATTTGCATAAATATAGTGAGATATCTTGAGGATAAAACCTATGATTAAACATCAGATTCATTTATGTTTCATTATTATTCCTATAAACAGCCTGAAGGCCGTTTTTATGATATTTTTCGTGTGCATGTATTTTGACTGACTGTTACATATGGGCAGGTATGAAATTTTCGACTTGTGCTGTTAATATTCTTGCTCAAAACATTTTGGATTTTGGCATTAGGAATGCTCATTTTATACATGATATTCTGGTTTGGGTTTTTTTTTTTCCTTTTTTCCTTCACCTAATCATTACTGCATTCACTATTGATTACATTTATTTATTTATTTGTTTGTTTGTTTGTTTGATTGATTTTATGTGGTGCCAGGGATCGAACCTTGTGCCTCATGCATGTGCTTTACCACTGAGCCACAACCTGCGCCCTAATTACATTTATTTTAAAAAGAGAAATTTTCAGTAGCCTATTCTGCATGAAATTTTATTTTTTATATAGCAAAGAAAGTGTAACTTGATATTTTAAATCCTAGTTGGAAAGAGATAATATTTTAGTAAATATAAAAGTAGTACTTGAAAATGTTGCTTTTATTATGAATATATTTTAAGTTGGGGGATTACAAGGTTATTTACATGTTGTTTAACTGTCCGCACAGTTCAAGAATCTAAGTAAGTGGTTTTTGTAAGAAGTAGAATTAGAAACAGTGGGATTGGGGAGAATGTTGATATTCTACCTAAATGACCCTACAAAAAAATGTGGAGTTCAGTATATGTCATCCTCTCTGTGAGTGTAACATTAGTCAAGTATGCTTACCTAACTGGCATTTCTATGTATATTTAGCACTTCTTAAAAAGGGTCAATGGGAAGGAGAAAGAAGGAGCATCTGAAATGCCATCAGAATTCCTACCAGAAGGGATTAAAGAAATAGACCCGTGATCACTCCTGAAAATTATTGATATAGCAGAGAATTCATTCATTTTAAAAATTATGAATATATTTTTTAGAAGTGTTAATATAACATTTGTTTTCACTAATGTTACATTTTTACTGGATTATATATCCAGTGTTTCTGATGGTCTCTTATACACAGCCTCATATCTCTAATACTAGAATTCTTTCTCTGTACTATTTTCACCTCAAATCATTATTTATAATTAAATCATGTAGTGGTTTACTTTAAGTTGGTTATAATAATACCTTACAATATTATTTCATCTTTACTACTGAGTGACTTTTCACTATTTCAGTTAAATTATTATTTTTGGGTTCAGTTCAGTGACTTTTTTTTTTTTCAGTGACTTTTTTAATACAATACAGGAGTTGTATAAACATTGCCACATAGTGGTTTTAGAACACTTCCATGTCCTCCAAATGTTCTCTTGTACTTATTTTCAGCTAATCTGTGCTGTGTTTACCATTGGTCTGCTTTCTGTTTCTAAAATTTACCTTTTTTTGGATATTTCATATAAATGGAACTGTAAAGTATGTTGTCTTTTGCAACTTAGCATAATTTTTTGAGTTTCATCCATTTTGTGTTCAGTGTGTTTTTATGTATTTATAAATAATCTCTGATGAAATGTCTGTTCAAATCCTTTTCTCAATTTTTCATTTGTTTTATTACTGAATTTTGAGAGTTATTTACATTTTCTGGATAAAAAGTTCTTTATCAGAACTATGTAGGTTTTGTTTTCATCTATGACTTATCTTTTTTCTTTTGCAGAGTAAAAATATTTAATTTTGGTAAAGTCTTATTTATCTTGTTTTTGAAGCTTATTTTATTTGTTAATCTAATAGGTAATACATTTATAAAATTCCAAGATAAAAAAATGCATATGTGAAGGAATTCAGTGAAAAAATTCCCCTCCCCAACTTTTTTTAAATAATTTTTTTTAGTTATATATGGACACAATATCTTTATTTTGTTTATTTATTTTTATGTGGTGCTGAGAATAAAACCAAAAGCCTCACATGTGTGGGGCAAGCGAACTACCACTGAGCTACACCCCCATACCCCCTTCCCAACTTTTATACACCAAACTCTTTAACATTTCCCCTCACTGGAGACAATCAGTGTTGCCATTTTCCTGTACATCTTTATTTTGAATTTAGTTTATAGGAATTTTTGGAAACTTTCATTGATTTGGGAATAATCTTAACTGTTCTAGTTCATTTTTCCAAGTTTCAAGGGAGTTTACTTTTAATCTGCTTGGTGTCTATTTTAGTATATTCTTGAGGACTTGGGAATATAAACTAGTTTTTCCCATGTGAGGTATAATTAAGAGATTAATAATATTTATTGCTGATTTAGATGAGACCCATAGTGATATTTTAATGAATATTAGGGAAAAATGCTTTTATTAATTAAGAGTAATTGAAATTGAAACTTAAGTTTAATATTTAAATGCTACTTTATTGTGTTTTTCTATTTTTTTTAAAACAATCTGCTTTCAAAAATGGGTCACTTTAGGGCTGCAGATATAGCTCAGTTGGTAGAGTGCTTGCCTTGCATGCACATGGCCTGGGTTTAATCCCCAGTAATCCCCCCCCAAAAAAAACACACAAACACACACACAGATCATTTAAAATTTATTTCTGTATAAGATTCTTGATTATTGGGACCATTACAGTGAAACTCAAAAACCTTAGAAGAAAAATGTTCTATAATGATCTATTATTACCCAACCAGTGCAGTTGTCAGCATACACAGAATGATCTGTAATGCTTAGTGAGGATGGTATAAGGGATTCTCTCTTGATAAACTAGTGTTATGTTTAAGATGTAAATTTAACAGTTCTTTTTAATCCAGGACAGGGGACTTACTTAAAATTTTATTTTGTTTCTTTGGTTAACTATGAATTTATAATTTCAATTCACTTTTATTTCATGATTGCCTATTTCTAGATGTTACGTGTATTTGAGTAGCGGAAACTTATTAGAGAAGGGTGGAAAGAAATTAGGAGTTAATTTTGCATTTGACATCATTGAATAGTCATAGTAGAGCCTTCTATTTTTCAGTCTCTTAATTTTTCATCTCTTGGCTCATTAGAAAATTAGGTTTAGAATTCAGATCTTCACCTTCTGGACTGTTGGTTTTTTTTACTTTACTGTGGTTGCCCATTTTCATTTTCTCTTCTTTTTTAAAAAAATACTTTTAGATTTTAGTTGAAAATATCATTTGAAAATACTGGTGTTTTCTTAACTGTTCATTGTGTGATTTTTGTTTAGTACCTAAATGTTACCTGCTATTCTCCTTTAAAGATATTGTTATTCCCTGAGTAATCTTAGGAACCTGAACTTCTACTGTGTTTATTTTGTTTTGTTAGCATTTCTGTATATAATTCTATCCACTCTTTATGTTGAATTTATTAAAATGATAACTGTAAACATCAGTCATATAAATGAAATCAGTCTGATGCCCCTTATCAGAATGTGTTTTTCATGCTCACTTTTGCCATTCCTTCACCCAGGCCAAAGAGTATATATAAGATTAACACAACCTTACACAAAAATGGCACAGGAACGTGTGATGCTATTTATTCTTTAAAAGATTCTTATTCTCTCCTATGTTTCTAGTCTTCCCTGTCTGTATATCCTTTTCTAAGGAACAGTGTGATTTCCCTTGTATTATTTGAAGATGGGGCAGTGAGGTGGCTGATTTTAATCCACACACCTACCTCTTAAACTGTTTATTCTAAAATTGGTACTAAAACAACCTAGTACTTGTCTTTATATAGTGGGATTATGAGCAAGCAGAAGGAAAAACAAAACTGCTTCCTTAAAACTTGGTAAATTTTGTATGAGTACAGTTCTTTTCTTGGGAAAAAAAAGATTTTTTAACAAAACTATAAGAAACAAACATACGCCAGTTATAAAACCTTGAAGGCTATGAAGGCTCATGGCAAAACAGTGAGTCCCTTGTAAACATCTCCCCTCCAAACTGTAAAGTGTTCATATTGTTTGAAGGACTCAGACTTCACTGAAATGACAAATAATACCTAAACTTTTAAGGTTCTCTTGATGGCATGTTTCATTCCAAGAGGGAAAAATATTTTTCCTTACACCCATAGTTTTTCTTTAGAAAAATTTATCTTTGCCTCTTCCTTTTCTCACTTCATGGATATTTTTAGAAAGTAATTGTCATTTAAAAGCCTGTGAAGAATATTCAGAAATACCAAGTCACTGTTTTAGTAAAGAACTGGTTCAGTGCACCTGTAATATTATAAAATGTAAGTATTTTGACACACCTGCACTCTAGTTGAAAGCGAAAGACTTTAAAATTGGGTGTGTGTGGATAAGAACTGACGATCATCACATGATAAAAAGAGAAAGTACTTGTAAAAGTTATGTGGCACCATTGTCTACTACTACCTACAAGAAGTGATTCAGCTGTGAAGGAATTTTTTTTTATTTCATCATATAAAAGTATCATGTACTAATATTTATGAAGACGTGCTTTAGGTCATTGTTCTCATGAAGTAAGTCATGACGAATTGCTTTGTGTGTTTCTTTTTTGATTTGCAAGTGGCTAGGGGAGTTAGCCAAGTTACAGGTAAGAGGAAATAACCAAAGGTGAGCTCAGGTAAATTGTTTTTGTGGTTTCAGCTGTAATTAAAATGACTCAGATCTAAGCCTCTGTACCAGACCTGAGGTGAGATATTTCTTCCTTTGTTCATTATGAAAAACATATATTAAAATATCAGTAACAAAAATTAAAAATCATAGCACTTTGTTTTTATTTTGGAGATTACAAAAGATATAAACTTTGTCTAATCATATTTCATTTCCCAGACTTCTAATATATATGTGTAAGCTAGGATTATCAAATGTTCATTCTCTCTCTCTCTTGCTTTTTTTTTTTTTTTTAGTTGTTGGTAGACCTTTATTTTTATTTATTTATATGAGGTGCTGAAAATCAAACCCAGTGCCTCACACATGCCAGGCAAGTGCGATACCGCTGAGTGATACCACCACAGCCCCTTCATTCTCATTTTTTTAAAATATATTTTAAGGTTCCATTGATCAGTTCTCTGTAAGTATTGGGCTGCTCTTAACCTTATTTTATATTTGATGTTGGACAAGTAGAGCACATGTGTAGGAAAGACTTGTGTTCATGGCAAATTAGTAATTGTTCCCAATATCTTTCCCAACAAGAAATACAGTCCTGTAACCACTTGGTTTCCCCTTTCCATTTTTGGCCTTCTTCCTGAGAATGTATTTACTCTTTTCCCAACTGCAGTTTGACTTTTGGTTTCCATTTAATGTTAAAAATTCAGTATTCATTTTCTTTACGTTGTATATACTATCTTGTGCCCTGGGGATACTAAGATATGTAAATCGTATAATACAATCCCCAGCAATTCAAAGGTTTGGTGTAATTGCAGTGGATAGAAAGATGTACAGTTGTAATATGTGCAGGACTAGGGATATTCAAAGCATATTAGGAACCACCTAGAAATCTTAAATGAAAGATGAGCAGAAATTAGATGAGAAGGAGAAGGGATCAGGTCACATATGCCCACTATAGAATCCCTCATCAGCTAATCAGTTGCTGGTTGCTGGCAGGTAATATGTGGGCTAAAATGTCCCTACTCTGTTTGCTGAGGGAGAAATGTTTTTCAGTCTTTCCCCCATTTACGGCATGAAGTATTTGATAAGATCAGAAATGTTGGCACTGAGGGAACTAAGTGAAGCTGAGGCTGGGAAATTAGAATGCCCCATTTAGGCAGTTTAACTTAAAACTGAAATTACTTTAATTTTAATATGTTTTATGAGAAACCACAGAATTGTAAAAAAAAAAAAGTGGCATGTTCATATTTTTTCTCCTTTGCTGTATATGATTAGATTGTGTGATGAAGTGAGCTAAATGTTGTGATTGATTAATTTACATATAGAAAGCAGTTAGGAAAACAACATGTAAATCTCATGGTCACCTTACAAGGTAGAGCCTCCATGTGTTCAGATAGTATTAAAGCTAGTTGTTTGATGTCTTAGGGTTGTCAGTCATCTGCATGGTGACTCTGAACCCCCAGACAAATTGGCATTTCAGTTTGCAGACTCATGCCATAGAAACATAGGACTGCAGTCCCCCAAACCTCCTCAGGTTGAGTGTTTATGATAAACTAATAATTTTTATAATTTCACTAGTGCTTTTTGCATTCATTTAGAATTTGAATTAAATGAATAGTGTCTTTCTATATCTTCATATGGTTTGAGTTGGGAAATTGTTTTTAATGAATCCAGATTACTCAGTTTATCAAACAAGGATGTTGCCTGTTAACTGTCTCATAATTTGGTTATAGAATTAAATAAACCAAAGGTATTATTGCTGTTAGCCTTCACAGTCCTATCTTTTCCCAAGGTTTTAATATTTGTTTTGTTTTGTTTGTATCTTCCAACGTTTTAAAAATTTTTTTAACAAATAAGAGAAATATGCTTATGAAATTTATGAAGTCAAGTTTTAAGGAAGTTTTGTTTTTGTTCGTAATTCCACTATACAAAATAGTAGTTGGTAATATGGATCTATGATGAATTCTAAATGTGAGCCAATATTGAAGCTACTTATAGAGATAGAATATCTGAAGTTATGGCAAGAGTTACATGCCATTGATTTATTTCTTTAGAAGTTAACTTCTGAACATAATTAGAAATACTAGAACTGTGGTTCTGGTAAAAAAGGAAGACACTTATTTCACTCAAGTATCTCTAGTCATTGCATCTTCTTTATTCAGCTTGACTATCATTATATAACTTGTTAAAATATAAAAACTATTTTAGGCAAGAGGCCATCAGGAGACTATGGCATGCTGTTGGTACAAAGGAAAGTTTTTCATTGAGAAGACTATAAATAGCTTATCATTCATTTATTTAGTGCTGTTGCTATTCTCATGTAACACTGGAAGGTATATTTGTAAATGCACTGAGATAGTGTGACCCCAACACCAAACTGGTTCACTTGGCTATAATGAAAGCCTTCCCTTTTGGCTCAGCACTTTCTGGATCTTACTGTTCTTGGTCCTCATTGATGTGAGTCACAGTGGGAATTCTGAAAGTTTTCAAATATACCCCTTTAGGAGCAAAGATCTGCTAGAGTCATGTTTAACTTTTTTAGGTTAGCTTAAACTGGGTAATTAAGTTTTCTCTTAAATTTGTCATAAATTCTAAACTTAAATGAGTCAAGTTCTTTGCCTTGATTACTTCATTCTCTCTTCATCTCTGTGCTTTTCCCCCACACATGCACCATTGGCTATTCTTGGTGATACAGAATCTCTTAATTTAAGCCCATTTATGTGTCTTTTCTATAATCAAAGAAATAGAAATGATTATTTTCATTCTCCATTAATGGAGGTGATGAGATTACTGGACCTAACAAAAGATGCCTCTGATTTTCCCTCAATTATTGTTCTCTATCTTAATTTCAAGCTAAGTGAAATAACCTACCTTTCCCAAAAGTAGGTAACAAAACTTTTCATGACTACTATTCCATCTTTAGTAACAAAAAGCAAAATTCTCTTGCCAAAATAATATATGCAAACAAGTAAAAGCAAGTCATCACTTCATTAAAATAAGTTTTGTGGGACTTCATTCTGGCCACATATAAGTATGATGGCCAGCTGTGCCTCCTAGCTACTCAGGTGACTAAGGCAGGAAAATCACAATTTTGGGGCCATCCAGGGCAACCTACTGATAAAATTCCTAAAGAGCTGAGAATGTAATTCATTTGTCTAGCATTTTCTAGATCTTATATGCAATCCCCTGTTTGCAATCCCTAGTACTAGAAAAATAGCACAGTTATTACCTGTACTTTAAGTAAAACAATCAGCTTTGTACTTATTCTATAATTCATATTTGACAAATATTAATGGTCCCTGTCATACAGAGCTGGAATTACCGAGTCATTTTGTGAAAGCAAATCCAAAACACTTTGAACCTATGATTTCAAGGTTTTATTATTTTTTTTTTTTTAGTAGCTAAGGCTTAACATCTATTACCTTATTTTTGTTTTGCCAGAATGCTTTTCATGAGTTTATTAAAATGGTCTTATAATCACTTAATACAGTCTTCATTTTACAATTATAATTAACCATATGTGTTTTTAAAAACTGTTTGGTTTATGTTCTCCTCCTCACTAAGAAATATGATTACAAGCAAAAGTCAATATAAGAATTAATTAGACATATTTTGAAATTCTTGTTTAAAAATAATTCAGGATTAATATTAAGTCAAGATTCTGGAAGTATTTTGGGCAAAAATAAGATTTTATACATGAAAAAAGATATGTGAAATATATTTACTGGTATATGTGTTCATTAAACCTGTACAGCTAAGTGAATATAGATCCGGAAGAAGTTAATGTAAGTATTTTTAAATGGGTTTGTAGTTCTCTGATAAACAGCACTCTCCTTCTGTTTGTGATCATAGGATAAAAGCTCTGTAAGCTTGTATATGTTCATTTTTACTGCTACATCATGTAGTGTGCTCTTAAGATTGAGATCTCATTCCCCAGGAAGCATTTCTGTCTAAGATTAATTGCCCTTTTAAAATCAGTGTTTGATGTATTCCTCTGGCTATATCCTGGCTTGGTTTAACCCCCTTTGACCTGACCTCACTGACTATTACCTCCATGGCTGAGTCAAAATCCTTCAGCATGATGTATGCACTTCAGATTTCAGCCTGTGGTTTTTCATGTCAATGGATTCAATTAGTTGGCATTTTACTAATGAATGTATCAGAGGTTAAAGAATTTGTCAGCTAGAACAAAATCGTTCAGACTAGTGGTGATCAAAAAGCTCATCTCTTTGTTTAAAATTCTTTCAGAAGCATTAAATACTTTTCAGAAGCTTTAATTTACTCCCAAATCATAAAATATAGATATAAAGCCACAATACTAACAATGGTTATATCATTTGACTAGCTATTTTCCATATTTAAGTATGAACTTTAATAAAAAATTATCTAATTAAACTGAAATTCTCCTATTAAAAGCTTCTGCCCTTGAAGATATCCATTTCTTTAGCCTCCTTTAAATTGAGATTTCATTGGTCTATTTATTAATTATAAGAAGAAAACCTAAGCATCTCACTAGAAATCAAGTAACTCTTTTTAAAAGAGCTTTAGGTTATATTCCTTGTTGAAATACACTTAGAAATGAGGATACAATGCAGGGATAAAAGCTTATGAGCCATTGGCAATAGAAATCTCTTGACAGGCAAATCATCACATTGTGTAAATTCTCAAATAATAATGTACATAAAATGTGGTGTCATAAATATTTTAAAAGTTTTTTCTCCTATATGAATGTTTTTTGTATTTTTTAAAAGAATCTTTCTTAAAGTCTTTTAAATAGTATAACTTTAAGAAATAGTATAACTATAGTACATTGGGGCTCATTTGACTTCTGCGTGTTTTACTGAATTTAAACATTGAGCACTATGAAATTAATCCAGAGGGTTTACATTGCTTTCAGATTTTTTTCAAGTATTATTTATTATAATCATTGACTGGTTTTGTTGTCTTTTTTTCAACAGTGAAATTGAATCTATAATTTATATATACATACACACACACACACACACACACACACACACACACACACATATATATCTGGTATTAAAAGAATTAACTTACTCCTCTAACTGTAAATTTAAGAAGAGAATTGTAGACTCTTTGCCTTTTGGTAGCAAATCATGACCTTCTTAAAACTTGTCTTCTGTCCTGATTTCCTTGATAAATAATATTTTTGACACCCTGGAAGGTGTGGTAAAGAGAATCACTTTACTGAATATCTACCATGCTCAGGCCCTGTAATAGACTCTACCAGGTTCTTTGCTTGCGTATCCCATACAGCCTTAGAGATTAGGATTTGAAACTATCAGTCTGTGATTAGACCTCTTTTCTTCCTCATTTATATTGTATATTACTGTATTCATTGCATTACCTATATGTAGGCAACAATTTTACGTATAGGTAAGATTTTGCTGATATTTTAAGTTAGTAATTTTCATTAGTGACCTGTATATATCATGTGATATACTTATTGTAAATTACTTCCTGATTTTTATTTAATTATTCTTGTTTCTATGTGTGATTCCTATCATTCTACTCATATAACCAAAATATGTCTGAATTTACTTTTATTCAAATGAAATAATTCTAAAATTGTTCACTTTAAAATAGGTACTGGTTTTTTAAAGTGCTATGTGGACACTCTACAAAATAATGAAATATACTATTTTAAATTGTCAGAGAATACAAAGAATGTCTAAAAGAAAAAAACCGGTTGCAGATTAAAGGAAAGTAGAGAAATAGAAATTGAATGCAATGTGAGAGTCCTTCTGTGTTTGTGTATCACCCAAAATTCATACATTGGAAACTTAATCCCAAATACAAATGTGCTGGAGAGGTCAGTCCTTTAAAAGGAACAGATTGACCCTGCTATAAAGGGCTTGCAGGAATGGGTTCTCTCTCTTGCTCTTCTACCTTCTACCATATGAAGACATAGCACAGAAGCCCACACCAGTGCCAGCACCTGGAACTTCAGTTTCCCAGCCACCAAAACTATAAGAAATAAATTTCTGCCAGGCACAGTGGCGCACGCCTGTAATCCTAGCTGCTTGGGAGGCTGAGGCAGGGGGACTGGGAGTTCAAAGCCACCCTCAGCAATGGCAAGGCACTAAGCAACTCAGTGAGACACCCTGTCTCTAAATAAAATACAAAATAGGGCTAGGGATGTGGGTCAGTGGTCGAGTGCCCCTGAGTTCAATCTCTGGTACCAAAAAAAAAAAAGGAAAGAAGTTTCTGTTTCTCATTAATTACCCCAGTCTCATATATTTTGTTAAAGCAACACAATGCAGTAAGACAATACTAGACTGAATTTGAGGGAAAAAAAATATTACTGAGATGTTTGGTTAAAATTTGAATATGGACTACTTAATAGTATTATATTATCTCTTAATATAGATAACTGTAGTGTGATTGTGTTAAGTAAAATCTATTAGAAAATATTCACTATAAATTTGAAATTATATCAAAGTTACTCCTAACAAATGACATGTATTAAATAAATAGAACTAGTTTACTAGATTACTATCTGAAATGTTTGTCTAATTTAAAATGTGTTAAACTAACTTTAAAAATAAAAAAAACCCAGAGTGATGCTCACCTGAAATCCCAGCAACTTTAGAGACTAGAGCAGGAGGATTGCAAGTTCAAGGCCAGCCTCAATAGTTTAGCAAGATCCTATCTCAAAAATAAAAATGGAGGGGATAAAGCTCAGTGTTTGGGAGCCCCTGGGTTTATTCCCCAGTACTGCAAAATATATATTATGTAAAATAGCCCAAGTAGAGACTGGAGTTGTAGCTTGGTAGTGATCCTTGCCCGGTGTGTCCTGTACCACGAAAAAATCAAAACAAAACAATTTAAAAAAAAAAAAAAAAAAAAGCCCTGACTAGGAGAGGAATACAGTAACATTTTTTCTCCTGAGTCATTTACTTTGTAGTGACATGTTTCTCATTCCAGGTACTAAGTTCTAGATCCCCATTTTGAAACAAAGACATATTTACCAAAAACATAGTTTACTTTAGCAGTAGCAAGTGTTTCCTTTATATTATTTAGAAAAAAATTAAATATACATTGTTTATTGTTCGTTTTTGTTAGTTCAGATATTGCCAAATTGTCTGGTCGTGCTTTGTTAATATTATGGTGGTATGAATTAAGGTGGTAGTATATATACTGCTTGGTTTACCTGGAAATGTCATTTACTTTTTGTTGTTTTAATAACCAAAGCAGTCTTTACAAGTTAAGCTCTTCTACATAGTAAGTAAAGGTAGCCATCGGAAACCATTCTTGGCTGGGCATGGTGGTCCATGCCTATAATCCCATTTACTTGGGAGGCTGGGGCAGGAGGATCACGAGTTCTTGGGCAACTTAGTGAGACTTCTTGGGCAACTTAGTGAGACCCTGTCTCAAAATGCAAAGAAATTGGGGATGTAGTTTGTTGGTAGAGCACCTTTGGTTTTATTTAATCCTCAGTACCTCCACAAAAAAAAAAAAAAAAAAAAAAAAAAAAAAAAAAAAAAAAAAAAACTCAACTATTTTCAAAACAATTTGAACTGAATTGTATATTCTACCAGCAACAAAATTGTCCAAGCTGTGAAAACATTTTTCTCTAGCCAGGATTTTTTTTTTTTGAAACATTTCAAGCAAATAGAAGAGTTGAAAGAATAGTATAATAAATACCCATATATCTAGTACATCTGTATGAAAATGTTTATTGAGTAATTATTATGGACAGGCGCTGTACTAGCCAGTTGAGGCTGCAGTGATGAGTAAGAGAAACTTAGTAGATTCAAGGGAACTGCTATCCCATTCTAAGAATCCCACTGCTTACAATTATGTTGAGGGAAGTCAGAAAAGATAAATACAGGGGAAATATTTGGACATATGTAGACAGTGACAAAATGTATTTCACATCCTAAACTGTTCTGTTTAGAGATATGACAATAAAGTTAGTCTTTTGCCTTTCTACCACACTGCATCAGTGGATTTTATGGAATATTTTATCTGCTTTCTTTTAAATGTTGCTTTGGGCACAGTGTTTTGGATATTGAATTGCTGCTTGTATCTTCTGTTTAAGAAGTTCTAAAGGTGACTGGCTTAAGAAAAAAAAAACTTTACACTTTAAGAACTTTTACACCACTACTCTTTCATTTTTTGACTCAGTGCT
The DNA here is from genome assembly GCF_964194105.1 of Spermophilus citellus. NCBI lineage: Eukaryota > Metazoa > Chordata > Mammalia > Rodentia > Sciuridae > Spermophilus > Spermophilus citellus. The sequence continues at coordinate 114,053,018 of NC_138186.1, read as the reverse complement.
AAGTAGGAGGAAGATTCTGAGAATATTGAAATAGTTCAAAGAAGCATATATTAAGAATATAAAGAGAACTATACCAAAAAAGTTTTCAAATGTTCTAAGAAAGATTTAATACAGTAAAATCTTGGCAATCTAGAACTTGCAAAGAATGAATCATTCTAAATAATTGAGGGCTTGTCTGTTTAAATGCTAATTTTAAAAAGTCTTCCCAAAGTACTAATAATATACATTCTGTAGTATCCTGTATCAAGCTTAATTTTTATTTATAGATGACCCATGCCATTATTATCAAAACCAATCATATTAATGCTGTGATCATAACTGTAAAAAAGTATCTAACAAAGTCTGCTAGAAAAATCGAAATGATTAAAGCATTTTTAAGACTAGTGGCATACAAGGTGATATGTTTTCCTAAAATTGAGTTAAACTATAACACAGTACCTTGGGGGTTTGTTTATATTGTTTATTTGGTTGTATTTAGAATTGGTGGTGTATTTGTTAGGTTTTTATTTTTGTATTCTTTTTTTGTCAACTCTTATGTTTTTGTGTCCTCTATTAGACTGTCACTTCCTAGGACTGTGCTACCTCTAATAGGAAGTCTAAATATTTCTTTAAAAAGACCTTGTTTCAGGTACCAACCACGCCATTATTAGCACACATCCTCTTGCTTCTTTTGCCCAACATAATAGTACTAGGATTGGAAAGTCATTTTGTGTAAAGCAGAAGGGAAAAGTGGAGTATTTCTTCCTCATTGAGTTCCATGAATTCCCCTTTTTTTAATTTTGCCTTCTATCTCCAGGAAGCTGAGAGATTTTGTGTCTTTTTTTAAATTAATATTTTTATTTATATATGACAGCAGAATGTATTACAATTCTTATTACACATATAGAGCACAATTTTTTGTATCTCTAGTTGCATACAAAGTATATTCACATCAATTTGTGTCTCCATACATGTACTTTGGATAATGATGTCCATCACATTCCACCATCATTTCTAACCCCATGCCCCCTCCCCTCCCTTCCCACCCTTCTGCCCTATCTAGAGTTCATCTATTCCTCCCATGTTCCCTCTCCCTACCCCACTATGTGACATTGTGTTTTGAAGAGACCAAAAGCAGACTCAACAAGAGTTATGTTAAAAGAGTAAAAGAAAGCTTCTTAGTTTTTTTGCTTTTTGTTTCTTGGGATTTTTTCTTCTTTTCCTTGGAGGAGTTTGGAGTTTCCTTTCTTTGTTTTCCTTTTATAATAGAGTGTTTCTGTTTCTGATTATTATGAAAACAAAAATATAATCTTATATTTAAGTATAAATAAAATTTGAATTTATAAGAAAAGCGATTCCTATGTCCTTTAAAAAAAAATACCTTTGTTTTACTGATCTATTTATTTTATTTGGTGCTGAGGATCAAACCCAGGGCCTCATGTGTGCAAGGCAAGTGCTCTACCACTGAGCTCCAACCCCCATTCCTGTATCTTTTAATTAGTGAATGGGTATTAACAAAAATCAATCAGGTTTCATGACTCTTAAGACAGGAATCCCCCAGACTCTTAGTTCCTTCTGATTAAAACTTTAACTGTTGTTCTAATATTGTCTCTAACACTTCTTGACTTATACTTGGACACTTTACTGAAAATCATCCAAAGCTCCGGTCTGGTTTATTCAATATCTGAAATGCTGATCTCATTTCTTGATGATTTCTAGTCACATTTGTTTTACATTTTTAAAATATACATGGACAGACTGCATGTACTTGTCATTTTTAATCCCCATATATAATTTTTAATGTGTGACTACAATAATTTGGTCAGTGAGTATTTTCTGTTTTCTCCACTATAGTTTCACTAACGTCAGTCTTAGGTAAGCACAGTAATTAAGAAAGAATGAATACTTTCACATATAGCAACAGAATTTTTATCAGAATTCATTGTAACCCTCAGGTTTCTGTTTTGGGTGATACATATTGCAACATGTGAACTTTCTCCATGTCTGCATTTCCTGTTCAGGGGACAAAACAGGTTTAAAATCTATTTAATTCACTAAAGATTTGGAAAAAGCAACAGATTATTTTTTCTTCATTCGTTTTGACTCCTATTGATTATTGTTGGATTTCTTTCTTGGAATAGATGGGGAAAGAAGGAATCAAGTGATGATTCATGGAATTGAGCCAATGTTGGAAACACCTCTGCAGTGGCTAAGTGAACATCTGAGTTATCCGGATAATTTTCTTCATATTGGCATCATCCCCAAACAAACAGAGTGAAGCACCGACTCCTGGTCTGGAAGGAATTGCCCTGAAACAGGATTTACCAGAGCATGTCACTCTTTGATTCAATCAGGTTTGGTGGAGGCAACCTGACCAGAAACGCTTTGCTGCTGCAAGCCAAGCAGGAAAGAGATTCCATGTCAGATAAGGCAATTGGGCTGGTCTTGCTTTGCATCACCACTGCTTTCCTCCACTGCCGTCATTAAACCTCAGCTTCAACGTGAAAGACTTAACAGGGCCACTGCAGGTCTTCTGTTTTCTTGTAAAATATAATGAAGCTGAAACCTTTGGCCTGAGGAGACAATGGAAATATGTGCCACTCAGTTTGTATTTCTGATTAACAAATAAACAGGGGTATTTCCTAAGGTGACCATGATTGAACTTTAGCTCAACAGAATGGAAACATTGGTTGAATTTTCAAGAGAATTAGGCTTAAGAAAGTAAAAGAGAAATTCTGTTATCAATAACTTGCAGTAATTTTTTGTAAAAGATCAAATTACAGTAAACCCATCTTTCCTTAATGAAAATTTCCTATGTTTACAGTCTGTCTCTTGGTATGCAAACAATCTTGTACTTTGATAATGAACAGTGAGAGATTTTTAAATAAAGCCTCAAAATATGTTTTGTCGTTTAGTAACGTACAGTTTTGTCACTTTTCATGTACTTTCTGATTCCCATACAGTAAATCACTTTTTATTCTGTTTCCATTTTTTCATTGGCATGGGGTGGATACAGGGCATAGGATAACTTGTCTCAGGAGCTATCATAGAACTTATTGCTGCCTATTTTAAAACCTGTGTTCTCTATCACTGAAGCTATAAACAATGTTAAATGTTTATCTTTGCTGTTTGGTTTATCAGTGTAAACCTGTCAAATCATAGTACGCTAAGCATCTGTATGAAATAATTTTGCATATTTGGAAAAATCCATTCCTTTTCATCATCTTGTTTTTCTTGGGCTCCAGGACTAATATTTAACTGTGGTCCCCTGGCAGCCAATCTTTGAAGTCTGAAGATTACCTATCTCTTGACTGCAGTAGCTTTTCCTTAACTTTACCAAAAATATCCAGATGTTACTGGAGTTCGCATCCACTATAAGGAAAGTTTGCTGCACTTTGTCATAGGCTGCTGGGATTCTACCAACTAAACATATTTGTGTATTACCATTGATTTCTTGTGAGTAGCTTGCTGTCCATATTGAATGTGAATGCATTTGAGTATGCTGAAAGACACGTATTATCATACAAGAATGGTTTTAGATTACCCAATAAAAATGAATGCTTTTCTTATAAAAAAAAAAATTATATGATTGTTGAAATGGGATCCTGCTAGTGCTTATTGTTTTCTTTTTCCTTTTGTGATTTTTACTGCTTTTTAGTAAATTTATTCACAGAATGAGATAAAGTTGACTGGCCAAAGATCAAATATTCTGGAATAGAAATTATAAGGCACAATCAAAAAGAATAACAAGAGGTATCAATTGCAGAAAAATAGACAAAGAAATGGCAGATGTAAATAAAATGAGAAGTGTCATTTTAGGAGAGGCAGGAAAAAAATACCAATGTTTGAGTTATGTAAGGAAAAAAAAAATCCACTAACTTGTATTTTTGTAAAAGAGGTTGGTCTGAATATGATTGTTCACATTAAAAGTGTTTGTTCGTCTATTCATTTGGGGATTTTCCCCCTTGCTGTTTTGACAGACTGAAGTGAGCTTCACTGAGCAAAAGGATCAGAATGCCAGGGAGTGCTAAGTGGTGGTAAAATGTGGTAAGAATGGCAAACCATAGTAGTTTTCCACAGATGAGGCCAGTGTGAGATATTTGCAGTGGACTCCAGTGAGCTACTGGCCTTTATTTCCAGATATGAAAGTAAATTTTGTCAAGCCATTTCCCATTTTTGTGTAGTTGTTCATTATAACACCAGCATCATAACATTATTCTATAATCCCAGATAAGTCTACCCTCCAATGCCCCAGAGGAAGAATAAAGTGAAAACTAGTGCTGGCTTAAATGTCTACTTTTTCCTCTTAAATATTTGACTATTTATGTTTGATGTTTTATTAAAAAATTTAGTAAATGTTGTATATGTGTTTATTTCTAGAAATTAGAAATGAAATTTATATAAAACATTGATCATTGAAGAAACTAAAAACTATTGGCATTGTCAACTAAAAAGGAAGAGATTCAGACTAATAAACCTTTGCTTATCCTTCATTATGTTAATATTCATTTAGATGGCCTCAGTTCTGACCACGAACAAAGTTGAATTGATTAGCACTATGACTTCGTTGTGTATCTAAATACTTGCAGTGACTTGTTCATAATTCAACAAAATTGACCTAATGATATTTATATAAGCCACATTCCGGTCAGAGTATGTGGGAGATCATCCACAAAATGGCTAGTCTTATGTTAATCACTTTGAATGGAAAATAAATTGATCATTTTCTAAGATAACTAATATATATATATATATATATATATTAAGATTTGACATTGAATGACAATAATTTTTAATGGTTATCTTTCTGGGTATTTCTTTTAATAGACTATTTTCAGGTAACTCTTTCTTCCTTTCAATTTTCAGAAATTTGGTTCGTATGGGTCATGCCAGAAAATGACAGCCCCACCTTTTATTTACCACACTGTTGCTATTTAGGTGTGAATTGGGTTTCCTGTTACATGAGCCACATAATTCAAATACAATTGTAAAATCTTGGGATATGATGCGGAAAATCAAATGTGACCATATTTAGGAAAATTTGGACCCATTCATAGATAATCACTGGGATGGCATCAGTTCCCATACCTGTTTGTCTCTTTAGTTGTCATCCTCTCGAGTTTTCTAAATATATTCTCCTGATCTGAAAGTATTAAAAATTACAGGGGTGGTAGAGAGAAAAAGAGATAAGCATGCCTCTTTTCAGATGAGTTGAAGTTAAATGACACTGTGTACTTAGAGGTTCATTGAACTTTATGATGGTGCTGAAGTGATACGCATGCATAGGAATTACACTTCACATTTTTGTCTTTTGGTCTTTCTCAAGCTAGCGATATTGGAGGAGTACTCCCTTAAGCTGGGCATAGAGACAGAGCTGCAGTTCCCTGTGGGTTTTATGATCTGAGGATAAACAACCCGTATTCTGCCGTGTATTGTGTTGCGAAGCTATGATATTTAATAGTATTCACATGATTTTCAGCTTCCTAATCTACTGAGTTGGTTTGTATAAAACTTTTTACATTGGTATAAAAATTCATTTACTGTGTAGCCTCAGAACAAAAGGATCCTTCAGATCCTATCAAATACTGTAAACTTAATTCTCCAAACATTAGCAAATATAGCACCACTATGAAATCTAGTAGGCATAATACAGTCGATGTAGAGTGGAAGAATCAATTTGTAGGTCCTTTAGGTAGCTCATTAAGTAGTATTTTTTTAAAATACTGAACCATTTTTGTTAATTTAGAATGTGTGAGAATGGTAGTGAATTAAAGACAAATCGGTATTTAGGGATGTCACTGTGCTTTGACATAACTCTTGATTGCTCTGAAAGTGATTAGTTTCACTTCTGTAGCTTCCCTACCTCTAAATCGTAAGGATACAACCAGGCCTTTTCCTTTGTTTTCCTTGGTTCTTGGTGGAGGATTTAGCAGATAGTTGGTGCTTAGGAAATGTGTATAAGAAGAAAAATGAACAATTAATGGCATTTTAAAATTGGTCTTATGTTAAAATTACCAGCTATTAAAAATAGTAAAAGCCATGTCATTTAGAAATCAATATACAAAGTTCAGTTAGTTCAGGTTGGCATCACTGATGAAGACATGCTTACTCAAACTGGCTACTTTCAGTAGGAACCACTGTGGACCAGATCCTTGCGTCAGTCCACATTCATTTTAGTTGTAGTGTAGACCGCAGCACATATCTTCTGTTTCAACATCACTCTAATTTAAGCAGCCCCTCAAGTTTGAGCTATTCTCACCAAGCATCTGGAGGTATTTATTAATTCTGACCTTTTCATAAATGAGTAGTTAGGTCTTGATTTTGCTTCTAAGACTCTGAAAATGAGAGTTGTTTGATCCATCATTTCCCAATCTTTCTTGACTATACAGTCTTTTTCTCCCCTAGTCTCAAAACATCCTATTGAACTATAATTGGGAAAGAGGATAAATCTTATTCCTCTCTTTCTAGTTATTTGAAAGAAGCTCCCAAGCTTCTGACTCATCTCCAGTTTGTAGTCTTGTCTGTTTCTACATCCAGATTTTCCCATTTTGTTAGTTTTGTCACTCTGAAATTCATCTAGCAATATATGCCAAGTAATCAGTGGCTGGAGGAAAAAAACCTTCCCAATTCTTGGATGAGACTTCTGTATTTGTGTGTGTGATGGTGGGGATCAAACTCAGGATCTCATCACTGAGCTGCATCTCCTGCCTCAAAGGTTAGGTATAAGAGTATAAATAAAATGTGAATATTTATTCTCAGGGAGTCACCATAAATCTAGCCAACAGAGCCCTGGGGCTGAAAATCACCAAAAGCCCCAGTTGGAGCACAGCTAAAGTCCAGTAGAAGGGGTCTGACTTCACAGGTGAGTGGCACTGGCACATGCAGCCAAGATTTCTGATTTCTAGCTAGATACTGTAGTGATTTGGAATATGATGACTGTCTTTTTGATTTGTCTAGTGCATATTTTTCAAATATGTTGGTGGAAGTTATATATAAGTTGATTCTGATGTTCATGTTATTCAACTATTGGATTTTAGGTTTGTTTTACAGATATAATAATTTACTGACTTACAAATTATATGATCTCTGTGATTTTGTGCAGGGCTAGGGAAATTTTTCATCCCATGACTACCAGCCTTTTTCTGGGTATACCTACTTAACCACATCCCCCTTAAAATTTTGGTAGTTCATTCTCAATGCCTTCTAGACTTACTTTTGTCATTATTTTAGAATTTGTTGTATAATATGAAATATCAACCTATCTTGAGGTCTCTGACTGTAAGGATGCTGGTAATCACCATTCTAGATGGAACAAAGCCCATGTTATTCTTAGAGGAGAACATTTAGAAAATCTTGGTAAAACCAGTGCTAATTGCTAGTCATGTTTTAGGCATATTCTTGATTTTATAGTATTCTGTGTGATATGCTTATTCAACATTTATTAAGCAAATAGGGTTGGGTGTTTTAGAAAGAAAAAGATGATCTCTGACCTTAAGATACCTCTACAAGAGGAGAGAAGTGGGTTGGGATATATACAGCATAAAATTTGGGAACTTCAACCAGAAAGGTACAAAAAAAGAACTGAGAAAATAGAGCTGAGAGATGATTTACTTTGAGCTAACTTAGATGATACCTTGCTTGACTTCAGTATCATTTGAAGTTGGTCACACTGTGCTTCATTTTTCAAATACTTTCTTCACTGGATGCCATAGCATCCTAGTTTTCCTCTTACCTCCGTTGATTCTTGTATATATATATATTAGTTGTCAATGGATATTTCATTTATTTATGTGTGGTGCTGAGGATTAAACCCAGGACCTCACACATGCCAGGCAAGTGCTCTACCACTGAGCTACTACTCCACACCCCACCGCTCCGCCCCTGTTGATTCTTAATTCCTAAATGTTAAAATATCCAGGGCTTAGGCTTTGTTACTTTTTCTTTAACTGCACTTAGTACTTAAGCTCATCACACAGTTTTTAACACCCTGCGTGTGTTCTCTCCAATATTAACCTCTTCTGGGCTCCAAATGTAAATAAATCAGCCTCCTACTTGACATCTGTGTCATATATGTAATAATTCAATTTGAGGGATCAAAGCAGGACTCTTTGTCTTTTTACCCTCAAACTTGTATCTCTTCCATTCTTTTCTGTTTAATAAATGTTACCCAGGAGTCAAGTTTTAGTTCCTTTCTCACCCATTCTATATCCATCAATAATTCCTGATGAGTCTACCTGATTCCATCTGTTTACTACATTTCCTGCTGCTATGGCTAAGCAATCAGCCATCATCTCACCTGAACTATTACAGTAGCCTCCTCTTGGTCTCCCTGCCCCATTCATGCTCCCCTTCAGTCTTCAACATATAGTGTATTTTTTTTAACTAGTTGCACATGATAGTAGAATTCATCTCACTCTGGATTTATATATTTGTTCATGGCTATGTAACTAACCATCATTGAATGCTTATAGCGTCCTAGACACTGTTTTAAGTGTTTTTCAAGTGTTATTTTATTTCAAAACTATATGAGACAGATACTAATATTATCCCCATGGAGAAACAGGCGTGGAACAATTCGGTAACTTTCCCAGCATGATGAAGAAAGTGACAGCAGGTCACACCCAGGCAGAATGGGTCCAGAGTACTCCCCTCACTTCCTGCAGGTGGCTTGACTTACTTTTGGTCTCAAAACAGACTTAGTTCATTCCACATGGGGAGGGATGCTCTTCTCTTTGTCCCCATATCTCTAACAGTGTCTAGGACAGCACAGAGGCTTATTGAATATTCATTGAATGAATCTGTTTTCACAAGTGAGCGGGTTAGGAAAAGCTTGCTTAAAGAAGTGGCTTTGGACTGATCTTAAAGGGAAAGAAAATAAATTGACAGAACCGCATGAACAAAAGTTCAGAGGGCAGGTTGTTTAGCCGGGCTGGCACTTAAGTCACTCATAGGAGAAGGGGGAATTTGATAGAAAAGATTGATTCTAACAAGATTATAGAGAACCTTGACTAGCAGGTTAAGGAGATGAAATCTTATTCAATATACAGGAAGAGCTGCTGAACATTCATAGTAGTTATATCAGAGCAATCATTCAGGGTGCCAAGTGGTGGCAGTGTATGGGGAGGTTTGGAACAAGCTTAGTCTAGGAGACAATTGAGAGAAAGACCCTGTAATTAATAATCCAGTGGTAGCATAGCAGCAGAATGCTTTTTTTTTTTTTTTTTTTTTTTAACTAGAACTTTACTCAAACATCCAGGAAAATGGCAAAGAGAAGCTTCTCAGGAGCAGGACAGCCTGGTCAAAAGTTGGTCTGCCAGACCCCCTTGCCTGCTATCACAGCCACTCAAACCTATGAGTTCTTAGTCCTCAGACAGCTGAACACCTCTGACCTGGATCTGTTGGAAAAAAGTGTGATGAATTTCCAACCAAAGGAAAATAGTGTTAAAAGTAGAAAGGGACATGGAAGAGAAAATAGGAAATAACAATATGAAAGAATTGAGAGGAAGAAGTCTAAGGTGATGCAAAATCTATGAAACTGGGAAATTCATTTCCCAAATTAGAATGTAGGGGCTGGGGTTGTGGCTCAGTGGTAGAGCGCTTGCCTAGCACAGGTGCAACTCTGGGTTTGATTCTCAGCACCACATAAAAATAAATAAAATAAAGGTATTGTGTCCGATTACAATGAAAAATAAATAAAAGATAGTTGGAGAAAACAGTTGTGATGTGCATAGTTTTGAAGCAGAATTAAGAATTCAAATTTGAGATGTTAAGACACACTGGTTCTCAGTGGTGCCCACCTATGCTTATCATCTATGGGGCTGCTTGCAAAACTAATTCTCCACCCTTTCCTGCCAATCTGTTCAGTTTGTTTGAGCAGGGACCAGGTATCAAGATTTGTTTACCACCACACAAGTGGTTCTAATTGGCATCCCACCTTGAAGATTCACTACAAAAAGATCTTTGTATAGAATCCTTCAGTGAGCACTGTCAGCCCATGAATTAGACCGAAGCCCATAAGAGAGATCAAGGCTGGAAATAGGTTGAGATGTGAGTTGGAACCAAGGGTTTGGTGTGACATTGAATCAATCACATTCACACCAGATGCTTCTCTCCATCCTCCCTGAAGAGTACCTTGTTTGTGTTGCTAACATCGATTGCCTATTACCACCGCCTCGTGATTGGAGTCCCTACATCCACGTCTTTCCCTTCTATGCTCTTTTCCCTCTGGCAGCCAGAAAAAAATCATTGAAATTTTCAGGTTATGTTCACTTTCTTCTTTGCTTGAAATCTATTATTATTATTATTATTATTATTATTATTATTATTATTATTAGGATTGAACTCAGTGGTACTTGACCACTGAGCTAGATCCCCAGCCCCAGCCCAATTTTGTATATTATTTAGGAGCAGGGTCTCGCTGAGTTGCTTAGCGCCTCGCTTGTGCTGAGGATGTTTTAAACTTATGATCCTCCTGCCCCAGCCTCCTGAGCCACTGGGATTATAGGCATGTGCCACCATGCATCGCTGCTTGAGATCTTGACATGACTTCCTAATGCCTTTAGGATGAAGTTCCAAATTCTTATCACAATAAAGGGTTTGCCTGTTTTAACCTCTCCCTACTAGACTTTTTTCCTAATTTTCTTCCTTTTCCCTATCCTCAAAAGTATGAAGCTCTCAATAAAAATTCTGGTCTTTACTCTTTCTTCTCCCTTAAATGTGTGTCCTCCCCACCATTTCTGATTAATTCTTACTCACCCTTTCTCTCAATTCCTCAGAATTCCCTCTCCAACTGGCCAACCTTTTCCTGGTAGGGTCGCAAGATATGCTGATATAAATACAAGACACTCAGTTAAAGCTGAAATAACTTTTTTAGTGTAACATATCCCATGCAGTATCTGGGTCATATTCATACCAAAAAGAATTTGCCATTTATCTGAAATTAACTTTCTAACTGGAAGTCCTGTGTTTTATCTGGAAATGTGCCTAAACTAGATTTAGTTATACTTTCCTCTCACTCCACTTGTATTAATTGTTCCATACCTATGTTTCTTAGTGAGCTATAAGCTCTGTGAGGGCAGGGACTGGATTTTCTTTGTTCAGCAACCCCTAACACAATGCAAGGGCATATTATAGATGCTTGATTAATGTTTATTAGATGAATGAAAGCAATATGAGACCATCAAGTTCTAGAGAGGACGGTGCTGAAGATACTAAGAAGTTTCTTGCATGCAGATGACTTTGTAGTGGGAGTTGGGGAGGAGCAACAGATAGAAAAGGTGTAGAATAGAAAATACAGGGACCTTAGGCTAGTCTGAGAGGACTGCCCTTGCGTGAGTGACAAAAAAACAGGAAGAAGGGCCGAGCCTAGAGACAATAGAGCCAAAGAAGAAAATTCACAAACTACACAGGGAGGTAACAGGGACCAGGACTTTGAATTTGGCAATTAAGTGCTTTGGATATTTAAGAGAGTTGTTTTGGGTCTGGGCTCTCAGGTTGCTGAGAAATTTAGTGATGAAAGGAGAGAGATAAGATTGTAACTGAGTCCTTAGTGCAGAGAAATGTGTGCATATTTTACTTGTCAGGGAGACCTATCCTTGGTGAAAAGGAAAGAACTAATGGGAAATGAGGGTGATTATCCTTGGGGAGAAGGATGAATGGATTAAGAAGAAGAATGTTTTCACAAGTTAGGAGCATGTGAGCTGTGGCAGTCATTCTTGTTGTTCTAAAACAAGTCACATTGCCCTTCTGTTGCCTGATTATACACAGTCTGCTAAGGACTAAAACCTGAATTTGAACTACTTTCCAAGCCTAGAGCTTCTTCTATTTAATAGGCATGTTTGAATGCACATTTTGATTGATTGGTGGGATGGAGCCTAAGGTTCTACACCTTTTTTTTTTTTTTAAGTTGTCAATGGGTCTTTATTTATATTTGGTGCTGATAATCGAACCATGTGGTTCATACATGCTGGGCATGGCACTCTACCACTGAGCTACGACCCTAGCCCTTGGTCTTAGTTCTTCTGGTTTCCATGAAACTTTTTTTTTTTAACAACAGTTGAATATAAAAGCTTTATATTTGACTTAACTTTACAGTAAATTCCACATAAGAAAAACTAAACCTCCTTTCAGTTAGTTGAATTGTGATTGAAATACATTCTTGTATTAATAACTCAAAACTCTTAGGTGTACCTGAAGTATTAGTCTCTCAATACTAAGCAAGGAATTTATCTTTGGAATTTGAAACTAGATTGCCTTGGAATGTGAAAAAATAGAAAACTGCTTAAAAATAGAATGTGATCTTGATGAAATACTTATTGGTAGTGAATTACTAATCAGTTATTTGAGGATGTATTGTTGGTTGATTCAAAGGGACTTGAGAAATATTCTTTTTGAACATTTTGTGGATGTTAGTATGATTCATTATTAATGGTTTAGAAATGCTTTCAAAGTGTTTACATTTAATAAATGCTTTTTACAGAAAAACACGTGTAATTCAGGTATGCTATTTACAAAATAATTGTAGGATTTTTTTTCAATTAACTTCTAATTTAGAATGTATAAACTGCAACAAATATCTTCCTTGTTCAATCCCATCAGCACTTCATGTAAAATCTCATTCGAAGATGACATTAAATCAAGGACTTCACAGGCTGAATCCCCATTGCCTCCCCATGTGCTAGGTCTCACAGAAAGCAAAAGACTCACAAAGAATCCAAGCATAAATTTTTAGAGAGAATTTATTTTAACCTGCAGCCAAAATTCAAAAATTGTCTTCCTCTAGACTCATTCTTTGTAATTTTTTCATTTCAAACATGTAGTACCTGTACAAGATTCAAAGTTTTCACGAGTAAACCATGGATCTCTCTCTCCTGGTCCCACTTTTGTGCCTCCTCCATAGCACTCCCCTCTGTTAACCAGTTTCTTCTGTATACTTAGGGAACTGCTGGCATTTGTGACATATGTGTATTCCTGGGCACATGCACACACACATAGATAGGGTTGTGATACTATACTTGATGTTCTATGTGCCTTTTTCCACTATATATATCTGAAATTATATATGTTCTTATTGATAACTGTATAATTGAGTATGGTTTTCCATAGTTTTTTTCCCCAAAGTTTGAATTTTTTTCATTAACATTCAAGTGAATATGTTTAACATTTAGGACCAATTAAGTAGGAATGTCTATAGATGCCTATGGGGCAATTCAGCCTCCCTCTAAACTGTCTCCTTACACTTTCAGAGGCCATATGGAAAGCTTTGAAGTTTTTGCCAACTTCATTCAGCTCTACAGTGCTGTCAGCCCCTTCTGGGTTTCATGAGACCCTAGAAAAGAGCTTGGGAGAAGATACCATTTACTCCTGGTTGTCACCAAACCTATTGTCAAGAGATGTTTCAAAGAACTAAGTTTATGTCCTAACACTTCCATATGTATGGGTGAACATTAGTGCCATTCAAAACCATCCTAACATCTGCATGTTTTCCAGAAGGTCTCTAATGATGCAGACTTAATCAGCCTTTAAAATATGCAAATCGAGTAGATACCTGGGAGGCCTAACATAACAAAAATGGTTCTGGTGTTCAATGGTTCTGGTAGTCGGCATCCCTTGTCTGTATTCGGTCTATGACACACACATTTAAACATTTGCTGTATTTCTGGCTCAGTTCTAGGTACGAAAGAGAAATTAAAAGGTCTCTGTTTTCATGGAGCTCACATTCAGTGGGAAATATCCAATACCACCTTACCAAAACCAACCAGCCCTTGACGTTCTCATTAACATTTTCTCTCAGATCTTTCCCTCCTCTCACCTGGCCTCCCACACCTTACCCTTTCACATCAACCTGTAAACCTGGGTGCCCTTCTTTGTCTATATTCATCTTCCAAGTGTTTTTAAATGTTTGTTGTGCCCAACAAGATTTGAAGTGCTTGGTGGGTACTCCATAAAACCAGCTGAATGAAGCCTTGTTCTTGGCAAAAAGGCTATGCCTGGGCTGGGGTTGTGGCTCAGTGGTAGAGTGCTTGCCTTGCATGTGTGAGGCCCTGGGTTCGATCCTCAGAACCACATAAAAAAATGAGTACATAAAAAAGATATTGTGTCCATCTACAACTAAAAAAAGGTTTTTTAAAGTAACCTTTTATTTCGGAACAGTTTTATATTCGCAGAAAAGGGGCAAAGATAGTGCAGAAAGTTCCCCCATACTCTCACCCAGTTGTTCCTATTGCCAGCACCTTAAATTTACTGTGGTATACTTGTCAGAATTAATAAACCCATATTGACACAATTGACACATTTTTTTTATTAACTAAAGGCTACATTTTATTATAGGGATGCAGGGAATTAAATTCTACCTTCTCAAGGGTAGTGTCTCTGTAAATAATTTGAAATTCTTCTGTAAGAAAGATTTATCTCTTCTTCCCCAATTATTTATTTAGAAGAACATTTATATTGCATACACTTTCATGGCTATGTAATGGTTTGGGTTATAACCTAATCGTAGGTTATTGATTTTGATGCTCAAATTGTTCTAGCTTTGGCCATTGGGAGCTTTCAGGTTGGCTCCTGTGGCCCTTTGACATGCTTCCATCCTTTCCGGTTTTATTTTTAACAGTTTTTTACTTTCTGGCACAACATGGCTTTTTTTTTCCTTTTTTTTTTTTTTCTTTGCATCAACCATAAAAGCAGACATTTCTCCAAGGAATCCTGATTCTTTTTATTGGGAAGGATTATTTCCAAATCCAGGCCTCAGCAACACATACCTACCCACCCACTCACTTAGTCAATGAGTATTTATTTATATTCTACTCTAATGCTAATCATTGAATCAGGTGGTAGATATACAATGGGGAACAAAGCAGACAAAGTCCCTGCTTTCAAAAGTTAACCATGTGGTTTGTGAGATAGACAATGAGCAAGTCTCAACAAAGAAGTACATAATTATAACTTTGATAGATTCTCTAAAGGAAGGGACAACTGGCTGAGATTATAAATAACACAAGTTAGGGGCCTGGTTTAAATTAGTCAGGTGGTTGGAGAAAGCCCCTGAGCAGCTGACATTTAGGTAGAAAACTGGAAGATGAGAAAGAGCCAGCTATTTAAAGAGCAGAAAGAATAGTGTTCCCAAACAGTGAGTTAGTAGATCAAGACGAGCTTTTTTATTTTATTTTTTTTAATTTAATTTCTTTTACACAATACCTTTATTTATTTATCTTTATGTGGTGCTGAGGATCGAACCCAGGGCCTCACACATGCTGGGCAAGCGCTTTCCCACTGAGCCACAACCCTAGCCCATGGTCGAGCTTTTTTAAAGAAAGAACTAGAAAATATCACAAGTATTATCTTTACAAAACTTTTGTTTATGTATAGGGTATGTGTTTTTGTATTTACTGGTTCATGATATAGAATGCAATTTTTAATAGGAATTGTGATAAAAAAAATAAAAACTCCAGAAGCCACTGTTTGAAGCAAAAAATAAGAACAGATTGACAGCTGGAAAAAAAGAAGAAGAAAAAAATACTAACATGCTGACATGCTGGAGGATCTGAAAGGAAGCCAGTGTGTTGTGAGGAATAAACACAGGATGAGAAGAGGCGCAGCAGGGCCCAGGAGGCCTCTTGGTATTTAAATGGAGAAATGATAGGAAGTCATTGGAAGGTTTTAAACAAGGAAATGTTGGTATTTGGGGAAGATCTTTTAGGCTTCTATTTGAGAAGGGAAGAAGAGAGAAAAATCATGGGGCAGTCAGCAAGAAGACTTACAGAGGTCCAAGAAAGAGAAACTAGATCATTCTTGTGCTCCCAACCACTGGAACACAGCAGACCTTCAATATATATTTTTGTTGAATGAAGAAATCGCATGATTGTAGTAAACATGGAGAGAAATGAGCTGGCACATTTGAAAACAGCAAGTCTTGCTGACTAATTGGGTGGAGAAATTGAACAGGGAAAGGAGACCACCTTTACACATCTGAACCCGCCATGCTCATTCATGCTTTCTTTCTCACTGTTGCACTACAGAGGGTTATTATGAGGTTCTTTTAACTGTTTAGACTGTATTTCTACCTCTGTGCTTAGTCATACTGGCCAAAAGTGGAAATAACAGAATTTTCAAGAGAAACCGAGATTGAGTAGAATCACAAAAAACAGTTCTCTTCGCAGATTTTCAAAACTTTTTTATTTTATAAACTTTTGATGCCAAATGTCTGAACTTTTGTGAGAGTCAACTACTGGCAAATAAAAGTTCCTCAGAGGAGTCCCCAAATTCCTTGGGATTCAACAGAGAGCTGGTCAGGTACATGGCTGTGTTCCAAAGAACCATTTCTGCCCAGTTTTACACTATTTTCAACATACTGTGACAAAATCCTTTCTTGAAACTACTTTTCTTGTCATTGCTAATGTCCAGCATCTGTAGCTAGTTGCCCACTCCCCATTGGGTTTCCTCAACAAAGGGCAGCTATCTTTTGTCACTGTGGTGGGACTTGGAAAAGCACTGAAGAAGCCAGACTTTAGGAAAGAAGACTGTGAGTCCTTTCTGGAAAGTCAGGCGGGACCAGGTTATGAGTGTGCTCAGAAATGCTAATGGATTTTTTGAAGGATTGGTCATTTTGGTCAAATGAGCTTTATGTTATTAACTGAGAAGCCAAACAACAATCAGATGTTACTGAGAGTGGCACCAGCTGTTTTCATTGGTTAAGCACTCCTGTGTGATAGAAAATCAAACTTGAACTGGCTTAAGCAAATCAAGGGCTTGGTTTGACTCATATCCTGATAACTCCAGAGATTGATCTAGAATTTAAACGCTCTTCATGATACCAGCACCATGTCTGTTTTGTTCATGAAGTACTACCTCTTCTGTGTCCTGGCTTGATTCTTAGGCTGGCATTTTGGTGGCACAAAAAAAGGCCTAGGGAATTTTGGACTTTATGTTCTCCAGTATACCATCTGCAAAAAGAGGGATTGTTGCCTCTGATGTTACAAGAGAGGATAAAAGCAGTTTTTTTACAGAAGCAATGTTTCCCAGAAGCAAATGTTTCCTCAAATCTCATTGGTGTGAATTGAGTCATATGCCCATCTTTGAGCCAGTTACCTGGATGATGGGTACTCCGATTGGCTTAACCACCCCAAGGTGCTATATATATCCACTTATTAGAGAAAGGGCAGGAAGTAGGGAAGAGGTGGTTCCCTCAAAGAAAATCCTGGGTGCTATGACAGGAGAAGGGGGAAATGGATGCTGGGGAGGCAACCTCTGAATGTTTCCTACATCAGCATCATTATTATTATGGTAAAGACCAAATTAGAGGCAATGCAGATATAAATAAGAACCCTGGCTCTACCTATTTCTTGGCTATGTCACCTCTTCAAGTCCCAATTTTCTTAAACTGAAAAACATGCAAATGATAATACCTTAGAGAAGGTCAAATTCATTAATTAAAATATATGTGTGTGTGTGTGTGTATGAGTATGTAAGTTTATATATTTAAAAAATAGAAATCAAATATGAGGTACTTTTTGTTGTATTTTCTTAAAGGGCCAAATAGAGTCAGTCCTGTTAGTCAAGATGGAGCCCACATTTCTACTTAGCAGGACACCAAGTGGAAGGAAGACTTCCTTGGCCACAACGAGTGTTAGACGAGTTAGGGCCTGTCTCGTGTCTTCATTGCAAGAAAGAAGTTTCACTGGTTCTGAACCAACCTTAAGCAGCAGGTGTTCAGGACTGGGGTGTTAAAAGTTTCAGCTTTGATTTTTCTATGAAATTGTTCGGGTTATTAAAATGTTGGCCCTATTCTCTTGTTTAAGAACTGGTTTCATTTCTAATGACACAGCACCATCATGCCATTCCTTGATTTAGTCACGAGAACCAAAACTAATGTGTGGCTAGTTTCATGTCATTTTTATAGCAGTTAGTACAGAGAACAACAGGCTCTTGTGAAAACAGATGTACTTGCTATCTATTTCTCTATCTGCTGCCTCCCAGACTCAAAAACCTATTTCTGACATGATTTGGTCCTCTGGTGTGGGCCTTGTGGGAGAGGCTCCATAGAGCACAAGAACCTGGCTATTCTTCCCAGTGCAGAACCTTTTTAAAAGAAAAAAGAGTGCCATCCCCCAAATCTTAGAAGAATTGTAAGAGTGTCAGAAATAATTCTTGGGCATTATTGTCTCTTATAAAAAGGCAGGAGGGTTCTTTGTTTGATGAGCCTCTAAAAACTTAAAGGCCTTATAGTATTGCATGAGAATGTGAGCATATATTGATCTTTCTGAAAGAAGCATTGCCTTAATAATAATGCTAATTCTCTTATAATAACAACACAGTGTCTTCACAAAAGCCTTATCATTTGCAGTGTTTCTATAAGCAAGTTAGATAAGGAATGTTTACAGATGAAGAAACAGAACCTGGAATCTTACATGGCTTCAGAGAGAGTGTTACAGAATTTAATTAGAGTCTTGGACTAACTTCCGTTTAATTGCTTTATCTCTCTGTGTCTGAGTTTCCTTATGTATAAAATGCAAACAATAATAATGATAACAATAAATACCTCATGGGATAATAGTGAAGATTATATGAATTAATATGAAAAGTGCTTTAAAAAGTACCTTGTGCAGGCACAGTATCACATGCCTACAGTCTCAGCAACTCAGGATGCTGAAGCAGGAGGATGGTAAGTTTGAGACCAGCTTCAGCAACTTAGCAATTTAGTGAGACCCTATCTAAAAAGGGCTGAGAATATGATATGACTCAGTGGCTAAGTGCCCCTGGGTTCAATCCCCAGTACCAAAAAAATAAAAGCAACTGGCACACAGTTTGCACTCCATTAATTTAGTTATCATCAATGTCACCATTCATTTGTTTTCAGTTTTCTCAAGTTGAATGCCCTTGCTTTTTTGACACACAGCCTACCTCCATTCTCAGTTATTCATCTGACCTTTTTTTTTGGGGGGGGGGGGCTCAGTACAGGATTGAACTGAGGCACTTGACCACTGAGCCACATCCCCAGCCCTATTTTGTATATTATTTAGAGACAGGGTCTCACTGAGTTGCTTAGCATCTTGCTTTTACTGAAGCTAGCTTTGAACTTGCCATCATCTTGCCTCAGCCTCCTGGCCCCTGAGATTAAAAGGCATGGGCCACTGTGCCTGGCTATTCATGTGATCTTTGATCTCAAGCTGTCCTCCAATGTCTATCTCTGTCCAAACTAACAGACTAAGGTTTGCTTCATGCCAGCTAGCTGGCCTCCTCCAGAACCATCTAACCAGTCTTTCCTCATTGGCTTTCAATGCTAAATATGACTTCTAGTGGTACTAATTAAAAAAAAAATACTAGGGATCTTGAATATAGTGTCTAGGTAAACCTCACTCTCCCCGAAGATTGATTTGGCAGTCATGCTTCTTGTTCTTTGCTTTGATTTGGACTTGGGCTATGCTGTTGTCAGCCCCTACTGGGCCTTCTTGGTCCAGTTTTAAATTTTGCATCTTATTTAACCAAATAATTTAACTTAATTTCTGTGTTCTTTACAATTTCCGTAAATGATATTGTCAGAAAGCCTTTCTGGGGCTTGGGCTGTAGCTCAGTGGCAGAGTGCTTGCCTAGCACTTGTGAGGCACTGGGTTCGATCCTTAGCAACATTTAAAATAAACAAAATAAAAGGTATTGTGTCCCTATACAGGAAGGAAGGAAGGAAGGAAGGAAGGAAGGAAGGAAGGAAGGAAGGAAGGAAGGAAGGAAGGAAGGAAGGCTTTCTGCATTTCATTTTTTTTTTTTTTTTGATTCTCTTACCCATTCTCTTTACCAGTATTCTCTTACTGGTCGTCTGAGCCATCCAAATAATATTGCTACTATTTAGTGCTTTGTATATATTCCTCTTATTCCCTCCCCTAGATTGTAAATTTCTTGATGCCAAAAGTTGGAGTTTCTGTTTCTTTGTATCACCCACAAGTTTACAGGCAGAGCCTATTTGGGAATTAACTCATGAGAGAGCTCTGACTACATATATGGTTCTCTCTGGTCTTTTCCCTCTACTTAGATCCCCTTTATTTTCTCTAAATAGTCTCACAGGGCCTTTCTGCCTGAATTTTTGGTAGGACTTCAGCAAGCAGAGACAGATGTCAAGGTCAGGGACTAACCACACTATTCTGTATTTGGGACTTGAAGGGTGATATATATATACCCAGGAGTGTTCTTGAACCCAGTCTTTAACACCCTCTGTTGGTATATGTGCTGGTAGATTACCTACCATTTCCTTCTCTTCACATCATTGTATTTCCCTTGGTCTCATCTCATTTTTTTTTTCCTTCTACCCATTATCTCATTCACTGGCTTTTCCCTAATTCCCTTCCAAACCACCCCTTCCCCTGACCTCTCTTCTTGTCTTGGTTGTTAACCTTGCTTGATCCTTCTGCATGTCTCACTTTGGTTTCTGTTCCCTCTTATTCTTTTTCTTTCACTTTCCCCCGCCCACCAGTCATTTTTAACAGTGTCATCATGACTTACAGTGTGGGAACATGGCACTTGCTGTCTCCCACATTACACAGCCATCCCTGGATTTCATGTGACCAGCATTCCTTCCCTGAACCACTTGGGTAGGACAGAAGCTCCACCGCTGCCAGATACCAGAGTACAGCTCTCACAGTGAGTCCTGCTTCCTGCCCACTGCAGGAAGTGAGGGTAGGGCAGAAGATGGAGGCCACAGAGAAGCACCCAAGCCTCTTGGCGATGCTGCTGGGCAGTGTGAGCTGGGCGTAGCCCTAGACACCACTCAGAACAGCTTCACTCTGTGAAAGCGCGAAACGGGGAGGGTTCACTGAAAGGAATGGCATGGGCTGCGGGGAAGAGGTGGGGTAGCACGTCTGACTGAGACCAGGGAGGTTTCTAGTGCTGACATGACTGGGCCTCCTAATCCACAAAACTCAGCTGAAACACCCAAGCCCAGTGAACAACAGGGTCCCAGTCATAAGCAGAAAACACTCTTCCCTTTTTTCTCTCTCAGCCTCACACATGCAGGCTTGTGCAATCTGTTCTTATGTAAAGGTTTGCAAAATGGTCCAAAAGAAGGTCAGGTCTGGGATTTCTTAGACACACCTCCATTTCCCAGGGTCAGCCATCAGCCAAGACAGCTGGAACAACCTGGACTGCAGAGTATGAGTGGGAGGAGGATGTCAAGGCTGCTAGGAACAGGGCCTTCTAGGGCTCAGTTGCAGAGAGCAAGCAATGTTCTTATTTCAAACACGCAAACCGGATTTGGTCAAAGACTCTCCCTGAGAGGCAGCTGCCCTTTGAAGCTGTGGACAGGGCTGGAAATAAAGCTCTTGTCTGAGAAAGAGTAGGTTTCTACCAGACCATTCTATTTCCTGCTGGTTGCTGCAAGTGACCCTTTGGCAGCAGCCCCAGGGGTGCCTGCCGTCCCCAGTGCGCAGCTGCAGCAGAGTGAAAGTGGGCCCTGAGCTCTGCCAGCTGCCTGGGGCTCTGCAGGCGTGTCCTGCTCTCGCCTGCTTTCGGGAGCCATCTGTGAGCCCGGCTCACAAGCCAGGTAGAACACACTGGCTGAGGAAAAGTGTGAGCCAGGTCTCTTGGCATTTTTTCAAATCCCAGAAAGGAAGCACACCTAAACCCAGCACCCCTCTTTCTTTTCCTTCAGGTGTAGGTGGTTAAAGCCCACCTACTATGGTTTGTATATGCCCCCCAAAAGGCATGTGTTGGAAATTACACCCCACCTCCCTGTGTTGGGAGGTGGGGCCTGAGGGAGATGACTAGGTCATGAGGGCAGAGTGAGTGGATTAATGGCATCATCGCTGGAATGGGTTCTCATAACAGGGGGAGTTCCAGCACCCATTACTTTCCCTCTCTTTCCCCTTCTGCCATGGGATGATGCAGCAGGAAAGCCCTTGCCAGATGACAGCCCCTCAGTCTTGGAATTCTAAACCTCCAGAACCACGAGCCAGTAAATTCCTGTTCATTATAAAGTACCCATTGTGTGGTATTCTAGTAGAGCAGCACAAAACCCATGGGTGCATCCCACCCATAACACAGGCAGGGAAGCATGTGTGGTCAGAGATCTTGAATTTGCCCACATTGCCCAGTATATAGTGTTAAGTATGCACTTAATATTTATAGATCATTTTGACATGTAAATAAGCCCTAGCCAAGGTAAAGGAAAGGACAATGGGAATTTTATCAATTAGGATCAAGAATGAAGAATGAGGGCTGGAGATGTGGCTCAAGTGGTTTCGTGCCTAGTATACGTGAGGCACTGGGTTCGATTCTCAGCACCACGTAAAAATAAAAAAAATAAAGATGTTGTGTCCACCTAAAAACTAAAAAATAAATATTTTAAAAAAAGAATGAAGAATGAAAAATTTTAAAGAACCATTTTTATAAAATATTAGCCTCAGTTGGCATCAGCCAATGAGCAACCAATCTCCTATTTCTGAGTGTTTTATTTTAAAACTTAATATTTTACAGTGTTACCCAGCTAGTCAGGTGTGGTAGTGCAGAGATCTTAAAGACATTTTTTTCAGTTAATTTTGAAAGTTCACAGAGCAGGACTTCCTGAGTCCTTTGTTACTAGAATTGCAGATACACAGATGATCCATAGAGATGTCACAAGCATACATGAATAGTTTATATATAAATAGAAATATTTATAGGCATACAGGATTGCAAGTTCAAGGTCAACCTGGGCAACTTACAGAGATCCTATTTCATAAAAATAGGGGTGGAGAGACTGGGGTTGTGGCTCAGTGGTAGAGCGCTCGCCTAGCAAGTACAGGGTTCTGGTTTTGATCCTCAACACCACATAAAAATAAATAAACAAAATAAAGGTATTGTATACAACAAAAAAAATAAATATTTTTTAAAAGGGTGGGGGTGCTTGGATGTAGCTCTGTGCTAGAGCACCCCTGGAGCTCTATGTTATTATAATAAAATAATGATGATGAAAATAATAATGTATAATGTTACACATACCAAATATCTTGAATACATTTTCAACCAATTTTGAAAGTTCACAGAGCAGGACTTCCTGAGTCCTTTGACCTTTGCACTGCAGATACATAGATGATCCATAGAGATGCAACTAGGAAAAAATATCTAAATTTCTATTTATATTTATGTTTTAATCTAAAAAACAAGAAAGAGGGCTGGGATGTAACTCAGTGATAGAGTGCTTGGAAGCATGCAGGAGGCTATTGGTTTCACTCCCAGCACCTGAAAAAAAGGTGTTAACTACAATTGTAGATTTGTCTACTGAAAATAGAACTAAAAACTAAAAATAAAATTTTTAAAATTAAGCATTAATATTAATAGTTGTAGTAATAAACATGCCAAATATTTATTATACATGGTCACAAGTATAGTCATATAGAAATGGAAATATGATGGGGACACAGACTCAGTTTTTTTGAATTAGAATTTATGATCAAAAATGTTTGGTGGGACTTCTACTTCTGACCCGTATGAAATAATAGAGAGAAAATTTACTTCCTGCCTGGAAAAAAGAAAACCTCAAGAAAAACAGACAAAATATATGAAATAATAGTTTTCACAACACTAGACATCAGGTGGTGAAGAGAAGTGATCATTGAGAACCAGGAAATAAATGAAGTGGCTCTACACTTGCCCCAGCTTCCTCCACTGAGTTCACATTATTTAATAAACAGTTATATGTACTTAAAAAATACTGGTGACTTGGGGGAGTGGGTGTTGGAGATTAGGGTGATTTTTATACTAGACTATAAAATACTTGAGGATAGCAGCCACATCTTGTTCACTGAATGTCCCAGGACCTCACACAGAAGTTGTTATATGGTAGTTGCTAAATAAACATTTGTTGAATGAATAACTGAGGCTCTCCAGGAGAACAGAGATGATGGAATGTTGAAACCAAATGCACCTCATAGTTATCTAGTTCATTTCCTCATAATATAAATGAGGAAATTGAGGTCCAAGGCAGTGCAATAACTTGCCTGAAGTCACAAGCCCCTTAGTGGTAGAGTTAGTGGGAATATTCTTCCTGTAAACCAATGCTTGCATTAAGCAAGTCAGTAAACCAGAGCCTCAAGCTGCACAAGTGCCTTTCTTTGAAAGGTAATTGCTACAGAGCAATTGGAATTGTACTGTGTTCAGGAACAAAAATATGTGCCAAAAATTACTGTGGGCAAAACCACTGCTGTAGTTTGGATCTGGAATGTCACTCAAAGGCCCATGAGTTAAAGGCTTGGTTCCCAGGATGGTGCTATTAGGAAGTGGCAGGGCCTAGTGGGAGCATGGTGGGGGTGTGCCTTTGAAGAGGATAATAGAGCCCCAGCCCATCCCCTTCCACTTTCTCTCTCACTTTCTGGCCATGAGGTGAACAGCTGTATTGTGCCATGTGTCCCCTGCTGTGCTATGCTGCCTCACTATAGGACCAAAAGTAACAGGGCCAATCAATCATGGATGAAACCCTCAAAACTGTTAGCCAAAATAACCTTTTCTCTTCATAAGTAGATTGTCTCAGGTATTTATTACAGTAACAGAAAGCCACGTAACACAGTTGCCCAGAGTTGAAGATATGGCCAGACCCTGGTCAGTTCTAAAAAGATGCTGAAAGAACTCCAGGCTGAGCAGAGAGGCCAAAGGAACATCATTCCTAACATGAGCTCTGGTTGTCTGGTGATTCCTGGAGACCCTGCATAAGAACTTGAGCTCTGTATCAGGGCAAGCCTGTCCACTAAGAAACTCCAGAAGACCTGGGCCATCCAGAGTGATCATAGCCTCAAGGACTTCTCCGAGCCAGCTGGTACTTCCCAGGATAGTCCTGCAGGCCCTGCATCTGTCCTGGGAGCTGAGGAAGGGTGAGCAGTTCATGTGGGAATTCTACAGGGATCTTGTCAGGCCATGAGCACCTTCAGGCAACAAGATGTGACCTGGCACAGAAGGACCTTCCTGCCCAGGATTGAAGGAGTCCTAACACTGTGTTCCCATGAGGTTAGAACAGAGTCCCAAGGATGGGTTTGACGGCTTTCTGAGGTTTGGTGCATCATAAAGCAGTCCTGGCTCTATCACTTCTCTGCCAGGGTTTATGCTGGCTTCAGCTGGAAATCGAACTTGTCGTCACATCCCTTCCTTTTGAGTTTCTCCTCAGTTTGAATCAGTCCTTGGAAAGCATCTTAGCGCTTACTAAGGATTTTGTTGGATCTGGAAAATTCTAGGGACATGGCAACGATAGCCTGATCTTGCTTGAGAGTTTTAAGCCTGATCTAGGTCCTGTGTGATCTAAGGAATGAACTTATGCCTACTTAGAGATTCCCTCAACTACCACCCGAAGTAGCTCCATAGCACCCATGGATTAGAAGCTGATGCTTAGCTCTTGTTTCAAGGACCTTATAGCTGCCTCACAGTTTATTACAGTTTTCACAGTGACATTTGGGCTTCACTGAAAAAAATGAATGACAGGGTCTGAAAGCAAATGGTGATTTAAATGTGACCTGTGGAAACTTCTTTACCCTGGAAACCCCAGGAAAGTTCCTGTAGAAAGGAATCTAGCACAAGGTTATGTATCTTAAAGGACGACTTCTAAACAAGAACTGCTATTTGATTCACAACAGAGTTGGATGTGAATTTTCTTAGGCCCAGGGCCTGGGTTGGGGGTCTCTGAACAAGCCCAACTCAGGAACAGGCCCCAACAGACTACACGACACTTGGGCTCTGTTCCTCCTCTACAGTGATTCGTTAATTCAAGTTACAGGCAGAAGCCACTTTGCAGAGTCTTGGAAGGGAAAAAGGCATAATCCTGGCAGCACAGTGTTTTCTACGCACTAATTAGAAAAAGCAGAAGCAAAGTTATTATTAGTCTCCATTTTACACAGATCAGGAAACAAAGGCATTGAGAGAACATTTCAGGTGCTGACAGTCACAGGGTGAGTCAGTAATAAACCTGGACCCAAGATGTAAACTTGGTACCCTGTGAGCCAGAATTGGCTCTGCCTTGGACTCTATGATCTCAGGGGAAATGCTTCCTGCTTTATCCTAAGCAAGAGTTCTTTGTGAGACCCCCATCTCATGGATCTTACCCTAAGCCTGTCTGCTCAACAGCCAAAGCCCCTGCCTGCCTCTTCCTGTTCCCAAAACCACCCTTGGCTTTCAGTCTGTGCAGCTCCATCTGTCCTCTTTGGACTTATCTGTCTTCTGTGGACTCCACACTTGTCCCAGTACACGAGCCAAGGTGGTCCCTTCTGCCCTTGGCATTGGCCATGTCCACCTGTATCTTTCCCACACACAATGAATCAGAACACAGTCCTGACTTGGGGCTCCCAGGCATGTCTCCTTCCTTCCTGCTTCTGCTGCCCACACTAGTCTCTGGTTCCTTCAGGTTCAATAGCTTCTTCATCCCTTCCCTGCACCCTCTTCATCATCTCTATTCTCTGCCTAGAAAACCCTCCCCTTTCCTTACCATGGAGTCTCTAGGAATTCCAGGCTCCTCCCAACTTTTCAAGAACTAAGCTTTCCCCACTCATTGTGAGAATGTCTCTCTAAACTTTTTAGAGAAATATATTGGCCTCTTCAACCACCATTCCTCCACAAAATTGGATTGTCCTAAACTCTCTCACCAGTCCCTGAAATTTATATTTAAGGCAATATAAATGTGAAGATGGTAGGCAGAATTTGAAGATGGACCCAATATTTCCTGTGTTGCCCCATGTATTTACATCCCATGCATAGGATGGACTTTACTCCCAGGACTAGGTCATTTTATGGCACATCGCACCTTAAGAAGAAGAGATTATTGTGGCAGGACTGACCTGATCATAATGGGAAACTTAGTCCTATGGGAACTTCAGTCCTATGACCTCAGGGAACTGGATTCTGCTGACAAGCAAGAGCTAAAAATGGACCATTTCCCTAATGCTTGCTTCCAGATAAGGACTCATCAGGACAACACCTTGATTTCAGCATCGTAAGACCAGAAGAGAAGAGCCAGCCACACTGTTTCAGACTTCTGACTTTGATAACTGGAAACTAATAAGTGGGTGTTGTTTTAAGGCACTCTGCTGGTGGTAATTTGTAATGCACCAATAAAAAGCTAATACAGGTAAATATTTAATCACGCTGGAGTTTTAGACTTTTTAAAATATTTATCCTGATACCAGAGTTTTAGATGAGGGCTACAGCCACAGCTGTGTGGATTGTTAGATGGCGGAATTCAGTAGGAGGAGCTAAGGACACCTGGCTCACTCTGAATCTAATTCAGCAGCAAGAGGGGTTGGGTCTCTGAGGCAAAGGTGAGCTTGGCCTTTCTGTACTCAGGAGAGTGTAATCAGGTCATCAGACCAGCACATAAAGAGCTCATATACAGGGAGGAGATGATATGGAACAGAATGCTGGGTAAAGATCAAGAGAAGGGAAATGGTACCCAAAGGTGAAATCAAACCCTCATGGAAGAGGTGGTATCTGGTGTGAGCCTTGAAGGCTAAGTATGGTTTTACTTCAGAGTCAAAGGCAGGAAATTAAGAGTAAATTAGAGAAACAGTGCATTGCTCAATTGCACAGGATGTAGGACACTTGATAACATCAGGACTAGTATGGGTTAGGATGGAAATGTATTTTGGGTCCACAGTGTGAAGGTTGTTGAATCACAGCACTAATTTTAGGTGATGTGGCAATAAGTGAAAGGCTGCAAAAAGTTTGGAGGTTGGGGCAGGTTAGAATTAAGGTATATTGAAAGTGGAGGATGGTTCAAAATGAAGGCAGGCAGGAGATGAACATTATTTGCAGACCATGAGACAGAATAAGCAAAAATTACTCAGAGCCTGCATGGTGTTTCTGGCAGTGTGTACCAAAAAAAGGGGGGGGGATGTTGGGTGGGGAGAGAAAAAGTCCAGACTTCTCTGTTCGTCCCAGTAGTTAAGATGAGTTGCATGTCTGTTCTAGCCAATAATGGTACCAAGTGCTGCCAAAAAGGCTAAAGTCAATACAGTTAAGAATAACTGTAATGGCAGGCAATACATGGTAAGTCCTATGAAAGATGTAGGGCCAAAGAACTACAGGGAGAAAAAGTACCAGCTGCAGTCACAGAGGCTTATAGATGACAAATTTTAAGAAAGAATCACCAAGTGCCCTGGCACACACCACAGTCTAGATACTCTGGAAGCTGAGGTGGGAGAATCACTGGAGCCCAAGGAGTCCCAGACCAGTCTGGGCAACATATCGAGAGCCCATCTCAAAGAAAACATCACTGGACTGGGGGTGTAGCTCAGTGGTAGAGCATTTGCCTAATATGTCCAAGGCTCTGGGTTCAGTCCCCAACACAGAAAAAGAAACAGATAAGTTAAAAAGGAGTCTATGCATTTCTGCTCTGAACTCCCAGTAAAACTTGACTTCATTCCGTGTACATGCACATGCACATGCACAGGAACACATGCACGTGCTCACTTTGCAACAGCCTGCAGACTCCAGATCAAATGACTTCCTCAGTGACAAGCATGGAGAAACAGTTGTCCCTGCCAGTGCTTAGTTGGGTTGTTCTTGAAGACAGCTTGGTAGCCATAAAACAGTCTTCTGGGCTATTCTTTAGACATTGGCTTCCTTTGCCTCCATCCCTGACTGCCCGAGCTCTGGTTGTTTCTTCCTAATCATGATTTTATAGGGTAAGAGGCATACAACATCGTCTTTGTTCAACCATCACCAGACTAGTCAAGGGCAGACTAGGCCAACAGGGCTGTTCCTCCTTCCTGCTCAGTTCTGGGTAAGCACACATCTTCCACCCTTACTTTAAAGGCAGACAATTTGTTTTTATCATTTGCCAACACAGCTGAGGATGATTATTAATTAATCAAAAACACTGACTTTTAACTTCCCACGCTCTCCAGAGATGCTCCAGTGACAGCTTGCATCTGGACTTCAGAGCTGTTTAGATAGAAGTGGGCACCATGCAGCAAAGACTTGTTTTTTCTGGTTTATTCTTCTTAAAACATAACTCTAGTTTAATCCCATTTAGCCAGTAAACTTGATTTTTAAGGTGGTCTCATTTTGTGGGGTTTCTGTTGGTCCTTTTATAGAGCTTCCTTTGAAATCAGAAATGCTGTGTCAGGGTTTCACAAAAAGGAAAATAAGTTCAGAGCACATTTTCTGCTCATCAAAAGCTTGAACCAAAGCACACCACCAGCAGTATGTTTCCATGAATAATGAAACACCGTTGTCTTACTCTGCTTGCCATCTTATGTTCTGGTACTACCCTCCAAATTCAAGGTCTCAGCAATGAATACTGAACAGTTTCTGAGAGCAAGTTTGAAATGTTACCTTTGAAGGATCACAGCAAGCCGGATGCAGTGGTGCATGCCTGTAATCCCAGTGTAGGCCCTAGAGGCTGAGACAGGAGGATTGCCAGTTCAAAGCCAGTCTTATCAATACTTAGCAAGGCTCTCAGCAACTCAGCCAGACCCTGTCTCTAATAAAATTCAAAAAGGGGCTGGGGATATAGCTCAGTTGTTAAGTGCCCCTGGGTTCAATTCCCAGTACCAAAAACAAACAAAAAAGAAAGAAAGAAAGATCACAAAGGATTGTCTGATTCAGATGATCTTGCCTGAGGTTTAAGCAACCAAATCCTTTTCCTCCCTCTCTAAGATGGAGCTTCTGGGCAGCCGCCCTCACTTCTGCACTTTATCTTTGTGGCCATATAGTGGTTTTCAGTGCAAAAAGAAAGGGGAGCCCAGATACAGCTCGCCTCAAATTACACTTCAAAGCTGAGTGACTACTCTCTAAAGTCAGATGGGGTGTGTGGTGCTGGCTTCACCGCCTGGCAAAGGCTAGAATAAAAACCCAATGCCTTTGGGGGCTGCTCACACTGCTAAAGGATCTGAAGCAAAACCAAACTCAAGAGGAAAGAATGCTGTACTTCCATTTGGTCCAGGACCCTATCTTCAGAATCAGTACTCCTGAGAGGAGTACTTTGTTTTATAAATGCAGTGATCTAAACTTTGAAGAAGTGCAAGTGAGACGTTATCATACTAAGGCCACGCATGGCTTCTCGTCCTGGTCTCTTCAACTGTACTCCCCCCCCCCCCAACTTCTTCAAGTCAACTCCTGAAGCTGGGTAGCTCATGCTCAAACTGCCCAGGCTTTTGTTTCCTCTCTGCCCTCCTGCCACCTGACTCCCCCTACCACATTAACCCTCCAGCAGTGGGGTTGTTCATTAGCTTCTCTACTGGAGGTATGGAAGGGAAGTAAAAAGAGATAAAACTCCACTTGTCACAGTCCTTGTGCCTCTAGTCAACAGCTCTTGGTAAAAGGCAGAAGAGGAAGCTATTGGCCAAGATAAGAGTTTAGATAAGATTTGGGGATTATAATAAAATTCATTTATTCACCATTACCCTCCCAATCACCTGAGGACCATGGGGTGTTATCTTTTTCATGAAGTTGAGAGTAAAATTCCTCAGTCATTTCTAAAACAGGTCAAAATAACCTGATGAGCTAAAACAGCTACTTGGTGACATAAAAGTGTTGTAGCATCTCATAACCTACTCCATTGTTTAACTCTCTGAAGCCAACTGCATCTGGAAGTGGGAGACTCTTACTATCTCTAGTGGTTAGGAAAAGAATTTAACTCATTCTCAGGTTAATCTCTGCAATACTTCTGAATGAATGGGTGGGAAAAAGCAAATTAAATGGGTAAGTTAGGGTCTTTGTTCCAAGTATAGAAAATAATTTAAACTGATTTAAGTCCCCCAAAGTCAACATATTAGAGATACAGCAGGTGGATCTCATGTAACCCAAGGGTGGGACAGACCTGCAACACTTTCGGGATTCTTGTCCCTGTCTTTGGTTTTCTAATGGATCCATCTTCTTTACTCTTCTCATTTGATACACAGTCCTCTTTCCTGACCTCTCTTTTCCTTCCAGAACAGGATAAGGGAGACACAGCTGACCCAGGGTCCTACAGTCCCACTTTCACAGGGTCAATCACAAAATAACAGAGATACTTTGTTTTTGTTTTTTGGTACCAGGGATTGAACCCAGGAGTTCTTAACCACTGAGCCATATCCCCAGTCCTTTTTATATTTTGTTTAGATATAAAATGGGTTGTAACAGAGATTCACTTGATGCTTTGACTATATCCATTGTGGCTTAGATGGTTTTTCTTTTTCCTGAACTTCTCCCTGATCTTCTTTTCCCTAAACTTCTCCCTGATCTTCTTTTCCCTAACCATCTCCTTCCTGATCTCCCCCCATCTTCTTTTCCCTGAGCTTTTCCTTCCTAATTTCTCCTCTAATCTCATTTTCTCTGAATTACCCCCTGTTCTTATGGATGGGCAGAATCACAGCCTTTGGGACAGGAGTCCCCTGTGTTTCTCCTTTGCTAGCAAAGCAATAAACCTTCTTTTCCTTTTTTCTCAAAACCGTGTCCTCACTAATGGACTGGCATCAGGGACAAGAATGAAGATTTTGGCAATAGGGTCTCAACCAAGTTGCTTAGGGCCTCACTGTAATCCTGCCTCAGCTGCTGGGATTATAGACAAGCACCACCATGCCCAGCTGATAACTTTCTTCTGGTACAGTTTAAAATTCTCAAGAGAGCATCTGATTGGCCTGCTCAAGAATCTGCCTGTGACCCGATCCAGCTCAGATGGGACGGTAGGATCAGGAGTCTGGATATGGCTCCTGGGCAGAGAGGTAGTGAGTGCTCAGGGTGTGTGTGAAATGTTGTAGAACTAGTCTGGATAAGTCTAAAAAAGCATAATGATGAATGAAATAAAGCAAGTTACAGAAAAATACATACCAGATAACATGACTTATATAAAGTTCCCAAACACACTAAAGTGGACAATACCTTATTTAAGCAACTGTCTCTATGATAGGACTATAAAGAGAATTATAAGGTAAATTCAGGAGGTTGGCTGTGTGTGAAGTGAGGAAGGAAAACATGTTCAAGAGCAGAAACAGCTTCACTCATTGTTAAGGTTCTGTTTGTTACACTGAGTGCTGGACTTGATGGCATTCATTTTATTGTTATTTAATCTAAATTTATGCACTCCTTTTGTTTATGTGATATGTTTTGTAATTTTTAAAACATAAGTGAATGCCATTAATCAACAGTTCCATCTAATGAACCCATTTCTCTGGCCCGGGTGATGTAAATGTGGTATGATGCACACTCGGTGGGGAGGGCAATAGTAATTTTGTTCATCAAATGATCTTCTGCTTTATATCCATGTGGACAGGAAAAGTGTTGACACTTGGACAGAGAGTACCTGAGGTACAGCCATGCTTTTTCTGAATCCTATGGCCTAATGTCAAGCTACAGAAGTTATTATATCTCCTTCCAGCTCAAACACCCCCACCATCTGCACCTACAAAAGCTAATTGCTGGGGCTGGGGTTGTGGCACATGCAAGGCCTTGGGTTCGATCCTCAGCACCACATAAAAATAAATAAATAAAGTTAAAAGAGCTAACTGCTTGGCACTGCCATCAAACATGGTTACAAACTGTTTGGCAGTTTCTTAAAAGGCTAATCATGGAGCTACCACATGACCAGCAATTCTACTTTCAATTATATATCCAGAAGAACTGAAGGCAAAGCCTCAAACAGATACACTGCATTTGTACACAATTTCAAATAGGAGCAATATGCACTATAGCCAAAAGGTAGATACAGCCCAGGATGAATGATACACAAAATGTGATACATCCATGCAATGCAGTGTTAACTGCCCATAAAATGAAATGACATTGCAAAATATGCTATAACATGCTAAGTGAAATAAGCCAGATGCAAAAGAACAGATATTGAATGATCATATATAAGGGAATAGGCAAATTCATAGAAACAGAAAGTAGAATGGCAGTTATCAAGAGATGGAAAGAGAGAAAGGAGAGTTATTGTCTAATAGGTGCAGAGTTTTTGTTGATGAAAAAGTTTGGGTTATAACTAGTTATATGACTATATGATATTGTGAATATGCTCAATACCACTAAATTGTACATATAAGATTGTTAAAATGATAAATATGAGACATATTTTACCACAATCGAAAAAATACAATTACAGAGCATTATGAGGACACATACCTGGATGAAGGAAAATGGTATGGGGAAGGCAGATGAATGTATAGTGTCCCCTTTCCTTTCTGAGATTTCTTCCGTAGTTATTCCTGTTAATTCCCCAAAAAGTATCTTAACATGAGTTTATTTCCTGTCCAGTTCTGCAAGCTACAAACATCATTTCCATCTTGATTGAAATGTTCCATTTCAATGCAAGAGAATGAGAACATTTGAGCATCTACCTCAAGGAGTTTGGTGTTGTAGCATCCAGTCTGAGTGGAAAGAAGTCCATGCACTCAGGGCTAAATAAGCCCCTGGCTTTCCCCTAGCCTGGACATGGAGGTGGACCAAGGAGGTGGGATTACGAGGGCAAGAAGGTGTTAGGAATGTGCAGCATACTTCACAGGTGTGGCAGCAACTGCACCTGCTTTCTAGACTGGTGAATTATGGACCTGGTGGCCCATTGTCCTTCAGTGTTTCAAAGGAAGATAAGGAAAAGATTCTTTGTTCTCCTTCTCCACTTCCTCCTCCTCTTCCTCCTTATCTCCTTCTCCTTCCTCTCCTGTCCTTCTTGTTCTTCTTTTTTTTCCTTTCTTTTAAAACTTACAGGTAACCTCCTAGGACAGCTGGTCTACCCTGGCCATGCTTCAATGAGGGACAGCCAGTAGTCTGTGAGGGGCGATACCTACTTGAAGTTTCTTTTTCTGCTCTGAGATCACCTTATGTTATGCTGGAGCCCTTAGTAGATGCTGCTAAGCCATTGCTTGTGTCTGCTTTAGGGACCCAAAAGGAGCCTTGGAGATGGCAACATGGAGACAGATCATGAGGCACTAACCAGGAGGGGCATGATATGCAGCCAGCCCAACATCCTTCTATCAGTATTCTTATTGCCCTACCTACTTGTCTACATCTTTATTTCTATGGATCTTGGAGGTTTCTTTTTAGTTACACAGTTATTCTTTGCTCCTCCTGAGACTCTTAATGATGCAGAGTATATTGGAAGGCATTTAGTCAAATGTGATGTTCAAGTCAAGAGGCACCCGGCTTGTAGGATTTGCCAGATGTTTTTGACAGTGAGGTTCTCACTGGCTTAACATACTCTCTGCTCCTGTCTGTGTTGGCTTCCTCTCCCAGCTGAGTGAGCTCCCGAGGACAATTACCATAAGCTTTCTGAATAGCTGGAGATACTCAGTTAATAGGAGAGCCATATTTTCCCCCTTTCCTTTTTTCTTTGCAGGAGTGCGGATGGAACCCAGGGCCTCACACATGCAAGGCAAGTGCTCTACCACTGAGCCACATCCTCAGCCCCCACATTTGCTTTTCAGTTCCTAAAAGCAAAGTTGTCACTTAGTATCAAGGGACAAACTAGAGTTTTATGAGTGGAAATGGAAGTATCATTTAGAGTATGGTGTTAGTATTTATGGCAAAATGTTGGCTGTTAAAATCCTACACATAAGGTGGTAGACACCTGTTGCTTTTACTTTGTAACCTTTTCCTCTTCTTTTGTTAACAGCACCCTAATTTGGCAGGGGTCTTCTACTGTACTTGAGCCCAGTGGTCTGGAGGGGCCACTCCTGTACTCTTCTTCCAAGATTTCAGCCTTGACAATAAGGACACAACTTCCTACCACAGTAACCTTAGGGACATGGAGTCCAGGGGCCAGTCACAATCAACCCTGTAACTTCATGCCCATGCAGCTGGCAGAGAAGAGCTGTGCACCTGCAAGGAGGTAGAGAAGGGTTGCTCCCTAGAGCAAGTCAGCCTGAACTTACGTGGTCAACATCACCCCCATACAGGAGTTCTGACCAAGGACAACACTGGGCTGAGATGGAGAGGTTCAGGTGCTAGTGACATTGTTTATTCACAGAGATCCAGTGGTATCTGAAGCTACCCTAGAATACTTTAAGGTACTTTAAATGGAGTTTGTTCCTCTGACAACCAAAAGTTGCTAGAGTAAGGTTATCCTTTTAATGACTGCTCTACAAATTATCTTCCCGGAAAAGAAAATGGGCTTGCTAATTGTATTTTGTCTGTACTCGAATCTATCAGTTATTACCTATGAGTGGAATCCTTCAAATGAGGTAATATTTGGAGCTTTAAGTTAATGCTAGTTTGGATAATATTCAAGTAATAATTGGCAAGGTAAACAGAAAAAAAAAAGTGAATTCTCATGTAGCATTTAACTTGTAGAGAAGATATCTGAGCACAGTGGCACATGTCTATAACCCCAGCTACTTGGGTGGCTGAGGCAGGAGGATCACAATTTCAAGACCAACCTGGGCAACTTAGGGAAACCCAGTCTCAAAAATAAAAAATAAAAAGGGCTGGAAATATAGCTCAATGTTAGAGTGCCCACATAGTTTGTGTGAGACTCTGGGCTCAATCCTCAGTACTGAAAAAAAAATGTGAGAAAAATACCTTCAGTTCTTAGCATAGAAGAATTTGAGCAATAAACCAACCTCTTAGATCAAACCACAGAAATGAAGAGGCAAAGAAATACTGATTGCATTTATACTGGGATTACAGTTAGGAATATTCTTTCCTTACCCAGAGGACATAGCACTGCCAATTCTCACTGGGGTTTAGGGATTGCCCATTGGTGGTAGGTGATGGGCTCACTGTGGACTGAAAGACTAACACCACATTTCACTTATCATTTCCCCCTAAACTTCTGGAGATATCTCTTTTTTTTTTTTTTTTTTTTTTTTACTTTTCAGTGAATGTGTGTAATTTTGTTGTTCATGAGTCTTTGATGACAGGCAGGTGTGGTCCAAGCCTCAGGGAGAGAAGGAAGCCTAAATTTCAACTTTAGGCATGATACCGTCCTTGTGTGGCCTTGAAAAAGCCTCTTAACCTCTTGGCCTCAGTTTCCCTGTCTGGAAAATAAGGCTCACAATCCAGATTTAGATGCCTTATTGGGCTGCTGTGTGCATTAATTATTGTTTATAGTGCAAGTGGAAGTTGAGCTGTGTTAATTATTATTATCATTCCTGGGTCTTCCAGCCAAGTTTAAGCCAAGCCCTCACCTTGCTTTTAGTTCCTGTGATCTGACAAGATACAGCCCAAGGCCATGAGGAGGGCCTCAAATCAAAGGCTAATCAGCAGATCACACATGTGGCACTTGGGTGAGGCTAGGGGACTGGAGGCCTCTGCCACTGCAAGCCTTTGGCTCTAGGGTCTGGGGCAGCCCAGAGCCCACGGGCTTTATTAGAGCTTCTTCTATCAGAGCAAGAGTTCTAAAGCTGCTGCCACACTCCTGTCCCTAGCCTCTTTGTGTACCTGCCATTTAATTTACTAAGAAGTCTGGAGATCAATAAGAGGAGCTCACCCTGTCATTAGACGATGCCCTAAATTGCAAGTTACAGGTGGAGGAGCTTCAGAAGTGTTGTGATCGCTCATGAAGAAAGATGACTAACGCTTTCTTCTGGTCACTTATGTGGCTTATGATTTTGGTTTCTACTCTCCAAGTACAACAGTTATCAGATTGCCATGTGTCTAGGTCGTGACAATCAGTATGTCCAGTTTTATTTAATATATTTATGGGTTCTGTCACTTCACATGCTCAAGTTGCTTAGTTGTGTTTTTCCCAACATAACTTAAAGCTCAGGAGACAGGCAAGGGAGGGAAACCCTACCTCATCTCACTAATCACCATCTCTATCAACATCAGGATCACTGTTGAATGTCCAGGGACACCATGGGTTTAACCCTTTGTAGCAAGCCTAATCTCTGTGTATCCAGTGCAAGTTGGATAAACAATTTCAGCAGGTTTGGATTTGGGCTATAAGCAGAACCCTATAGTTTAGATAAAAACAAAACCAAAATACACCAAAATCTCCCAAAGCAGGGGAGTTAATCTTCTATGGAAGGTTTAAAGCCAAGGGTCCAGGGCTCAGGTGCAACCTATTCACATTAGCTCACTATGCAGGGCCCAGAGCAGTCAGTTTTCAGGGAAATCCGAAGACCCTGTGAGAGACACCACCCTCATCCTCACAGTAAATTAAAGCCAGCTGTCCAAGGGCAGATCACATCCCAGCCTGTGTGCTGAACATCCCCTTCCAGGACTGTGCCTATAGGTTTCTGCCCTGACGGTAACTGCTGCTGGAGCCCAGTCCTCTCTGGCATACTTGGCCCCCATTCCCCCCAGGCTCTGCAGTCCCCCGGCAAACAAGCAAGTCTTGCCTGGCTCTTTTGTCTGCTCAGCACAGCAGGCAGAGTCGGGGTGGTGGTGAGTGCTAGTTAACTAATTAATGATTGTAAAGCACTTTGAAAACATAAAGAACTAGATAAATGCCAAGTATTGTTGTTATTAATGATGAGGAGGCTGTTTAGTCATCCTTTGCCCTGAACTCAGCTTATTGCCCCCACTGTGGCCGCGGGCTGATTTGTGAACTAGGATGAGAACTCTCCTCCTCCCTGCAGGCGCTGTTTCACACTGAGTCAGTGACCAAGGTGAAGGGCAGGGGCCAGGAAACCTCCTCTCCTCATCTCCCACCTGCTCTCAAAGCTCTGCTTGCTTTGCGGCTGTCAGGCCAACATTTACCGAAAGCGGGGTCTGAAACTGCCTCTCTGTTTCCCATTCACCTGTTTAGTAAGTGCACTTGCGTTCACTTGAGTTCTTGATTATGGTGATTAGACAGCCATCCCTAGCTGGGGACAGGATGGAGCTCAAGGTGAAGCCCTGCTTTCCATTTAGTGGATGGACTCACATGGATGATAATGATCTCTTTACATGTTTTTGTAGGGCTTTATTTTTCTTCTAAATCCTTCCACATTTGTTTTTTTTTTTTTCCTTTGATATAGTAACTGTTGGTTGGGGAAGACAGGTGTTGTTGTCCCCATTTTACAGATGGAAAACCTGAGGTGCAGGGTATTATATGTAAGGCCCCAGGGCATTTCCAGTCTGGCTATAGGGCCAGGCCTCACCCCAGATCTCCTGAGCAGTGCCCTCTGAGGTATGAGGTGGCTGCAGTAGACCCCAGGCCCCTAGCATGCTGCACAAGGAAATGTAAAACACCTCCATCCGCTCCAGCAGGACAAATACTTCTAGGGCAGCCTTGTCTCTGAATAGTCACTGACTGAAAGCCCCGGCTACTGGGTAGCATTTACAAGTGCTGCAAGTATTGCTTGAGGCTTGTGATCATAGAATTTACATCCTATAGAAAAACAGGGCCAGAAAAACTTTAGAGTCCACCCATGTAACCACCCCCCCACCACCACCACTCCTTCACAGATAATGAAACTCAGATCCAGAGAAGCCAGAGTACCCTTCAGTGATGACAGAGCCTGTTCGGGGTGAGGGCTGATGTGCACTTTCCCCTCTCGCAAGGCTTCTTGCTCAACAGCCGTCCATAACTCAGCATCCAGTTCTCTATTGCCAGATGGTGAGATCCTCGTGTTCTTTGTACTTTTCCACATTTTTCCAAAATTTCTTCATTGAATGTTTTCCAAGATTTCTTTTGAAATAAAGTACAGAAGTTATCAGAAAACAGACCATTGTTGCATAAATATGTATATAAGTGGAAATGTGGAGAACTATATTTCTCTTCCCCAAACTCACCACTCTAACTTGGGTAACTGTTGATAGATAGTCTTCAAAGGAAGCCATTTGAGGGTTCAGACTTTGCTGGTTTTCTTTGCCAATTTTGGTTTCCAAAAAGGAGGTATCCTAACAGACTTACAGCTTGGTTCTAGGTCTAAAATCCCAAGGTGGAGCTCTGGGGCCTGGGGGTGGGGAAATGGGTTAGCCTGAATTTACTCCTGGGTGGTGGGAGAGGTAGGGAGCTGCCTCCCCCACAGGGAGGACCCCTGCTGCTGTGATGACAAGACACTAGGCCTCAGAAACCTTTTTAAGGGTTCTTCAATGACTATGAAATCCAACTATTACTCTCTTAATATCACACACTGCACTCCCTTGACCAAGACCTGTGGCCTCATGCTGTGGCCTGAGGTGCTATGAGATTTCTTTTGTTAAGTAGTGAGTTTATGATGTGGCTATGTGTTTAAAAACTGCAACTTCAGAACACGTCAAAATTCAAACATGCATCCAAAATGTTGCCCTGACCGGAGCAGAGCTCCCCGGCCCAGTAGCCCCGGCACAGTGCTCTCGCCCCTCCCGTCCCCTTCTCAGTTCACAAACAGCCCCTTGAGCTGCCACTGCTGTTCCCCCCCTGGTGGGGCCATGGCTTTGCCCACAGGGCACAGCCAGGAGATTCGATTCTTTTCACTGACTCTTGAGAAGATATTTTATCCCCAGGAATTCTGGGGTATGTGGAGAAGGCAATGACGAAACAGCACTCAGGGGAGACCAGGCTGAAGCAGACAGAGGCATCAGATCCACTGGTCAAGTGGAAAACAAACCAAATGTGGTCTGGAAAAATTAAAATCTCCATTGAGTTCTCTGGTAGGAGCATAGAAATTCATATGACCCTGTGATAAAAGAGGAAAATTAACTTCCCAAAGCTAGAATCATTGCCTACTGTAGACAGTCCTCTCTCCCTTGGCACACTTGACACTATTGTAAAGTCTTTCATTTAATTGTCATATCAACCCAGGAGCTCGTTTTACAGAAGAGGAAACTAAGGCACAGAGAGGAGGAGAGGCTTGCCCAAGGACACACAGCTAGTAAGTGGTGAGACTGGGATTTGAACTGTGTTCCTGGCTCCAAAGCCTGTGTTTGTCCCCTTGGGTATTTAGAGACCACTGCCTGGTCAAAGTCTCTTTAATCTCATCAGCCTTCACAATTTGAGAGCTGAGTGAAATGGAAATGGTTCAGGAATCCCTCTTAAGCCTGAAAGAATTGCTCAAGAGCCGTAGGATGTGGGTCTCTGGCAGGCTGTTTCTGCACATCGAATCATGGGATTTCTAGCTAGGGATGGTGCCCTTGGTGCAGAGAAGCAAACCCACCCAGGAGCTTTGCTGATGGAAAAGCAGGACCTAGCTAGGTGTCTTTGTGCAGCCCTAGAGCTCTGAAGAAAGCCGGGCATTCTTGGCAGGGTCAGAGCCAAGTTCAGAATCATTTTAGTCACCTGTGATTTGAACACCTCACACCCTTTCTACTTCCATCCAAATGCCTCCACACGCTGTAGGGATGTAGCCAGCCTCACTTTATGAGCATAAGGGCAGAGGTGCTGGAAAAGGGGATTTCTGGAACACCTCTTCCATGCATGCTTGAGTCTGTAGGCTTTGTGCCTTTGCTACCTTTACCTGACTTCACCCCCATCACCGCTCCTGCCCGACCTTGCCGCTCGGCACTTTCGGTCAGCCGAAAATGCTGCCCCACATAGTCTAAGTGAAGCATCGTGGACTCGGCCCTGAGTGTTGGTCCTGTTCACACCTGCTTCATCAATGTGAGGACATTCCTGTCCCCAGAAGAGTGACTTTGGTGGAGTGTAACGAGCAGGGAAGCTAGGAGCTGAAGAGAAGCATCGTGCTCGCAGTAGTACTGAGCTCTAGAAAGCCTGTCATCTGGCCGCCTCAAAGCACCTATGGACAGTAATTACTCCTCACAACACCTCTGCTTGGGAGGTAAGTGTGATTGGCTTGTTTTTATAGATTGGGACAAGGAGGTGCAGAGCTATTAAATGACTTTCTTCAGTTGGCACAACCCTCAAAGAGCCAGGACTGGATCCTGGGGCAATTCTACTTCTAAAGTGGGGAACAGCAGAGAGTAACACTAGGCTCACTGAGCAGAAGTCAGGCTCTTGTCCCCGGGTCCCCTTTCCCTCCCCATCACACTCCTTCCCCAGTGAATACTAAAGGTGGCTGCTAGCAGGTGGGTTTCAAGAAGTCTCGAAGACTCAAGAAGTCAAAGGGAGGGTAAGGAGTAGAAGAGAAAGAGTGAAAACAATAAATAGCCCAGGAGGAGGTTAGAGGTTCTCT
Source organism: Spermophilus citellus (assembly GCF_964194105.1). Taxonomy (NCBI): domain Eukaryota; kingdom Metazoa; phylum Chordata; class Mammalia; order Rodentia; family Sciuridae; genus Spermophilus; species Spermophilus citellus. The sequence goes on along the minus strand of NC_138186.1, from coordinate 114,012,153 downwards.
CTGACTTCCTGTAAGTATGATCCTACCAGCCACATGTGAGAGAAACCAAATGTCATGCGAAGCAGTGAAATTATCACCTTCAAGAGGTGGGGCCCTGAGGCAAAAGGTCAGAATAATCCTTTTTCTAGCAAAGCTGAAATCCTTATACTATTTTTAGAAACTCCTAGAATTTGCCACGTCACCATGGTATGATAAAAGCCAAAGAATTAAGTTCATCATCAGGAGGGCAATGTCACACTTCTCTCCACCTTAGCTGATGGCTTCTGAGAAGTTTATGTAGAACAGATGTTAGCAAAGTGAATCACACTTTGAACACACTGGGACTCCTCAAAGTTAAAGGACTCGGGTGGACAATCAAGGCAAATGGCTGTCATTACCCCACCTGTGAAGCTCAGGGTTAGACTAGTGGTTAGGGGTGTGGGCTTTGAAGTCAAGCAGACCTGAGCTCCAAACCCAGCTCCTCCTCCCACCAAAGCCATCTTACCTAGACAAGTGGCTTGACCTCTTTGAGCTTAGTTTCCTCATGTGCCAATTAGGGCTTGTCATGCCCTCCCTCCCAGGGTGGTTGTAAGAGTTATGTGTGATCACATTCATTCCTCGTTAGCATTCAACAAACAGCAGCTACTATTATGTTCTTTAGTTTTACTACTGGATTTTATTATTATTATTATTATTATTAAAAGGATATCTCTTCTAGATGACGGGGAGGATGATTGGAGCATTTAGTTTCCTTAGGACTCTAAAATATGTCCTCTGAGCCAGTTGTGGGCATCTTCCAAATCTATGAAACATGACCAACTTTGTTTGGCCTAGAAGGCCCTTGTTCTTCTGTTTTTCAGTTCCCCTGGGATGAGCACAAATCAAGATCACAGCCAGTACAGTCTCAAGCTGATCCATCTTGATGCCCAGCTTCTTCCTATCAGCATTATTTCCCCTATGATGGATGGATGGCCTGAAGCAATGACCAAACCTTTTTCAGTACCTACTTGAGAATCTGGTAAATATTATAGCCCACTCCCTCTCAAAAAGGCTCACACATACCAAGTTTATACCATGGCTGATTGTTTTTCACAATAGTAATAGTCTACAAAGTCACCAGAAACACAGAATTAGCAAATACTGAGCCACAGCTCCCAGGGTTGACACAGGGTTAGATTCCTATGAGTCTGTAGTCACCACATTTTGGTCAACTGATCCATACATAACCGAATTGATGAACTTAATTCTGGGTATGTTTCTATGCAAGGACTCCTTATTTTGTATATATTATTGATTCATTAGCATAGAACTCACAGCCAACAGCACTTTAACTCATACCTGAGTGAAGCTTATTGAACTAATACCTGTATTTTCTCTGTGAGATATATCATACCCTTCTTGCACTTACGAACATTCAAGCATTTCAGCACTACACTTAAGGATCATTGCTAACAATGAAATCAATAACAAAGAGGTAAAAAACCATGACATTGGACAATTCACTTGTTTACAGTCTGAGAGCAGAAACAAAAAGGCCGAGTGTCTCCTGTTCAACCTCAGCTGGGAACACACATATGGGGTGACTCAAATTTTTTGCTGCCCTGCACATATGCATCTCTATAAATGACTGTGCAACTCCACAAGTATTGATTTTGGGGTTGTAAATAAATTTTAGTGAGTAGGTAAATTTGCATATATGGAATGTGCAAATAATGAGGACCAACTGTATATATTCTGGGAATCAAAGTCCATATAAGCCAATGCTTTGGGAATTGGGGAAAAATGAGGTGTTTTATCATTTGCAACTCACGGGGATTTCTCTAAAATAAGAATGAGTAAAATATGCTTTTGTAAAGGAATGGGCTTCTACCAGGTGTTTCCTTTTTTTTTTTTTTTTAATTTTATGCTTCTGGATTTTGCTCAAGGTCTAATGATTACTGAGGCATCTAAAAAAAAATGAGCTTTTTTTTTTTTTTTTTTTTTAGTAAAAAGTAAGAAGAATAGAGCCAGGCACAGTGGCACAGGCCTGTAATCCCAGCGGCTCCAGAGGCTGAGGCAGGAGGATTATGAGTTCAAAGCCAGCCTCAGCAATGGCAAGGCGCTAAGCAATTCAGTGAGACCCTGTCTCTAAATAAAATACAAAATAGGGCTGGGGATGTGGCTCAGTGGTCAAGTGCCCCTGAGTTCAATCTCTGGTACCAAAACAAAAAGTAAGAATACTTGGTGCTTTCTTACATTTATTATTATTAACAGTAAAATATTTAGCTTTTCCAAACAAGTTTGATTATAACTATGAGAAAAAAATACACCTAAGCATAAACATTGGAAGGAAACATGAAAAAGCAAAAACAGTTGTTGTGATGGCAGAATATGAATTATTTTTTTCTTTATAAACGTGTTCTTCAATGTTGATGCTATATGATCTCAGACATAAATAAACTTAAGAAAAATCTTCAATTAAATCAATATGTCTGGGAGTAGAAAATGGCCAATGAAAATATTTAAACAAAGGAGAATTAGTAATCTTTCATCATCTCTTCCTTGGAAATCTATCCACACTGGCTAAAAAAAAAAGATTGAGTTCATCTCGCCCATCATTTCTGTTCCACAGGACTCTTCGGACCATGCCATTCCTCTGCAGGGTGGATTTTAACATTCTGAGCACTTTAGGTGCCTCCATTCTTTTATACACATGATGCTAAGACCAAAAAGTAGAAAACTGTATCAAATACCAAAGGCACAGGTAACTAGTGTATCACCAGGGCGACTCTGGCAGCATGTGATTTTATACAACTTACCAAACAATGCATGATTTTATGAAAATTACCATGGAGAAGGTCCAGAGAAAATTGCCAGTAGGCATGTAAACAAAATGGGTTCTAATAAAGTGGATTGGATTCAGGTGTGGTCTACAGCCTTTGGGCACCAAATATGGTGCAATTCATAGGCCCAAATGCCCTAGTAAGATTCCTCCTGAAAGCCTCAGCAATAAGCCAATGCAGGTTTTTGTTGTTGTGTTGTTGCTGTTGTTTTTGTTTTTGTTATTTTTTGTACCAAACATTGAACCAAGGGGTGCCATATCTCCAGCCCTTCAAATTTTTTATTTCAAGACAGGGTCTCACTAAGTTGCCTAGGGCCTTGCCAAGTTGCTGAGGCTGGCCTTGAACTTGCAAGCCTCTGCCTTAGCTTTCCAAATCACTGGGATTACAGGTTTCTACCACCACACCTGGCCCAATCCAGATTTTATTGAGCACATTTTATATACCAGGCTGGATCACATGTGGCAGTTACTAAGAAAAATCAGACCTAATCCCTGGCTTCAAGCCATAGCCTGCTTGGAAAGACAGGATTCAGTCATCAAAGAAGCACACACTGCATGACAAAACTATGGAAGCAAGACATTGAGTTTCTACTGGTGTTTTTCCTCCTGGGTGACTGAGAGATGCCACCTTTCTGTTGGTATCAAGTTTTGACTTGAGGGTAAAAATCATGTATTGAGTTTTAGATATGTCAAGTGAGGCATTGGTGGGAGAACCATGTGGCCATGACCCACCGTGTTTTAGTTCCAATTCAGAATTCAGGCATAATTCATGGTTGCAAGTGCTGAGCCTTCATGTTGGGATGCAGACAACCCAGGCCATACTGCCATTAGACTGTCCCCACAGGGTAGGTGCCTAAAGGTAAGAGCACCAGAAACTCCTGGTAGAATTCCAGCCTCAGCCTGGCCTGGCACATAGAGCCAGAGCTGGACTTGAGCTGAGAGGAGCCTGACACCACTTGGGGTATATTGTTCTGTTTCCTGGCAGAGATTATTGGTGGCAAAATATCAAAGATGGACAAACTCTCCCGTGCCATGTAGTCAGTGCTTTTTCAATTCCATGTTTGTGTGGTCCTGGCATGGTGACTGGGGAAGGAAGGAGAGGACTACTTCTGGCATGCTGGCCCCTGGAGAGACCTATGGGTGCTTGACCTTTCGGTGCCCCTTGTGGGTATCGCTCTATATCTGTTTACCTCAAAGCAAAGAGGTTGTGAGCAATGGCTAATAAAAAGAGCTATTCGACAACTAGCAGTTTACATAATCACAACCATAACAAAAACAATAATAGTAATAATATGTCCAGGAAAAACAACAGTTCTCTGAAAATTTGAGAGTAGATTCCTGAGGCGGGAATCAACTGCCCCATAATCATCTTTACTCAAGCTGCTTTTTAATAGAAGGTAATAACCAGAAATGAAACCATCATCATAATGTATTCCATGTCATAAAAAATAATCGTTGGCTGGGCCAGGCTCCCCGGAGCAGGCTTCCTCTGCCCTGCATCTTCTGGCCAGCTGCAGACTTCTTGTGCACCGCAGCAGAGGAGCGCCCATCTTCCGTGTGCAGGCTTGCAGATTGGAGCAGCGAGAGCCCATTAAGCCCATACATATTGTCCCTGCTTCCGGGCCCGTGGGGAGGCTTTGAACTCCAGGAGTGGGCCATTTCCTCTGTGGGAGAGAAATGCGTGGGGAGACCCAGGATGAACACATTTCCCTCCTGTTTGTTTACCATATGTGTGTGGCTTCTAAGCAATCTGCCCAGGATGTTAAGTGGGTAACAGCCCGGGTGGGCCTCTGTGCAGGCTCCCAGTACTACAAGACTTGAGAACCTCTGTCGGGCTCTCAAGAAGCTGATTGCATGGTCATTTTCCAACCTGAAAGCCTAGCAATGTGTGATTTCCTTGGAAATCAGCCCCCAAGTGAACAGCTACCCAAACCTACCAGCTGTCTGAATGTGCTATTGGCCCAGCTGGCACTGAGGGAACCGAATGAGCCATGCCCTGCCAGGGCTGTGCTGTGTGTCATCTTGACAATTTGTAGCCTGACATTTGACCTGCAGTCTCTCTGTACCCCTGGTCAATACCTCATGACCCTGGAACTCTACTTTCATTTAAGAAGGCATAATTCTTCAGCATCATTTCACACTGTGGCCTTTGACAAGGAAATTCCTCCTGAGCGGCAGCGGGCGAATCTTGTGGTAGTGAGGAATGATACAGCACTTTTACCTGTGTCAGGCTCCCTGGCTGGACCTGTGAAATCTGGGAAGGATCCCAATTCTCTTTAAGAAACAGCAGCCGATTTCCATACAATACAATTTAAAATGGAAAAAAAAAAAAAGAAAGAAAGAAACAGCAGCCGAGTGTGGTGGCCCTGCCCTGCATTACTCAGAGTCTCAGAGTTGATTCATTTCATACAGAGAATGGAGGAACCAGGCAGCCACCCTCTGTTACACACCTCTTTGTCACATTTAATCACTTAGGATCATCTGGCATAATTTGAATTGTTTTACAAGGTGCTATTTCAAATTTTCTTTATGAAAGCTCGAGGGAAGACCAGAGGCCTCACAGCTGGAGTGGGGTATGGGGAGCTTCAACCACCTGTCGACTCGCTTCTTGTAGTGTCTGTGGTTCCGGAGCCCCCAGGTCTGCCCTTCCCCTTGGGTTGTTCAGTGGCATTCCTTTCATCTCTCAGAGGAATCTTGTCTGGTGCGGTTGGTGGCTCCTTCCCTCCTTGGCGGGCCTCATTCGATGAAGGGAGACAGGATCATCTCTAAGGAAGCCCAGCAGTCGGTAATCCTTCCCTGCCAGCAAATCCCCCCTCACCTGCCTGTTTCCTCTTCCTCTCTGCCTTTTGCCTGGGCCTGTCGCTTTTCTTCCTTGATTGCCCACAGTTCTGATAGCGTGGCTTAGATTCAAAAGACCTCACAGAATCTCTGAGTGTCAGAATGGAAAAGGGGCTATTGCTGTTTTTATTTTATTTTTTTCCCTCTTTGCTTAGTTCTCAACACTTCTTTGTTCATTGCAGACCTTCTCTACAAGAAGGGCATTTATTCCACCAAGTTGGCTACAGGAGGGGAGGGACTAGACATTTCCCCTATTTTGCTTCCCAGTACTAAATACCTCTGGTAATGGCCAGCAAGCGTCCTCTCTGGGTAGCTGGCCCACAGGTGTTCCCAGCTAAGTGATACACCTGTGTCTTCCCAGAGGGACTCAATCTGCCCTGTCCACTGTGGTAGCCACCAGCCACACTTGCAATGTGGTTGCTTCAAACTGATATATAAACTAGAACAACAACAAAAATTTTTATGTTGAAATGATAGTTGAGAGGGGCTGGAGATATAGCTCAGTTGGTAGAGTGTTTGCCTCACATGCACATGGCCGTGGGTTCAATCCCCAGCAACAACAACAAAAAAAGAAAGAAAGAAATGATAGTTGAGATCTCTTGGGTTGAATAAAATATATCTTTAATATTATTTTGCCCATTTCATTGTAGTTTTTTAATATGATTATTGAAAACCTTGACATGATAGCTGTGTCTTTGATATTTCTATGGGACGGGCTCGTGTAGGGTAAGACACCAGCCTCTACTTTGCAGGGCTTCTGGGGCTCCATTGCTCCCCCTTGCCTTGCCTTTATTTTCCTTTCCTACTTTTCTCTTCTTTTTGAGATGGGCTCTTTCTATGTTGCCCAGGCTGACCTTGAACTTCTGGACTCAAGCAATTGTCCTGTTCAGCCTCCCTAGTTGCTGAGGACTATGGGCACACTCCACCAGGCTTGGGCCCCCTTATTCTTTTCTAAATAGCTCCAGAACATGACCCTCAAGTGCTGATTTCTACCCAAACAATGAAGACGGGACCAACGGGGAAATTAAAAAAACAAAACAACCTCCTGTCTGATTATCTTGTATTACAGATCCCTGGGAACTGTGCCTCTTTAATCTGTTATTGCTATCAATGTGGTGGCTCCAAGAGAATGTTTAGAACTGTTGCTATTATTAGACCAAAACTTAGTAATAACCATGATAACCATGTATGGACCAAGGTTGTGTAAAATAGACCATTAATTCATGGCACTATAGCATGTGCTTGAAAAATTAGCTTTTCTAGAAACAAAATGACACATGAAGCCATGAAGGAGTCAACGGGGAGTAGCTGCAAAGCCAAGCAGTGTTTAGCTTTTAACCCACCTTGACTCTTTTTTTAAAATATAGCCTTATTTTGTTTATTTATTTTTATGTAGTGCTGAGAATTGAACCTAGTGCCTCACACATGCTAGGCAAGTGCTCTACTACTGAGCCACAATCCCAGCACCCCCCACCTTAACTCTTAACCCTGAATGGACATGCACAGGCACCCATGGGTGCATGTAAAAATGCCTCTAGATGGGCCTGTGTATCCCATTTCTTTGTATTAAAAAACAGCTCCAGTGCATTCTGCCTTCTAATGCACAAGTGACTGAAAATCCACCTGTGGGCCTCATGACCCCAAGAACTAACTGTTCCCTGGGCAGCTCAGATAGCAGTTCCAGCAGTCAGGCCTTTGCTGCTGGAGCAGCTCCTTGGGTCCCCCTGTCTTCAGATCCTTCATCTGCCTCATTGCACCTTACTGTTCCTGAAACCTGGACACCTCCACTGACTGTCCTGCTCAGAAACTTTCATGAGTCTCTGTTGTCTAAAGAATTTACCCAAACTCCCGAGGACCTGAGGCCCTCATTAGTCTGGCCTTGGTTTCCTTCTCTTCCTTGATTCCTACCACTCTGCAAATGATTCAGTGCAGCTCATGGTCAGTCATTCACAGACCTGGATTAAAGATGATGATTTGTCCTGAGCTTTAGTAGGCCCTGGAGGTAGAACCAGACACCATTCCTACCTACTCTCTAGTAGGGAAATAATTACAAAAACAATTGTTCTTGGGGCTGGGGATGTGGCTCAAGCAGTAATGCGCTTGCCTGGCATGTGCAGGGCGCTGGGTTCGATCCTCAGCACTACATAAAAAAAATAAATAAAATAAAGATGTTGTGTCTACCGAAAACTGAAAAATAATTATTAAAAATTCTCTCTGCCTTTTGCCTCTCTTCTCTCTCTTCTCTCTCTCTTTAAAAAAAATATTAAAAACAATTGTTCTCATGGTAACTGCAATGAAGAAGTATAGAGACCTGGAGAAGCATTAGCCTGCTTGCCCTAAACCTTTTTTCATTTTGTCTTGTTTCACAGTACTGGGGATTAAATTCAGAGAAACTCTACCACTGAGCTACATCTCCAGCCTTTATTATTTTTTTATTTGAGACAGGATCTCACTAAGTCACCCAGGCTGGCCTTGAACTTGCAATCCTCCTGCGTCAGCCTCCTGAGTTACTGGAATGACAGGCCTGCGCCACCATGCCGGTTGCCAGGCTCACCTTAAGCCTTTAATCTCCACCTTGAGTGATGCTCCTTGACAGAGCCAGGTGGTCACCTCCCCAGAAGAACCAACCTCACGATTCATACGTGATGGGTGGCCAGGGAATTCTTGGCAGAGATGACTGGTGACAAAATGTCAAAAGTAGACAGGCTCTTCCAAATCATGTTGCCAGTGCTTTTTCAATTCTGTGCCCAGCAGGGAAGGGCGGGAGAGTGTGAGGGTGGGGGGTCTCGCCACCCCTGCCGGGCTTTGCACAAAGCACACAGCTCGGGACCCTGCGTGTGAGTGTTATCCAATGCTGTAGAGAAGGCCAGCACTGATGCTCTGATCTTCACAGATGCTTTTAAAATCAGAGTAGGACTTAACTCAGTAGGGTACTTTGAGGAGCAACACCATTTTTTTCCTTTCTGAAATATTTAGATCCTCTGGCAAAACTCTCCCCCTAAAGGAGGGAGGGCACTGAAAGAGAATTGATAGTGTCTCCCCTTCCGGTGGCTCTGACACCACCCAGAAGGTGTCTTGGCAGTAGTGTGTCACCAGGGGGAGTGTGGTGGGTGGCTTGTCAGCCAAGGAGCAGGAGAAGCAGGAATCAAGGTGATCCAGCATTACATCACCATGTCCCTGAGGAGTTTCTGTGGAACCAGAGTGGTTGAGTTTCTTGCTAGCTGCTATGAGGTGTTCAGGAGACGAGGTGAGCAAGGACCTTAGGAAATTCTAAGTTGTGTTTTCTTCATTAAGCTGGGCTTGTTGGACAATGCAGCAGTTTTAAAGAGACGTCCTCAGACTACTTAGCAGATCACCTGGGAGTCCTGTATCTCACCCTGGATCTCCAAAACAGGGTTCTCTGAGGTGAGACCCAGAAACCAGTACTCTTCCTAAGCTCCCTGAGGGACACTTGTGCAAACTCACCCACATTGGAGAGCCCTGTTGAGCGTGACCAGCCTGACCCTTCCCTCCACTTCTGCCTGTCTCTTCCCTCACTCTCATTCTTGCCTCCTGACCCACTTTCCCTGTTCCCCAAGTGTATTATCTGCCACCCAAATTGCCCACCCTGCCATCACCCCAAACGTTTTAGAAATGTTGAAGGTGCTGATGGGGAGCTTACCTGCAATAGGGACCAAGAGACAGAGAGAGGAGAGTGTAGGTCCCAGGCTGGAAGAACCCAAGTCAACCTCAACTGAGTGTCGTCAGTGACACAGGGCTCTCAGGTCACACATACACACACACACACACACACACACACACACACACACACACTGATAACACAGAGATATACACACAGACATACACACAGAGACACACAAACATACAAATACACTGTCCACTGAGCCTCAACTTCAACTGCTCTGACTCATGCCAGGGAGAGAGGCTGAGCTCAGATGCCAGCTACAAGTTCCTAACCAGGGCAGTTCTCTCCCAAGCCAGGTAGGCCCAAGTCAGGGTGACCAGTTCAAATTCCTCCTGGTTCCTGGTAAGTTCTCATGGTCAGAGAGAGTGGGCATGAAGCACCTGCCTTTTTATCAGAAGACATCAGCCAGGTCCACATCATTTCACCAGAGATGTTCTTATGATATCAAACCTCAACAAATTAACAGTCAAGGGCTCAGTCTCTTTCTTCTGGCATTTCTGATAATATGTCCAGTCCCTGCTGCAGGGATTTCCCATAATAGGCAGAGAGGGACCATCTTTGTTAAGCCAGGAAAAAAAGTCCCATCATGTTTTCCTTATAGAACAGAAGTAAAAGTTCCACCCAAGTGATTCTTCCTAAGCTGATAGGAACTGTCATGGCTGCTCATAATAGAGGTGCCTGGCACTTTTAGAATGACACCCTATCTCAATAAAAACGTATGAAATAAAATAAAATTCTTCCTTATCAGTCATCTTGCCTTTTTAAAAAATATATTTTTTAGTTGTAGATGGACACATACATTTATTTTATTTTTATGTGGCGCTGAGGATCAAACCCAATGCTTCATACATGCTAGGCAAGAGCTCCAACACTGAGCTACAACCCCAGCCCCACCCTGCTTTTTATAGTTAAATAATCGAATTCCAGAATATTTTCCTCACTGCTAACAAATGAGGTGGATTTAAGCTATTTTTTTTAATGCTGAAAGAGTTTTCTACCTTGTCTTTCTACCATTCACATATCCTAATTACTGGTAACAAAAAAATGTTTCAATTCTCAGCAAAAGAAACAATCAGTGAGGTGAATAGAGAGCCTACAGCTTGGGAGCAAATTTTTACCACTTGCACAATCAGGTAGAGCACTAATCTCTAGGGTATATAAAGAACTCAACAAGCAAAACAACAAATAACCCAATCAATAAATGAGCCAAAGAACTGAACAGACACTTATCAGAAGGTGATATACAATCAATCAACAAATATGTAAAAAAATGTTCAACATCTCTAGCAATTAGAGGAATGCAAATCAAAACTACTCTAAGATCATCTCACTGCAGTCAGAATGGCAGCTATTATGAAGACACAACAATAAGTGTTGGTGAGGATTTGGGGAAAAAGGTACACTCATACACTGCTGGTGGGACTGCAAGTTGGTGCAGCCAATCTGGAAAGTAGTACGGAGATTCCTTGGAAATCTGGGAATGGAACCACCATTTGACCCAGCTATTCCTCTTCTCAGACTATTCTCAAAGGAACCAAAAACAGACTACTACAAGGACACAGCCACATCAATGTTTATAGCAGCACACTTCACTATAGCTAAACTGTGGAACCAACCTAGATGCCCTTCAGTAGATGAATGGATATGTATATGTGGTACATATACATAATGGAATATCACTCAGCAATAAAAGAGAATAAAATCATGGCATTTGCAGGTAATTGGATGAAGTTGGAGAAAATAATGCTAAGTGAAGTTAGTTAATTCCTAAAAACCAAAATGCCGAATATTTTCTCTGTTATAAAGAGGCTGATTCATAGTGGGGAGGGGAAGAATGGGAAGATTAGACGAACTCTAGATAGGGCAAAGGAGAGGAAAAGGAAGGGATGGGGCAAGGGGTGTAAAAAAGTTGGTGGAATGAGATGGATATCATTACCCTAAGTACATGTATGAAGACACAAATGGTGTGAATATACTTTTTGTACAATCAAAAATATGAAAAATTGTGCTCTATAAAGTGTAATATGAATTGTAATGTATTCTACTATTATATATAACAAATTAGAATAAAAAGATAAAATTTTTAAAAAGCTTCAAATATAAATTTTTCCTAAGACAGTATTAAATACTACCTGGGATAATCCTGGACCACACTGTGAATCTAGCTTTTTTACCTCATGAAATTTTGTTCCCTTTCTCTATTTCAGTGCCCTATCTACCCCCGGTGTACAGGACTGTTGGCCATCCCTTCCAAGACTTCTGTTCCAGGACAAAATCATTTGATAAAAAACAACTTAATCTGGCTGGGCACAGTGGTGTACATCTATAATCCCAGCAACTCGGGAGGTAAAGGCAAGAGGATCACAAGTTCAAGGTCAGCCTTCAGCAACTTAGTGAGACCCTGTCTCAAAATAAATAATATATTTTTTAAAAAACTAGAGATATACTTAAGTGGCAAAATGCCCTTGGGTTCGACTCCCAGTACCAAAATAAACAAAATGACAGAAATAGCTGGGCGCGGTGTCACACACCTATAATCCTAGCAGCTTGGGAGGCTGAGGCAGGAGCATCATGAGTTCAAAGCCAGCCTCAGCAATGGTGAGGTGCTAAGCACTCAGTGAGACCCTGTCTCTAAATAAACAACAGGGCTGGGGATGTGGCTCAGTGGTCGAATTCCCCTGAGTTCAATCCCCAGTACAAAAAAAAAGTCAACAACCCTCAAAACCCAACTTATTGTGATAAAACTAGCTCTGAATAAGGCTAAGGAATTTCAGTATATTCATCTGGTGTGTGTGTGTGTGTGTGTGTGTGTGTGTGTGTGTGTGTGTGTCCAAGAAAGAGAGAGAGGAAAAAGAATTGCATCAAGAATGAATCACTAATGGTGGCCTTCCTCTTCCGTAGAGTAAAGAGACTTTGACATCCTTCTCATCACACCTCATAGTTGGAAGTCTGGTTGCTCTGCTATACTGGAGGCCAGCCCCAAATATTTCAAGGCTGCTGGAAATTTTAAATAGAAGGAGTTTCATATAGGCACACTAAGGCATACTGTGTAAGACAGAAAAAATATTGATAACAGTGAAAGCTGAGTGATGAGTGAATGGAAACTCTTCATGCCATTGTCCCTGCCTTTGTGAATGCTTAAGAATTTCCATCACAGTATGTTTAGAAGTGCCCTTTAACCAAACACTGGGATGGTAACAACTTTGGAATTTTTGAATGCATGTAGATTGGAAGAGTGAGGAAAAAGATTCTATGGAATCTGAAATACGTTGCTATTTGTTCAGTTCAGAACTAACAGGTTCATTTTGACCACAGGGAATTAACTTAAATCATCACACAAAAATGGGCCCAAATCCAGTTCCTTTCTCTCTAGTAAAATTACATTTTTTTTATAATTCAGGAAGTAAAGTACCATTATGCAAAAAAGGGAGGGATCTTTGTACACAGTCCAGTGCTCCAAAGAGATTACGAGACTTTTTGTGCATGCTAACTAACCATGGTCCCAGGCTGGCTCCAGCTCTTGCCAGAATCAGTCATGAAACCTGCCCTAGCAGAAATGCAGGGTCCCCTGAGATAGTCACACATGCCTTACAGACTCATGAAGTTAGTACTGATCATTGTTTCATAATCTGAGAACCTGTCACTCTGTGATATAATATCATAGTCATCAGAACCAAGTTTAATAGAGGATGGTGTGCCTTATCTCTAGGATAACGTGCAAGCAATTACATGAAGCAAAACTTGGTCATCCAGAAATTTTAGGGGAATGAGTCATTTTTACTCTGGGTATTACTGATGTCTCTCAGGGAAAAAACAAAAAACAACAAAACAAAACAAAAAACTAACAACCAACTTTAGCCAGGGTGTGCAGGAATTCCTTTAAAAGTTGCAGACTTCTTCATCAGTTGGTCACAGTCTGTCCTTGTCTTGGTGGTAAAGAGCTTGTTTTTCAATGTCAGGAAGCTGTGCTCCCGGGCTGCGGTCTCCTATACCTTTGTGCCTTTGTAAAGCTCGTGTTCATCTACTTGGGCATCAGCTGCCTCTGCTACCCACTCTCGGGAGGCTGGTTGCCAGCCTCTTTCCTCTGGCTCTGCCTTTTGATTTGTTGTTTCCATTATCCTGGGGACTAGAAGCAGATCCCTTGCTCTTTTAGAATCGTGTATAAAGAAGTAGTAAAGCCCAAACAACCCTAGATGAGTGGCTCAACTAGCGAGCCATAGGCTGGGTTTTAGCATGGATCTTATGAAACACTGGCTGGTGGATCAGAGGCTGTGTTGTGAAAGGATAAGTTCTTATCAAAACAATGAATGATTCGGTGCCTATGACATTTCTGCGTTCTATTTTGAACTCCATGTTGCTTTTGCCATTTATCAAAGAGTTTCTCATGTCAGATTTTATCACAGGAAACAATGGTTCAACTCAAGATGCCAAATTGTTGAAAGGAGTGAATATCCACAGATCCAAAGTACATAGATGAATTATTTGTAAATTTAGGTGTGTGTGTGTGTGTGTGTGTTTTAGTTGGTCAAGGGATGACTAGGAGAGCAGAGAGTAGCATTAAGAGCCAGGCCATTAAGAGCTACAGCACTTGCCTAGAGTGAATGAGGCAACCCTGAATTTCTGGGTTGTATCCCCAGAACCATGGGGATCAGAACAATTTCCCCTATTCTTTTCTTCTACTTCAGGGAAAAGAAAAAAAAACAAAAGTAATATAGTAAATAAGAATAATTTTATTATGTAATAATTTTTTACTTATTAAAAATTGTAAATGTTTTGTTTCAAAGTATTTTTTATTTTACTAACTAATCAATTCACTACTAAGTAGTAGAATATAAAAATGGAGGATAGAAGCCACAGAGGTACTTTGTAGCTTTGTGTCTATTTGTAAAAGAACACAATCTTTCCTAAAACAGAACCTTAATGTATTTACAAATCATTACGTGCCAACATCTGACACATAAATAAGCAGAGAATAGAAAGGAAGAGGGATAGGATGGTGAAAACGTCATGGGAATAGAACCACCCAGAAGGCAGTTCAAAGGTGACTTGTGCAGTAGGGAATACTCCTACCCTCTGAGACACTTTCTTACTGTATATAGAAAAGTCCTACAGGGAAGAAGTAAAAATGAAAGTAATCAGGGTCAGACCCGGGCCAGGACTCCTTGAGGGAACAGTGAGCTTGGTGGACTTTTTCTTTAGTTTTATGATCTCATGAAAAGCAAATTCGCCTGCGAGGAAGTGCAGGCTCGAGTTGTTAATTAAACACTTACTTGGTAAATGAAAGGACAAAGCCTGAAGATGTGACATAATTAATCTAGTGGCGTGGTCCCCCACATCCCCAACTGTTGGTTGAGTCATTTCCAAAGACAGACAGATGGCAGCACCCCTGGGCTGGTATCTTTCTATCCATCAAGACCTGGGGCTCTGGACATGGGTAGAGCTTTTGAGGCCTTCAGTAAAAACCAAACAATGGTCAAGAAAAGTCAAGAAGCAAGAAAGTCCCTTGCTTCTACCTAAGAACACAGAGGCCCTCTCCTTGCTGCTCAGCTTCCGGACTTCCATGTCAAAACATGAAAAACCAAGATGGTTGGTGGTTTTCGTTGTAAACATTCAGCTCCAAACAAATAGCTCCATTTGTTAAGCAGTTGGATGATCTGTTTTGACTCATGCTGCCTAGGTGGTGGAAATCCCACTGAAAACAGCAGGAGGAATTAGATGAGACTAAATGAAGTCAGGTGTCTGTGGAAATGGGTGGGAAGACACAGTGACTCATGGCAGGACTAAGATAAGCGGATGCTTGTCCTTATGAGCTCCAAGTGGTCCAGAGTCCATTCTGAAGTCATTGTAAGACAGGAAGTTCATTTTGGTAAATAGAAAGTAAATCTCATCAGAGCTACACAGAGGAGACTTCCGGCAAGATACTACAGGTAGGCACCCAGGAATGATGAAGCATGTGCTGGCCCACACCATGGCCCGATGCCTACAGACTGGACTTGCTCACGTAGACATGGGGCATTCACATCAAGAGCAAAATGAGAAGTGGGGTCAAGGCAAAGAAGATTTTGGCCTTTATTATATTTTTAAAAATTGTTGTACAGGTACAATGTTGCACACCTATAATCCCAAAGCTACCTGGGAGGCTGAAGCAGAAGGGTCACTACTTCAAGCCAACCTGAGCAACTTTGTGAGACCCGGTCTCAAAATTCAATAGAAAAAGAAAGAGGGCTGTGATGGAGCACCCATGGATTCAGTCCCTAGTACTAAAAATAATAAGAGTAATAAAATAATAATTAATCCAATTAGTGAGTTTTGTAGTATTTTTTTCTTTAGAAAAAAGGATTAAAAGTTATCAATTTTTCCTACTGCCTTCCTTTTATCTTAGTTTCCAGATCTGAGACTACAGAAGGTTTTATAGACCCCCATCCCTGATAAATGATATGAGATACCCTTGGGGATGGAGACTTTTTATGTGGAAATTTCTAGGTTGAACTTGATCCATCCACGGGTGGAGAGGTTTGGGTACCATGAAGGGCACCCATCCTGGCTGTTGGCTGGGAGGCATGTGTGATAATTTACTTCTCTCCAGCAGGAGAGAGCACTTCCTGGTCCTCTACTCCAGCCCACAAACCTGTCTCAGCCACCTATCTTTCAGGGAGGTCCCAAGGCTGACTTACTAAGCTTGCCTTCATGGAGTTCTATCAGTTTGGGAGTAACTGTCACATCCACTATACCACGCCCACTGAAAATCCAGGGGGACTGGGATAGTGTGGTAGTGTTATAAAGGGCACCAAACACAGAGTTAGAAGACCTAGTTGTAGTCCTTGCTTTATACGTGAGGGCTGGTGCGCAAGAGCAGGCCTCTGTTCCCCGTGGGCCTGACTGTAAGAAGAAGGAGCTAGGGGAAGTCTCCAGGGTTCTCCTGCCTCTGAGATTCTCCTAGTCTATGATGTGCTATCATCAATGGTAGCAAAGATCTGATAGACTGCCATACCCTCTAGGGATGTGCCAGGAGGCATTTAGAACTGAGAAGACATGACCCATCTTATGAGAGAAGCCAGGACTGTTCAGTCCCTTTCTTGGCCACAGGTGTCCAGGTGATAGGACACCCAGCAGCACTACAGTCAGCACAGGTTCTTAGGGAAGGAGCGAAGCATCTTCCATTGCTCCCTGTGTTCCTCCAATCCTCTCCCGTTTGAATAGTCAACTTGAAATGGGCCATAAAGCTCCACATCAGATAGTGTGATGTTATCAAACCCCCTCAGTCCTGCTTTTCATCTCAGAAGCATCGGATTGGAACTGACTCCTAGACACACTAGGAAACACCCACTCCTACCCCTTCCTCCACTAGAACTATTTCAAAATCTCTTGCAAAGAATCTACTCCACTTTTGGGCTAGGGTTGTAGTTCAGTGGTAGAGCGCTTGCCTAGCACGTGTGAGGTACTAGGTTTGATCCTTTGCACTGCATAAAAACAAACACATAAATAAAGTAAAATAAAATAAAAGTATTATGTCCATCCACAACTAAAAAAAATTTTTTAATCTCCTTTTTGTTTTTTTGTACTGAGGATTAAACTCAGAGGCACTTTACCACTGAGCTAAATCTCTTTTTTTTTTTTTTTTGAGACAGGATCTCACTAAATTGATGAGGCTGGCTTTGAATTTTCCATTCCTCTTGCCTAGTCTCTGGAGTTGCTGGGATGACAGGCATGCACTACCAGGCCTGGATAAGAATGCACCCCATGTTTTATACCTTTGTGAAAATAATTTCTCCATTTGTCTCTCATTTAATGTTTACCAGTCCTCAATGTTGAGATCTGACCAGAGAATTAGGACACATTTCAAATTTACTTAATTTTTTTTAAAAAAATATTTTTTTAGTTTTTTTTTTTTAGGTAGACACAATATCTTTATTTTTATTTTTATATGGTGCTGAGGATTGAACCCAGTGCCTCACACATGCGAAGCAAGCGATCTACCACTTGAGCTACAACCCAAGCCCCCAATTATTTGATAATATATATACCTGATACAAAATTCAAAAGATTCAAAAGGATATTCAAGGTAAATTATAAGTCTTTCTCCCATCCTGTATCTTAGCCTCTTATCTCTTCTCTATAGGCATCCATGTTTTCCAGATTCTTGCATATTTGTTTAAAGATATTCAATGCAGGAGTTGGCAGTATAGTTCAGTGGTAGAGTGCTTGCATGGCACACACAAGGTCCTGAGTTCAATCCCCAATGCTCCCTCACCAAAAAAAGATGATTTAATGCATATATAGAATGCTGGTGTATACCTGTTTCTCCCTTCTCAAATGGCAACACCGGTACTATCTATTGTATACTTGCTTTTATTCTCTTAAAGCTATAACGAGTATTTCCATTGTAGCACATGTAGAGTTGCCTTGTTCTTTTTTAATAGTAGCATGTTATACATTGTATAGATGATCATGATTTATGTAGTCTATTAATATACATTTAGATGTTTTGCAAAATGTTTTTATAGTAGAGCTGCAGTGAATGTCCTTGTACACATGACAGTGTCTTGTCGTGTACTATCTTGTGTGGTTCGTTTCATTCTTGTGTGCAAATGTCTATCTTTTCAATTAGATTGTGAGGTCCTAGAGAACTGGGGCATTGTGCTACCCTGTAACTCCAAAATGAAATGCAGCATTACACACATATTTTGGGTCTCATAAATATTGAAGAACTAATTAAAACTTCTCAATTGTGCCATTGATACTCTAGAGAGAAGCAAATGACATTTGAAAGGTTAAATGATCTGTCTAAATCATAGAGAACTAGCCAAAGAAGCAACAATAATATAAAATAGATAAAAATAAGGCAGATATTCAGACTATGCTACCAAAGTAGGCCATTTTCCCAGTGTTTACATGTACTCTCAGAAGAGAGAACCCCGATTACTAGCCAAGAAAGGGGAGTGAACAACTCCTCTGGAAAAATCGTCGTCTTGGCAGATGTCAAGACAGGCAGATGTCCTCATCTTTAGGAATTTATTGAGTAAGTGTTGATTCCAGTTCACACAACGGTGTCCCAGTGACCTGGAAAAGTTAGAGTTAAGTGTGGCCCAAAATGCCTGACTGGTGGGCAGGGAGACATTTTCTCTCAAGTAGGAGTTTTGCTCAGCCCAGAGGAAAATAAAAAAGAAGAAAGGAAGAAGGAGGGGAAACCCGGAGGAGGAAAAGCATACTCTGACTATATGGCAGCCCTGGAAGAAATCAGGAAAAAGGGGGAATGAGTAGATGCTTTTAACTGTCCTGCATCAGCTGTCATCGGTGATATACGAAGAGAATGCTCCTTTGTTAACAAACAAGGAGGGTGTTGTTATCATGATGTTTAATGAACACTCATTATAACCTGGTAGTATGAAATGTGTGGTCTGATTGGTTGATCTCAAAACAATTATGTCGACATCTCATAGCTTCAAGATCATGCAGCTCTGCAGTTTCGCAACCCATTACCCCTTAAAAACAAAATAGTTTTTCATGCACATAAATATTATATTAATCTTTATGAATCTTTTCCAGGATTTCCAAGAGCCCGCCTAGAGTGACTCTAGTGTCGAAACTCTCTCTCTCTCTCTCTCTCTCTCTCTCTCTCTCTCTCTCTATATATATATATATATATATATATATATATATATATATATATTTTTTTTTTTTTTTTTTTTTTTAGTTAGTAAATTTCCTTTGCCCTCAAGAGAAAGGAAGGGGAATAGTGCTGGATTGCTTGTTTTCTTTGCTCTTTCTTTTTCTTTAGTGACCCGAAGGAGCAGACCCATTTAGTCTAGTCAAGGAAGAATACCCTCATTCACTCTCATACCCACTCCTCAACCAATACAGGCCTGGTCATCAGGTTTATGGGTTGGAAAACAACAAGCAAACACCACCATCGGATAGGAAGTGTGAATGTCACACAGCACTGAAATGCAAGAGTCATTTGAAGAGCATAATTATCCAAGGTGGCACTTTGATGAAGGGATGGAGGTTGACACTCCTAAGCTTGAGTAAAGTGCCCTGGAATCTGAGTGGCTATTGAAATAGTCCACATTTTAAGTCCCTGCCTCACGCCAAAGTGCTGGCAGCTCTCTCACAACAAGGCCCACCTGGGCACCTGCAGCCCAGCCCCATGGGGCAGGGAACCATGTGCTGAGTCATCAGTTCCTCCCCAAACCAAGAGCTACAGGGCAAGGCTACCTTGCTTCCTTTGCCACCTTAACCAAAACACTGAGCCGGACAGAGTGGCTAGAAGGGAGTGCCACCAGCTGATGTTTTAGTAAGATTTTTTAATGTCAATACATCCTTATTAAAATGAGCAGCAAACTTTCCACTTACTGATTTGTAGAAATGGACTTAGAGGTGATCTGATTTAACTGCTGCATCTGAAAGATGTGGTAACAGTTATAGAGAGGTTACATGTCTTGCTAAAGTCACTCAACTGGCTAAGCCAGGAATAAGCCCAGTTTTCTTGCTCACCTGCCCCGCAACATCCCCCAGTACAGAGCTCTTTGCATTTTGAGACAACAACCCCCCCCCCCACCCCTGCCAGCCCTTGCCACTGTTGTGGAGTGCGTGCTGTTGAAATAAAATAGTGATTGGTTAAAATGATTTTATGTGTCCTTAAGAGAAGCTGGGATGGTTGAAGATACAATCTGGGACATTTCAACAGAGAATTTTTGTTGTTGTTTCTTTTTGGTACCAGGAATTGAACCCGGGGGCATTTAACCACAGAGTCACATTCACAATCCTTTTCCTTTTTTTAAATTTTATTTAGAGACAGGGTCTCACTGAATTGCTTAGTTCCTCCTTTTTGCTGAGGATGGCTTTGAACTTTCGATCCTCCTGTCTCAGCCTCCTGAGCCACTGGGATTTACAGGTGTGCACCATTGGCCCACCCCCCAAAGAATAGTTTATGTAATTTTAAAGGCAAAAACAACTTAGAATTTTGTTTCTTTATGGTCCTATCCAGAAACTCAGGTTTCTGAAGAGCTACATAGAAATGATACCATAGTCCTGTTTCAAGAAACCAATCAACTGTTCTTAAAATAATCCACTGATTTGTTATAACTCAGCTTTCCCTTTTTCAAAAAAAAATTTTAATTTTTATTTACTAATTTTTTACAACTCAGTTGTTCATGATGGGACATAGCCAGACTTAACAATCATCATTCTTGTTGATATCTGTTCTAATATTGCTTCATGGGGGCTAATACATATATAACAAGTGGAATATGGAATTTTCTATTAGACAACTTGAATCTGATATAGTCAGAATGTATACTGGTCTTACTCAAATATACTTTTTTGAACCAAAGATGAACAAACACCTATAAAAGGCTACAAAATCAAAGCCAGGTATTAGTATTTTAAATTAAATTTGATCCCTCATAGAAGATATTTGTCTAACTAATTTATTTTAAAAGAGGTCAATAGCATTAATCAAATTATACTTTGCCTCTGCCTCTTGAGGCAAGTAGTTCTTTGAGGTCAAGGTCTTGGTCTTGCTCATACCTCACGTTCAGATCAGCCTGACCCAATATGTGAAGACTAATAGGTGAACATTACATGTACCTTGAATGAACAAATGTGAGAACAAATGGGTAAAAGTGCTGGATTTATCTTTCATTATTAGAATGAAACCCCAATTGAGACAAAAATAAGAGACTCTCGGGATCCACTTAGATCAACCTATCTGATGAAAGGATTGGAAAACAAGAGGAACAGGGAGGATTTCCTAAGCCTCTTTTTCTTGTGAGGGGAAAGGGTCAGAAGGACGCAAGACTATGTGAACTGCATTTTGTGGATCCTCCCCAGACTCTCTAACTTGATAGCACACAATAAAGCATAGGCTTCAGGAGGCATTTAAAACTATATTTTTCTTGAAAAATCTGTATGTTTTATGGACTAAGGCCACTCTATGGGGGTGGAGAAAGTGGTGGCCACAATATAGGAAGGTCCTGTGGAAGTTACCAGGGTACAACCAGCTCTGGTCACAGTTCCTAGCTATGTGATCGGAGGCAAGCTATTGTGGGACATTTTCTATGTGCTTAGGACTCAGGTTTTTTTCCTGAATTAACTAATTTGTTTGACCTTCCAAGGCTGCTTCTTCCTTATACATAAAATGGAAAAATGAGCTTATCTCAAAGGGTATTTGTGAGGATAAAAATGAGATAATGGCTGGGACAGACTAGTGACTTATACAGGATAAATAAAATGCGAGGTATTATTTTCATAATTATTGTATTACAGAAGCACCAGAAGCTGTATTTAAGTTCATTTTTACTTTCTGTTTCTTCTACTGGAACGATGCCATTTAAAATGAGTACTACAGAGGAGAAATAGGCATGAGTCATACGTCATATGTTCTTTGGAACCTTAATCTCTTGCTCTTTTCATTTATCTCATGAAGGAAATGAACCAAAGAAGGAAAAACCGAGGCAAGAGTGAGAGAAGATAAAAATTACTCTAAGAAGTGCCCAGCTAATTTCTAGAAAGCTTTATCTGCAAATAATATGGTCAAACAGTTCAGTGTATTTCAAAAGGTCTGCAAGGCTATTGGCGTGTGCTTTGGAATATTCCTGTATTCTATTTCCCAAGCCTTCTGCTCTCAAAAGAGTAAGAAGTACACTGACACTGTAGATGCCTGGAAGCTTCCTTCTGGTCTGGGCGGGACTAGCCTCTTCTGAAAAACAAGCCAACTTCATTCTGGGCCTCGAAGCTTGACGGTGTCATTTACAGACTGTGTCACTCTGTAAATGACCAGAGACATTCCAGAGTTCATGACTGTTGTGTAACAACAACACTTCAAGGGTGGCTGCAGGCATGAGGCACAACACGCCCCAGTGTGTGGTGAATGTGGAGGAACCACTCCCCTGGAATGTGCCATTGCCTTCCTCTCTGTCCCCACCAACCAAGCGTGCTGGGGGCGGGAGCAGGACAGACTGGAGGGACGACTCTATTTTCAGGGAATGACAAATTGATTGTGCTGATTGGGTGAGAGTACTTACCTGTCCCAGCTCTGGTTCCGGGGACATCCTCCAGGGAGGATTTGTTTAGTAGTGATTTGTAGGAGGAAGTGTCGCAGAGCAACAGGAACCCAAACAACATGCTACCAAAGAGGACTTTGACCAAGCCTTGACGAGAAAAGCCTCCTTCCCAGGTCCCTACAGCCACCAAGTTGCTGGAGAGGACATTCCATTCCACTGAGAGAGAGAAGGAGACAAGATGGCAGCTCTAAATTACATGGGCAATAGCCCAGGAGGCTTGTAAACATTTGAGGAGTTGATTGTTATTTTCATTCCTGACGGGTTCGGTGGTGCAAATAACAGCCCCATAAATTGCTGAAGCCTGGCTAGAGTGCTGAGGACATGCATTTGTGACCATGAGTGACAGCAAGGGATGAATATTTGTGACAGAGTGAGTCCAAACTGCTCCCCCAAGCAGGTCAGTTGGTGTGTGAACTCAAAACAGCCCCTGAATGGAAATCAAGTTTATAGACTTAACTAAAGAAAAGGACTCATGGTTACAAGCATGATCCAGAAATGTCATTAGGGGAGCTGAGGGGAAGGGGAGCGGGGGATCTTTGTTCAATAGGTATGGAGTTTCAGTTTTGCAAGATGAAGAAGTTCTTGAGATCTGTGGCACAATAAGGTGCATATAGTTGACACCACTGCACTATACACACTTAAAAATGGTTAAGATGGTACATTTTATGTTAATATGTGTGTGTTTTACTACAATATAAATAAGGAGGAAAAAGAAAAGGACTGTCACAACAGAGTCTGCCCTAAAATAGCTCAAGTCAAATATTCAGCTATGCTCCAAACTCCTCATTATTCACCCAGTACCCATAGGTACAGTGCTAAGGAGGCAGGTATGAAGTTATGCTCAGGCTCCACAGAGGTCATTGTGGCCATTCTTTGGGCTTCCCAGAACCTCCAAGCACTTGAAGGGAAGCATCTTCTCTTTCTGTTGCTTGATGTCTGCCCCTCACCCTAAGATGATCAGAACTACACAAAAGATACACTTTGCGGCTGAGGACTGAAGAGTGTGTCTAAGCCAGAGAGGCGAGCTTAAGGATCTCTCTTCTCCCCTCTCCCCTCATGCCCCTTCCCGGCCCCCAACACCTTCTACCCCCACAGGCACCAGCAAAAGGGACTTTCCCTCTCTAACCACCAGGGTCTCCAGTGGTGAGCAAAGACGATGACAAAGGACATAATGCGGTTTCTGCTCAGTTAGAAGCACAGGAAAAACTTTCAAACAGCCCTTAGAAGGGAGAAAAAAACCAAGTACGGAAGGAAGTCTGCACCTTCAGCACAGACACTACCCTGCTTTTTTCTTTTTAATTTTTTTTTCCTCCCTGTCTGTTGGAGAAGCCCAGCAAGTGCCCCCAGGTCCTTAGCCGAGCTCCCAGACAGTCTCTACTAGAAAACGCTCATTTTCCTTCCACCACTTTCAGATGCATTTCTCTGATGTAAACAAGATTCAGACCTGGGTTTAAAAGATTCTTCTCTCACTTCTAAGTGATAGAGCCAGTTTTAGAAGATTCCTTCCTTCCTTCCTTTTCTTTTTCTTTTTTTTTTTTTTCCAGCCAACCCTTTTAATAGCACATCATTCTTCAGGCCATAGATGAGCAATAATATATTACGTTATTATACTCAAGTTGGAGGAAGGGTTGGAACAGCTGTAACCTATCTAAGATGGGCTGAATGGTTTGCTTTGGATAATGTAATTTTCAGTCTGGAATCCTCGTGTAGGTCAAAACTAAAGGAGACGAAAACTAGCAATTTGAAGCAAAACTGCTATAAATCTCCTAGGGTTTCTGTTGGTTGCAAAAGCTGTATAGCAGGTGGGCATATAGCAAGTCTTCAGATGATCCTTAGAGGAGCCGTGCCTTTTGGGATTCCATTGCTTAGGAACAAAAAGGTAGACCAGACTGCTCTTCCTCAACTTTCATCTCTGCTTCTAGGAACATTGGTTAACTGTATATGGACAATATTTAAACAAGAGAACATGCCTCCTTTAACTCAGGAGCAATAGTTTTTTTTTTTTTAATGTGCATTTGAAACAGAAAATATGTTTCCTCTGCTTTGTAGAGAACACACAAACTCCATGCTCTAAAGTGAAATGAACTTTAAAGCCAGTTTACTCAAAACAGGATCTGACTCTTGCAATCACCTCAGGCCTTCTACCTGAGGACCACGCTGCCCTTCAACAGCAGTTGAGGATACTGTAAGGCATGCTTTAATGGGGGTGGGATTAAGATCGCACCTCAGTTTCCTCTTTGGGACACTGTTGACCTGAGGCTAACAGAGACCTGCTGAAGCCAGACACCTATCCTTCTACTAAAGCACCAGGCAATGCAAACTTCGGGTGGTCGGGGAATTGGCCACCCCCAAAGGGATGGAAACCTCTCAATGAAAGGAATCTGGAATGGGCTCAGCTTTAGAGACAGTGGTTGTGTGGAGTTAGAAGTGAGATGGATTCAGAATAATGGCAGGCCACAGATGGCCACAATTCTCCAGAACTCCCCATCCCCTCCTTCTTTACTGACATGTCTGTAGAACTAGTTAACAGTTAAGCTCCTGACAAAGCAAAAGACAGTAATTTAATGCTATAAAACTTGGCAGTTTGGGCAAGCCTGCCCAGGTATGATAGCAGAAACTCCTTTGGGTCCTGCCCAGCTGGGCAATAGTAGCATTGTCTCATCTGCTAATGCAGGAAGCAGAGTTTGTTTCCAGTTCCAGCATGAACTTGCTAGGAGTCTTGGGCATTTCCCTTGACTTTCCTTTCCTTGATTTCCCTATTTCTGGGCTGGAGATACTCAAAACCCAATGCTATCTACTTCCTGCATGAAAAACCTCAGGGAGGAAAGCATATTGCTTTTAACTTTCCTGCCAGCGCAAGGCCAGGATCCTCCTGTGGCAACAGCAAGAACAGATACCAAGATCTCGATGGGCTCTCAGGAAAACCTCAGTCCCATTGGCCAATGGACAGAACTATAGCCTTATCCTGGTTATTAAAAATGAGATGTGTTCATTAGACTTGATCTCATCCTTTGATTGTACACCAGCTGTTTGCACAGTTCAGCACCTCCATGGGTCATCTGGGTCAAAGGCTGCCCTGGGCTGGTATTCCCAGTCCCTGGGACACCTGCCTCCCAGATTCTGTCATAGAGATGAGGGTTGGCCAGGGAGGGCAACAGAAATGAAGGGCAAAGAAAGCACTTCCATGCAACTTACCTTGGGATTTGTGAGCACCCATTTACCACCTCCCTTCTGCTAAAGCAGATAATCAAAAGTTAGCTGTGTGTATAGACAGAATTGTGTTCTCCACTTCAGATATGGAGGGTGCCACCTTGCAGCTTGGGAACTGGCTTTTACCATTGGCACCAGCCATCCTTCATGATACTGGGCCTATCTTCTGGTGGGTGGCAGAACACTTCCCTTCATCATCCTCTTCCTGGAGGCTCAGAGGACAGCAGAGTCACACTGGTAGAACTGGTCCATTTCCTAGTGCTTCCTGCACTTCCTGAAGTATGCAAAGGGGTGGAGGGACAGCTATGATTGGCATTTTACTTGCTCCGCCTGAGCCTGCTGAGCTCCTGAGAAGGATAATCTGTCAGCTGTCAGCACAGAAGAGACTCGTGCCAGGGCCATCATGTCCTCATGGGACACATCACCAGGAATGACAAGGAGCACTGAGTATGAAAACACATGGTCACTTTCAGAAAAAACAGGCAAGAACTTCAAGCCTCATGAAATTCCCGGCTTCTCCTCACCTTCCCCTGGCCCTCGCCCCTTGATTTGTCTATGCTGCGTGTGTCCCCCCCACCCCAGGATAGATATCACCTGCCTTGTGGTGTCAGCAGGGCGGAGGGGTGACCAAGTCATGTTTTCTGGATTCAGGGTGGTAAAGGGCCCACACGCGTCTGTGATGAGGGGTAATCACAATGAAACTGAACACTCAAGTAGAAAGCAGAGTCCGCCCACAGGAACTGCTGCGAACCAACTGCTGCAACGTGGCTTAGCGCGGACCGCTGCTTGGGTCAGCCTCGGCTTCCACGCGCTTGTGATTCAGTAATAACTGGAAGCACAATTGCTTTTTCACTCACTATTTTTTAACGGTTTATTCATAAAGCAATTTTTCACTTTTCACTTATTTTCAGCCCCTTTCACATCTCTCTACTCACAGCTTCTGCCTCGGCTTCACCTTTCCCTAGCCCCTCCTCCCCCCTTCAGCTTAATTTTTCTTTATTCCCTTTTTTAAACCTTGAACCGTTAAAATGGTATAAAGCTCTTGAGTGCTTTGCTAACCGAAATGTTTCCTTTCAACGTCTCCTTAGGGTCTCTTTCTTGGGTTTTCATTCTCTTCCTTAAGCTGCTGGTATTTCTGTCCCCTGGTCTTTTGGGGACAAGAAATTTAAATCTTTCTCACTTGTCGTGAAAGTATGCCTTTGCTTTAAAAAAAAAAAAAGTCAAAGAAGAAAAACCAAAAACCCATTAAATTAAACACCATAGCATTCATAGTACTTAAGTCTAGCAGGGGTTTGATTTAAGCACAACCCATTATTTCCATTAAAAGAACCTTGATTCCTTTCAGATGAGTATATTCCTGGGAAAAGTGCATGGTTCTCAAAAATTAGCAGGACCTTTACAAGCTCACTCTCTTTCACCAAAAGAAACCACAATAGTCGTTTCCATGCAAGCTCACCCCTCATTCTCCCCCCCCACCTTTTTTTGACATTTGCTCTCTAAATTACAAATATTTGCCTATAGCAATGATCAGAGTTCCAAGGAAAGCAAACCAAATGAATATAAGAGAAAATAATGGAATCTCAACTCACTACAAGTGTGATACTTCCAAAAGAGCAGGAAGACAACCCAGCAATGGTTCTTAATTTTAAGGATCAGGAAATGGAGGACCAGGGAGTTTCCAGGGCTTTCTTGAGAGCATGCAGTTGACAAGAGACTAGATTGAGCCAGGACTAGATCTGAGCTTCTAATCTCCTGGTTCACTGTGTTTTCTGTATGAGTGGGAGCTCATCATCTCAGGTCCCATCTTGGGTGCATTTTTACACTCTGGCCCTCTGAGCCCTGGAAGAAGAAATGAGTGACCCCATTATTGATCCTCAGTTGGTTAGTGTCACAGCACCTCACTCTCCAGGTTATCAGTATTAAAACCAGGGAGGCAAGAAACAGTAATGTGTCAGGGCACAGTGATGTGTCTCACTGCCTCTGGCTGTGTGGATGGGAACTGGCATTCAAGGGATGTTGACTGGAAGGAGAACAGGCAGAGGGGCCCCTTCTCTTCCCAAGAAATAACTACCATGAAAGAGCACTGGCCTGCAAGTCACTTTTACACAGTGTCAGGTGCAGTGCTAGGAGAGGATGGTACCATGTCTCATTTTCCATCCTTTTTCAGAAACCCTGGAAACTCCAGTGTGGAATACCATTCAAAATATTTAACAAAATATACAGTGGCTGGACACTGCTATTTGGGAGGCCAGGATAGAGGAATGGTAAGTTTGAGGCCAGCCTGGACCACTTAATGAGACCCTGTCTCAAAATTAAAAGAAAAAAGGCTGAGGATGTAGCTCAGTGTCCAAGGACCTGGGTGCAATCCTTAGTACCATAAACAAAATGGAACACAGCCAAAATATACAGCAGAGTCTGTTTCACAGTATCATGGATTCTTCCTTAGAATTAGGCAGGCTCTCCATGTTTCTCTAGATACATGCAAAGCATTTCCTATGGGGCCTCAGGAACATTAAAAAACCTCTACAAAAACATCAAAGGGAATATTAAGAAGTCCTCCACAAAAATCTTGTGTATTTCTCATCCCAGGTACATGATAATGGATAAGGTTGATGGAAAATATTTGAATGTACACCCAGAAAGGATCTGTCACATTCTCTTGTCCATTCTGTGCTTTCAAACAAGCTGACACCAAGCAAGGAGATTCTGCTCCTCTGGGAAGGAGCCTAGTATGCTAAAACCATAAAGGCGGTGAGTCTTCTCAATTTAAACTCTAGTCCCTTTTGCTGTGATTGAATTCCATTTCCGTTGTTCTACTCCTCACCAGCAAAGGAGAACAGCTGGTTATTGTCATCCACAAGTGAATCCCTCAGATGCCTAAAGATGGGGAGTTTTGCCAGAATTCCTTGAGATCAACCCCCTTTTGTTAACATGCTGGAGAGTTTCTTACCAAAATCACCCACTGATACTTTTCTGTCACTTCCTCTTTCTTGACGGAGGTAGAAAAAAACTACAAGATGACTACATTTACCTTTAGACTGAATAAAACCTCCTATGTTATTCCTCTTCTCCCCCTTCTTTACTTTTTTGGCAGTACTGGTGCTTGAACCCAGGAACACTCAGCCACTGAGCTACATCTTGCTAAGTTGCTGAGGCTAGCCTCCAACTTGCAATCCTCCTGTCTTGGCCTTAGCCTCTGGGATTACAGACATGTACCACCACGTCTGGCAAAAACTTCTAAAATTCAGAGAGAAGGAAAAGTGCACAAGGCCACCTCTGGTTCAGTATTTGTCAAACCTGGAAGAGCAAACTAGGAGAGGGTTTGTTAATTTATAGTATTCTATGAAACTCTGTGATGAAGAGAGATTATTTGCATAAATCTGGTTTAAAATAACTCTTTGGAATCTGGCTGCTGTTTTTGCCTGAAGAACATGATTAAGGCTGTATTGAGATTAAAATCACTTCTCAACTTATTTAAGGAGCAGCTGTCAGCAGCATTTTGAGCAGTTGGACTTGGGGGTTTTGAGGTGTTGAAGCTTGAAAAGGGATGTGATGATAGTGAGCGCCAAAGAGGCAGGCAGTGCCCAGACTGTTCTCATTCCTTCTGGCTGGAAGTTAATAATGACAAGGACATGTTATGGCCGAAGGACTGCATGGTGTCTCAAAGGAAACAGGTGTCTTCTGGACTGGTTGAATGAGCACATTCTTTCTAACTTTCTTCCTCACCTTCAGGTCTTGCAGCCACCCTGTGTGGTGCAGCCTGCCTTCCTAGACCAGATAATCCTGGAGGTCTGGTTTTACATTAAAACCTCACACCATGTGTCGCTCAATATTTTCATTCCCCTGTTCTGGCCTTTCCTCATTATCTTTTAGAGAAGGTTCTGTGCAGGTGTGTAAGCACACGTGCGCGTGTGAGTGCACACACCCACACACACACACTCAAACACGAATAAGTTCTTCACTCTACCAACTTGGGGGTCCTAAAGTGATCTCATTTCTCCCAAGAGGAAAAAATATCTATCAAGGTGCTCATAAAGCCTATGATACTGTATTTATAACTTTTCTATATTGCCTCATGGTGTGGAACTCTAGTCATCATTTCTTCATTTGTTTAGTTAAGGAAAATTTCAGAGAAGGGTGAATTCTTCAGTCTTGCTTTGCCCCACAAACAGCTGTGTAAAGCCTCAATCCAACAGTATGGACTTCGGCAGGTGGACTTGGACTCATAGAGAACATTATCTTTCCATATAATGTTTCATTAAACAGCCAAGTTCATCCACCAGTGTTCCCGAGGTATGTAACTCCCAAGCAAAAGAGATGTGATTCGCCAAGTAAAGAATGGTGATTTATGGTAATAGCTGTTACACTCTGGATCTTATTTGGCTTCGTTTTGAAAAATTATTACCACAATGGTTCTGTAGGATTTAGGAGTATAACCAGCACCATTTGGCGCATTTATGACAATAGGGTTCTGGTTTTCTTAACTCCACAGTTACATGTTGGCAGCATTTCAAATTCTTGGCACAGATGTTTAAGTGAATTTGAGGAAGAAATATTAAAAACAAAATAAAACACCAGGCAGTTTTAAGTATCCAAATGTAAAAGGAGCATTATTTTCTTAACATGCAGTTAGCATGGAACCATGAACTTGGTAATGGATATAATGGGAAGCATGAAAACCATTTGCAAAGGGCTTTTAGCTTCCCCAGCCCCCCACCACCACCACTGAGGACACTATCCCAAATGCATTTCCTATCCATATCTACCAGATAGGATTCAAATTTAGTTGTATCATGTCTCTGGAAACAGGGTGGTTTCTGGAGCATCCACGGACAAGCAAGTAGACTCATTCCCACCATTGACTCGTGGGGTCCCAAGAAATGCTGCCACGGTCCCTGGGTTTTGTACTAACAATGCCCACATTCTGGTAAATCAACTTTCTGGAATTATTTCATGTGCACAAGTAGCAAATCTGCTTCCCAGGTTAAGAAGTGAAGGGGAAATAAATAGGATGTAGGGCATGCTGCACTGCGTGCTCTGTTAGTGACTAAAGCAACACTGCATGTCACCAGTGGGCAGTGCCTAGACCCAGCTTCCCTGGGCTCCTCATCCACCAGCAGACTGGGTACACACGCACACACACATTGGAATTGACCCCAGTCTTCTCTACCTCCTCACACCCCAAGTCCATCAACAAAGTAAAACAAAGATGGGTGCGGTGGCATGTCAGTAATCCCTACTACTCCGGGTCTGAAGTTTGAGGATTGCAAATTCAAGGCCAGCTTGGGCAATGCAGTAAGACCCTCTCTCAAAACAAAAAGGCATGGGGACGTGACTCAGTGTCAGAGCACTTGTTTTGCAGGAGCAATGCCTTGAGTTCAATCCCCACTACAGCAAAAAATAAATAAAAATCAACAACAAAAATAATCCAACAAAAGCTAACAAAATCTCCCCCCGCCCCCATGTCCTGGAGAATAATTGAAATGCCTTTCTTAGAGAACACCTTTATAGCTCATAATTTTTTTAAAAAATCATACATTGTTGAGAGTTATGAGGGACACAACAGATCAATGCCCAAGGTAGGTGGGGAAGATGGGGGCCTCGTGGCTGGGGCTACTGGAAATAGAACCATGGTGGGGACAGGGAGAAGCAAATTGCATCATGTTCAAAGTGTGGTCCAGGCTCACCCTTAGAGTATGGGTAAAAAGTTGCTCAATGGCCCTCCACTCAAGACACTAGACAAGCATCGGTAAAGCATGAACATTTATATTTAATTTACATTTTGACAATTTGCACATAAATAATGTAAACCAGTACGTAAACATAAGAGTTTGTTGTTCTAGCAAAGTAAAAAGCCAATAACTTTGGTCAGTTTTAACTTTGAGTAGAGGAAAAAAAACCACTGTTGATTGTGGGCTCAACATTCACATGTAAGAGGCCTAAGAGGGAAAAGACAGATGGCAAGAGAAGCAAGTGGTCTTTAGGAAGATTCTCAAATACAAGAAAGCATGAAAGGAAACCCATGTGTTCAT
Source organism: Spermophilus citellus (assembly GCF_964194105.1). NCBI lineage: Eukaryota > Metazoa > Chordata > Mammalia > Rodentia > Sciuridae > Spermophilus > Spermophilus citellus. The sequence goes on along the minus strand of NC_138186.1, from coordinate 113,980,524 downwards.
TGGGAATAAAATATTTGGTGTCAACATCAGAATGACGCTTTGGTTTACCTACAATCAAGGACCATGTCAAACACAGATACATTAAAAATTGTCAGTTTTGAGCTGAGGTGTAGCTCAGTGGTATAGAGTGCCTAACCCGTAGGAGGCCCTGGCTTCAATCCCAGCACTGCCAAAACACACAAAAAAATCAAAAAAAATAAACCACAATTGTCAGTCTTGCTAGTCTAGGAATAGATCAGTAAGGCTCTTGGTTTTCCCTGGATTGCTTGAAATCTGTTGTTCTCTCTGCAAGTTGACATTAGTTGATGCGAACAAAATGGTGAATATATAAAAGAATTGAACAGTGATGTGTCAGTATTTAGGAAGGAGGGAAAGGAAAAGAAAGTTTGGTGGTAAAGGAATACTGAGTTGCTAAGTTGCTGAGGCTAGCCTCCAACTTGCAATCCTCCTGTCTTGGCCTTAACCTCTGGGATTACAGACATGTACCACCACGTCTGGCAAATTATTAATTTCTGTGACTCAACTGTGACCACATAATCATGATGTGGCAAAACAAAAACATAGCTGTTCCAGATGATCCTTAACAGCAAAAATGATGTATCACTTTCTCCCTGGTTATGTGGCCCTCACCCCTGCACCAAGGCTTCTTGTCCCTGATAACAGGCAAGGGGGTGCCTGAGCACTGATGTGATCGTGAGTGAGGTCCTCAAGTATTAAGAAAAGTCTCAGAAAGAGTTTTTTTTTTTTTTTTTTTTTTTTTTTTTTTTTTTTTGCCCTTAGGAAAAGTAGGTTCTTTTACATGGCTTGGCTCACAATTTAAGTGGTTATAAATATATTATATATACACATGGTAGAGTGGTATAAATAGATTTATAAATATACATCAATCTTTGCTACACCTTGAGTGCCAACAGGTAATCTTTGGGCTTAGCAGAGTAAAAGATAGAATGACACAGTCTATCTTTCTGGAGCACACTGACTTGGTTTCTCCTTTGGAGTAGCAAATCATTAGATAAGACATCACTTCCTGCACTACTGAACACACTCAATGAGGTAATTGTTGTTGAACAACTTTGCAATGCCCTTTCATCTTCAATTAAATTAACCATAAAATGCAAAAACACAAATACTGAGGAAAATCTGGGTTGTACAGAAAAAAATTACAATTGATGTGTTGGGGATAGGAATGTCCATTACCCGCTTTTACCCTAAGATGACCAGAATACCCGTTTTTCTGTTTGTATTTTTTAAGTGTGGCCCGAGCCTATCTACTTCAAATCCTTCCTGGTTGAGCACCACATTTGTGCAATTTTGACATAAAAAACAAAAACCAACAACAAAACAACATCTAGACTCAAGCTCCCAAACCTCACACGTACAAAACCACCTGTGCTTCGGGAAAGTTTCTCAGTGGTTTTAAACATGGAATTTTATCTTTCACATTTTCAGATAATACGCTGGGATGCAAAAGTCAGGTGGCCACCCTGAAGGCCAAATGACTTTTGGGGTGGGGTGCAAGGACCCTACTTTTGTGGAGAGACAGGTTGAAAAAGACTTCCTGTCACCTTTTTGGTAAAATAATGACTAGGAAAAGAAAAATGACGAACTAGGAACAAAACATGACAAGATTCCTTTTCTTGTTCCTTCTACTCGAGTTATCATTGGGTAGTTCTGCACACACACCCCATGTTACACAGTGCTGTTCAAATGACATGATCCTATGAATTAATACATCAACTGTCGAACTTTGGCAATACTGAAACCTCATTTTCAGATCATTATTACAGAGAGAGGATGACTGAAGTCATGTATTTGTCTACTAAATCTTAGGTACTTAAACAGCTGTGCAGAAATTATCTACAAAGATGGCCACAAGACAAAATTACAACATTTATACTCAAATTACAAGGAATATTTCCAGTCATTGTAAACTTTTTTAATTATTGCTTTTTGAATGATAAATTGTATAATAAATTATGAAGGATTATCACTGAAAAAATAATTATGGCTAGGCAATAGTCTTAGTAATGGGAAGGCTATGCAAACATATCCACACAAATATTCAAAATACACAGGTTCAAATATATAGACGTGGGTGTAAATAAGTATATATAATATGTATACATATATATAGAGAGAGAGTCTTTGCGTCATTTATGCCCTGAGATTTCGGTAACTTTGGAGTCCTTTAATTCCAGAGGTGAGGGAACCCCCTGCCGCAGGAGAGCTTTGCGGATCTGGAGATACACATACGCCATCTGCTACAGGCACCCCGACTCGAAGAGTCCGAACTTAAGAAACAAAACAAACGCTTGCTTTCTGAAAATCCTAAGGATCCATTGGTTCCACTGTTTCTTGCTTCACCTTTACAGGTACCAGAGGTAGTGGGTTGCTGTGGGGCAACTTCATGAGGGACAGGTCTGATGACTCGTAAAGGCTGCACCCTGAGGAGAGGAGTCCGTTCCCCATGTTTCTTTGCAAAGACACTTTCAGGCCAGTTTCTTCTTTCTCTTTTCTGACCACGGCCAGAATTTCCTTCTCCACCACAGAGGTCACATCGATGTTGTCCTCCATGTCCTCTAGCCGGTCAGCATTGTCACTAATGTCAAACTTCTCGATTTCTTCGTTGATCCGGGTTAGGTCCTCCAGGGCCAGTCCAGTGGCTGGGGCTACCGGGCAGTTCCCTTTCAGGTGGACCTTGAGGCTGCAGAGATGGATGTAGCTCTTGTGGCACTGGGCACACTTGTGGGGCCGCTCCCGGGTGTGCAGTCGCTTGTGCAGCTTTAGGTGCACAAACTGGGTGAACTTGGCAGGGCACACCTTGCACTGGTAAGGCTTCTCTCCGGAGTGGAGTCGCAGGTGGGTCTTGAGATTGCTGGTGCTGCTAAATCGCTTGTGGCAGACCTACAGTGTGGGGACAAGGGAGGGCCAAGAAGGGAGAGAGGGAAGAACAGAAGATTAGGAGTTTGCCAGTGGGAGGGACAAGCTGACAGGCCAATGCCCAGTAACCTGGAATTAGGAGCCTCCCCGAGTGTGCCCAATGCAGTGGTGTGGTACTAAGCACACTGGGGACACGGGCACACTGCACATGGTGTGCTATTTACTTCCCTCCCATCTTCCCACCCACTGGCTTTGTCACCCTTGCTGCCAGTCAGCAGGTACAGAGCACCGGGGAGCTCCACAGTCTCAGCCCAAGGTAGGACTCTGGTTTAAATGAAGGGCTATATGACACGAGAAGGCAGCTCCACATATTTTCTACAAAGGTCAAAAGCTCTACCCGGAACACACCGCCCACCTGGCATTCATGTGGCTTTTCTCCCGTGTGGACCAGGTAGTGTTTCTGCAGGTGGGCGAGCTGAGTAAAGCCCTTGTTGCAGGTCTGGCATTTGAAAGGCCGTTCTCCACTGTGCACTCTCAGGTGGACCTGGAAGAAGCCACAGGTGTTAGCTCTGCTCTGGCACCTAAGGTTTCTGCTCAAAGACTCGGGTGTTTGTGGTAGAAATGTCTTAAGAAAAGCATCAAGACAAAGTCTTAAAGAGAACAAAGCCTTGGGTTTTCAGAAGGCTCTCATGGGCCTGAGCTGAAAGAAGAGAAGTCTCAGCTTGGCAGGGACTTGACACTGATCTTCTAGCCCAAACCCCACATTTTTATTATTCAGAAGAAACTCAGGCAAAGTAACTTGTCCCAAGCCACAGAGCTAGAAGTGGTGAAAGCAAAGGAGAATCCATGCCCACTCGGCCCAGCCCAGGTCTGCCACTGCCGGAAGGCAGTTCCCATGGTGTGGATGTGAGCACGCTGCAGTGCCACGAGGCTTACCTTCAGGTTGGAGAGCTGGCCGAAAGTCTTGGCGCAAACGTTGCACTCATACTTAATCTTGCCATTCTGCTTCTTAAGTGGGTAGGGAAGGGTCTTGTAGCCGGTCATGTTTCTTTTGTTTTTAATGAGATTCATGGCCTCGTCACTGCTGGGGGATGCCATCACCACTGAGGTAGCTTTGGGTTGTACCACGTGTTCTGACGTGGCGGCTGTTCCCGCCGTAGGAGACCCGCTGGTGGGGCTGCAGGTCTTGTCCTTCATGCTGGCAGCAGCCCCGGTAAGGGAAAAGGCACTGTGGGGTGCTGGGACAAGCACCTCTCTGGGATGCTCAGGCGGAAGCAACCTCCGGGCTCCATCTGAGGGCAGTGAACTTGGGAGAGAAGCTGGGTTGACCATGGAGTGAGGCAGGCTGCCCCCACCAAGGAGGTTACCGTAGACGGGATACAATCTCGGGAAGAGGCCAAAGTTGTTGATGCTGTTGATGTTGCTCATGGTGCTCAAGCCATTGCAATTCATGCCGTAGGGAGGCAACAGGAACTTGGGGTAGTGGGCATTGTAAGAGGGGATGAAGGCTGGAGGGAGGTGGGGGGCAGGTGCGTATCCTGGGTAAGAGCCCAGACCTTCGGTGCCATAGGGTGTGTTCAAGTAAGTGTAGGAGTCTCGGTGTTCAAGAGAGCCAGGGGCCAGGGGCGACACAGTGTTCCCCGGGCTACTGTGTGGGCTGGAGCTTTTCAGGCTTTGGTCAGGGCTGCTTCTTGCTGAGGGACTTGGAGTTGTGGAAGAGGGGATGGGGGAGTGAGTAATGTAAGTTGGTCTCTCCATCCCATAGGCCAGGGAAGCTTTCCATAAGTCTTCCGGGAGAGGAGCCCGGATAGGGTAAACAACCCGGGGGTAGAAGGGCATATCTGGGCTGCCGTTCTTTCTAAAGCCATCGATGTCCTTGTCTGAAATGTTAGAACGGTAGAAGTCCTTCCCTTTGGAGGGGTTAGAGTCCAATTTTAGGATTTCTTTTACGCTGTACTCTCTCTTTGGGACATTCTTTGGGCAAAGTTCATTTTTCTCAGTACTAGGTTGCTTTGGGTTGCTCTGTGTTTGTGCTGAAATAAAGAAGAAAGGGTGATTACTCAGAGGCCTACAGAGAACTGAAGTGAAATGACCAGAGCTGCTCTGAGCACCACTTGGTGTCAGGAATGACAGGCACCCGGCTCCCAACGCCTTCTCACTCAAGAGGGCTCGAGGGCCACCCACTCGGAAGTGCTACTCTTTTTCCTTCTCAGCAAAATAGGGACCATGGCAGCATCTACAGAATAAACAGGGCCATTTGGATGATCTTGTTTCCATTAGTACAAACTTTATGACAGAAAAGTGCTGTTCAAACTGGAACAAGACAGTGTTCATCAAAATGGGGTGGAAAAATACTGGGGTGGGGGTTGTCACAGGTTAATAAAAGTCATTCTGATGTTCACAGTTTACCTAAAGGAAATCAGCACGCCCTGCAGCGAGATGTGAAAGATAAAGACTCATTTCAAGTAATAAACAGTCATCAATTTTCAACTTCTTGTTTAATATATGAATTTGATAAAGCCCTATTCAAACTGACTATGCCAAATAAATCAAGGACCTAGATGCCACCCCTTATGTGTAATTGGCTGACAGCGCAAGCATTTCACCAAGGTTCTGGTCTAACCAGGCTCCCAGCAGTACTGTCCCCTGGAATCACAAGGTGTGACAGTCACTTCTGCCAAACCACAACAGGTACTTCCCGAGCCAGTTCAATTACTTACACCACCAAAGAAAACAGAGGCGGCTGAGAGGGAAGCGTTTATTCCCAAGGATGGCATATGTTACTCGGTTAACAGACTATTTAGGAACAGGAGCAATGAGGACAGCTCTCGACTGACTATCCATGCCACTGCCAGCCCTGTCACAGGACAAGTGAGGTCTGCAGTCAACATCAGTCAGAGCAGAGAAAACTTAAAACGCCTGCTTAGTCTTTCCTGCAACCAAAAGTAAACCAGCAGAGGCTTGGTTGGAGCCCCAGTTCCAGAAGGGCCGTCCCTGAAGCTGGCTCTCCTGCCCTAGGGGAGTGCTAAAGGTGCCTTGAGAAGTAGCAGGGCCCATGGCCTGGGCATCAGGCTGAGGCCTTCGTAGTAGGATCCCTCCTTGTCCTACAGAATGTTCTGCTGGATCTCACAGAGAAAGCTCTCCAGGCCTGCTACCTGATGGGTCTAGAGATGAACTCTGTGGACCTCAAAAATGGAGCTCTTCAAATCCATTCTCCAGGCTGACAGGCTGAAGGGAGGGATTCCTTCCAGTTGGAGAGCCCCTCAGAGAGTGTTATCTCCTGCTAGCTGTTATCAGTTACTCTTGGGCCAGCCAGAAGCCCCAGAATAAACACCTCGGACAACACTATCGGGGAAGATGCTGATCAGGGGGCAGTGATGGAAAGCTTGTTGAGGGAGAGGATTTCTGAAGTCACTAAACCAAAATAAATATCCCCTTATCAGGCCAATATCAGCCTTTCAGTGAGGCCCAGCAGGCAGGAAGTTCAAATTGTCACTTTTGTTTTTTAAAGCTGAAATGGTAAAGGAAGAGAAAGACAACTAAGCTGGAAAGCTGATAGGTGAGGCATCTCACAGCCGCAGGAAGGAATTTTATGAAGGTGGAGAAAAAAAAAAAAAGGAATGACTGGGATGCATCTTCAGGCTCAAGTTAACAAAAACAAAACAAAACTGCCCCCAATAAAATAAAAATACAGAAAATTTATCCTCATAACTTTGTGTCATCTTTATGCGGCCGAGTACATCTAGTTCTCAATTTTTTCAGTAGCTCCAATACCCCCAGGGTTCTAAAATCCAGTGAGCATGTACATTTAAGTCAATTCCCAGCACTGCCTCCAGATTTAGTCTGTGTTCTTCCTAAGCACCTTAATAGAACTGAATTTAAAAACTGACATGAAGCTAATGTCTTGGACAACAACAAAACATGTGCGTGCGCGCGCGCATGCCCGCGCACACACACACACAGAGTCAAAATTTCAAATTTTCTATGGAAAATATCTGGCACAGTGCCTGGTGCACATTATATCTACTCTAAATGTTTTCGATCTCTGATGTCTTTGGGAAACAGATCTACACCTTCTTCTATATCCAGAGTGAAATGTTAGGCTCTCTAAAATGTCCTACAGGTGGAAGTTATGGAGTCTATATGAAGGTACTTTTACAAAATCGTCCTTCAGCAGCTGAGTAATCAGGGGAGCTGGTGTCATTTCTGACTCTCCCACTCAGCAGCAGCTTGAGTTAACATGAAAAAGAAAATCAAGATCTGTTTTTGTTCTTCAATCTTAAATGGCTGTAGGCGGAGGGAGTCATTTCAAGAGTGAACTGCTTCTGAAGGCTCTGAATGGCTTAATTATGCCGACTCACATTTTCGATCTATAATAAGAACCCCCAAGACTATAAGAAAGAACCTAGAAGTTCTGCAGTAGGCAAAACAAAGTCTGTTTTCAACTGAAACTGAGAAAGCAGATTAACATTTAGAAGTCTATAATTTGGTCAACTGTTTTCTAGATGGGTTAGTTAGATAGATGGCAAAAAAAAAAAAAAAGGAGGGGTAGGGTCTTAAGTGGGTCTCACCTTTTTTTTTTTTTTAAACTTAACATTCATGCCAATTTGTGATTTCTGGCTACTTTTCCTTCCTTCAAATTGCTTCACATCTCCTCAAGTCTATCACTTGAATCCTCAGGGTCAAATCAGCCCTCTGTGGTCTGGCATAGGCCCCTATTGTGCTTTAAGCCTGGAAATCCAACATAACTCATTTGGAGACACAATCTCCCTATTAGGCCTGATGAAATAGTGGAAATTTTCCTGATCAGAGTCTCACTCATCAGTTGCCACACCTAAGACAACTGGTTTCACAATCAGCGCCTGAGTCTTACTGCTGTGTGACTGGCTGTTGTTAACTCTCATTCTTTCCTATGAATATCGGACAATGAAGGGGTGCCTGAAAATGCCCAACTACCACCACCATTTGGAAAAATTCTGCTTAAATAAAAGCAGATATTTGAAGGCACAAAGGTGTCATTTCATCGTGTTGCTTCTGAACATAAGCACTTAACACTTAAAATACAGTGCAAAGTCTTTCCTTGGGGAACAAAAATGCCAGGCCTTTAAAACCTTCCCTTGATGGGCACAGAGTGGGGGTCGTGTGCAGAAAGGTTTCTTCATGGTTGTTGGGAAGTCAGTGGGGTTGGGGTGACCCCAGTGGACTTACTGTTTAAAGATTTAAAAAATAATAAAACTTTGTCTGAATTCCATAAATGACTAAAGGAATGTAAGGTCTTGGGAACCTGAAGCAGGAGGATAGCAAGTTCAAGGCCAGCCTGGGTAAGAGATCCTATCTCAAAAGAAAATGAGTTAGGGATGTTATTCAGTGGCACAGGGTTTGCCTACCACGTGTGAGGACACAGTTAGATCCCCACTACTGCCAAAAAATAAAAAATAAAATAAAATAAATTTAAAAAAATGTAAGGAGACTCTCAAGGGGAAGTGGCTTGCTATGCTGAGAAAGTGAGGGGGAACAGCACAACTTCCCCCGACATGGCTCTGACAGAACTATGTTCCAACAGTGCCTTTGTGTCTTTTACTACTGGGACCTTCATATTAGGTTAGGCACACACAGCAGAAGGGATGCTGGGTACTTAGCCCTAGAGATGTGACCGGCAGTCTCAGGTAGCACTGAGAGAGGACTGTTGCCATTGGTCAGGGCAGATGACACTCATGATGTTCATGGTGGAAGCCAGTTTGCTCTCAAACAGCCCAAGATCTTTCCCTGGAGTTCAAAAAAGCACTGTAGTGTGTTAAGGGCCATAGACATAGACATAATTCTAGAATGTGATATTACAGGAGTGGTCATGAAGCTTTTATAGCCCCAGATTTTCAGAAAAATTGCAAATATAGACTCAAGATCCTAAGGAAGATCAATAAGCTGAATAGCACATAATAAATGCAAATAGCTGGACAGATGGATTACATATAACTAGGGTAAGTAATTAGTTTGTTAACGGGTCCTAAAGTTGAAGTCAAAATGTGATTTATGTTAAAGTTATTATTTATTCCAAATATCCCAAAGGTAAAAATGTAAAGTAAAAACAATTCAGCCTTTAGATGAAGCAAGCAAGAGAGCCTATAAAAAATTGTCAAGTCTGGGTAAAGGGTAACTGAGAATGCCTTATACCTTTCTTAAACTGTTTCCTTAAGTTTGAAATATTATCAAAACAAAAAGTTACAAAAATTTCAGCATTCAGTTTTAACTTTTTAGTCCAAAAGAGTTCATTTTAAAAGCTGTTATAAAATTTAGTAAGTCTAACCAAGAATATGCAATTATAATTACAATAGAGGTTAGAATTTTACATTAATTCTTAAATTGTTCATAGAGATCACTTGAGAATGATAAAAATGAAGGAGCCCTTTACAGAGAAAGGTCATGACAGCATTTTTAACCAAATTAAAAAAGTAAAAGCTTATAAACCTAAGGAACTGAAAATTTGTTAAGATAAAGTGATAGGTGGTTACTGTAATACTGATTAGGAGATCAGATTAATTAGTTTTACCATAAGAAAGGAAGCCAAGATATGAAATCTCTAGGGTTATTCACTTAGAATATGCTTGAAAAACTATGACAGAGCCTTTCTAGAAACAACCTTATGTTCCACATAAGACCTTGACTTTATATACAAAGGTGCACCTCTACATTATTTCAATGCACATTTTAAACACCAACAAACTGCCATCAACAAGAGGTGATAGCTTTCATGTTCTGCATGTCTGGACCAATCTCTATTAAACTCCCAACTGCCCCCTTTTGGATAAATTAGAATTGGACACATATTTCTTCCTGTAAGTTTCTGAATTCAATACTCAAAGAAGCTCTTAATATTTTTTTTTAAATGGTCAGGTTACATGACAGGGAACAGGGACTAAAAAATGTTTTCCCTCTTCCTCATCTCTGGTTTAAGCCACCTACTTAGTCCAACAGATGATGAAGCCATATAATTAAACAACCTGTTATTAGCTCACAGGGGCAGAACTGACATTACTGGCATTTTTTATTTTTATTTATTTATTTTTTGTTCTGTAATCCACTTACTGAGATTCATCATTGTGAGCTCTCCAGGATAAGGGTAGTTAAGCCTTTCTGCAAAGTCTCGACAATACCACACAAGAAGTTCCTGGTTGGCAGGGATGGGCTTAATGGTGTAGAAGTAGATGTTCATCCCGTTCTGACACGCAGCCAGATTTTGCTCCCGGGCAGAGTGTGCCGGATTCACATAGCGCATCCAGTTGCTTTTCTCCTCATTAAAGCCATCAATGAAGTGGTGAAGCTCCCCTCTGGAATAGATCTGTCCAAAAGAGAAGACAGACATGTGTAAGAGGAAGTCAGCCACAGAGGACCTCTCAGCACAGATCACACAGTGTGTGAACGCTGACCCACGCCCCCCCCACCACCACCCCAGTGCTCAATTAGAAAAAGAATCAAATCAGTTTGGCCAGAGTAGTCTTGAATCAGCAGAAATGAAGGTGGAAACAGGTAAGGCACATTCTTGTCAGTTACCTTTTCCGTTTGAGTTTTATCATCTTTTCATGGTCGGGAAAAATAGTAGAAGAATGAAACACAAAATTTCACCTAAGAAGCGGCCTCAAACCGATTAAACCACCAGAGTACTACTTTTGCTACAGCACGGTCAATGGCAAATGGGCGATGCTACTAACTTTAGTTCCGATTCTGCTGACTTTTAGTGCTTTGAGTCATTGGGTAGAAGAGCAAGCTGACTGACTGCGTCAAACTGAGTCTCAGCTTTTTCTATGGCCTCTGTACTAGCTGTTTCCTACACCTCCGCCCAAGGCTCAGACTATGCAAACATCCTCCACCCCCAACCCTCCAGAGTCCTAAAGTAACACTTGTTCATATGAATACTTGGAACCGTGCCTTTTTGTGGAAGCGCTGGGTGGGGCAAAGGTGAACTTCACCTGCCATAACAAAGGGAGCGCTGGGACAGAGGCCAGAGTTTGACAGTCTACTGAGAAGTCACTTTTCCTCTTGATAAACACGTTCAGCCTAGCACCTTGCTTTCAAGCCAGAGAAGGGAAGAGAGAACCCCTTCTCTGTGGGCAGGTTGGCCAAAACCTCAAGCGAAGAGCCCCAGCCTTGCAATTGTGGGAAAAGAACAGAAAGAAAGTGTGGCTCTTTAAAGGCAGCTCACAAAGGATTCCTAGTTTGTCTTGGAGTAACACCTCTTTTGGTGAACAGAGGCACTCGGGGCACTTTGTAAAAAGACAGAGGTAAGAATAGGAAAAATTCAAGATAGACTCTTACTGAAATTACATGCTCCATATCCTTCCACAGAAAGCTGCTCTCTCTCCTTCCTCTTAAGAGGTGCCACCTTTTCTTCAGACCCAAGAGCTTTCCTTCAACACATACAACCAATACCTGGTCATCTGCAACCCAAGCCTCTGAGTAGTAGGTAGGGGGGTAGCAGAGATTTTGCTCTAACAGGACAGCAGGCTGTTGCTTTCTTCTGAGTCACTTGCTGGCTACGTTAAGTCTGTGAATGGTTTCTATATTTCCCTCCAATGTTATCAGAAGTTAAAAAAGGAACCCTGTCCCTTTAACACAGGCAGTAAACACCAGAATCACTTTCTTTTAAGAGTAACTTCCTGTAAATTGCGAAGGGGGAAATACATGTGGCTTCATCAAAGCAGCTTGTGAGAGCTTTTGCGGTGTGTTTTGTTAAGAGAAAATGGAACAAGGCTGGGTGAATTCGGCTATCAAGAGGGGTTTTCAAGTTTGTTTACTCTGATGTGCAAACTTCCAGGAACGTGGGGTTCCATCGCTCTAGTGCTCTCCGCCGGCGGAAACTGCTTTCTAAAGCTATGGGTCTGGCGGTTCCAGTCAGCCTTCCACGGACTACGATTTACTGTATCCTCATTCAAAAACAGAACCGTCCATGCCATGAAGTCACACGCACATCCCCACCAGAAAATAAAATAATGCACACGTAAAATGAACCCTGCTGCCTGTCACTCACCTCGCTGCATTTCCATCTATTATCACAAGATTAAAAACGTGCTGACTCATAGTACAGTTACAAGAAATGTCACTGGTTTCTCAACTTGAACACCCCTTCTCTTTGACTGTGTAATTTGCATGAAAGTTTTTCTTTCCTTACAACAGATGTTCACATTCCTGCCAGCAAAATCGGGATGCTTCTAATGACACGTGAGAAGTTATCTCTGACAATATCCTTTGCAAGTGAATGGCTGATTCAGATAAATCCTCCGGAGGAAAGACTTTTAGTTACTTATCCTGAAATCTTTAAATGAAATAAGGAAGGGACAGAGAGATTCTTAGATGTTTCTTGTCTTTTTTTTTTTTTTTTCCAAAATGACCAGGTAGTAAAGAGACTTACGTTGGACTGTGTTAATTCAGACCTTTGACTTTAAGATTAGTATACCTCAATGGCTCACGTCTGAGAAGAATTTCTTGGCAATAAAAGCAAAACATGTGCTCATATTTTTCTATTATAAGTCATGCAGTGAATATGTTGTAATTTATTTTGATCCTGGGGATTGAACCCCAGGGGCCCTTTACCACTGAGCACATCCCCATTCCTTTTTAAAATTTCTTATTTGAGAAAGGGTCTCGCTGAGTTGCTGAGGCTGGACTTGAACTGGCCATATTCCTGTTTCATCCTCCCAAGTAGCTGGGATTACAGTGTGTGCCACCGTGCTCAGCCAGTGAACATATTTTAAACAAGCGTAATCATTAAATAAAAATTAAGGGTGCATGATTCTTGGTGAATATATATAACTGTTCTCTTTCACTTGGGAAATAGTAAAATAAATTTCTAGAAACACAAGACTTTCTTAGGAATAGCTTCTGAGTTACCCCCTAACAAGTCTTTTGCGATACTTGTATAAAAAGCACTAAGATTTTTAGGCCAATTACCAGCCAAAGGAAGCATAATCCAATTTACCATGCAGCCATTTATTTTAGATGTGTACATTTTATATAAGTATGTATAAAAATTGCTTACTAGGTTTAAGTAAACATTTCTTAATTTAGCAAACTGAGTATCCCAAAGACATCTATGGAAAAAGGGATTCTGACTTTTCTCTGTTTATTTTTTTCCCTTTTTTTGGGGGGTGCTGTGGATCAAACCCAGGGCCTCATGCATGCCAGGCAGACACTCAACCACTGAGCTATATCACCAGCCCTCTCTGTTCACTTCTAATACAGTTTTTTCCTTAAGAATTCCATCTCACTGGTTCACCATGGTGGTCCTTCCTAACCCTGATATTTCAGAGGAGGTTGTATACGCCAGACTTTTTTTTTTTTTTTTTTAACTGGATTGTAAGCATTTTCCTTATACTATGGAAGTAACTTACATACTGTCAGATTTGATTACTTTTATAGTATAGATGGACTTAAATAGGACAAGTTCTATGGTTCTTCTCCATTCTCCTGGCCCATCTTCTACCCATCCTTCCTTAGTGACATTTCTCTTCAACATAATTCATTTATGATAACTCTTCCATTCAATTAAAGTTAACTCATCAAGAAATCAAGAAGGGGTGAAATCTAAGGCTTGGTGACTCATTACTACTTCCTTGCAGAGAAATGCAAATGAACCTACCCTTAAAGCAAGCAGCAAACTGTTTCCTTTCATCACAAGGTCTAATGAGTTGCAAAAAATTAAGATTCACATATAGTGCATATCTCCCCCACTAAACACCCATGGGCTGTACTTCCAGAGCCAAATATTTAACCAGTTTCTCTGTACTTGCTCAGAGTTCTCTGTTCCCACAGGGACCCCGCATCTCTCAGCACAGGCTGAAAAAGGAAGTGACCCTGCTCTTCTAGCTCCAGTTTTTCCTAATACTGAAAGTCATGAAAATTTTTCCTTACTTACCCGCCAGAAGTATTTCCTGTTGGCATTCTTGGGAACTGTATCATTGGTGTAGATTTCACCTATTAGGGGTCCAAATCGTGTTCCCTTTGGTATGTATTCTTTACTCACCACTCCAATAACCTAAAAGGGATAAAATACATGAAACAGTTATTTTAACTGCAAAATGTTAACCAATCTTGTTATTCTAACAAATTGAACAGTCAAGTGGTGACACAATCAACTATGGGAAGCAGACATTCATGAGTGCCGGTGCAGGTAACAAACAGTAAGCTTCACCTGAGGGGATACCATCAGTGTGTGGGGTGCTGGGGATTGAACCCAGAGCTTAGGGCCTGCTAGGCAAATGCTCCTATTGAGCTACATCCCCAGCCCTGTTTATTTTGAGACTGGGTCTCACTAAGTTACTGAGGCTGGCCTCAAACTTGGGATTTATATAGAAGACCATCTTTTTAAAAATTTTTAAGAAGATCATCTTTTAAAGTTTAAGGTCTAGGGCTGGAGTTGTGGCTCAGTGGTAGAGCACTTGCCTAGCATGTGTGAGGCACTGGGTTCGATTCTCAGCACCACATATACATAAATGAATAAAATAAAGGTTCATAAACATCTAAAAAATATTTAAAAAAAAAAGTTTAAGGTCTAAGCAAATACTCAACCAAGTATTAAAACAGTCTCAAGGATTATCCTCCAGTGATTGGGGATTCTTTATTTTTATTAACAATGTTTCTTGCTAGAAGATCAGAGAGGATAACCATTCTGTTTTAGATTAAGAACAAGACACTGCAAAATCAGATGGTCAAAATGAGACATTTTCAGGTCTCCTCCTAGTTTCCTATTTCTCATTCTCCCTCAAACCATAAACACAGTGTGCTTGAGGGGAATAAAATAATTTAAACCTCAGAAACCAAAATAATGCTCTTTAGTTGTTCCGCAGAGGCCAAAGGAACCAGAAAGCAAACACATTATGTTTTTTTAATTCTAGATGAGTCCTGCTCCCCTGCCATAGCTTGTAAGTTCTCTTTAGCAGCAGAAGATCTTTCAAGTAACTTTGTACTTCCCTAACATCTTCTACGTGACAGTGGTCAAAAGCCCTCCTTTGAAATGTAATTTATACTGAGAGAGCTGTGGGTTCTAGATCTGAGAAAATGACCTTCTCAGATTGGATGTTTCATGCATTTGCACTTGGCAGGGCCTGGCTAAAGAAACATGTTAACTATGCTAGTTCCTCCTTGATCGTAAATTTCTTGAGGGAATTAAAAAAAAAAAAATCACCAACCACGAATCAGGAAGCAATTCATCACTATTCAAAAGAACTCTGTGAGCTGTCCTTGATGACGATTGCAGTTACAGTTTTGCTTTGGTTTTTATTCTCTCACTTTCCCATTTTTATTTTCTTTTGTTCAAAACAGACTACAAATTACTTATTGAATATCTTAATTGAAATGGACCAAGGATTGGGAGTTGGAGTAGAAGACAATATTTATTTCCAGTTTTTATTATCCTTCCTGTGTAACTGTGTACCTAAAATGGCAGATGCCAATAGCTATTCAAATAGTACACAGTGGAATCTAAGATTTTGGCTGTGATATGTACTGAGATCTCATTTATCTTATCACTGTTTAAATAAGAAGGAAATAAGCACACCTACATTTTGTGACAGACCTGTCTTTCTCATGGAAGTTTTCTCATCAGCAAATGATTTGTTTTCTAAAACAATTTAGTATTCAATATACAAGTTAATGGAGCATACTCAGATTGGAAAGAGAGAAAAAAAAAAAACAGAAAAGAAAATTTCCTACACCTAACACAAGTTGAAACAAGGTTGGCGAGCTAGAGTGCTATTTTTGGTCCTCTATGAATTTCTGGCAGAGAGCTGAAAAAAGCAGATGTTCATTTCATTCTCCTCCTCTGCCTTCATTTACATCTATCTGCCCTTTCAAGAATAGTTCATCATCCTTGGTATGTCAGCACCACCACTGGGGACAGGAGCATCTTTGAGCAGTCTTGAGACAAAAATATATACTTAAGCTTAAGTAGACTAGGGCTTATGTAGAGGCTCATTGTTTAGGACATATTATCAAACCTAATTAATTTGAAAAATTCATGGAATTGACTTCAATGACTCACAAATCATTAGACATTCACGTTTGAGTGCTTATTCCATAATATTAAAATGACAAACAGGAAAAACAAATAGTGCCATTTGTTGGTGAGCCAATAATTAGCAGTTGATATTTTCAACATATCCACTTTAAAGCAGTAATTTTAAGAAAGGTACTCAACTGGTTCATCAACTTTGTTTTAAATTATAGTCTCTTGCAGACAGTGTCCTGGGAGCCAGAACTTGATTACCAACAAGGAGCATTACATTGAGGTCACGGTTTTTGTTCCAAATTGCTGTTCTTCCACAGGATGAGCCTTTTGGTTTTCAGCTATCAATCTGACACACTAAGAAAACACACATTGTCTGGTGGCCAGAAAGAAGTCAACCAGAATCTTGTTCCTACAAAGCATCTGAGGAAGGCATGAACCCCTAACACCAACTAAGCTCAATGATGGAGTAGTTACTGGGGGAGGAGGACAGCAGTTTTGGAAGGAGTCTTGCCATCTTTAACCTCACAAATACAACTTGACAGGCAAGACAGGGGCACAAACAAAAAGAGGACAGCAGGTGGTGGAAGAGAAAACGAAGATCCTCAAGCCTCAGACAAACTGAGAACTTTGTTATTTGATTACCTTTACAAATCAGCCAGAACCTTAATTGTTTAAACTCCTATTATATACAGAGCTGTAGAGTACACAGACTAACCTCTATAGATAGCACAATTTCGAGGTTGGAAGGAATCCTGTAGCTGATGAACCACCTACATCCAATCCAAGCTCTGTGCTCTAATACTATTCAATCAATACCTTCTTGAATTCGTATTGGAGTTATTATTCAAAAGGACACAAAAGCCGCAACCCTTAAGATTATGTGCTTCTCCAGGTAACTTTGAGGGGGGCAGTCACCAGGGTTGTTTTTAATGGGAAGTGGAAAACCTAGACAAGAGTTGTCCCTCTGGTCCTAAATGATCCAGGGGTTTATCCAGCCCCATCTTCCTGACTCCTCATGTGCAACATTCTATCCTTGGAGCAAGCAGAGAAACCTGGCATGTGCTTTGAATGCCACAGTGCTAAATTAAGAATGTGTTCACCTAACTCAGGAAGGAAAGTTCACTGGAACTGACCAGGGTCCTAAAGAATTACTGCTGGGGACAGGCTACTGTAAGTCTTCCATAAACCTTTCAGGGAGAGGACACTGCATTTCCACACAGCCATGCTTCATCTGCCCCCACAGAAGCCCTTTGCTCATGCTTTCTGTGCTAAGCAGACCCCTTTGCCACTTGGACACATCTGTCTCTGTCAGTGGCCTCAGCTACAGACTATACCTGGTTGTCCTCAGCTTCCAGAAAAATAAAATAAAATAAATAAATAAATAAAAGGTTTCTTTTCGATTGTACAAAATGAAGGTGATTTTACAGCTTGTGAGAGACTGAATGGGAATACCAAATGAAACTATGACAGTAAGAACACATATAGGTTTGTTTGTTTTAAAGGTGAATTGCTCCTTTTAGAGGGTATACAAACAGAACAATAAACTTTAAGCAGAAACATTTTTTTCAGATCTAAATGTGGTCTGAGCATCCTTGCCTCAAATTCCATTAAGATCATTTTAATCATTAGCTATCTCTACCTCCTCTCTGGATCCCACCCCACAGAACTTCTATTTTGACTGTCTGGATATCTTCATTGAGAGGACTAGAACTCTAAAGTGATCCAAGACCTTCGCCCTGTAACACACCTCATTTTAAAAAGGGGTGATGTGAAAAGAGATGTTTTTGGAAAGTTTACTTCTTCATTACATTTCTTTTGAAGGAGACTCGGTAACATCTTAGAACATCATCTCCCAAATAAAAGAGCTTGAAGAGGGAATTCCATGTTATGGTGAGATAACTTTTACATGGTCTATTTACCCAATCTTTATCAGCACATGACTTAAAGTCAGACTCCCCTCGTGAGGGCCAGCAACCTCAGCTGAGGGCAGAAACTAATACAGGCTACTGCTTCAAAAATACAAGTGTCGAAACTGATTTTTGTGTAGTCAAGTGTTCATAGAAGATAATTTCAGGAGGACATGGGGAAAATCCCCGTAAAAGAACAACCTGTCAGTTTAAAAAGTTTTAGAAGTCTTTTTTTTAAAAAAAAGGTTTTAGAAGTTTTGAATAGGATGTCTATATTTGGTTTTAGTTCTGGAAATAGGAAGTAAGAAAAGCCTCATTAACGAGTGCACAATTATTCTAAGCCAAATCTAAAAATGAAGGTCAAGATCAGAAATATGGGTTGTATGTTTTGTTTTTAAACCAAGAAAAAAAAAGGTGCTGACACATAGCACAAATTCATAATGAAAAATGATCTTGTTAAAAAAAAATTCCCCAGTATGTCAGCACAACAGTACATAATGTAACATCTCCTGTTGTTTAAATTAATGAAAACATTTAAAGAAGGGCAAGACAAATCAGATAAAAACTATAAGTAGAAAGGTTTCTACCCTATTTCCAGCTCAGGCTTATGAGACATGAAGAACAAAGTGAATAATGACAATGTAAACATCTCATCAATCCTGAATATTTCTGTCCTAGAACTGGTTTGCAGTTATTATACCTTCAATGGCTCAACATCACAATCCTCTTTCACCACCCAAAGGGAGCTGTCCTTTCCCCAAGTTCAAAAAAAGTAGGAAGGAGGTACAAATTCCAGAGTAAGCTAAAGACAGAATGACATTCAAGTTTATTTCCTGGCTGCTTTTGTGATTAGGGACTAGGGGTGTACTATCCCCTACACAAGCTCAATAAAACATGGGTAAATAGGATAAGAGAATCCTGGTCTCCTAAGTTAGTTTTGAAGGATCCCCTTCAGGAACATAGGTACTGTCTGTTTTTTGGTTGATTAGCATACTAAAATAGGGAGACGAAAGAAAACCAAACAAACTCAATAAAGGCTCAGTTTGAAATATGTTAAGACGATAAATAAAACCACAGTGACACCAAGAGGGGCCAGTGTAGCATAATCAAGAAGTACTTGTTGGAGAAGTCAGAAGAACTTTGCTCCAAGTCCCGTGTCTGCCTCTAACTATAGCCTTTGGGTGAGTGACTATCTCTCTGAACCTTGGACTAAAGAGCACAACTTAACTCAATTATGATTTTCAGTTGAATGACAAAAATTGAAAAACTTAAGCCAAGAGCTAAACTGAGGATAAGAACATTATAATAAGGATAAAAAGAGATGTCCCACAGAATGAAGGTCTTTACTTCAGTCCTAGTAGACTGGTGAGGACAGCCTAACACAAATGTACCTTGGGAACAGAACAATATTAAGTCAAACCTGATATAGGAAAAACACACTACACCTTTTAAAGCCATAGCCAAACCTTCAATAATGCTACATTGATTCCAAGGGCCACATATTAGACTTTCTATTGAGAAGAGCATTACTTTCAGGAAGAGGTTTAATTAAGACCGACCTCTGGGGTTACATTTTTGGTAACATTCATGTACAACTACAATTTAAATTTTGCTTTTTACAAAATCTACCACCACTCTCCCAGCAGGGAAAAAAATAAAATAAAAACACCGAAAAGTAGAGCTTTAATGAAACTCAAAGCAGAATTGCTCTATTTAATTTTAGACAGCTGTGTCTCCCCTCACCAAAAACACTGAACTCAGACACACAAACAGGAAAACGACAAAGTGTTTCCCAAACAGGCTCCCGGATTCCTTTTAATGCTGTTCCTAAGGGAAGGGGGAAAGTGATTTGACATGGCTGTAATGAATAGTCCCAGCAGCAAATCCTGGATTCTTAGAGCAAAGGACTCCTTTTCACTACTTTCTGAAGGCAGCAGCAGACAGTTCTGCGGGCTGAGAATGGGAAGCTGGCTGAGGGGTGGGTTCCTTCAAGTCAGCCT
This sequence comes from Spermophilus citellus, assembly GCF_964194105.1. Lineage (NCBI taxonomy): Eukaryota > Metazoa > Chordata > Mammalia > Rodentia > Sciuridae > Spermophilus > Spermophilus citellus. Next base: position 113,960,740 of record NC_138186.1, on the reverse strand, counting down.
AGTGAGAGCAACTGTAGTAGCCAAATTCTCAAAACAAGAGGCGGCTCTGCAAGCTATTTCACAGTTAAACATCACGCCTAGCTATAATCATTATATAAAAGGGTAAATACAAATCAGTTGCTCATTCCAAGTTTAGGTTTTCAGCCCCTTTGAAACAACAAAGAGCATACCCACTTCAGAGGCCAGTAAGGAATCGGCCTGCCAGTCCAACCAGAGCAAAGTAGCTGCTGCAGATAAACAGTGGTTAGTGAAGTCATCCGGACAGAGGACACTTTTACGTGACCCTCTTCTCGGTTTATGCCATCACTTCAGTTCATAAACACGTCAAGGTTTTGAGAATAATTTTAGAAACCCAGCTAGTAAAGCTGGCTCGTTAAAAAGAATAAAGCCATCTAATGACCAAAGGGAGACAAAAGAAACATTGAGAAAAGTTTTCTCCCTTTAAAATATTGTCAAAATGAAGGGCCAGTGGGTGCAGAGCTTTTCAGAAGCTCACTGAGACGTGTCAATTTGCCAAAAGGTTGAACTGTTTACTAATTAGTATGAGACAGTTGAAGGCTGGAGGAAATGAGGAGGAACTGATTTAGGGAAAGAGAAAGCAATGACAAAAGTGCATGGAGTAATCAATTATTTACTGATACTTCAAGATTTTCATAGAGGAGGCCTCAAGGGCAAGTGGGGAGATCTAGCACCAGGTGCCAATCTTCTTCAGCAATAAACCAGAGGCTTACCTCTTTGGTGTTGGTGGCATACTTGAAAAGCAGATTCCTTGGTAAGGATGCCTCTGCCTGAACAGAAGTCACTCCATCAGCCCCAGAATCCCAGGGGTGGTCATTCACGATGTATGTACACTTCTCTTCAAACTCGGCTTCTGTCCACAGAGTCATGTCTGCATCCTCCATGTCCATTTTCATGGTCTCCTCAGTCCCCTCTGCCAACCCTTGAAACTTTACAGCACTGGAGCTACACTTGGGGGCAGCCTGGAAGAGAAGGGAAAGGCCTTCAGTCCCCATTGTCCTGCTGTTCCTATGGCTCCCTCTGAGAGGCTATGACTAATACAGTAGTCTGAAGACTTTAAAAGCAGATGCAGAGTGCTTGGTCCAGTTGAGTAAGAGCCCAAAAGACATATAAAGTACATTGCCTTGAAGAAGCAAGGTTTTTAAATGCTACTTAGTTATTTTTTTTTTTTTTTAAAAAAGAAGAAGAATGTGGCAACCTCACTGAGGGGAGAAGAAGAAACACCTTTGAACAATCCCTGGCTTTACCTCTCACGGCAGAAAAATGTTGTGGGCGCTGTGTCCTGTGTCCCAGAACGCCTGGGGTCATGGCCGCCAGACCCTCAGCACTGTGGAAAAGCTGCCTCAGAAAAGTGTCACAAACAAGGAGAGGAAGAGGAAGGAGCTCTGTCTGCCTCTGAATGAAGCTAAAAATGGAAAGCGCGTGTGGTGCAGGAGCGGAACCCAGCCTGCCTTTTCCAAACGGGGAAGACTGAACTTTCCCACCAGCTCCCAGCGCAAAACAACTTTCAAAACAACTGCCCCCCCCCCTTTCTGCTACGCGCTCTTTCATCCTCTCGCATGGAAGACTGAAAAGGGCTGCATCCTGCCAGCATCACTGAGCTTCAGACAGAGATCGTCTGGACCACAGGAAAAAGAGGGAAAATGAGTGAGGGGAAAACACCCCCTCCCCCGCAGCTTCTTTGGATCTGTGGGCATCACACTCCAAATTGACAAGGCACAAAACATTAAACTATTCAATAGAATTCCCTGAAGAGAATTCCTTTAGGAACCCTCAGCTACAAATAGCACTTTCCATTTAAATCTGAAAGTGTACAAATTCCCAGAAGTCACTGATGTGCTACAGTTTACTGTAACTAAAGTTATAACAGATATAGAAGACTCAGAGCACAAGATCTGCTTCCACTTGTAAACTGATGAGGATAGTCCCCAAATCCACCCGCACACAGCAAAAGTGCTTTCCAAAGGAGAGAGATAAACAACTTCTGCAGTGTATTCCCACGTAGATAGATGTGTTTGATAAAAATTAGGAATGGGGGTATCCTTTCCAAGGAAGACGTGCTTGTTAAAATGTAAACAACACCGTGGAAGTCCATCAAGATGGTTCTACATTCTTCCACTTCTTTTCTAAATATGTTGCTCTTTTCTTTAAAAAAAAAAAAAGATTTGAAGTTATCTTTGCCTCAGTTAAGACTTAAAATAGCTTGTTTATTTACAACATGTAGAGTCATAACGCCATATAAATGTTAAAAATAAAATAAAATTGAAAACTTCAGCAGACCCGGAATAGTTATTTTGTTTGCCGGGGGGTGGGTAAGAACCACTACTGAAATTTCAATGAATTGACAATTATGTCTAGAACCGAAAGGGTTAATGATTCATAAGGAAAAAGTCTTATAAATGTTTGACAGTACTAAGTGTACTAAAACAGAAGCATTTCTCCTTCTACCGCAACTGCGTTATCAAAAAAAAAAAAGATAAAAAAAAGGAAGAACGAACGAAAAGAAAGAGCGAAAAGAAAGGAAGTAAGGAAAAAGAAAGTTTTTAGGTCAATTTCAAAATAAAAATAAAAATCAAGTTCCTTACCAAGGTCGTACCCACACGTTTTTCCAAGCAAAGATCCAACATCTGAGATAAGTCTCACTCATGACTACCCAGTCCACATTCTCCCCGCGTCCCGGGCCGGGCTAGCAGCACTGACGCGCACCTCGGCGGTCCCTCCTTTTCTACCGCTGCCCCGGCGCAGGCTCCCGGCTCTCGGCGGACAGGTGCTGCGCGCTGCTCTTGCCTCTCCGCAACACTGGAGGGCCGAGTGTCACGGCAGCACTGTCTGTGTTAACCAGAACGGCGGCTCTTTCTCCTCCCAGCTGCAGACTTCACTAGCCACTCGTCTGATTCACTCCTACCAGCTGCCAGAGATGGGGGCGTGGCCATACCTGGGCTCGCCCGAGCTGCGCGGAGCCCAGGGCTTTCCCCCGGACTGCGAGCCGCCGCCGAGAGCTTCCTCTCTTCGCGTCTGAATTTCAACATTTACTTGGAATCCTCTTACTTCCCTTTGAAGTCACTTACCCTCAACGTTTAATGGTGCTGTATTGTATTCTAAATACTCCAGATCGCCCTGCTTCCTGTCGCGGCAGAATACGGGGGCGCACACTCCTTAACTGCAGGAAACCTAAAAACTACCTAAAACATTTGTGTAGTTCCTCAGCTTGAGTCCGCAGTTACAGGATTCACAGAACTGACCTCGGAAAGAGCAAGTTGAAACGTTTTTGCCTCTAAGGTAATACTAGGTAGCTATCCATTGCTCAAGTTCTTGCCTCTCAAATACACAACCACCCTTTCTCCCCTGCCCCTGCTTTAAGATTCCATTTCTCCTTCCAACTAAATACATTCCAAGTAACTTCCTTCTTTCAACTATTCGGTAAAAAGGGAAATAGGAAAAAGTTATAATCCTACAGATTCACATTTTTCCCCCTTTCTTCTCTTCTCAAAACCCACATGTAGACTTCCTAAGGAGTGTGTAAGTAAAACGTGGAGCTTTAATTATTTCAGAGTTAAAGGGAATATTGAACTGATCACTGCAAGGGGAAAGCGGTTGGAGGCAATAATTAGTGGGGCTCATTCTGAGCCTGGCTGGCTTTTCCTCCAGCCCCAGTCAGTCCTCTGTTGAAGGAAGGACATCCTGTGATGATGGCATACAATGTCCTGTTTGTTTATTATTAAGAGCGTGGACCTTGCATTCCTGCTTCTCATTACAAAACAAACCAGATGCTTTACTTCCTTCAATGGTCTTGTGCCTTCAGCAAGGAATCCTCTAATTCAGAGAAACAATGATGCAAAGGGTCCATTTATAGCAAGCACCCCATTACAATTACTATTTAGATCACCAAAATACAAGTCTTCCACTTTCCTGCTTGCCTCACCATAGATAGTTAAAAAAAATTCATCTCTCTTTCTACCTTAGCCTGCAATGTCTTTTCTAGTATTTTAAATATGCCACGTGTGCATACACACCCACACACACCCCCACATATACACACCCAGTCCCAATCTGATGATACCAACTTAGTCATACAATGAAATGGACATTTGAGTATTTGTTTACCAAAAGAAACTGAGACAAAGCAAAGCAAAAACCCAATTCAATCATAAAGGTAAGTCTGTTTATCTTTAAATTTTCTTTCAGGAAACTTTCCTAGAATTTTATTGTTGGTGGTGGTGGTGGGGAGGGGAGGAGGTAAAAGGTAATATGCCAGAACAGTATGTGTGTGTGAAATCTTTGTACAATCTCTGTAGCACAGAACAATTAAATTCCCACTAGGGGACATAAGTAGCACATACTCCTTGCTGGCTGTGGGTCCACCTGTTATTGCATGTTATGCCAGAGGGGACGCTAGCACCAAGAGGAAACAGGGCTTTTAAATCAGCTGATGTGCTAGGGGTGTAAAACTGAGTGAACAATTCCTAAGAGCTCTCAGAAAGCTCCAAGATGATAATTAAACAAGAGAAATCCAGTCTTCTCGAGAGGGTTTATTAGCTGATGCTGAGTCAGCGCCACAATGGACAGAAAAACAACGTAGTCATACTGAAGGCCGGCCTGCTGCTCAGAGTCTCCTTGGCAGATTAAAGAGTATTTCACTTCCCTTTCAGCATCCAACTCTGTTCTGGGACCACATATGCCCTGCAAGTGCCAGTGAGGGAGCCAACCACAGTGGAGTAAAGGGATAGGCAAAAAGGCTAATATTCCAGAGGGCTATAGTAAGCCAAATATTTGCTTTAATGACTGGAAGATGCCAGTGAATCAACTCACTGTTAATTAATATCAGCCTGCACTCACCTTCAGAGGTGGTGAAATGGGCTTGAGTCTAGGGAAGACGCAAACATCAAATACCAGTGTGGGGCTTAGCTAGGCAACCCTAAAATTAGTTCCAGGTGCTCCAGCTGAGCTGGACAAGGCCATGGTGGAACTTCAAGGAAAAGAGAGTTTGAGGCACAGTGTTGGAATATCACATCCTTCCAATGTTCAAAAATGCTTCTTGTCTCAAAGTGATAGGGGAAAAAACTCTTAAAAAACCTCCCAAACTTCCAAGACAACTTTTTACTCTGATCATAGGGGTCAAGGATGAGCAATAATATCATTTCAAATGAAGGACACAAAAAAGGAGGAAGGAATAAAGGAAAGGAAGCAGGTTTCATAACAGGACCAACCAGGTTCATATTTTAATATTTAGTTATTATCCAGCATGAAACTGGTAAGTGGGGAGGAAAGGCACTGACCTGAACTTCACTCAGCCCTTCCAGAAAACTAGAGCAGCGCACATGTAGAATGCTGACTAACGCTGGGAGACCTCGGCACTGGTACAGCTGTGCAGAGAGAGCTCTGGGACTACCACTGTCAGGAATCTGAAGTCTCAGAATGTTTCTAAGTAATAACTTGGTGCATTTTTAGTCACCATGTCATTTCCCTCACTGTCAGAGCACCAAAAAAAAAAAAATGACAAAAAGAAAAAAAAAATCGGTTACCTTTATTAATCAGCATTTCTCAGGCAGGGTTCTCATTAAAAGTGTTCACAAGAGCAGCAAATCACGAATGATCCAAGTGGCTCTGTCCTCAGAAATCCTAATCTGTTCCCTTTGATGGCATCATAACAGCAACTCCACAAGCTGATGTTAATTCAGCTTCAGCTACTGGGCTAGGTTTCCCTCCCCCCTCCAGTCTTTGGGTGGGTTGGAAATGGCAAAGTAGGCGGCCAGATGACTATGGGGAAAAGGGGACTGATGTAGAATGAAGAGAAATTGAGTATCAAATCTGCAGACCTGGCTCCACTTGGGGAAAAGAAATTTTTTTCTTTCTTTCTTTCTTTCTTTCTTTCTTTCTTTCTTTCTTTTTTTTTTTTTTTTGGTTACTAAGGAAAGTAAAAAGTGGGATGAAATATACTCAAGATGAAACGTGTTTTCATTTTCTAATTCAACTCCTGCCATACCCAAACAAGGTCAATGACAGGCTAACCACATCAAGAGAACATCCCCCCCACCCTCTTCTCCCCACTCCAGACCCACCCACCCACCCTCACCCCCCACACCCCACACCCATTTCCCACTTCCTGTAAGTTAGGCATCCTCATGCTGGTAAACATTTGGGGACCAACTGTAAGCCTGAACCTAAAAGAGGGGCACTGTAGCTTTGAAGCCCTCCCACATGTCTCAAAGCCAGGCTGAAAACTAGAGGGATACTTGGTTTTTAAACTTTAACAGCCCTTTCAACTGGAGTCACGGGGCTTGGCTTTCTTGACCGCCTTCCTTTTTAAAAGCTGGACCAGAAGAGCAAGTATGTGTGTGAGTGAGAGAGAATGTATGTATGACACATGCTGTGTGACAATGTGCTGTGTGTGTCACTGGTATGATATGTGTATGATATGTTTCAGTGATGTGTTAAATCCATTTAAAAATAGCACAGACTTCCTTCTCATGACACAGCTCACCTCCCCAAAACTTTGATAAACACGCTCAGGGCCTAACTTTGGGGATGGTGATCCTAGGGGGGCTGTGGGATGTTTTGAAATGAGGTCAGTGTTTTGACTTCCTAAATAAGGTAAACAAAAATTAAGTAAACTGAAGAACAAAAGTTGAGTTCCCTTCCCTGGCCAGGAATGAAGATAGGCTAAGCACTCTCCAGAGGCCTTTAGAAAACCCAGACCATGCCATGGTCTTGTGTTCTGGAAACCACCTGTGTCATGACGCCCAGGTATCATTTGGCCCTTCAGACAGATGGTTGTGTTCTTATCTATTCATTTACGTATTTTTAAATTATCCAGTTTGACATCCACTAACAAATAACAACAGCAACAACAACCATCCCCATAGCATTAGTAGGAAAGCCAGGGTAGGTTTCTAAAATTTGTTTTTCTTTCTAGTTATGTTTTTATTATGGTGAATGTTCAGACACAAGAGGATTGTAATTCCTGAAAAGGCTGCGGAAAACAGATAATTTCTGAGTCCAGCATACATGTCATAATCTTACATTTGGTGGAAAAAGTCACCTAAACCAAGAAAAGATAGAGCAGAGCCCCTCAAGAAAGGAGACAGAGGGACAGGGCAGATGCACACTCTGAAGCAAGGATCTTCCTCTGCTCTTTTCTTGGTGTTTGCGGGGAGGAAGAATAGCCTCCACACCAATAAGACTGTGGGACAAATGTCTGTTCTCTCACCTTTCAGTGGGAGGAGAGCTGAAAGAGGGGAGGCCCATGGTGGAAATAAAAAGACGGGTAGCAGATAGGATCATTTTTACTGGAGCAAGATGAAAGAGGGCCCAGTGGGCTTAACAACTAAGGTGAAAGGGAAAGATGAGCAGAAACAGAAGCTGGGAGGCCAATTTCCAGGAGCAGCACAGGGCCTGGGGTTTTCCTGTCCCAGTATGCTTCCCTGAAATTACAGAATACTGACCAAAGAGTGAAGGAAGAAATATATGTATTTTTTTAATTAAAAAATGGGACTGATAATTTTTTTCTCATCGTCTCTAAGGGAAATCCAAGGTTTTTTTTTTCCATGTATGCTCAGTGAATCAGGAGAGAATAAGGCAGAATTGAAAGGGTTAATAATGAGATCATTTGAACTATCCCACCCCCACAAATACACACACATTTTGCTCCAAAGGGAATCCAGTGTCCTGCCTGCATTAAGGGCCACAGATCCAGAACAACACCCCATTTCCTGCTAAGAAAACTAAAGGCCAGAGAAGAGAAGCAAAAAGTGCATTTCGAGGCTTTCTTACCTAACTGGATCTTACCTACCCTGTGCACCCGGAGGTGCCAGCTCACACACAGGGCTGCTACTGAGGCATCTACCAAAGCCAGCACTCACCCAAACCCCAACACCCAAAGTTCACTGGGTCCTCACGTACACCATTGTTAAGCACCTGCCACGCCAAAGGTACAGGTAGGTTTGGAAAGGGGGAGAGAGGGGACACATCTGTTGTAGAACCTGTTAAATATTAGTTGGTGGGGACATTAAAAAAAATGTTCAAACCCAGCTCATTCAGTGCCTGGATTTGAGAAAAGTGACTGGTCCCTTTACATGCCTCTTTTTTCACCTGAGGGGTTAAGAGGTGAGAGAAGACAGTCATTATAATAACAAACCTCCTTTAATAGCCTTATCTTTTGAAAACTCTCTATGAATAAGCCAAGCAAGAACCCTTTTAACAGGAAGATAGTATAGAGATTCTGAAGCCATCAGCCCGAACTTATCTGGTCTCCATCTACAGCCCATTGTTTCCTCAAAGTACACAGTGGGGGTGTGGGGGGGGAGCAGGCTGCCTATTAATGCTCAATAGCTCAATAGGCATCTTCTCCCTTAAGGTGAGCCTCTGGGGGATGAAGGGCAACACTGCATTACCCTAGAATGGGACCCATCACAGAGAAAGTAACAGCTCAGTGTCTTCCAGGCAGACTCCCCAACAGCTCCTTTTAAAAGAACAGGCGCCGTCTTTAGGAAAGCTAATCCCACAATGGAGGTCCATTAAAAGTATTAGGATGTAGACTGCCACCATGATCCTCTGGAGGAGAGCTTGGTTCTGACAATAGACAATTAAAGCTGATAAATCCAAGCTACTTGTTGCTGTTCTAATTCCTCCTAATTGTATGCTACTTGTCCCTGGCTCCCTCATTCAGGGATGAAGCAAGCTACTCTAATCTCCAGAGTACCTGACCTACTTCCTACAGGATCTTTTCAGCATTCTTTTCTTCCCATCTGGACCCTCTTTCCTCTTCTGCTTCTCCCCTCTTCCCCAAAGCTTGAAAGGAGAAGGAAGGAGGTTGAAGGGTGGACCAGAAGGTTGCATCCAAGCCAGTAACACCAGGGGCTTCAGACTGTCTGCTAATTGGTAACAGCTAATCATGTTCATGGGCACATCAGTGATTAGACTGCACTTTGCATTAGGCTCAACAAGTGGCACGGGGCACACTTAGAATCCAACTGCTAGATCACTGCTGGCTGCCAAATATGCATGTGCTTACGTGTGTGGAGACATGCCTCGGTGATTCTATTCGTAGCTGGCTGACGTCTCACTAATTATGCTGCCACCGCCAGCTGGTCTGAGTGAAGTGCTCCCTCTCACCCAGCACCCCAAGGATATAATTCAGTCGGAACAACAGAGTTTTAAATGCCAGTTTGGTGCCTGCATATGCATGCTGCCTTCCAGAACCTAGAAGGGAGCAAAATCCTTTTTGCAATTCAATCTTGGCTCCTGGGATATATTTTTAATGCTGAAAAATTTCTACAGAGCCATCTCTTCTACTTCTCACTCAGTGTCCTGAAGAGTGGATAATAATCTGTCCTTAAAAAACATACAGTAATCCCAATGCTCACGAATAATGTGGTAGTGTTATACTTAAAAGAAATCCTCACCTTCTAGATATGCATATAAAATATTTACATGAAATTATATGTTTTGGAGCATTTGTTTCAAAATCTCCAGGAGTTGGGTAGGGATACAGATGAAATACCCCAGGTCTTAAGCTGGTAATCGTTGAACTGGGTAATGAGTGCATTGTAATATTCTCCTGAGTATCTTTTAATGTGTCACCACCAACCATCTAAAAATATAAAAAATTAAATTCCAGAGATGCCAACTGACAAATTAAGGTCCTCAGGCTGTTTAACTCTAGTTCTGTGGATGAAGTTAAATTGAGAAGACTTGATAGGAGGAAGGCATCTGTTTGCCTTGCCTGCTGTCTTGACCCATAGGAAAACAAACAAACAAACAAACAAAAAAACAGTTTCTGGAATTCTAGTCCTTTTGGGGAACATGTTTTTCAGTGCCTAGCATATGTAAGTCACCTTCAGTGCCCTTCAAATATGACATCACCCAATAGGTTTAATTTTGCCTTCGAATAAAATTGAAAATTGTGTCTCGTTTAATGCAATTTCACAGTGACCCCACTAGAAAAAGATCAAGAACCCATTCTGGGCTTAAAACTTCAAAGCTATGGGAGGTAAAACTTCTCACAATCATCTGAGTCTGTCTCTTAAGATGCATACTCCTCTAGACAGAAGAACTAGAAACAAACAAATAAAAAAAAAACCGCAGATAACTCACTTTTTCTCGGGGGTAGTCTGAGCAAGCAAGTGGCTGGCCAGCACCCAGCAGGGACTCAACTGATAAACTGTGTCAAACTCCAACCATTTGTCAGCTCCACAGAGAAGAGAACGAGCTGAAAGATGAACTCAGGAAGTAGATTTATCTGCTGCAACACATTAACTAGTATAAATACCAGTGGAAAAAGATAAACACATTTACCCAGCAAGAAAGAACTAATCACAGGTACCTCAGTGCTTAACTCAATGTTTCCCAATTTTCCCTTCATCAGGCAAGTGACACCAATTCGTCTTGATGGTCTACCCAGAATATATTTAAACAAATCAAAGGTTTATTTCCTATTGACCCTATTTCATTAATAACTAGTCTACATTATTATAAGAAGGTTCTGCCAGACTTGAAGAAAAATTTCGCTGGTGATAAGGTCTCTCAATTCTCTGGAAAAGAGGTTTTCCAAAAACAAATGATAACACAATGTGCGAAATTATTTTTCAAGTTGTTTTGCCTGTTAAATTTACATATGAATTCATGAGATTCTGGAATTTCTGGAAGCATTTTTAGTTTCAGAATGCCAAGAAGCATCAGCATAGAAGTCAACAGACAGTGCCGGGTTATTGAAATACACGTTTTTCTAGAGAAGCTGGCTAATGGTCACGGTGAGGCGTGGAAGTAGACACATAGCTTCTAACCCAGGCTGTGCCTCTGGAGAACAGGGGGCCTTAGGCTTCCTTGCTGCATGTTGACCACTCTTTTGCTCATGTTCTACCAGTGAACCCATTCTACTGAAAAAGGATCTGTCTCTTCAGTCTTCTACCTACCAGCAGAGAAGTACTCAAAGGAGGCATCCTCAAAAACCTAGCACTTTGCAAGGTGCCTGGCCTGTGCATTGGATGATTGATTAATGTGTACTAAATGAGTAGATTAAAAATGGTTCTCTGGTCCCACCTGTGAATGAATCTTGTTTTCTTTTTCCTTTTCTAAAGGAAACATACAGCTATGCAGCCCTCATTTGTGGTACTTAAAAAGTGCTCCAGGGCAGAAGCCAGAGACATCAAAACTGGGAATGTCTACAGGGAAGTGAAGAACCTACCTCTGACATCAGCACTTGAAAATAAGCTTGCTCACTAAAAACAAATTTAACAGATCTTTGAGGCAAAAGATGTTTACCTAGTTCTTGTGGGGCCTGCTTTTGTCCACCTGTGTGCACACCCCTCTACTGGACTTCTTTCTAAAATTCCTCCTGCTGTTTTAGGGCCTTCCTTCCCTTCACAGTCACTCCACCCTACAGTAATTAGGTTTAACTAGAGCAATTAACAAAACAAACTCCTTGCTGCTTAGTGGGCTGATAATTCTGATTGCAAAATTATGTTAGGATGTGCAGAGCAGTTTATAACAAAGATAGATAAGTTATGCAACCATTTTGCATATAATCCTTTTGTTTGTGTGTACAAAACAGAGTCCCACATCTTAAATAATGCTGTCTAAAATTACACTTTGCTAAGCATTGAGCTTCCTCATACAATATTAACTTAGATCTAATGAATCTAATTTGGATTATTGTTTCTAGTGCTACAGAACTGTAAACTATTCAGATACAAATGCCTCATTTTTTTTCTACTAATAAGTAAAGTCAACAGCTGTTTGTGTTTTTTAAAATGGAAAACTGGGGCTGGGGATGTGGCTCAAGTGGTATCGCGCTCGTCTGGCATGCGCGGCCCAGGTTCGATCCTCAGCACCACATACAAATAAAGATGTTGTGTCCGCCAAAAACTAAAAAAAAATATTAAAAAGTTCTCTCTCTCTCTCTTAAAAAAAAATGGAAAACTGATGTAAACAACCAAAACCATCCAATTTCTGAATATCTTCTACACAAAATACTATGATTCCATGTCTAAATTTTTCATGAGCATTATCACTGTAAATTTGTTTTTCTGTACACGCAAAAAGTAGCACTATTTCATTATTATTGCATATTATTCAATCCTAGTGCCACATAAGACTTCAACCATGTATTTGAAATGTTAAATACTCTAATTCGATTTCTCCTTTAGTGATTTTTATGGTAGTCCTATTCTTGCCTTTAATGGAGATAACTTGTAATATTTAACCAATATTTCATTGATTTTTATAATATGACATCAGATTACATAATTACAATTGGCATTCTCAAATTTGGAAACAAATACAGACAACTCTTGGTGATCATATAAGTCAGAAAATACAGAATATCAGAAAATAGAAGTGCTCAGGCCTATTAGAGAAATGCCTGCTAGATGGCATCAAGGTATCTGGTGTGTTCTGCTCATAAATCCCAACAAAAAGCTTTATACCTGAAATGGTTTAAATAGGTTTTAATATTCGTTGCTACCAAAAATCCACCATTAGCCATTTGTTATAGATTCTAGCATCTAGGTATGTCGTTTTGGAATCATTATAAATGGTGTTATATAACTCACTTTTTTCTTACTGCATGAATATCTTCCTATGTCTACATTATTCTTAATTGCCTCAGAGAATTCCAGAGTGCAAATATATACTATGCTTTGTTTAACCAATGATCAAGCGTACTTTAATTTTTTAAAAAATCTGTTGGAGATCAAACCTGCATCTCAAGCATGCTAAGCATGTGCACCCAGCCCTTGTGTATGTCATTCATTCATTCATTGATTCATTCATTCTTGGTGGTGCTGAGGTTCCAAAGCAGAGCCTTGAACATGCTAGGCAAGTTCTCTACTACTGAGCTACACCTCCAACCCCTATTGTAAAACTATTACACAGAATACTCTGAGCACTTGGCAGTGTGAATCTGAAGTTGAGGAGTGTTCAGTCCATGGAAAATCACCAGAAATCTTATTTAATTTCTTAATTTCAGAAAGAAAAGTGGATACCGACTCCCAGAGTAATTTTCTTCTGGTCACCCAGTTATTAGTATTGGCCCACAATAACTTATCGGGCAATTCCCCAATCCACGATGCTCTGAAATTGAAAGTTGTTTTGACTTTTTTATGCTCACTGCCATAGATCAACTCCCACCATTAAGATACTACAATGACCTTATAATTACTTTCTCCATTTCCAGTCTCCTTTCTTGTAATTTTCATCACCCCCACTTCCACCAGAATTACCACTCTGAATCACAGCTTTCCCACAATCCTTCCTTCCTCACCATGCCTCCCATGATTCCTCCCAGTGCTGGCCTAAAACTGCCTGAGTTATTGTCTCAGCGACTTAGAAAGAACCTTTATGCGATTTTCTGCTGCAGAAACACTGATGTTTGAATAAGAACACCTCACTGAGGGTATCTGCATCAATATTATCTCTCCCAAATCTGAAGAAGTTCTGAATTCCAAGTCACATCTAGCACCATGAGATGCTAGTAGATGAGCAGGCGAGACCTCCTTCCTCAGTTGGTCAGGGGGCCCTTGGTCCACATACAGTGACTGATCTTCATTTATTTTTGGGTGGTGCTAAGGATAGAACCCAGTGCCTCACACATGCTAGGCAAGTGCACTACAACTGAGCTGCAATTGCAGCTCCTCAGTGACTGATCTTGGTTACAACAAATATACTTGTTGAAATCAGTTACTAAGTTTCACACAAGTGCTTGCCTAGCATGCATGAGGCAGTGGGTTGGGTCCTCAGCACCACATTAAAAACCAAATAAATAGATAAATAAATAAAAATAAGTTATAAAAAAACCACAAATAACTTTTAAATAATAAAATACAGGGCTGGGAGGGGGAGCTCAATAGTAAAGTGCTTGTCTAGCAGCGCATGCTTGAGGCCCTGGATTTGATTCTCAGCATAGCAACAAACAAGCAAAAAACATTAGCCACATACTTGCTAGGCAAAACAATAAATTAAAATAATAGTAATAGTTCCTTAATATTATTCAGCTGACCAGAGGACACAGACAATAAAATGGCTTAATTATTTCTTATTTTTAAAATTGAAGAAATAATATGACACAATGGTGCCCTTAACACTACTATAATGTTAGCATGGTAACTTAACCCACTTAACCCTGGGTTTGGAACATCCATGTACATGGGCACACAAATGCACATGTCACTGAGATTTTCCATGTTTGTCCCCCCTTGGCTGCCTCATGGTGGAGGGATCAGCCAGCAGTCAGTATTCACCACTTGTAACATCATTACTTCCCCACCCCAGGCCCACCAGAGGCAAATCTGTACACAACACACGCCTCATCTTCCGGAGAAGCTCAAAAGCCGGCTGGCATAAGGTTCCCTTCAAAGCACCCCTGGAAGTCTGTGTGGGATGAGGAGTATTGAAACCATCCTCTTTCCAGAGAAGAGCTGAATCCACCCCACTATGTTTCTGTTCTCATTTACCAGGGGCTCACAACATAAGTGGTTAGAAGGTTGTCCTGCAGCTCCCCCACGCAGGCAGTGCCACAGGCAGCAGAAGCCACACACACATCTGTGTAGAGCCTCCCAAATGGGACCTGCTGAAATCCAGTTATCTGCTCTTGGGTTTATTAGAATTGGGTCATGGAGAAAAATCTAACTGCGGGACCAGTTGTGGGATGAAAGAGGGAGTTGTTTTGTTCCTCTTTGCTTCCCCCCCACCTTGTCCTTTTCCATCTTCTGTAACGAAGAATAGGAGAGCTCTGCTTGAGGAACATGAGCATCTTATTCTTGGTGGGGGGACATTCAGTTGTGTGTTACATGTCAGTATTTACAGGACAGGGAAGGTCACAATTCCCAGAGCTATCTCGTTCACAATCTAGAAGCTTGCTTAAGACCCATATATTATCCCCTAGATCATCCCTGCAGAATAATTTCCAGCATGAATTAGTTGTTGCTATCTTTTAAAAAGTGAATTTATTCTTGATTTCTCTTTTCCTGCCCACAAAAGAATAGCTAAAGAGTGTGAAATATAGTCTTCCTGTCTTGAGTTTTTTCTATTTAATATTTTCTCTCATAATAGATAAAGAAGGTCTCCATGACTTGGTGTGGATATTAATACAAAATCCCAGGCAAGGACATAAGAAAATGGAATATATTAGCCCATTGCAGTGAGTGGTACACATCTGTAAACCCAGCAACTCAGGAGACTGAGGCAGAAGGATTGCAAGTTCGAGGACAGCCTGGGCAACTTGTCAAGATTGACTCAAAATAAAAGTTAAAAATGTGTGGGAATGAAGCTCAGTGGGACCTTGGTTCAATCCCCAGCACTGGGAAAGAAAGAAAAAAAGAAGAAAGAAAGGAAAAGAGAAAGAAAGAGGAAGGAAGGGGAGGAGGGAGGGAGGGAAGGGGGAGAGAGAGAGAGAGAGAGAGAGAGAGAGAGAGAGAGAGAGAGAAACACTGATAGCATGTCATTAAAATTTGCCCCCTAAATGCTTCTGACAGTAGTTCCCAAACTTTGCTGCATTCCAGAATGGGCAGGAGAGCTTTAAGATGCTGATGTCCTGGTTGCATCTCATGCCAATTAAATCAGAATGCTGGGATGGGAGCCAGGCACCACTAATTTTTAAAGCTCCTTAGCTGATTCCTATGTGCTGACAAGTTTGGGGTCCTCTACTTAATCAGATGCTCACTTGTAGAAGCTCTCTACACTAAAATATTGTCTTCCTTAATGCCTCTCAGCAAAGACAATGTACTATGGTTATGGAACATTCACAGGAACAGCTTCCAAATGTGTGGTTTAGATTGATGATAGACAATGTGCCTCAGTGCCTCTGAGATTAACAAACTGGGGCAATGAGGACAAGGACACAAGTTCTATACTCAAAGGAGTCACCTAGGCTGGCTTGTATCTGTAGCCGCAGATTGCATTCATAATTCAAGTTATGGGTGAATATTGTGCCTTGGAAAAGGAAACTACCACCAAGTGTATGGACGGTTAAGCACCAATGCAATTCCCAGTACCAGAGAATCAAGTCGAATTCTACATCCCATTGAAAGTGTGTAAGCATCATTATCCTCATGTATTAAACATATCTGTGTATATATATATATAATTCTTAATAAAGATGGTTTAAATATTATAAATAAATAATAAATAAATAAGTATAAATATAAATAAATCATGGTTGTTCAAAGTAACAATATGAAAGATTGTCTCAAGAGTAAATATTTGAAGTTGGCAAAATCTATTTGGGGTATGGCATAGTGCCTAGCACATATTAATAATACCACTAACATTTACATTGAGCAAAACATCAAAAGATGTTAATTCTTGAAATTTCATGGTAAGTCTAAATATCTAGATATTTATAAGCCATACTTAATTGGGATAAGTTTTCTGGAAGTAAACTTAGCTATATATACCAAGAGACTTAAAAGATTTATAACCTTTGGTCAAATTATCATACTAATGGAAATATATGCACAGGAAAATAATTTGAACAGTTATATAAGCACACTTAATTGCAATGTCACTTTTAGTCAACAAACTGGGAAAGATGTGGGCATTCAATTTATGGATATTTGCTCAAGAGATTATGATCTAGCCACATGATATGACTATTAATCAGCCATTAAAAAGTTTTGAAATAAAGGTGATATGGAAGAATGCTCATGATGTACTACTACATAAAAAGCAGAGGCAAAAATGTATCATAATTCCATTTGTATTCTTCTCATCACCACAAAAAAATGGCCTTCTATGTAAAAGAAAAACATCTAAAACAATTGGAAGATGATATCTGAATGTTGATTCTCAATTCTATTCCTCTAATTAGTCTTAATGAAGTCAGCAGTTTTGTCATAAATTTCAATTAACTATAATCCCCATCTGACACAAACCCGCTGGTCCATATGTTGGGTCTTCCAGTTGACCAAATGTAACAGTCTTTGAAACTGATTTAGCTAAAAAACATGCAACTGACAAAAAATGACAGCCATCCAGGCAATCTGAAAAGATAATCATTACAAACAAATCCAGGGAGAGGTGGTGGATGGGGAGAGGAAAGGATTGCGTTCAATATATTTTTCCAAATTGTTTCCTTCCTTCTAGCATAAGTTAATCACAAGCACAGCCCACAAGTAGTTTAGAGAAATGTTTTAAGATGAAAAAACACACATAAGGTGTTGGAAGCTGACTCCTTATTTCCTATTTTTCTCTCCGGGGCAACCCCTTCCCCTGGAGTCAGGCAACAGTGAAGAGTGTAGCACACAAGAGTGCATTTTTTATCCAGCAGAAATATTTAGCTTGGCTGTCTGCCAGGGAATGCTGGAAGAACGGACTGAATTAGGGGATTTACCTTCCACGTGTTTGGCACGTGTCATTTAGAGTATCTGAGACGCTTCTCTTTCTCCATGGTGTCTGAGCGGTGGAGAGCGATACATACTACAGGAAAAGTCATGTAACTCGCTGCTGTAACACGATACAACATCAACTGAATTTACAAACCGGGCATTTTTCTCAGATTCCGCTCTCTTGCTTTCTGTGACTGATAACCACAAACGGACACTATCTATTGTTGTTGGGAGGAAAAAGTCTCTATTTTCCTTGATTTCTAAAGATGCTTCCACTTTTAACAATCAAGCCCACTTTGGAGCTGCGTATTATAAACAATTTTGAAAACCCTGATTAATAAAACAAAACAAAACAAAAAAATCCTTGACATCACAAGGCAGTTATAGCATCTTCATTTAGGGTTTTATTGGGAATGGTTTTTATCTATCTATCAATCATCTATCTATATCATCTATATCTACTTATCTATTTTTTTTTTTTTTTTTTGTGGTGCTGGGGATAGAATTCAAGGCCTTGCACATACTAGGCAAAGATTCTACTACTGTGCTACACCCCTCTCCCTTATTTATTTTTAACATAGACATTCTTGGGATTCATCTATAATCAAGTTATTGAATCTGTTCTCAGTGATGAATACTTTTTTTTTTTAATACCTGATTTGACCTTGTGCTAAGCTACTAGACACTTGGTAGATTCTAGATGCCTCAAAGGACCTACAGGTCTCCTTTGTTTTTACAAGGGAGGCGGAGTAACCCACCAAAGGCAGGGCCTAGAGGTTTTGTCCTTTGGTGACCTAACAATGGACAAAGGTAGGGAGCCTCCAAATAGAGAATAGAGAATGTTCATCAAGCATGAATTCCAAAGAAATTGCCTCTTCGTACCAGAAAACAAACGAGAAGGGTGTTAATTTTACTATGGGAGGCAAGAAAATGACTGTTTGTTCTGTTCTCTTCACAGGATGTGAGATGATGCTGTTCTAGTACCTAGAGTTGGAAAAGTCACCTCGAGTTTTCAGGTGAGAATGTCCATCTCTGGCCCAGATCCCCAGCTCAATACAGCTTGTTAGTGACAACATTCAATGTCTGATTAGGGAGGTAAGGAAATTTAATAAGGTTTTTTAAAAGTGCGTGAGTTGAAGTGGGAGAGGTTTCCATAAATGCAAATTTTAATGAGTGTTTTATGAGCTGCTATAATTTATGTGAAAAGGAAGAAAGGAGAATGTAGACACTGCACAAAGAAACATGGAAGACAACACAAGAAGTTGAAAACAGTAGGTTTCTCTGAGGAAAAGAAATGGGTAGCCTGGGATGTGTGTAGATTTTCTTATTATATACCTTTGGCACCTTTGGGATTTTGAACCATATGAATATATTTACTTATGCAAAGTAAATTTTAGACAAATTTTATAAAAATTGATTTAAATTTTAAAAGTAATACTGTTGCCAAATATCTGCTAAGTCTTATATACTTATATCCGAGTCCTTGTTTTCAAATTTTTGGAGTACATATCCAAGAGAATTGCTGGGCATTGGATAATTCTGTTTAGCTTTTTGAGAAAGCAAACTTAACATTCATTTGAACGCAACTATTACACTTACAGGAAATTTATTCTAGGGAAATAACTACGAGTGCATCCAGAGAATTATTCATTGAGTTTTGAGCAAAAATATTGTTTTATAATATTGAAAAGTTGGAAACAAGCCAAATGATGAACAATATGGAATCAGTTAAATGTATCATTTATACAAGCAAATTCGATGAGGCTCTTTGGGACAGCAGTTAAGAGACTTGGTTTTGAGTTATCCTGCATGGCTTAAGATCTTACATACTCTCTGACTTTGGGCAAAAAAGTTATCTCTCTACTTCTC
The DNA here is from genome assembly GCF_964194105.1 of Spermophilus citellus. NCBI lineage: Eukaryota > Metazoa > Chordata > Mammalia > Rodentia > Sciuridae > Spermophilus > Spermophilus citellus. The sequence continues at coordinate 113,941,535 of NC_138186.1, read as the reverse complement.
ACATTCTTCATCAGCAAAATAGAGATAATAATAACATTGAGTTCATTAGGAAGTTGTGAAGACCAAATCACTTAATACACAAGAAACATCCAGAAAACAGCCAATCACACAGAATGTGCTTAATTAACCTCCACAGGTATGGTTCAAATGCTTTACAATAAGCATTTCCTAGTTTATAATAAGCAATGTTTAAAATAATGGGAAATCACTTGGATTCATAACTGACATTTATATAATCATTTTTTCCTGAAAAGTATTTGTGTGCATTCATAGAGAAAAGATTAGAAATGTATACACAATATATTAATCATCAATTATAACTAGGTGGTGCAAATACTATTGATTATTTTTTTTCTGTATTTTTTTTCACATTTTAAAACATGAATATTACTTTTATGATCAGAAACAAAAGTTAAAGACTAGATAGGGGAGAAGCAGAAGGATACTTTTTTAAAAATAGCCATCACATTTTAAATATGGATTCCTAAAATTAAACACATTTTATTGTACTATGTTTTGAAATGCTGGATGCTAAAATCAAACTTGCTGAGGGAGAAAGATGAGGCAAAAAATTCTCTTCTGCAAAACAGTCCATTTGATTAAAATCTTATTTTAAAAAAATCTTTATTAAAATCTGGTAATCGTCTTTAATGGTAAAGTTCTAAGACTGACTTGGCCGAGCCTCACCCCTAGCTCCCTCCTGTCTTGTGACATGATCTGTGAGCTCCTGTCCACCCGCATGATGAATTAAATGTATGACAGTTATGACAGGTGAGGAGTACATGGAGGGGCTTAACCAGCAGGGATAAGATAAAGCCCCCATTTAAGAACAAAGCCCCCTCCAAAGCTCGCCCATTAATGAACACACACAGAATCTCTTTATTTGTCCCACTTGGAAGGAGCAGGCGGAAACCATAGACAATGGGCACTAGGCAGGGCGGCTGTTTCTCCAAGGACCTCCCAACCAACTAATTGAAAATCCTTGATATTCTGCTAAACACGTCTGAAAGACAGGCTCGGCTTTCATGGGCAAGGGCATGGCCTGCCTTTCAATGTTGTGTTAATACAATAGACTTAAATTTACAGCTGGACTAAGTGGAATTACTGTATGTAAACCATAATATCTATCTGCAGGGATCCAGATAAGCCCTAGAGAGACTAGTCCAGCAGGACAAATCCAAGGAATTTTGGAAGTCAATCCATTAGGATTATGGGGCAGCCCCCTGAGTTTGGGAGTCATAGGCTCAATCTATGGAAGCAATGAAGTCTCAATCTTCTTTTATCCTAACCTCTTATCTGAAGGCGGCCTGTGACCCAGTTTTTATTTAAAACAAACTGAGAAACTACAGACGAAATTATAATCATTTTCTATAACATTTACACAACATTATTGAACAGGCAGCTGGTCGTGAGTAATTAAAAACATACTTTTGAAAATCATTTGCATACCCAAAGTGTACAATAACAATATTGTGCTATACAGTTACAATAACTGGAACATTACTAATGACATGTGCTAAAGATACACACCAGGAAAAGTGAGCTATTAGTTACAGTTTCCTTATTCAAGACTTTTAGCCTCTGTTCATTTCAGCTTATTTACAACATTAGGCATTGTAAAAGGAACAAGGTTATAGAATACTCTCTGAAAGTGCACTGTCATCTTGGGCTTAGCTCTTGCTGGTTGGTTTGTGTGTGGGAATGTGTATACATAGTAGCTACTCAAGAAACACTTTCTGAATAAATAATAAGACCATTGACAAAAAGACTTTAAAGGCTGCAGACACCTCCCAGCCATCAAGATAACCTCCAAGTCCCCTGATGATAATAATAAAGGCATTGATGGGGAGACTTTAGCCATTCCAGCAGTCTGTGCAAGGTTAGTCCCATTGACATAGCTGTGGCTGGTGAATGTCCTACTGAGGGTGAGATAGACATCATCTCTCTTTCACAGATGGGGAAATAGTGACTCAGGTGATCAGCTGTCCCAGGTTCAAAAAGCAATTCAGTGACTGAGTGAGAACCCTACTTGTGTCAGAGAGGCTCTAAAGTCTCTTTTTGAGTCTCCTAAGCTGTCCCTCTGGCCTCACCCCAGCAGAAAGTCTCCTGATCAGTGCTAGCTTTATCCAGTATCTGTGAGAACGCTGGCCCAGTATGCATTCTTTCCTTCTCACTAAAGAGAACCAGCTCTGGGAACAGAAAACATAAGTACCCAGCTTGTGCCTATATTGCCAGGAAAATCAGAAGACAGGATTTCCCTGCTCCGAGCAGTCAGGATAGAGGGGCACTGCCTGTGTACCCTCAGAAGACAAGCACTAGTCTTTTGAGCACTAATCTCTTTCTTTGGTTCACACAGGAGTAGAATTATTCCCACGGTCTTGCAACATCCGATTTGGGTCATTTGGCAGATCTTCTCAGGTTTCTGTGTATTTGGACCCATTGTGGAAACATCCATCGAGTTTTAAGAGCTCAGCAGTTCCCTGAGCACTAAGCAGCTCACCAAGAGTCTGAGTGATCACTATTGCTGCCTTGTGAAAAGGTCTGGATTTCGTCTGTCCACAGCTCAACACCCAGAGAGGATGTTTTGCAGAAGAGCCAAATAGACATGGAGGCAAACTGCTTTTGGGTCTTATCTGAATGATGATACTTAACTTTCACCACCTGGACCGGGCCTTGCAGGGGAAACAGCCACACTCAATTATTGTCTCTTCTAGACAACTACTGTTTAATCCCACCTCCAGCTGATAGGAACTGGTGGAAAGCAAGATGCTATTTTTAGTCAGGACAGTGTTTTCCTCTTTCATCTATGAGAAAGGTAATTCCTCTTACAGTCGGGGCCATCCCAGATGCTAGATTTGGGGGAAATTTTTAATTCTAGGGTATTGTTACTCTTAGCAGAATGAGAGAGCTTTGATCTTTCCAGGACAATTTTAAATTTAAAGTTATTCTCTGTGCGGCACTCTGTTAATGGGTAGAAGTCAACAGAATAGAGAGTACATCCCTACAAACCACACTCTGACACAATGAAGAAGGATAATTTACTTTAAATAAATTCAAGTACAAGGGGAAAATTAACCAAAATAACATCGTAAAAGCTTCTTGACAGGTTTCTACCCTCCTTCTCAGCTTTATACTCACCCATCTTTTTATTTACTTTTAGGGGGATTGAACCCAGGACCTCATGCATGCCAGGCAAGTGCTCTACCACTGAGCCCCACCCTCAGCCCTCATCCATCTTTTTTTTTTTTTTTTTTTTTTTTTTTTACCTCAGGCTAGCAAATGATTTTATCAAGGAATTGATGCAGCATGATACAGGAAACTTAAAATGGCATTTCCAGAATTGACTAATAAATATTTTTGGAATTGATCATAAGGCATTTCTTTCATATTTTCTGAAAATTATTTTTCAAGGGACTAGAACTCAGAACTACTCAATTGACTTATTACCTTTATAGGTGAAGAGATGCCTTAGAGAAAACATGTTATCACCCAAGGTAGAGAGTCACATCTGATTCTTAAATTATCTGAAAATAAGGAGAAACCCCATGCCTGACATGCTAGCAATTCAGGCTTTTGCTTTAAATTGTGGCTGTTCATTTCTTCATTTCTTGGGGGTGGAACACAGCAGGAGACATTTATAGGCAAGATATAGATTAAGACCAAGAAAATTCTACTTGTGAAACCAACTTCAGATCTTGCTAGTTGGTGCCAGGATTACCTGCTCTGCAGCCAAGATGTGAAACACGGGGAGTGCAAATACTTGCTGTACAAGGCAGCCTTTGAAAACCCAAGCACATTATTTCCCCTGGTGTTTTCTTGCCATTTGAAGAACGGTCTGGAAAGGAGGTGTTGAGTTAGTTTACATTGACCTCTGCCTGACCTGGAAGGTAGAGGTTTTAAGAGCTGAGCAGTAGCCACAGTCAGGAAGCCCCAGGAAAACAACTCAAGGAAAAGGACTGCATTTGTGGGGACCCAGGATCACCCCACCATTCTTATTGTAGACGGAGGGCATCGCCTTCGCCCTTTGTGGGGAACGGAATCCATCCATCTTCATTTAGGCTTTTTTGGTGGGGCGGGGGTGGGGTGGAAGAAGATGGGGCTGCCATTTCCTTTGGCTCTTGAAAAACAGAAACCAGCAGTGATTATTCATTTCTACCCCCATCCCTGCCACCAAACCTTTCTAGCAGCAACCCGGGAAGAATCAACATTCTCAGAACATATTAGTTGTTCTCCAGCTTGGAAACCAACTGCTGCAAGCTGACAGCAGCAAATCCAAATTGACAATTCAGAAAGGCGTGTTTCGGGGATGCAGGCAAGGGTGTTGTGATGGGTTTCGATGCTGCTCACTACCTTTTCTATAATGGAACAACCCATTGGTGCAATTCTCCGTAAGGAATGTGGCACTCTTAGGAAGGGTCAAGTGCAGCCAGTGTTTTCTGTACTTATCCATGTTACAATTTTGCTTCCTTCACACTCAAATCAGCAACTGTCCAGGACACCTGGATCCCTGGAAATGTACTGCATATTCTTCTGCAGTATATATCAGTGAAAAGTTATTTTGGAGATCATGAATTTTCATGTTATAGATTAGATTAACTGCTTTATAAAGTGAGATTATGAATTTCCATGTTATAGATTAACTGCTTTATAAAGGAATTATACATTTCCCTTCCCTATAAGAATAAAAATGGATATATTCAGTTTTCTATGGGACAAAGAAACAGAAATTATCCTTGGAATTTAGATCATAAAGAATAAAAAAGAATAAATACTGCACATGACAGAGATATGTTCACATACTATACATAGTTTAAAAAAATAAAATAAAACTTTAAGATTTTATAGACTGGATTGGGGTTGTAACTCACTAGTAGAGCACTCACCTAGCACCTGCAGGGCCTTGGGTTTGATCCTCAGCACCATATAAAAATAAATAAAGGTATTCTTCCCAACTACAACTAAAAAATAAATATTAAAAAAAGCTTCTATAGGCTGTTCCAAATTTGAAATAATCAAGAACTTCTTTATTAAGAGTTGTTAAAACAAGATATTTAAATATCAGAGCATGAGTTTTTTTTTTTTTAATTTAAACAGACATGTCCCACTTGCTCTCTAACATTGTGAAGGTGTTGACAACTTAACTGGTATCTGTTTTTTTCCTTGCCTTATTCTGCCATTTTCCAGCTATTTTCATCTTTGTCAATCCAATGAACAAAAATGGATTGGGATTATTAGTTTTATATCAGAAGAGACCTCTTCAGACCATAGATTGTAACTGTGTTTTGAAACTTGTCTATTTCACCTACAGGCCTCCTGGATAGGTCTAAATTCTAAGTCCATTTTCTAAAGTAGAAACTGAGGGTGGACGGATCAGGGCTGAATGTGCCTGGTGGACATCATTAACGTCTCCTCATGCTTCTGAAATGCACCAAGACCTCTGCCCCTAATTAGCTGAAAGCTTTAAGTCCATCACTCAATGTCTCTGAGCCTCAATTTCCTTATTAAGACCTTCAACTCAAACAAGAAATAGCATGACTTATACCACAGTGCTCACTGCTGGGTTATACAGGCCAGAATTCTAGGGTCGCCAAAATGAAGTAGAGGAATTCAGAATCTAACTGCATACCAGAAACCACATTTGAAATAACAATTGGCCATGGGACATAATTATCATGCCACAGTGCAGATGAATTCAGCCAGCAGGAAAGACAGGGACATCTGGCCAGGGGAATAACTCCTGGGTCAGGTGACAAGGATAAGGTGGATTAGAAAGATACCTGGTCCAGGTTAGTAGAGCCATCTAACAGTCTGACTAAGTCCATGGACATTTGGCTGAAAACCAAAAAAGAGGAGGGGGCTTGGCATTGGGGATAGGATTCTCCTTATTTCTGTCACTGCTTCAAGATAATTTCTCACAACCCCCACCCCAACCCAACCTCACTTGTCTTTTAAGCACATGATATCAGGTGTCACTGATATTTGGCTGTCACTGGCCAAAGATCATCTATCTAGTTGATCCCTTTTATTGACTGAAGACTTTTATACCTGGCTCACTGTCTTCTTCCCTGCAGGGAATTCCTGTTACCTCTGACATCATCTGGTCTTTTCCATTCCCAGTCCACCTGATAGTCATTACATCATGAAGCACCTCCAAATTCTCTGTCTCTAACCCCTCTCTTCAGTCTTCCAACATGTTTTTACTATTCTGAATAAAACAATGTCAAATCACTTCAGATCTTCTAATCCAGTGATCAACTCTCTTGCTCTTGTTCGCCAATATGTATAGCACCTATTCTCACTTCCCTATGACCCAACTTTGCATCTAGGATGCATCCTCCTTGGCAGGTCATTTTCTACTACATGGCCTCTCCTTTTTTATACTTAGCCCAATCCCCAGTATTCCAATGAGTTATCTGTGTCTAAAGACTCCCTTCCTCTCATCCCAGTCCCTCCAGAACCTACTGCAGACACCCTTTCATTCCCACATTACACTGAAATCACTGTAGACGTTTGGCAGTGACTTCCATCTGGTCAAATGAATGGGCAGTTCTCTGTTCTCATCTTGTTTATTTCTGAGCAGTGCGTGATGCCACATCTAATGCTTGAATTTTGATAACACTCTATATTAAATAGGTGGTGACAACTCTGGATTTTAATCTCTAGCTTGGAATACTCCCCTCGGCACCAAATTCCTATACACAGTTCCTTCCTTGTCATCTTTATTTTCACATTTTGTGGACATCTCCATCTTCACAATTCAAAATGGAACTGATTCTTCACAAAACTGCTGTTCCCTGTCTTTCAAGCTCAGTGAATTCATTCACTATGATTGAACTTAGAGATTATCAGTCATTTAGGATTTCCCCATCCTTCTATCTCCACCACCCGCATCCAGTGCATCCAAATATATTCAGAATCCTTCCAGCACTTCTCTACCCTAGCCTGAGCCACTGTCACCTTTTGACTGGACTGTTGAGTAAGTCTACTCACTGGCCTTTCTGTTCCCTTCTTGTCCCCACTCTATTCTTCTGCCAGCATTCAGAGACGTGAACACATAAAACAGATCACATCACTCCAGTGATAGAACTTGCAAAGGCCTCCCCATCATCCTCAGAATGAAGTTAAAACTCCTTATTCCCAGAGGTTACAAACAAGACCTTTTATGTTCCTTTGGATCTCATCTCCTCTCACTCTTCCAATGGCTCTTCAGACTCCCAGCACACTGGATTTTTTGCTGCTTCTCTAAGAAACAGCTCCTTTCCACCTTTGAATCTGTGCTAGACCTCCACCAGATCTAAAAGGGATGACCCACTCATTCCATTTACAGTCTGTACCCAAAGTCACCTCCTCAGAGACCTTTCTCGTCTATCTTTGTCTAAAATAGCATGCTATTCCATCATTTTCTATTGCCTTCTACTGTTTTAGTTTTGTTATCATGATCACTATCTTGTATTAGTACCTAAAATTGTATTAATTAATGTTTATTGATTTATTGTCTCTGCCATTAACATAATCTCTATTGGGGTTATCGTGCGTGTGTGTGTGTGTGTGTGTGTGTGTGTGTGTGAGAGAGAGAGAGAGAGGGGGGGGAGGGAGAAACCATTGTCTTCAGCATTTAGAATAATGTTTGGTACACGTAAGTTCTCAAGAAATATTTGTTGGGTGAATGAATCATTGAATGAATAGATGGAGATCTGGAATGCTTCTACATTTAAACATGGTTTATTGAGTGATTTTTGTGCACAGTCATTTCTTGATAGGCTATTGATTATGAAGTCAAAGAAATATGCTTGCTACTTTTGTGAAGTCAGCATTTAGAGCCCAGAAGCAAATAAAACCCAGACTCATTTACTGGGAGGCTGCAATGGATTGAACGTTTGGGTTCTCTCCAAATTCCTGTGTTGAATTCCTAACCCCCAATGTGATGGTATGAGTGGGTGGGGCCTTTGGGAAGTAATAAGTTAATGAGAGTAGGACAGTCATGAATGGGATGAGTGCATTTTTGACAGGGACTCCAGACAGCTCTTTCACAATAAGAAATTGGTGGTCTGTAAACTGGAAGAGGGCACTCACCAGAACCCAACCACGCTAAACCCTGATCTTAGACTTTGCATCTTCCAGAACTGTGAGAAATACACTTCCACTTGCTTAGAAGCCATCTACTTTATCATCAAAGCTCAAACTAACTTAGAGGGTATTCCAAAACACATCTGAGAGTTGAAAAGAACAGGTCCAAGAGAGGAGACTGTAAATTAATTTGCATAAAGTTCCAACTGCTGCTGCTTCTTTTTAAAATGGTACTGGGGACTGAACCTAGGAGCATTTTACCACTGACTATATCTCCAGCCCTTTTTATTTTTCATTTTGAGACAAGGTCTCACTAAGTGGCTGAGGCTAGCCTCAAACTTGCAATATTCCTGCCTCAGCCTCCTGAGTCACTGGGATTACAGGTGTCTGCCACTATGTCTGCAGATTTCTACCTGTTTTTAATGGCAAAAGTTGAATTATGACTTTCTAAATATCTTATTATCTGTGTTAACTATATTTATATAATAAAAATGTGAAATGAATCGTTAAAGCTTAAGACTTAAGGTCCATTTCTTTAGAGGAAAAGGGATATAAGAATAAAACCTTGAGGGTTTTTTTTTGTTGTTGTTTATTTGTTTTGGCATTTAATTCCTAGCACCAAAAAAGCCAAACAAACAAACAAAAATGAGGGATTATTGTATCCAGTTTCATTTTAAAAGATGATTGGTGGTTCTGCTAGAAATCTTCTGTCACTGCAAATTATTTAAAATGGCTCTTTGATGTGCTTTCCTCTGAATGAGTAAATTTGGTATTCTCTGCATTGGCATTTGTAAAAGTGATTTATTAAAAAGTAAAATCAATATTGTGCAAGAAATCAGTTTTTCCTATAAATTCAGAAGAAACAATAATACAAGCTCATACCCAATCCTATCAATTTATTTAAACATTCACTATGCATCCTAAATCAATAGTTGTGGTGAAAAATTAAGGACCACTGCTTCCTCTCAGGGTCTACAAAAACAAAACAATCAACCCCCCCCAAACTGCACTTCGTAAATATATTTGGCAGGTGTATGAAACAAAAGGTTTCTTTCCTCCTTTCTCTACAAATGCAACATGAGCAAGAGTGCTTGAACATGCTTTTCTCTAAACCACTCATAAAAATTCTTGAGGTTCTTAACCTTACTGGAAAAGAAAACCTCAGATGACTATAAAGTAAATACACAGCATATTCTCAATATCATGGCCATCTTCAAGCAATTTCTCACACTTATAATGCATTTATTTTTATATAAAGCAGATGCATGTCTTTGGGGCAAACCATGTCTTTTATTCTTATGTTGTGAAAGTCCCTTCTAATTAAAACAGGAAATACAAATTTCCTTGTCTAGTTCTAAGGATAAATCCTACTTAGCACAAGCAGCTGTCTGCAATTTCTGATGAACACTTTCTGGCTCTTCAAAATGTGCACTGCTGAATTCTTCCCAAAGCGCCTTTGCATTCATACCCATTGTCCCTGCATGTGCACCTACCCAGGCCCAGGCACACCTTGGGCACCTTCACAAGCTAAGCAACTACCTGACCAACAGTGCTGCAACTTCAAAAATTCAAAATCCAGAACTGAGGAGGCTGAATACATTCTGGAGGAGGCATTAAGTAAAAAAGGTAAAATGAGAAGTCTGATTCGAAGAAAAGGCTAGGGGTTGAATGCAGGAGAGCATGTACATGAATTTCTTTTGAAAAAGTCATTCTTCTTTCAATGCTTTGTATGACAGCCCAAATTGCAATTAGGAAGAATCTGGTCCCACCCTTCTAATTAAAAAGCACAAGTAGTTCCTTTACTGACCACAACAAAGGGAGAACACACTCAAACCCACTTCCTTCACAGAAGCTTCTCTCCCTGTTTCTGAGCAGGGTTGTGAGTGGCTGATAAACCAGGCTCCTGGGTCTGAAGGAAGGCATTAAAGCCCAAGCGAGTTGATCCACATGACAGTGGAGTAGATGAGTGGGGTGGTTTTTCCATCATTATAAAGGCTCGATTAATATTCCTACCAATTGCATTTTCAGATTGGCCAATTAATTCCATCAAATCACTTGCACAGGAGAAGTGATAAGAGGCAGGGAGGCCAGAGCATGCCCTTCTCCTTTTCAGGGATAGATCTTTGGGTCCCAAGCCACCCTCCCGGTGCTCTTCCAGGTCACAGCTGAGGGCTCCCTCACAGGAAGGCCTGTGCCCTACGTCCTGCTGGGCTATGCAACAAATGCTTGGTGTCGGGAGTTTTTGCTTCAGTAATGAAATAAAACTGCTTTGTAGTTAGTTTCATGTGCAAAGAATTATGATATGAAAGTTCTTAACTTGAAAGAGTTTTCTTTTAACCTTAAATACCTCAATTTCTACTTTTATAGTTGAAACAATGTTTTTTTTTTCTTTGAGTGAAAAAGTCATTTGTTCTTAAGAATGAACCTCTTTCCCAATCCACTCCTATACTTGACTTTGTTTTAATTTTTATTATTTTGGTACCAGGGACTAAACTCAAGGGTGCTTAACCACCCAGCTATATCCCTAGTCCTTTTAATTTTTTATTTTGAGACAGGGCCTCACTAAATTGCTGAGGCTGACTTTGAACTTGCTATCTTCCTGCCTTGGCCTTTTGAGTCACTAGAATTACAGGTATGCACACCATACCCAGCTTCACTTTAATTTTATTTGGACTCTCAATCAAAAGAGTCTTAATGCCTAAGCCAATTTTGCAAGTTCAACAAAGTGATGCTGGTGTCTTGATATAACAACAGGTATAATACTGGCAACTAAATTCTCAATAATTCCTTGAACTCCTGGAGTCCCGGCCAGGAGATGTATCCATGATTCTCCATTTACATAGCAAGAAAGCTAACAAAATATCAACTTTTTCCAACCACAGCAATAAGTTGTTCAATGAGTGAAATGTCTACAAGTTCTGGTCAAAACACCTTGTCAGTTGTTTAATTAGCAAACTCTTACAACACTCAACAAACAGAAATTGGCAAATTAGGGAGACACATGGTTCCTTAAGTATTAACTGTCCTGATAATCTAATCCTCAGGCTTGTCCAGGGACACATAATCCATTCTTCTTTTTCCTAAGGTTTCAGACGTTCAAATGTTACACGTTTTATTTAAAATGTTCTAACAAGTAAATAAATGTGAGAGAAGAATAGATAACTAGGTACACTAGTGAGCCAGGTTGCTAATAACATACCAGGTCCTAAGCAGATTAATAATATGTCTTATGTATATAATAATGCAGGACACATATGTGTCCTCCCAAAGTAATGACAGCATTTGGTTCACACAAATATAACTAAATTAAAGAAAACAGTCCTTTGAAAGTCAAGTCTTCTTTCTGTTTCATCAAGCTGCAAAGTTGGGTATTACAAATATACACTTAAGAGCCCCCGCCCAGTCAAAATACGAGGAAGTTTCAATTAGCAGTGATTTTAAACTATTGAATAATCTTAGGTCAAAGCTCCATGGTATGTTTTAAACCAATAAGTTCTGGGTGGGAAAGAGTCACCTCCCACAAGAGCCCTCTCTAAAGAGATGCCAATGTTTAGAGGAGGGAGAGCAGTTTGGATGTGGTGAGCCAAGTCAAATGCATTAACTTTGGGGAACCAGGAGGTAGAGCACTGCTTTGGGAGAATGATTTCCTTCTTTAGCTCAGATTGTCCAGGACAGACCATATGGAGAAGTGCTAGTTAGCTGATGAAAACCAGCTCACAGATTCAATAGCAGTGTGGAGCATTTCAAAATATTTTGTTCCTAGGGTGTAAATGAACTGCCAGTATTCATGAGTGATGAGTAACATGTACGGAATGTTACAACTCTATTCTCACTATGAATTCAAAATACTTGTCTGCTGTATCAAAGATCCATAGAATGCTTTTGCTGAAGTACATCCATGAAAGAATACGCATCTGTGATTCCCAAAAACAATCAAAGAAATCTATAGCTTTTCCTGGCATAGAAAAATTTGAATAGCATTAAACGAAGCATCTTCTGTCTCTTTAGAAAGTTACTGTTTGTTACAATCGCAACCATAAAATAATTGATGGAGTTGAACAGAGCTATTCTTAGCTGTACCTGAAGAAGTAAAATGCCACCATCCTTATCTTCTTAAAGTTTATACATTAATCTGACACTGATCCTCTTAGGCTGAAATGTTCAAGTCTTTTCATATATTAGTTTGTCAAGCAAGCACAAAAGAAAACACAGTGTTGTTTTAACAGAGGAGTTATGCTTTTACCTATCTAATGATCGTTTAAATACTTGACATATTCTTGCAAGAAAATCAAATACCACCAAAGATATGTTGTGTCCTTCCTCCAGTTCAGAATTAGTTTTAAGTCAGAGACAGACAGACATAAGGGAATGAGTAGCAATTTGATTGTTAGTTTTAAATAGAACTGTACCAGACATACATGGAAGATTTTTAAATTCTTTTAAGAAAAATTCATTCACTTCAAAGTCAAAAAGCACGTTAGAACTCTTCCATAAAGTATCCAAGTTTGCATCTTCCTTCAATTTTCTTTCTACCTAACTAAAAATTTTTAGATGATGATGTTCTCTATTTGCTACTGCAATGAAATGATGACAGCTACCTCAGGACACCAGCAGTCTTTGGTCAACCACTTGCCCCACTAGTAGGCTGGCTGATACTGCAAGCAGATGGTCTATGATTGAAGATTTTAGAAGTCATGAAAACAACAACAACAAAAACCAACACCATCATGGTGTTCTGCAATGAAACTCCAAAGGGGCTTTTATTCTGTAAACTTTTCCAAGTAGTTTGTAACCTTTGTACTCTAGACTGTCATTCAGACTCCCTTATAGCTCTGCAAACCAGAACTAAGGATGCTGGAAGGCATGAACTTTCTACCCAATAGAGCATTGTAAACATTTGGGGGAGGCACTGTGCTATTGCTAAAATAGACCATCAAAAAGGACAATGCCAAGACACTTTTATTCAGGGATCCTCTCCATTCAGGGAACTTCCTTTGGCTTCCACTTTTATTCAAGAACTTGGTCCCAATGAGAACATATAAGTTTCCTAGAGCACTGGCATTTTAAAGTTTTGTAAGCACCTTTAGGTGCTAATAGGTAAATTTAAAAGAATTATAATAATCTGGATACTCTAGGATGGTCATATTTTTTTTTAGTTTTATTGATTTTATTTTTTTTAAATACATGACAGTGGAATGCATTACAGTTCTTATTTATGTATTTGTAAATCTGTGCCTCAATCATGTTTTCTCTTTTTTAAACTGTAAATGAAATACTGGTGGGGGTGATCTGTAAAGGGAAGAATGCTATTCTTAAGAGATTATACATTACGTGTCTGCTTTATCCTCATTTGGTTGTTTTAATTTTAACTTTGAAGTGAGTTTTAGTTTTTACTAAGAGATTTTACTTCTCTCAGGTTAAAAAATGCATTGGCTAGAAATTCAAATAAAATTATAAGCAACAAGGCTTTTTCTTATTTGGGGAATGAGAGAGAACAGAGAAGAAAAAGTTGCAATGCAAAGCTCATTGTGCATGTTCCTGAAATTGGTGTAAACAAACCATCAAGTAAAGCAGGAGACGAATTTTGAGTCATTTTGTCTAAAATTAATAAATTTATTCTAAAAGTAAAATAATCTTGTTGTCAAAAATTACCTTAAGTGGTAAATTTGCAAATAATAATAATATTTCAATTATTTTAATAACCTCTTGCTGGTGACCCGTAGATTTTTTAAGTTATATATTTTTACACATCTAGTAGGAATTAGTTGGTTGTAAATCTGCCATCCTACCAAATAAATCACCAAACACCAACAATAAGGATATGGTCTATCTTCCCACAAAGAATCCAAAATAATTATTGATTTTAACACATCAGATATTTTACCATGCCACAATCTGATAGGTAAGACATAAGTTATTAACATCAAATTGAAAATTGTTTTTAGAATTATTCATTAAATGTAAAGTTCATGAAACATGAAAATCAAAAGGCATCCTTAACTAGAAATTCAGGAAGACCAAGCTTTTAACACACCAGTTATGGGAAATCTTCCATAGAGTAAAATAATCCTGCCAAAATACTTAGCTCACTTAAGGCGGGGGAGGGAACAACAACAAAAAAACTTGCTATATATTCATCATGCTAATTTCCTAGTCTCAGGATCTTTTTACAAGTTTCCTTTGGAATATCTTATAATAAAAGTTTTTGAACAATATTTATAATAATGGATTTTTATTGTAGTAAAATATACATTAAAAAATTTCCATTTTGGCTACTTTTAACTACAGGTCAGTGGTGGTAAGTATATCCACACTGTTGTTGACCATACCACAAGCCATCTCCAGAACTTATTCATCATCCCCAAAGCTACTAAACAATAACTCCCTATTCATTCCTCCCTACCATTAGTCCCTGGTAAACTCTATTCTGTTTCATCTTTATGAATTTGACTATTCCACATATTTCATACAAATAGAATTACATATTATCTTTTTCTATCTGGCTTATTTTACTTTGTCTAATACTAATTTTTAAAAATGTAAATCCAAATTATCCCAATGGATGAGTGGAAGGAGAAAGAAAACTAACTTGTTACTCCCCAAATATGCACACGACACCATTCCTAAAATAGAGAATGACCACCCACTCACCTTCTCAAAGACATTTTTTTGCCTCCTATAAAGAAAATTCAGGTTTCAGCATCCTTTCCCCCTTTAAGGACTCAGACTTCAGTTTCTTCCTAACCACATCTTATTATGGTCTACTTTTTGCCCCTCTTCCTTCCAGACAGAGAAGACAGTTATGCCAGCTATCCTAAGCAATCCTTTGCTGCACCTCACACCTGTTCAGACAACGGGTCAGTTAAACAGGCAAAATAACAGCTGAGAAAGTCAGGTCAGCTACCCTGTGATCTTAAAGACATTTACAGAACCAGTCCCCCTTCTTTGCCTTCTTTATTTGAAAATAGCAGTTTAGGTAACATGATTCCTTCCTTTCCTGTTTGAAGAGACAATGAAAGCCAGCCTGCTTGCGAGGCCACTCTCCTAGTCTGAACAATCTGAAGTTTAGTACCTAAGCCTGGGTCGACAGGGGAAAGAAGACCCATCCCACTGTGTTGGTGTTTGCTGAAGAAGCCAGGTCCAGCCTAAGGAGTTAACCATTAACAAGAACCAGTTCACATAGTCTTGTTACCATGATTTTCGTTCCTAAGGATAGTTAAGGAAAAACTTCTTGGTTTGCTGAACCTTCTTAAGTCTTTCTTTGGTTGGACCCAAATGCTCTGGATAGGAAAAGAAATATAGGAAGGCTGGGGGCAGAGTTCAGGGATGGAGCCTTTGCCCAGTGTGTGCAAGGTCCTGGGTTAGATCCCCAGCACCAGAAAACACAAAACAAAAATAAGCCTCGGTACTTTATAGCCAAAAGTACTACAGTAATTCTAGTTGAAAACACACACGCAAACACCGATTCCTATGTGCAGTAACTCTCTTCAGGTTTTCATTCTAAATCTTAGGAGTGCTATTTTTATGCTCTCTTCAGTTCACACAATTTTATCTCAATTTTTTGCTCCTTCCTTTCTTTGATGCTTGGGATTGAACTCAGGGCCTTGCACATACTAAAGGCACAACTACCCAGAGCTATACCTCCACCCCAAACCACAGGATTTTAGTATTCTGAAAGGAACTTTAGCAGTATTGTAGTGCAGTTTAACACCACCCAAAGGTTTGATCTTAGCAGTGGGAATACCACTGATTATCTCTTTTTTTTTCCCTACTTTTACTGAACTTTCTGAAATCAGAGTAACCCTAACAAATGGAACAGGTAAAAGCAGAAATCTGGTTGTGGAAGCAACCTAAGGATCCAAGCCCTGTGAATTGAGAAGCACTGTCCATCAGTCTGACCCCTTTGATTTTAGAGAACTGGAAATGGAGGCACAAGAAGATTAGGAGATTTCACCAAGTCACATCACACAAGTGTTGGAGCTCAAGCTTCTTACTTGTGCCATCTCCTATATTGCTCTCCATCAAATTTTTATTATTTTGCATTTGTAGGAAAACTAAAGAAGTGGCTAACAAATTAGTGTGGTGTGGAAAGTGTGCATTTCAAATACTTGATTACCAAAATTCAGATTCTCAAGACAAGAAAGAAAGAAAGATGATGATTCAGGAGAATGAGGGACCCCCTGAATTTAAGGGAAAAGGCAGCCATCTGTCATTCTTTCCTTAATTCATTTGCTCAGCAGACAGCTATTAAAAGTGCCAGGTACTGAGATACATTGAGACATTGTTTCTGAGCATAGTACAAGCATGTGTGCATGTGTGCACAGTCCTAGGAAGGATGTGACAGATGTCACAAAAGTGGCCCAGAAGAGGAGAAGAGCAAGCAGGGCAGGACAATGTGGATGATGTCATCTGAGCTGAGCCTGAGATGGCATCCTAGCAGCAACGGCAGGATTAGCACAGGCCACTCCCGACCCCATCTTTGCTATCCCCAATCCACACTGGCTAAAGCAAGGGACCCTTGCAGAACTGTAGGACGTATGTCTGGAGATATGACTTTCAAGGCTTATTTATTAAGGGAATTCATGGAAAACATATCCACATATCCATAGACAAAAGATATACACAGTTAGATCAGCCACCTGAGGGGTCTTAAAAGAGGAAGTTATAGATTTCAACATTCTTGGTCCAACCTTCTCATGTAGAAACAGTAGAGGTATCATAATTTGTTCGGGGGGTTGCAGCCAGTTTTCTACCTTGTATCAATGTGCTTCCTAAACTTGCCAACATAAATCTGTACTCCCTTCACATTAAGTGGGGAAAAAAAAGATCTCTAAGGTACAGAGGAATGGAAAAGGTTAACTCTGAAGCAAGACAAAAGCACCAACATGGAAAAAGAGAAAAGCCCTCCCCTCCCTTTCTGGCCTTCAGTAATTCCATAAAACACATTTCTCTCCTGATAAGCCCCTGTGCTGACCAGGCAACCACACTTTACTGCAGGTTCACTAACTGAACTTAGCTGTCTTTTTCAAGGATATCAATAGAACCAAGAGAGCCATAAAATTGTGAAATTGCAAGAAAAGGAGGCTAAGTCAAACACAGGCTTGGCTCAGCCTGATCCGTGCGTGACCTTCTGACAATGTGGCATGGTCCCTTCCGGCAGTCCCGCCCACCTTTACACACACAGGGTTTCTTTTAGAGAGGTTGTTTCGGGTGGACAGAGAGCCCATGCCACCACACATCTGGAAAAGGGAAGGGAATCCTTCCAAATTCTAGTCATTCATACCAAATACAATTTAAACAAAGACAGAATGCTCATTTACTAATTGCCACTGCACTGTAGAATTCCTGGCACAAGCTATTTAAGAAGTGCTGAATCCAAAGTTTCACAGCTGAAAAAAGGAAACATCCTTCTACTCTAAATTTGCTCTTTAAAATATCCCAAACTTTTAGAACTGTGCAGTTTTTCCAGCCCAACCTCTGCATTTTAGCTCTGAGGAATCCAAGCATCAGAATATGGGGTTTGCTTGACCAATCATCAGTAAAAACACTTAAGGATCCAGAGTCTTAGCTCCAAGCTTTGCCCTCTCAGTTACCAAAATGGTTTGCTTAGTAGTCTTTAAAATTCTAGTGAAAGCCCTTGTCATTTTTATCACTTTGTGCAACCCTTATGACAAACTAGCAAAATATGACTTTGAAGATAATGTTGACAGAAGAAGGCATTAAAGTGGGGATCCCAACAGACATTTTCCCCCCTGCTAAGTCAACTCTCTGCAACAAAGATTTACCTGTTGGCACCATAATCTTGTGTGACTAGCTAAGCCACAAAATGAAAAGAAGGTACGCAATTAAGAATTTCTATTCTGACCAATAAATCAGATGCCTGACTTTCCATGGGCCTCTCCACGAAAGACCCACTCCTATGAAAGACAATTTTAAAAATGTACTACACTAATAGGACCCAAACCAATTACTTCTCTCACTGTTCTCAAAAAATAAAGAAATTAAAGTCTTAAATTGCAAAGCTGTGACTAAAACTGAGGGCTGTACTACATTAAGTATCTAGAACTAAGGGAAAAAATTAGATACCAAATTCTCCCCCTGCCCACATCCACTGGCATTTATTCTTTCTTTATTAGTATTTCTGATGCCATAATTAGCAGAAAAATTAAAATGGGTAACATGCCAAAAGCTTCGTGGGGAAACAGGACACTTAATTTTATGCATTTATTAATTTGTTACAAAAGATCATCTGAGTTACTTCATATGATTATTACCGATCTCTTAAGTGAGTCTTGCTTTTTAAACTTCTAAGTCAGTAAAGAAGTGATAAACACCTGCTTTACTTTCTTGAAACTTCAGAATAAGTTATTAGGAGGAATGTCAATTTTCCATCTAGCTGAAAGAATATATTCTTAGGACACAACTGGAAGCTCAAAAAATTTCTCAACCCTGAATTGACTTGTCCTTGCTTCTTTGATTTGGCTATCGTTGAACTCTCTCCCACTTTTGATGAAATACTCACTTTTCCAGTCAGGCAGCCTGTAATTTCTGAAGGGGTGTCCCTGAGCAGAGCTTTCCCTCTCCCCAGAGCAGAGCCCAGACAGGCAGAGGCCACTCTCGCTCTCCTATCCCAGAATGTGGAGCTGCAAAGGAGACCTGTGTCAACAGCCCCACCGAGAAGATTACATGACATGGCCTTTGTCTCCTTCCTGCCAGGGTGTCTGTCAGTGGTCATGGCCAACAACTGCATCTGCAACAGGGGATTGCCAGGGGATGAAAAATGCCTCAAGACAAGTTGCTCTTCTACTGCCTTCCATCACAGCCCAGAAAGACCCTGCTTCTCCTACCTGAATGATTAAGTATATGGAGCAACTAGAGCTGCAGGAAACTACATCTCCAGCCAGGAGCCCCCTGTCCCTATTCCATGGAAATGAAAGAAAAGTGCTTTGATCACCTTGGAGACCCACCATCTCCTTCTCCTGAAAGCTAATGTCACCTTAGCAGCAGGTGCCTCCCCCCACCTCCCAGAAGCCCCACTCCCTCTCTTAGGCTTGAGTATCAGGCTAATCAGTTTGATCTGACAGATTTTAATTACATTAATTAGGGCTTTTCTCAATAGGCCTGATTAGCATCTTACCAGGGTTTTTATTGTTGTTGTTGGGTTGTTTTTTTCCCCCTCTTTCCTCCTTCTTCTGTAAAGCAGCTCTGGTAGCATCAGGACCAATACTTTTCTTTTGTCTAACACTGGTGATGTTTCTGTCTTGCTCAAGATAAATAGCCATATATATATTTGGTGACACAGGGCGTCGAGTGTATTTTATAATAAAATCACCCATGCAAATATAGAGTAAGTTCTGCATCTGTCTCATGAACCTGGTGGGGAAGAAGGATCATTATTTAGAATGTTTTTCTAGAACACAAACATTGGTTTTGTTTAGCCTTTGTCTAGTAAACACTCTATATTTAGTTTCAGTTTTAAAGACTCAACCTCTTCTAAATCCTCCCTCATATTCTCATCGAAAGGAGTGCAGCAATTCTTGCCTCTCTGTTTTAGTTTTTCCATCCCACTTTAGAAAGAACTGAGGATAGCCCTGAAAAGCCAAAGGAAATTTAACTTTTGTCCCTCCATTGCTTCTTAGATCAAAAATACCTTGAATGTCAACAAGGTTTTTTACCTAAAAAATTTCTTCACTCCTTTCAGATACTAATAAAAGAGAACACTGACTTCTCAGATCACTGTACGAAGATTAGCATGGCACATATTTGGCCTTCTTGATCATCTGTACTGTAATTACTACTTTAAAAGATGCTGTTTTGAATGAGCCACAATAAATGAGGGCATAGTTCCAGACACCAGGAAGAAATTCTACTATTCTAAAGTTTTGTTTGCTCTTTTAAGCAGTCTAATAATAAAACTAATTTTTTCAAACCACATATCTAAAGGAAAGCAGTAAAAGTGTGGACTTGTGACCCTTAATCCAAGTTTTGCCTCTTACCAACATCCATCTCCAGAGGTGACTTGTGCAACTGCCACTTCTCTGGGGATTGATGCTACTGTCCTCACTCTCTTGAACAGTGACATAATGACAATGGGGTTTGGTTGGGAGTGCCCTGAATTGATTGGAATCTCAGAAAGAGAGCTGAGAAATAACATTTCCTAGCCACGTGGTTTACCAGAGAGATAATAGTAAAAGTTTTCAAGAAATTATTTGCAAACATATTCTAATCTCTTATTTTCTATTTCAATCATCTTATATTTATTTATTTACTTTTTGTTTTGTTTTATGTGGTACTAGGGATTGAACCCAAGGATGCTCTACCACTTATTTACATCCTTTATATTCTGAGATAGGGTCTCACTAAATTGCCCGGGCTGGCCTGGAACTTGTGATCCTCCTGCTTCAGCTGGGATTACAGGTATGTGCCACTGTGCCCAGCTCCATCATCTTTTCTTTAAAGTCCAACTCAGATTTGACATTCGTAGCCATTTGGTTCTTCAGTCACTTTAAAGGGAGACTGAACTTGTCAAACGTGTCTATGTGTCACCTTTTTTTTTCATTTGGAGGGGAAAACTCTCAGTGAAGATGATGTTTGCTTCCTTTTTGTCATCACCTAATTCTAACTGGAAATCGGACTGAACCTTGCTCGCTTTCCCTTGTCTTATCTAGGTGGATAGAATTCCTGGGAGAAGGAACCTGTGATTTGATGCTGACCTTGACAACTACCAGGCTTCTACCTGAGTTTAACAATCCCAGGAATGATAATAATCCATTCACCTGCATGGCAAGGAGCAGGAATCCTAATCTTCTAGCTCCAGGTCTTTAATCCACATTGGATCAGACAATTAAGTTTGTTGAAAGCACTGGTAAAAAGACTGGAGGCACTGAGGATACAAACAGGGGACATGTTTGATGCTAGATACTGAACAGTGTTGCTGCTCTCCTTACACTCCGGGGTTCACCTGGATACTATCTATTTCACACACTGAGTGATGATTAACTTCTGCCTTCCCCTGGCCAAAGATACAAAGTGATTTATTATACAAATACACAGCAACAAAATAAGCAAAACCCCACACATAACCTAGTACCAATTTTTTCTAGTATTCACTTGGTTCATTAATTATGATCTCAAAATCTTCTAAATAATCAAAGTAAGAGAATTTGAATTATGACTCTTGATAGCCAAATTCATAGTACTAGCAATAGAGTCTAATAGAGGGAAACAGGAGAGAAAAAGATCACACACACACACACACAAACACACACACACACACAAAGAGCAAAGAACATAAAGGGGTGAAAGTAGCAGATGGAAGCAAAAGAAGTTAAAGTTTTTGTTTTCCAAAGATACTGAGAGCTGTAAAGCCAGTAGTAACTTTAAAAATACAGATAAAGATACATAAATATACATACACACATACAGAGTTGGGGTGGAGGGCAGGACACAAAACCAACACAAAAGAAACTGAAGTAAGAAAAAACTAAGTGGAAAAGGAAGAAATGCCTACATTTAACAATACCGCAGTATAGAATAAAAGGATCACAACTCATTTCATTAAATTAAGATACTCTGATGGTCACTGAACAATCTCAAGGCTGCTTATAGTTAATGTGATTAAATATATTAAAATCTGAATGTAAGATCTCCAAACATATCTACATAATCATGAAGCCTATGTCCACTGGAGCATCATAGCTCTTATTCCTTCATTTATCAGTCAGCTGATGATGATTTATTAAGCACCTACTAGGTGCCAGGCTTTATGCTAAGCAGGTTATTCAGCAGAACTGGCACGGTCCTTGCCCTTGGTGAAGCTTATAAAGTGGGAGAGACCAACAAATACATAGCTAATGTAAAAGTAAATACTAGTTATAGAAAGTGTTAAACAAAGAAAAAGGACAGATGTTGTATGAGAAAAAAAAAGAGAGAGAGAGAGCCAAAGAGAACTAGATGATCAGAGAAGACCTCTGTAAAGGGACTTCCAACCTAAGGCTTAAAGTTGTCCACCTTGTAGAATGAGGAGGGAGGGGACTGTGGCCATGGGCCAAGCCAGGAGAGAGAGAAGAGAAGCTGCCTAACACTGCCAACTCAGGAAACACTGGGTGAGTTCTGGGAGTGCAGGGTCACAGTCGTGACTGGGCAGTTCTCAGGAACTGAGGCTGCAGAACTTTGTAGCTGAGGGGAAGAAAAGGATTTTTCTTGTGAAGACCTGACTTTATTCTGAGAACAATAATAGAAGTGGAAGTTAAGTGTTCATTCTTTTTTAAAAATATTTTTTAGATGTTGATGGACTTTTTTATTTTATTCATTTATTTATATGCGGTGCTTAGAATTGAACCCAGTGTCTCACACATGTGAGGCAAACATTCTACCACTGAGCCACCACTCCAGCCCCTTTGGTGTTCATTCTTAAACGAACAACTTTTGTTGTACACTTAATTTTTAAGGCAACACTGGGAATATGTACAACAGAAGAGTTAAGTAAATTAGATCTATATGGTGATAGAATATGATCGAGCCATATGAAAATGTTTTAAAGGAACCTAAAATGATACTAAAAAATGTTCAAGATACTAAAAATCAGCATATTCATAAACATATATAATCCCAATTTTGTAAAAAAGAAAATCTGTCATAATATTCATAGAAATACTACAAAGAAACATGCTCAAATGTTAATAACAATTAATTAGTTATAAATGTCTTTTTTAGCTTAAATGTAAAAATGATAGCAAAGTTAATTTTAAAGTTAAAGTTTCTGGGAAGATGTACAGTTCTCTGAATTTTAACACATATACAGATTCATGAAACCACCATGAAAATCAGGATACGCAGTGATTCCAGTACACAAAATAAACACAAACCCCCCAAAACTAAACCCCCTCATGCTATTTTTTTTTCGGTCACACCTGATGGTTTTAGTTCAGTTTTTATACTTTTTTCTTCCTTCCAAAGTCTACAATTAGCATGCATTGCTTTATTTTTCAGGGAGGAAAATCACAAAGTAATGAAAGTAAAGAACAACACAACACACAGTTATTCCTAAACCAATGACTCCTTTTTCTTAATTATTATTCGAGATAGATTCTTCAGAGACTTTTCAAAATAATCTTCTTCAATTAACTAATTTTACCTCTAACTAAAAATGCTAAATTTGAGCAATGTGGACAAAAATTTAAACCCTGGAGGTGGAACTGGGGAGAGGCTTTCTGTTATTCAGAAAGTTCTCTCAAAGGAACAATGAACAATGGAAAATGACAAAGAGACATTTAATATCCTTAGTAGTTATGCTAGCTCAGAAGACCTGGTAGGGGCAGATGAGACAGAATTCAACAAAGGTCATATTCCTATTGGACATAAAAAAAAAGTTAAATGGCATTATAGGATTTAATCCAAGCAGTTCAACTTCAAAAACTGGTACCGTTACCACTCCTAAAATGTCCTGTTGTTTGCAAGTGGGTAAAAAAGAAACTGAAGGATTCCCCATGAGCAGGGAATGACTGAACACACTGTAGCATAGTCATTGCACTGAATGTCAGATACAAATTGAGTAGAGGAAGATAGATCCATAATGTGGCTTTAAAAAGGACTTCCATCATCTTTCATTGACCAAAGCAAGATAGTAATATGATCTTATTTTTCAAAAACAGTGACAGGAAATATGAAGTAGCTTGATATTAATTGTTCTATATAGTCATGTGTGCATCGGAGGAGGTAATGAAGGATACTCACCATGTTTTTAACATTGAAAATGGAGTTTTTGCTCTTAATTCCTAACTGCAAATTGATAATTCTTGCAACTCTAACAAGTAAGAAGCAGATAACCTCTAGTGGGCCATAGTCAGGTTTGTGTTTGGACAGCACCCGAACCCACAGGATCCAGGTTTGACCCGAGAAGTCAGCTTTACACAGAAGCTGCGGCTGCTACTGTCAGGATTCTTTATCACTGAGAAAGTAGAACAGAAACTGGGAGTATATCTCTTAAGCAGACTAACTGCAAGCCTCTCCAATCCTTTTACAAGAGGCTAAATACCCAGGGTTGCACGTGGATGGAGGTGGAGTGCTCATAGTTGTGTGGGTGAGCCCACATGCACAAGGGCTTATTCTGGCAATACCTGAGCCTCCGCTGCTGTCTGCTGCACTAGGCCTGGAAAGGAGGGGACAACTAAATCAATTCAGCAGGTCACTTGCAGCCATCTTAGGAAATCAGCTGGATGCTCTGATTTCTTTATTAATGCCAAGAAAAGGAGAACAATGGGTCTCAGCCATTAAGCCCCTCGACTTCAAGATAAGAAAGACTTAAGCAGATAATAATTGGTACATTTAGCTGGATTTCAAACATTTGGCTGTTTAAGCACTTCTTCCTCACTGGGCCATGCCTACACCGGATGTTTTTAAGACTTGGTCTTAGTGATGGGCAAAAGGAAGAGGGTTTCTAGAGAGGTGTGGGGGTGTAAAGGTAGGAATGGAGACAGAATTTACAGAGTGAACAGGCCAGATAAATATCACTGGCAAACCTTTACTAGAAAACAAAACCATTTCTTAATTACCATTTGGGAAATAGGCTAAACACAATCTCCCTAAGCCGCTAGGGACTAGCTAACTGATTAAGGCAGGGATGTCAGCAAGAAATACTTATTTCTAATATTATATGACAATAGATTTGTGACTAACCCATTTAGTACTATTGTTCTGCAAACTAGCTTATTTTAACTTTTAGCCATGTTTCACTGAACACATCAGGGGTAAAATTATACACTTCAATGATATTGGAGGCAGAAGGAAGCTAATTCCAGGTGGCCTGTATTTCAATCCTTCCAAAATAAAAACAATAAATTAAAATCAATTCCTCTGGTTGTTTTCTGAAATGAGTGGACTTAGGAATACATATTTGTCTGATAAGTTGGCACAATGTTTCTCAAACATTTATGAGTAAAATAATATCTAGGGAGGATAATCTGTCTTCCTATAATCAATATGTTGGATCATCTAGAAACTTAGGAAAATTGGAGATTGATTCCCTTCTCTCTTAGGTGAGGGGAAAAAAAATCTCAACATGGACTGTCATGAATACATAGACCAACTACAATTTTATACTCTTGATTTAATAAATCTATATACACAAAAGGGCCCTCTTCCTATTTACTTTCTAAAAACTGTCCATACCCATTAAGAGAATTTTTACATCTCTCCCCACCCCTCCAATATAGACTGAGAGAGTAGAGATGAGCACAAGAAATCAGAGAGTCTGCTTTTACCACAGCTATTTCTGTACTATCAGCTTCTGGTTTACTCTTTTTTAAGTGGTATTAGAGATTGAACCCAGGGGCACTCTATCTCTGAGTAACATCTCCAGTCCTTTTTATTCCGAGACAGGGTCTCACTAAGTTGCCCAGGCTGGCTTTGAACTTGAATCCTCTTGCTTCAGTCTCCTGAGTTGCTGCAATTACATGTGTGCACCACCTCATCCAGCCTAAACTTATGGTCTATTTATATGAGTAAAAAAAAAAAAAAAAAGACAATTTACTTTCAAAATCTTTTAAAACCACATAATCATATAGTGTCTCATCTGATTATCTCTACCAATGGAAAATTAGAATTACATGTTCCATTAAAATCAGAATAAGATTTTTGAAATTACATGTAGACAGATTTAAAAATATGCACTCAAATGACAAGTGGAGGCTAAACAGACATTTCTAAAAACAAATCAAATGGTCAACAAATATATTAAAAAATATGTCTAGTAATCATGGAAATACAAATCAAAACAACTTTAAGATTTCATATCATTCCAAACAGGCAATTATCAAGAACACAAATAATAATAAATGCTCCCATTCCTCAGTATATATCTAAAAGATCTAAAATCAGCATACTATAGTAATGCAGCCACATCAATGTTTATAGCAGGTCAACTCACAATAGCCAAGTCATGGAACCAACCTAGGTGCCCATCAATAGATAAATGGATCAAGAAAATGTGGTATATGTACACAGTAGAGTTTTTAAAACAAATTTTTTTAGTTGTTTATTTTATTTTATATGCACTGCTAAGAATCAAACCCAGGGCTTCACACTTGCTAGTCAAGTGCTCTAACGCTGAGCCACAACCCCAGCCCCACAACAGAGTTTTAATTAGCCATAAATAAGAATGAAATTATGACATTTAATGGTAAATGAATCATCATTTGATGGTAAACGGAACATCATGCTAAATGAAATAAACCAGACTCAAAAAATCAAGGGTCAAATGTTTTCTCTCATATGTGGGAAGCTAGAGAAAAACAAAGAATAGAAGACAGAGGTATGGGGACAGGATATCACGAAGATATAGGGAATATCAGTGGAGGAGAAGAAAGAGATTGAGAGTGAGGGAGGAGGAGGGATGGTAAAGGGGAGGAAATATGGAATGAATTTAACAAAATCACATCATATGCATACATGACTGTACCACAGGGAATTTCACCTCTATGTATATGTAGAGAGTACTAATCCAAAACAACAAACAAATAAGCAAAAGGAAAGTCAGTAGTGTAGAGGAAGAACAGTGGGAGGGAGGAAGGGAGGGAAAAGGAAGCAATAGAGATTAAAAACAAATTCCATGCTTGTATGAACCCAATTACTATGTATAATTATAATCCTCTAATTTAAAAAAATAAGAAAATATGTGTTTAAAATGGTAATTTGGGACTGGGGATATTGCTCCAAGATAAAGACTTTGTCTAGCATTCATGTGGCCCTGGTTTCAATTCCCAGCACAGAAAGGGTATGGGGGGAGAGGAAGTGGGTAAAGATTGAGACAGAGGATTCTGGAAAGATGGCTGAGTAGGAAGTACCAGGATTCTCTCTTCACACTTGGACAACAACCATAAAGGCAAAATCTATCTGATGTAATTATTTTGGAACTCTGAAGTCCACTGAAGATGTGCAACTTGAAGATGAGGCTTGGATGATAAATTGTGATTAATTTTGGTCAATTTCAGCTCTTAGCTCAGCAGCACCTACCCATTCCCCACATCCCCAGGCCCATAGCAGGCAGCTGTGTGCATGTATTACTGGATCAGCTTGCAGGGCTTATGGGAACCAGGGCAGGGAATAAGGACTCTATCTTTCAAATATTTGGATCTACGTTTTCCTCAGTTACTGCTTTTGATCATGAAGTACAGACTCTGAGTCTGGAAGTCTTTCTTGCACCCGCTTCCAACCATTGTTTCCAGTTCTTCTCCTTATGGCTAAAGCAACTTCTAGGGAATTTAAAGGACAGCATCTTTCTCCTTCATTTTCCATTTTTTCCCCCACTTTGAAACCAGACATTAAAGAGTAGACTTTCAAAATTTATAAGAGATAAAATTTAAAAATCTTCACATATAACAGCAAAATGTTCAGGTACAGAAATGATTTCAGATATTAAGTTTACACTTCAGGCTGGTCCTTGGCACAGAGATAACCCTATAAAAATAGAAAACAAGACAAAAACAAAAATAGCAAATACTGAAGAGGGGAGATAATCTAACTTCCAGAGTTATCATATTATTATATTCAAATGTTCAACTTTCAACAGCAAAATCAAAGTCACAAGGCATAAAAAAAAAAAAAAAACAGGAAGGTTGGATTCCAAGGAAAAAAACAAACCATCAAAAACTGTCCCTGAGAAAATCCAGGTGGCATACAAAAGACTTTAAAACAACTATATTAAATATACTTAGAGAACCAAAGGAAGATGTAGAGATAGTGAGAAAGCTATATATAAACAAAATGAAAATACCAATGAAGAGAAAGAAAACCTAAAAAGAAACCCCAAAAGTCTAGAGCTGAAAAGTACAGTAACTGAAATAAAAAATTCACTAAAGAGATTCTGTCAGATTTAAGCTGGCAAAAGAATCAGCAAAAGACAATGGAAATTATTGAGTCTGAGGCATGAAAAGAAAGAAAGATTGAGAAAAAGTTAGCAGAGCCAAAGGACCTGTGGGACATTATTCAGTTTGCCAATATACCAACATACTCATTATGAGAATCTTACAAGGAGAAGGAAGAGAAAAGAACAGAAAGAGTATTTGAAGAAATAATGGTTAAATAATGGTTAAATATGATGAAAGACTTTAAAGCAATCACCTAAAAAGCTCAACTTGAAACTTCAAGTAGGATGAACTCAGAATTCCACATCAAGATGGAGAATTTCAAAAGAAGCAAATCATCACATACAAGGAATCCTTAATAAGATCAATGATTTCTCATCAGAAACTTTTGAGGCCAGAGGCAATGAGTCAATATGTTCAAAGTGCAAAAAGAAAAGGAAAAATGAAAACAAATAAACTCAGTCAAGTATTCTATCCAGAAAAACTATTCTTCAAATGTGAAGGGAAATTAAGACTTCCCAAATAAACAAAAGTTGTGGGAGTTGATGACTACTAGACTTGTCCTATAAGATATGCCAAAGAGAGGGTTGAAGGTTGAAATAAGAAGGCCCTAGACAGTAACTCAAAGCTATATGAAGAAATAAAGATTTAAATGGAAGTAAAGGTAAATACATGGGCAAATATGAAAGCTAGCATTATTATAAAATTTTAATTTGTTTTATTTAATACATGGTTAACAGAATGATGCATTTGAAAATACAATTATTAGTTCATGTTTTGGTCACACAATGTACAAAGATGTAGATTTGTAACATCAATGCCTGAGAGGTGGAGATGGAGCAATAAGTGAGCACAGATGTTGTATGCTATTGAGTTAAATTGATACCTTCAATTTACAGTGTTATAATTTAGGATATTAAATGTGATCTCCATGATCACGAAGACAATAATTATAGAACATATTCAAAAGTAAATGAAAAGAGAATTAAATGTTTCACTTTTTAAAAACAATCCCACTGTGGCTCAGTGGTAAAGTGCTAATTGGACATGTATGAGGCCCTGGTTCAATCTCCAGTACTGCAAAACTAAAAATAAATTTAAAAATCTTAAATCTTCACTAACAAGACAATAATGCAGGGAATGAGGTATTCCCTCCATCCCACCCTTTCCCCCTCCAAAACTATAGAAAAAAACAGAAAGAAAGAAAAAAAACAACAAAAGAAAGTCTCTTTATAAAGTACATAGCAAAAATAACAGTAATAAGTCTTTATCAATAATTACTTTAAATGTAAATGGATTAAGTGAAGGTAGAAGGAAGGATTAATGGTCTATGAAGAGATACAAGGAAACTTTGGGGAGGATTATGATGAAATGTTTATTGCTTTGATTGTGATGACTTCACAGATGTCTATAGAGGTCAAACTTCTCAAGTTATGCACTTTAAATATGGGTATTGTAGTGTACTTTGATTATACCTCACTAAGGTACAAAAATGAAACCAAAAATGGGATGATCAGTACTGATTATTTTAAATTTAATATGGTATGAATCAATTTTTCCTATTAATGCCTACATTTCAGTACTGTTTTATTATTCCATTACATAAACATGCTCTTGAATTTTTAATGAATATTCAAGTTGCCTTCAACTGTTTACTGTTACAAACTCTAGTAGATGATGACATTCTTAATGAGAGGTCATGGATAAATCTCAGTTGCATTGCCTCAGTTAATTAGAATACTACACTCACGAAGCAAAAGTTCAACATGAAAATTCTGGTCTGTAGACACAATTTGGGACTTAACCTTGAACTGCTATGCTAAAAATACATACAATTGGACTTAAAGGCACTGGAACACCTCAATGTGAGGAAATTATCAGCAGAAATCCAGCTCTACCAGAAGAAAAAGAAATGTGGAAATGGTGAAATACCCACATTATCTCTCAATGGGAAGAATAATGCTTATTTGGCTTTAAAACATTCTGGAAAGGAAAAAAGTCTTTATTGCAAGCATTCGATGTGAATTTGGGGGTGGAAGAAGAATGCAGTTCTCCAAAGGACAGGACACACTCTCTGGGCTGAAAGTTGATTTTGTACTAAGGAAAGTGAACTAAGTGTGTTAGTTCCCTATTTGCTAACCCACTCCTTTATAATGAACTAACTTACACTTGTAGGAATGACCTGAGACTTCAGCAGTAGGAGATGGTGAGTGGTCAACAAAGGAGCCAAAGGACATTTCATGTGGGTTAAAAAAAAAAAAAAAAAAAGAACAAGAATACTTATTTCTGTCTTCAAAAATGGAGGTATTTTTTTCATTTTGAAGACATTCCCAAATGAAGAAATCAAAATCCATGCTTAAGAATAGGATATAATTATTTGATACTTACCTGGTAGTTAAAAAAAAAAAAAAACAACCCTCAACTGCTCCACTTGCCCTCCCTCCCCCTCCCTCCTGCCCCCCACCATCCTCCATGCAGCCTGTACTTTACAGCTCCTCTTCTCCCAGCTGGAGCAGACCTCTCCTTCATGCCAAAACTGCCCTTTGAAGTCTGCCCTCCCATTAGGGCTTTGGTGTAGGTATTCAGACTGATCACACAAGCCCAGCAGAATTCCCGGACCATCCACGTTCTGTCGTATACAGTTGTTTCATGTGGCCTGTGATTTACAGTCTTAATTAATGCTCAAAAGAAGAAGAGCACATCTTTGGTGGAGTTTTTCCCCCCTTCTTTCTACAAAACAGGACTCTTGGGGTTTCTGCGGACATTGTGCAGGATGGTTTTGCCAAATGGAATGAAGCACAGTTAATACTTTTCCTTTATAACCTTTGCCATAAATCAGCTGGCACTCCGTTTGCACAAGTGCAGCGATTAATGTCCTGCCCCTCCCCCAGCACTTCCCGAATTTTAAACAAAGTAGGAATAAACTGAGGGTGAGCAGAGCCAGTGGGCCCAGTAAATCAGTTTAATGAGATCTGAATAGATCACATAGGACATATTGTGGCAGAATAAGGTGGGTGGTGGGGATCCGAATTTCAACAATGTGGGAGTGGGGCGGGGTGGGGGCTGAGAGAGAGAAAACATGGAAGTTGTGGTAGGCAATGCTCAAACTCTGACACATGTCTTTGGTAAAAACAGAACATCTTACTTTTTTTTTTTTTCCCCATTTGCTGAAACTGCTGTGACTCGTTTCGCTTTAGCACTGTTTCCTGTCTGTGGTTTTGCTGTTCCATGTTTTCCCACAGATGGAGACTTTATTGTTTGCTGCTTCTCATCCATGACTGTCTTGGTCTGCAATCATTCTTATTCTATAGCCTCCTCCTACAAATGTACAGATGCAAAAATTACTCCCTACAAAAGATAGGACAAATAAAGACCAGCGTATCTAAAGGCTGAACTCCATAAGACGCTGATTATTAGGAATCACCCATCCTTGTCCCTCAGCCAGAGGCTGCTCAGTCACCATTCATTCACTTGCTGTCACTAAAGAGTGGGAAATTCATACTAGTGCCTTCCCTCCACTGTATCACAGAAAAACATGTTCAGTTTTTTGTTCTTTAAATGGATACACAAACACTCTGTATCAAAAGCTACACAACAACAACAACAAAAGAAAACAACCTTCTTTCAAAGAAGTTTGTCTGCTTGGGCTGGGGATGTGGCCCAGTGGCCAAGCATATGCCTCTGCATGTCCAAGGCTCTGGGTTGATCCTCAAACACATTTTCCAAAGTTGTCTTTCCTTAATGTCACTCACAAAGAGAAATATACCATCATAAGTGCCTCTGTTAATAGAGTTCTCATGCATTACAGAATTTGAGGGAAGATTGCTGAAGGAAATAAATAAAAAGGAATGAAAGAAAAAAATCTGTAATGTTGCATTTGATTTGCGAAACATGAGGTCTGTTTCAAAATTTCGGAGTCTCTTGTATTTAAGATCAGGAACTTTTAGTCGTGTTTATCATTCTTATTACTTTCTTATGACTAAACACCATAAGACATTAGTAGTATGCTGTAGGCCCTACTGACTGTGAGAAAACTAATACTCAAGTGGCTAAATCCCCAGAGAATAGCAATTTGATAGTAAGAAGCAGTATAATAACGTCATGTCATTACATCTTTGAGACTTCAGTTTTGAAAGGATATCGATCATAGTTTTTTCTTTTCTTAGAAGAGAAATGAGAATTACTCTTATATTTATCTCTCCTCCCAATTAAGCTTAAACCTGCTGAACAGCCACTTAGACTCATATTAAAATGTTTTTTCATTTGAATATTCCAAATCTGTATTTCAGCTGGAATACTATTTTTTAAAAGCAGCACAGTTCTAAACAGATATCACTATAGGTGATAAATACTACTTAATTATTTTTAAACTTAAAAAATCGCCAGCATTCTAAACCTGAGGAATGTTAGTAAGCTCAAAGTTAAGGATCTTCTACGACAAATTCAGAACTCTTGTGCTTGTGGATTATTTTGTACTATGGATTATGTCAAGCATATGGCATAAAAGTTAGTGAATTCAATGTCACAAAGGGATACAGCTGTGGAAGAGCCCAAATTACACAATAGTAATTTTGCATTTTAACACTGAGGCCTTTAGTGCCTTTTCAAACTTAATATAAGGTCC
Organism: Spermophilus citellus; assembly: GCF_964194105.1. Lineage (NCBI taxonomy): Eukaryota > Metazoa > Chordata > Mammalia > Rodentia > Sciuridae > Spermophilus > Spermophilus citellus. The sequence continues at coordinate 113,908,982 of NC_138186.1, read as the reverse complement.
CCATCTCAGTCGCTCCTTCTCTTATCCTTTAAAATGTGAAAGAAATTGATTGATAACATATTTCAACTTCACCAGATAGCTTAAAGATGGTGTGTTTGCTTAAAAAAACATACCAGTTACATACAACATTACTTACTTTTAAATAATTAATTTTGCATTTCTGTTTTTCCTTACAGAGGTAAGAAGTAAAAAATTTAGCATACAGAAGTCTGTGGATTCAAACAACCATCTTCCTCTTTACAGAGCCATTTTTATTTATTTATTTATTTTTGTTATTTTAATGAGGATGGGTATATTACTTAACATCTAATAGTTAAGAAAAAAGAGGAATTTTACTCTTTTCCTTTTGAAGCATGGTAAATAACCTCTACTGTATAAAAACCAAGGTTAAAATACATGACAGGGCTGGGACAGTAGCTTAGTGGAAGAGTGCTTACCCAGCATGCACAAGGCCCTGGGTTTGATCACCTGCAACACAACAACAAAAACCTCAGTGCTTTCATTTGTACTCTACTGGATAGGTAAGACTCTGATTTGATAAAGTTTTGAGAGCTCCACATCTTCTTATGTGGCTTCTTCCTATGGACAGATGACTAGAAATGCAGAAAATAGCCTGGTGTGGTGACACATCTGTAATCCCAGTAGTTCAGTTCAGGAGGCTGAGGCAGGAGGATTGTAAGTTTAAAGCCAGACTCAGTAATTTAGTAAGGCATCTAAATAACTTAGTGAGATCCTGTCTCTAAATAAAATGTAAAACAGGCTGGGGATGTGGTTCAATCCCCAGTACCAAAAAAAAAAAAAAAAAAAAAAAAAAGGGCAGAAAAATGATAGTATGAATTTATAGTACAATGACATTTTCAAATGTCACATGTTGCCAGGCGTAGTAGTATATGCCTATAATACCAGTGGCTCTAAAGGCTGTGGCAGGAGGATTGTGAGTTCAAAGCAAGTCTCAGCAATTTATTGAGGGCCTAAGCAACTCAGTGAAACCCTGTCTTTAAATAAAGTACAAAAAGGGTTGAGGAAGTGGCTCAGTGGTTAAGTGCCCCTGGGTTCAATCTCTGGTACCAAAAAGAAAAAAAAAATATATGTCTGTTTTATAAGAAAGTCATTTCCTTTCATAGAAAAGCAATTCAACGTGAGTTTAAAATTTCAACTACAATTTGTCATGCAAATAAAATGAGTGTCTAAGGTATATTTAAATCTCTGAATGGGACATAGTACTAATTAGGTAGTAAGGGCATGTGTTAGGATGTTATTTGTAGTGCAAAAACAATAATATATTAGTGTGTGACAATTTTTTAAAGGTTTAAGTTCCATGAAGAAGGTTATTAGCACTGTATTCATTTGCGGCCATATTGAGACAACTACAAGATTGTACCACCCAAGGATAGAGGTCCAGCTCTGCTTAAGGGGAATCAAACAGGCTTCAGGAAATGAAAATGGATATGTGGATACTGGCTTGATTCTTCTGGATCTTTTATCAGAGGAAAGGTAAGAATTCAGGTCACAGTTAAGGAGTAGTAGAAAAACAACTCAAAAAACAGCCAGCAGATTCTAACAGTAACTGGTGCTGACCCTGCTACAAGCAATGGGGCCCTCTGAGTTCACTTCAACCTGTCCCAGTTTTCTCATTCATAAAATGGAGCAGTCCCATAGAAAAAGGATCCAGGGCTGGGGATATAGCTCAGTTGGTAGAGTGCTTGCCTCGCATGCATAAGGCTCTGGGTTCAATTCCCAGCACCACACACACACACACACACACACACAAAAAAAAAAAAAAAAAAAAAAAGGAGAGAAAGAGGATTCAGTTCTTTTCTGAAGGACAGGCCATGTGGTTCCTACCCTAAGGAAGAACCAGGAGTCCAGCCTACTTAAGAGAGATGTACAGGAATTAAAGAAAATTTAAGAGTAAAGAAATTTAAGAGTAAAAAAAAAAAAGCAAAGATTGTTATGGCCTCATTTAGTGAAGTTTCTTAGAGAAGGCGAGAGTCTACTTCAAATCACTAAAATTTAACTCCTATTAAACACTACAGGTAATCTTCCTAGTGCACCAGAATCATACAAACATTACAGAAAATGCACTTGGAGGAGAAGGAAAATACGAAAATAAGAATAATACCCATGGCATATAATAGACCAAGTAACCAAGAGAAAAGTAACAAAGGTCATTTATCAAGTCATGGTCACTCCCCACTACCAGTCAAATTGACCTTCATATGGAAGACAATGGTAATATATTAATGACCAGATTTCCAAGCACTAAGGCAGAAAATTGGAAAAGGCAATCAGAAAGGATAAGGGGAACCACGTTAATGGCCTAAGAGAGGGCAGCCAACGGTCTGTCAATAAGAATGGAATGGAAAAGCATAAACACACAATTAAAAACTCAAAAAAAAAAAAAGAAGAAAGAAGGAAAAGAAAAGAAAAAATCACAGCAACCTAAATCCACTTCAAATGGAGGGCAAAGGCTTTGAAGAGCTTCATAATCAGTAGCTGGCGTGATGACTCGGTATCTGTAAGCAATAGTGAAATGGTGTTCTGTATTCCATTTAGTGCCCACATGTACCTGCTTCTCGTATTTCCAATTTTGCCAGAATAGCTTGCTATTTTAATGCAAATACCATTATGTTACTTACTGTAACATCTTTTCTTCCTTCTTAAGCTCTTTCTTGCTCCATTTGCCCCTTTATGCTAATATTTTGGGTGAAGGATAAATAACATGATTGTCATTTTAGATATCAGGAAACGGAAACGTCAGAGGTAAAATGACTTTCTCAGAATCATCAATCTCTCTGATAAAGAAACAAACATCTCAGTTTGGGAGAGGAGAGGAGAACATTTTTATTTTTGTTGCTTTTTTTATTAGTTGCATGACCATCATTTTCTTTTCCTATGATAGTACTCAAGGAAAAAACTTCTTTGCCCTCAAGTAAAAGGTTAAGTTAAAACTCCGAGAAAAGCAAGCCCATTCAATCGGAATGGGAGGAGAGAAGGAGATTGTGAAGGGAAACACCCAAACATAGAAAACTGGAAATACTTTTTAAAAAGAAAGAAAAGAAACATAATCGGAGAATTTGCTATCCGTAAGCTTGAAGTCAGTTCAGTTTATATCTGGCATCAAATTACACACTCTTGCCAACTTGATTTAGTGCGCACACTTGGGTTTTTTTCCTCAATGATCAAAATCCAAGTAAAAGTACTTCTGATAAGTGATTGCTATGAATGGCCTGCTTTTTACACTGTTTATTAAATGCTAGCATTTTAGAAGAGCCCAGATCCACCCTAATAGAATGAAAATCCTCAGAGGTTGTGAAACTTGAAAAGAATGGGCCGGTGGGACTGGAAAGGAAGCAGGTGTGCTTGCTAGGAAGGTGCCCTGGGATGACCTAAAATGTTCTCTTTTTACCCATGTGAAAACTGAAATTCAGGTGTCAAGAGACTTCCCCAAGTAACTAAGAGTTATCAGTGAACTTGCAGGTAACAAGTTACAGGTAACACTCAGTTAATAAATTGTACAAGCCACAGAAAAGAGGTTTTGAGTGGAATGTTGAGAATACTGCTTTTTGTTGAGGGAATACCATCATTGGAGAATCAACTTGCTTCACAGAGGCTGAGTGGCTCAGGTGACATGTCGTGTCTTGGTATGTGCCTAACTCTGACACTTACTAACATGGCCACAAACAAACTTCCTAAGAAATCTCATCTTTATTTTCTCACCAATAAATCCTAGAAGCTGGACTTGGTTATCAGTACAGTTCTTGGTTTTTTTTTTTTTTTTAATTCTTCACCAATAAATTCAAAAAGCTAGACTTTGTTATCAGTGCAGTTCTTTACAACTCTGTGGTCCCACAGAATTCAATGTTGTTTCACCCCCAAACCAAAGGCACCCGTTCAAAATAACAGAGGACCTTCCCAGCCATATCCCCCTCTCTTTCTCAGCACACCCCTCCCACTGCAGTCTTTATTGCTCATTCCTAAAGTGGGCCTGGCCTTTAATCTGCCCCTGTTTCCACAGTACCATGATGACTGACAGAGTCAACCGTGAGGGGATGCCACTAAATCAACATCCCTTCAGGATCCCTTTCCAAAAAGGAAAAACCCTGGCAGCTGGCCTTGGAACCAGGGTCGTCCAGCCTGGCCCAAGCTGCTGCATCATCCATCACTGAGAACTGAGGGGACACTTGCCCAGGGTCAGACTGGCCGAGCAACTGTGCGAACTTATCCCAAACCCCATCACGCTTCCCCTTGCCTGTTTCTAAACTTAGCTGTATTCTTCCTAACATGGTGCCCTCCGGCAGGGCAGGGTAAAGGTGCGCAGGTCACCCTCTCTGCCAGTTCACAGTGGAGTCATACACCCAGACTCAGACATATACACAGAGCAGGAGTGTTTTCTATTAGCCCCCATTCATTAATATTGCCTTCTAGCTGCCATGTTGTGTTTGGAAAATGGCTACATTTCAGCAGCTACTTCCTATCATCCAAATGTGCTTTAGCTTAAAACTAATTCCAAATAAACAAGATCATTGCTTCAAAACTGACAGAGCTGAACAAACAACCTCTGTGTTATTCTTTATGAAGTAGACCCAGAGCTCATTTTCAAACTACAGTGGTATTAAGAAAGAACTAGAAGATTCACAGCATTATTCAGAATAGCCAAAAGGTGGAAACAACTCAAATGCCCATCAACAAATGAATGGATCAACAAAATGTGGTACGTACACACAATAGAATTTTACTTAGCCATATAAGGGAATCAAGTTCTGAATAACCTAGACACACAAAAGGACTATATGCCTTCACTTACATGAGGTACCTAGAACAGCCCAATTCACAGAGCAGAAAGTAGAATTAGCGGAAGAGAGAGTTATTACTTAAGGAGTATAGACTGAACTCTGTTTGGGGCTGATGAAAAAGTCCTGGAATGAAGTGGTGTTTGCACAACATTGTGAATAAATGCAACTGAAATATTGAATCACATATTTTAAAATGGTTAAAATGGGGTTACGGCTCAGTGGCAGAGCACATGCTCAGCATTTGAAGAAGGGCCCTGAGTTCAATTCCCAACCCATGCAAACAAACAATTAAAATGGCGAATTTTGTTATACATATTTAATCACAATTTGAAAAAAAAATTGTATATCACTTCTCCCCAAACACCAGAAGAGTTAAGTGTGAAAGATCAAAATAACACGCAAGTTAGGAATTTGGAAATTTCTTCTTTTTATTCTACATTTTGAATAGTACTATAGTACACAATTCAAAAGTCAGACTAATATAAAAATATATGCAAGGAGACTGTCAGCCCAGATCCCACCTTCAGCCCTCCTCTCCTTTCCCACCAGACCATCAAAGCCCATTGTTATTGCTTTCTTCTTCCAGTGTTTCTTTAGCAAACAGAAGCAAATGCATAGGTAGTCTTATCTTTCTTTCATACACAAAAGGTGACAGACTATTTTCATTGTTCGGCACCTGGCCTTTCTTTTAAACCTAAAGGAGTCTGGAACTTTCAAATGCAAAGTTAAAACTGGTGATTTTACACATTTGTAGAAGAAAGGGACAGAGACATAACTTTCTTTATCCAAGTAGTACTCTTCCAACAAGTGCAAAGAAGTTCATTTTCTACTTCAGGAGAGGAGAGAGAGAGGAGAAATGTTGACTTCAAGAAGCATTAGGAGGGCTGACTTGCCCTGGGGGAAAAGTTTACAAGGTGCAAAGCTCCTCTTTCAAAGCAGCTTTATTTCCATAGGCCGCTAAGAGATTACCACCTTGTAAAAGAAAGGAAGAAAAGCAACCTCCCCAGCTCTGAGTTATCCCTCCCAGCAAGGGAATACTGGGGGTGGGGTAGGGGTGGCCTCTGGGTGACCACTGTTCAAACAGCAAGAGCAAGGCTCTCTCTTTAAATTTAAGGAAATTCACTGGGCATCTCACAGGACCTCTCGGGAATGCCATGAACCTATTATGTCCCCATGTCTCCTTCTCTTCTCAGCCCCATTTCACCAGACAAACAAAGCAAAAACCCAGTCCATCCTCTTCCCAAACTATTTTGGTCCCAATAATTCACAGCTTTGGCAATTTAAAAAAAGAGAGAAAGACACCTGTCACCAGAAAACCAACTGCTGTCTTTTAAGTTTCTATTAAAAATTTAAAAAAAACCACTTTCTATTTTCTCAAGCGAAATACAAGATTTAGAAATGTGATGACTATAAACATAAATTGGAATGTTTAATCTATTACCGTCTATTATCATATGTATGCTTAATCTATATAATACATTTATATGACAGATTAAATGTATATTTTATCATAGATTAAAAGAAGATAATATGCATTAAAATAATCTGGTTTCAATTTTTAAAAAATCCTGAACACTTCAACATTCTTCCAAGTATTTATTCAGTATTTTTACTTTGAGTATTTTTTGAGCATCTTTTATGTGCCAGAAACTGTTCCAGACACCAGAGACATAACAGTGACGGCAGACAAATGCATTCCATGGCCTCATGGAGATAGCATTCTGCCTGGAGAGAGAGGAAATAAAGAAGCAGAGGGCTGGGGACGTAGCTCAGTGGTGAGCGCTTGCCTCACATATTCAAGGCTGTTTAATCACCCCCAGCATCCCTTAAAAAAAAAGGAAACAAATTGATAAATGTTTAGGCAGCTGGGCACCACAATTCCTGTAATCCCAGCCTGATTTTCTGAGAGGTTGAACTCAGGAGGCTGAGGCAGGAGGATAGCAAGTTCGAGGCCAACCTTGAAAATTCAGCAATAACCTGTCTCAAAATAAAAAATAAAAGGGCTGGGGATGTAGCTCAGTGGTAGAACACCCCTAGGTTCAATCTCTGGTACCACAAACAAAAACAAAAACAAAAAACCACATAGATGTGTGTATACATACTTATTTACTTATTCTTAGGCAATGACAAGAACCATGAAATAATTAAATAAAGCAGGATAAGGGGATGGGGGAGGAAGCCCTTTTGGATAGGCAGAGCATGAAAGGCCTCTGTGAAGAGGTGACCAAACTCAATCAATGAAAAGGTGCCAACCAGAGAGGGAAGTAATAATTCCATGCAGAAGAACCAGCATCTAGACAGAGCCTGGGGAGGAAACGGCTGAGGGCATGTGGCTGGACTCTAAAGAGCAAGAAGAGCCACTTCTGCCTCGAAATCTCTAACAGCACAGATGGGATCTCAGAAACTCTTGGCAGCACTAATGAAAATCAAAAGTTTTGGTTCTTCTTATTCTTTTTTATTCCAGGTATTGACCCCAAGGGTGCTGAACCACTGAGCCACATCCCCAGCCCCACTTTTTTTTTAAATTATTTGTTCTTTTTAGATACATTTGACAGTAGAATGTCAAATGTATGGGATATAAATGTATAATATATATATATATCCCATTCTTATGGTTGTACATGATATGGAGTTACACTGGTTGTGTATTCATATATGAACATAAGAAAGTTACGTCTGATTCACTCTACTGTCTTTCTTATTCCCATGCCCTTTCCCATTCCTTCACTCCCCTTTGTCTAATCCAAAGTACTTCTATTCTTTCCTACCCTCTCTCCCTTTTTGAGTGTTAGAATCCACATACCAGACAGAACATCTGGCTGTTGGTTTTGGGATTGACTTATTTCACTTAGTATGAAAGTCTCCAGTTCCATCCATTTACCAGCAAATGCCATAATTTCATTTTTCTTTATGGCTGAGTTTATATATATATATATATATATATATATATATATATATATATATATATATATATATATATATATCTCACATTTTCTTTATCCATTAATCCCAGTCTTTTTAAAATATTTTATTTTGAGACAGGGTTTTGCTAAGTTGCTTAGGGCCTTGCTAAATTGCTGAGGCTGGCTTTGAATTTGTGATCCTCCTGCTTCAGCCTCCCAAAGTGCTGGGATTATAGGCAAGTGCCACCATGCCCAGCAATTATGGTTCTTGAAGATTAAAAGAAAGAACTTGAAGAAAGGTCAAAGGGCAATTTACATGCAGGGAGAAGATAAGCTCAGTTTGAGCAGGCAACTATAAAATATTTCAGTTTTAGAAGGATCAGGAAGTATGCTGTTCACACACTGCCATTATCAAACATCTTTTATTCTAGAATAAGTTGTAAGAGAAAAACAAAAGGACATGGCAGGTCTTATAAGTCTAACTGCTTATGTTTTTGAACATCTAACCAACAAAGAAAGCAGATAACACATCACAAAACTTAAAAATATTTTACATTGCATTTTCAAATACAGAGGAATGAGTGATCTTTTCCCTAGAACATATCACTGAGGACCAGCTCTTCAGAGTTACTGCATATCCTGAAATAGCTCTGGAAAACCATTCACCTGAATACATCTGGGGCACGTGCTAGGAATGGGGACACTGAAGATAAATAAACACAACACACAGTAAACATAACCATGGGTTGCGAGTGTGGGTGCGTGTGGAATGTGTTTGTGTGTACAGTGTGTGCGGCATGCGGTCGGGGGTATGCGTGTGGTATAGTGTACGTGTGGGGTAGGGTGGGGTGGGGTGTATGTGAGACCTCAGGAAGGAGGCTGGTTGGGAATGTGGCCACCAAGTACACTGTCTTCATTTGAACTGAATGTTGAGAGAGTTTGGGCCACTCTCAAGCCACCCTCTTTGGCAATGCCACTATTAAGTATTGTTAGAAATAAGATTTGGTGCAAGTAACTAAACTAGGACTACTGGCCCCAACACCGTTCTCTTCCCACCACATCAAGCTGCTTTGCAGGTTTCTAACCTAACATGAACAGAACCAAATTGGCTAATCCTTTTATGAAATGAATTGATTTGATAAGGTGAACATAACATGTAGAAATTAAGTTGATGTCCCAGCTGAACAAAGGCTATAACTGTCCTCTATGACCACCGATCTCAGATAAGATTTAACAAGATCTGAACTGATTCACTTCATAGTAAATTAAAAAAAAGTTTTAAATGTAAAATCAAAGAATTTTGAAATGCATGATAAAGCATTTATCTGTAGTATCAAGCTAAGAAATATATATATGTATATATGCATACACACATACTTTTTTTTAAAAAATTAAGGTTCTCGGTATACTTTTCTTTGGAAAAAATGAGTTCTATTAAGAAAGAAAGAAAGAAAGAAAGAAAGAAAGAAAGAAAGAAAGAAAGAAAGAAAGAAAGAAAGAAAGAAAGAAAGAAAGAAAGAAAGAAAGAAAGAAAGAAAGAAAGAAAGAAAGAAAGAAAGAAAGAAAGAAAGAAAGAAAGAAAGAAAGAAAGAAAGAAAGAAAGAAAGAAAGAAAGAAAGAAAGAAAGAAAGAAAAGAGAAGAAAGAACACTGGAAGTGCCTACAGGAGAACACCCTGCCAGATTCTTGGGTGTCTCAGGCTGTGGGACTTCACTACACAAGCTTGGTCAGTTTGCAGAGGACCTAAATCAGCCTTATCCTACTCTGTGGGGAGGAGCGCTGGGCACATCTGGGACTCTGCTGTTGTCAGAGTGGCCTGTTGTACTTCTGCTCGCTCTGACCTGCCCTAAGTGACTCAAGTACTCAGAAGGGAGACAGTCCTCACATAGTGCTCTAGGATTGCTGGTCACCTTCCCCTCCAGTTAACTCTGTCTTTAGTTTCAGTGCTTTCCCTCCTCCAGGGGGATCCTTAATTTATTAATTCATTTTTGTTCTCTGTCTTGATATCATCATTTTTTCCTCCATATGTACACATGTAGATATGTCTCTTGTATCTTCCACCTTTGCTACGGCTCTGAATAAGTGTGAATTTTCAAAATGAGCAGAGATTCTCAGAAAAATCAAAACATAACCTTGGGGGGCTGGGGCTGTAACTCAGTGGTAGAGCGCTTGCCTAGCACAGATGAGGCACTGGGTTCCATCATCAGCACCACATAAAATAAATAAATAAAGTTATATAAAAATTTATTTAAAAAAATATAACTTTGGGGGAATGATTTGCCTAAAGAATGCTAATTACTTGCCCAAATAACTTTATATTCTTTCTTGACTTTTCTTCAGCCTAGTGTGATTTAGCTCTTGCATAAGAAAAGAGGAAATACTCCTAAAAAGAAAATCCATGTTAATATTTGCTACACTATAAATTGGAACCGGGAAGAATCCACTTTGAAGCATATGAGTAACATTTTGAAACCTCATTGTCACACATATACTTTAAATGAATTTCATTCATTTGGAATTGGTCCAGTTTCCCCTTTTTTGATATCTTCTGTCCAAGTTAATTGACTTCATGTGGAAAAGCAAAACCAAGCACCTAACAACTTCCCATGCAAGTGTTCTAGGGTGACAGCATTGATTAAGAAGGGACACCCCCATGCTCCCACTTAAACTCAGATGCTACCAACTAGATCTGCCTGCCCTGCCTGCCAGTCAGGACAGGAAAGAAACATCCTGGAAAACAGAAACTGCTTGACTTGCAACGTCTGTACCAAGCACTTAATAAATATAGTCAGTGTGTTTACTAATGCTAGGAAAGGGACACTACAGGCAAAAGAAAGTGTGGGTTTTAAAGGGAGGGCATTGGCACACAGTTAACAGTGAGGACTAAAAGAGGGGGTCCCACCAACTCTGCACATGGAGAGGATTTCCACAAGTGTAAAGTCATGAGGAACATTGGGCTCATTTTCTAAAAGGCTTTGAAAAGAACATGGGATTAAGGTGCTTGAAGGGAAGGTCAATTTGTGCATAATGCAAAGCCATGAGAAGAAGGTCCTGAAGAGTAAGAGATTTCATCAATAGGGTGCATTTTTCACTGAACAAATGCTGAGTGAATACAGGGGTGTGGTGGGGAAGAGACGGGCTTTGCCCATATCCTCATGGGTGCCCCTCTAAAGGTGAGGAAGGCACCATTCTGGAGGAAAGATTGACCCTGGATGGCCTGGAGCTGGAACAGTCATCAGGAGAGTTTAGGAAACATAAAGACTGGCCATTGCAGTGTAAACAGAACAGGTGAGCAGGCATGTGGACACATGTAGGTAGATTTGCAGCGAGAGACATAGAATGTCAACTTTCCAATGAGGAGTGACATCGAAGAAAAGCCTTAAAGAGTAGAGGGAGAGTAAAGTTCAGATGTGGGAAACATATTACCTACTTTTTTGTAAGTTTTAAAAGATTAAAAAGATTAAAAGACCTGGTATGATGGTGTACGCCTCTAATGCTGATGACTCAAGAGGATTGAAAGTTCAAGGCCAGTGTCAATAACTAAGTGAGACCCTGTCTCAAAATTAAAAATAAAAAGGTCTGGGGATGTAGCTCAGTTCTAGAGCTGGGTTCAATGTTCCCAGTACCACCACCAAAATAATAATAATAATAATTTTTAAAAGATTATGACCTTTTCATTGGCAATCTTTCCCCCATGTTTAGTTGCATATCATTTGGAAAATACAATCGTAGATAATTTGATATGAAAGGTCTACTCAATTAGCATTGTAACAAAAATGACAGTTGCCTGTGTCTCAAATAAGTTTTGATTCACCAACTCCTAAAATCCATGCAGAATATTAAGGAAGCAAACTAAGAAAAAGAGAGAGAAAGAAATCAGTCAGAAGGAAGAAGTCTGGTCAGAGCTCATTATGACTAAGCCTCAGTGAAATACACTGGGGACATGGCAAATAATAAGCATTAACTTGAGTGTAGTGTGTCATCATCTGGTAGCACACCTTCCAAATTACTTGCAAGTGGCATAAGCTGTCACTCAGCATGAGCTTCAGGGGAAACCTTAGATGTTTTAAATGGACTGTGTTACACCAAGGACTTTGCTCTGCTGTCAAAGTAGAGACACCATGAGGAGAATTCCTCCTTCCAGTTTAGTACCCTTCCCACTGCAGCAAGTGCCCAATAGCAAGTGGCCAACAGCTTCTGCTGGAGAGCTGGGAGAGGCAGGATCACAGTACAGCTTTCACCTCCAAAAACTGGAAAGAAGGGAGTCATTTCTCCAATGGGTACACCAAACACCGAGGATACTTTGGTGATGTGTGGAAATGTTCGTATTCTCTTCCCTTTTTTCTTTAACTTATTTATTTATCAGTAGGGAAGGAGGATGGAGGAAAAAGGAAGGCATCTTTCAGGTACAAATGGAGATTACCAATGGTATCTGAAGTTAAAAGATGTTTTAAGAGAATCTCCAGCCTCAATATAACCAGGGTTCAGGTTCATGCCTCAAGGCAAATTTGTTCAGTTCTCTTAGTTGCAAGACCACTAAGCAGGGGTCTTTTTAGGAAACTGACATGTTTCCCCCCTTCCCACCAAAGTCCACAGTATGCCAAACATCTCTAATCATACCCTATGCAGTAGTCACATAGAAGATACCCAGAGACTCAGGAGGCTAAGGCAAGAGGATCGCCAAGTTCAGGCTAGCCTCAGCAACTTAGTAAGATCCTGTCTCAAAAAAATAATAAGGGCTGAAGAAGTAGCTTACTGCTGAAACGCTCCTGGGTTTTTGCCCTTAGTACCAGAAGAAAAGAAAAGGAAAAAAAGGTCAAGGATCACCTGTGTTGTCTAGAGGGGTCATCCCTACTATCCACATGGGGGAGAATGGAGAACATGCATCAGCCTTGGCCGAGTCTGTTACAACAGCCTGTTGTTAAGTGTTTACACACAGCACATTTGCCTCAATCCAAACAAGGATCTGCTCTCCAGGGAATACAGCACTTTCCACTTTCCATGCTGGTAGGAGTCAAGACACCTTCACGTGAAGGAAGTGGAAGGCATGAAGAAGTAGTGAGCAGTGTGGTGGATCAACTTTAGAGGCTGAAAAGTGGCTCATCTGGGGCCAAGAAACCAGTCTATGACTTAGAAGTTCAGCCTCAGAAGTCTTCAGATGCCAGAGATACAGCCCTTCTGGAATGCACAAAACTGTACAATTATGTAAATCTAAAGTCCCCTAATTTCTAATACTAACACTATATTAGAACATGTAGCATAATCCATCATGATTGAAATTCACAAAGAGCATCTATTTTAGTGAGGAGAATCTTAGTTGTTTTCCTGTGGAACAACTTTCCTCCCTCATTCAACCTCCCCCCACCATCAAGAAATGGGACAGGAAATTCTCCAGCTTTCTACTTCTATTTCCAGCCAAGTGTGGACTGAATGATTTAATGAAAATTCAGGCGAAGTGTGTGAAAAATTGAATCTAACAGTCATGCTTTCAACCCCAAAGTTCTGGAATTGAAAGTCGTGTTGTTGTTTTTTTTTTTTTTTCCTCCAGTTTAAAATGTTTTCCAAATTGATTTTACTCAAAAAAACCTAACACCCAAGGAGTCCCTGTGAACAAACAGGAAATTTGAACTTCATTGATTTTGCAAGTTATTGGAAGATTTGTACAAAATTGGTTCTCCTGAAATTTAACACCTGGTTTGACAGCTTCACTAATTACAATCCACTCTACAGAGGAAGGCCAAGGCCTGTGGCCAAGCAGACAGATTAGCCACAGTTACTCAATAAGACAACTATTTAGTAGAGACAAACCCTGGGAGAGAAACCTAAGAAGTTGTGTGCATATCCAAACAGGCAGCCACAGTGTAAAAGAAATCCCCTTAAGTCACTTTCGGCTTCATTAGCACATGAAAATGGGGTAATTGAACATTCTCCTGCCTTCCATCAAGTGCCAAAATCAATCATTCATGGAAATTAAGTTTTGATAAGAGGTGTTTAAACACTGTCAAAGACTTCTTGAATGTGTCATTCTCTCAGCCTTAAGAAGATTCCAGCCAGCCCTTCACTGTAAAAAGCACTAGAGAATTAAAGGTATCAGGCCCACTGCAAATTTATTACATTATTAAAACCCTGTAGCAGAAGAGGAAATCTGGCAAAGAGTTCGTTGTTTCCACCAAAATGTTTATTTGGGGGAGTTTTTCCCCCTTTCACAAATAAATACTTTTAAACAGTTTTTTTTTTTTTTTTTTTTGATGAGCTTTAGGATATTCTAAGAAAAGGTAGTTTCAGGCAGACAATACTTTTTTTTTTTTTACCTTTCATTTATTTACTTTTTTTTAATGTGGTGCTGAGAATTGAACCCAGGGCCTCACATGTGCTAGGCGAGCGCTCTACCGCTGAGCCACAACCCCAGTCCCAATACTTTCAATTACAATATCAAAATGTATAAAATGAAGGTGAATGTAAACTTCAAAAAAATTCACCTAGATTTTATCTTTCCAAGAACCTTAAAAACAAGAAAACAATGATAATAATAACCCTTAAAGGAAAAGAATAAGATTTAAGAATAATAATCTACTCTACCCCCCACAAGCAAAACCTTCCCTTTTTTTTTTTCAGATAAGTTATCTTCTGTTAACTGTAGGAATACCAGAAAATAAGCCGCTACAAAATCACTTGGTTCTTTTTTCCAACTATATTCTTTCAGCCTGTAAATATTTGCAAAGCCTCACGAAGTTACTCAGGATATGCTTATCTTTGGTGCCACAAATATCAGTCTTTTAAACAATATGAGTCAACAGCTACATTCAGTATTGCCCCAAATAAAAGGGTTCTAAACCAAGGGGCTCCGGTGAAAGATTAACAATCAGTTTCAATATCTATGTTAGACTATATGTCACTACCTTTTTTTCTATCTCCAATAGCTCAAATTGACCATCTCCATACACAGAGACACACTCCATCTCAGAAGTTGGGAGGATCAGCCAATGGAAGCCTTCTATCTGGTTGCCTACCCAAACCTGGTCACAATGAGGCAGTGGAGAGGTCAGGCTGCAGAGAGCCACTGGAGCCCCTTTCCCTTTTCAAGGAGTTTAGCAACCCTGGGAACCTTTGATCTGATTATCAGCAAACACACACTCCCATATTTTGTCCTCTCAGGGATAGATTTCAGAAGGGGTGGAGAGCTTCACCGACAAAAACAAAATGAGTCTTTGCTAAACAGTCGATACATTCTACACAAGGAAAGGCAACCCCTTCCTCCATCTGTCACCTCTCCACTGACTCACCTCTCACTCTCTCTTTGGAGAAACAGGTAAACCGATTACATCAACAGTGCTAGATACACAGCTGTTCTGCCTTGGGAACCACGTGCACTCAGGTCCAGAAATTACCAAGCTGCAGGCTTGAGGTGAAAGTCTGCTGCTTTCAGGTTCTTTATAATACAAATAAACCACCTAGGAAACCTATGACTTGAACCATTAGGCAGGAATAAACAGACAGGCTATTAGCAGGCCTTCTTCCCAAGCACTCAAAAGAAACAGGGAATCAGTTTTGCAAGGAGAAATCCAATCGACTTAACCATAAAATAAGAAAAATGGTAACAAAGATGAGGGCCAGAATCATGTTACCAGCTTCAAAGAAAAGAAACAAAGAAGCTAATGATAATTTTTAAAAATGTCTGCGGATAACAAGGAAGCAAAGCAGAGCTACAATTCCTGCAAAAGCTGGACCAAAATAGGGTATGAGAATGAGATGAAACTAGCAGACTACAGCAGGGCACACTTAGCACCCAATAAACCTGCAGTCTCTGGGTGTTTGTGTTATATTAATAGGTGCAGTTCCTACACAGAAGCCTCTCCTTCTTTCTAATCTTCTAATCAACTCTTTCCCTTCCTGAAAAAATCAACTAAATTTTATATATATAAAAACCCCAAAACCCTTCTTGCCTGTAGGAAGCTTTACACACAGAAGTAAGTGCCTGATGATTTGTTAGGGAAGATCTGATATGTGTTCATTACTTTAGCATTGATTGTTTCCAATGCCCCCTTTTACTCTCAAAAGTGTCACGATATGGTCACCTTCTTTTTCATATGTATATAAATGTTTATATACATATGAAAAATGTTTACATACATATGAAAAATATAATATTGTTAAAAATATATACTTGTATATATGGATAAATGAGCAGCTCCTAAGTCCCAACTATATATTCCTACATATATCTGTATAGGATTTCTCTGAATAGGCAGAGAGCTTTACTACCTTGGAATATATCAAATTAACATAAAAAGAGAAAGAACAACAAAAAGATAACCATCAACTAATACCATTGTAATAAAATATATAATCCTGTTGAATGTTACTAAGGAAAATGGTTTACAATGTTAACTTTTCCCATGGCACATACAGCTGAAAAACATGGCCAAGCTAAGTTTACCAACAGGAAGGGATAAGAAACTGGGAAAAATCAGAATGAAAATCAGGACCATACTCTCTAGGTATACACACAAACAAGCAAGACCAGTGCTTGATGAATTACAGTGTGGGATGAACTAAATGCCTTAAGTATCAGTGGACAAAAGCAGTAAAAACAAAATCTCGAAATAGTTATAAAATAGTTATGATGTAAATTCACATTCGATGAAGATAATGCAGAGTATTTTCTGAATTTATGTAAAGCAGTATACATTAAAAAAAAACAAACACCAAAGCCCTGGACATCTTTCCACCTTTTAACATTAAAATTAATTACCAATACAACATGCCTTAAGGATGAAAGAATTAAAAATTAATTTCGAACTAAATAAAACGATGAAAATCCCATTTTTACTTACTTGCCCAAAATAACCATGTTATGAAGTTCTTAATCATCACCAATGGTCACCATTATCCAACCTTTTCCCCTGTAGCATCAGTAAGGGTAAACTTTCTAAGCAATTCTCTCAGAAGTTAAACATTAAATTAAAATATTAAAACACCACTAAAGCTTTGTGATGACCTGAAGGCATTTTAAGAGCAGCAAAGGTTAGAAGGGCAGTTCTCAAATAACACCCATTGTTCTATCCCTGCTTAATGACAAAAGGAGCATAGAAAGCGATTACCTGGTTTTACCTTGCATCTCAATTCAAATGCTACTTAAGAAAACAACAACAACAAAAACCCCTCATTTTTTGCAACCCAACACTTCAGTTTAGTCAAACTAGAACTATTCTTTTGAAACTAAATTAATTTTTCAGTTTTGTTCATGCACCAAAAATTCAAGTGCAAATGGTCCTGAATGCAACAGCAGATTTAAAGTTAATTTAGTATCAATGCAATATGTTTCAGTAAATATCCAAAAAATTAAGTAGAGAAAATATTGAGTGAATATTTCCAGCTTGAAGTTCTGTGTAAAGTTATTTGTGGATATCAACTTCCAAGAAAGTAATTTTATAATTTCCCCCCCACTTTGTAAAAAGTATATGTACTCACCCTACAATCCCTATGGAAGAGCAAAAAACCAAGAATAACAATCAATATGAGCTGGGGGTGGAACTCAGGGGGAGAGTGCTTGCCTGGCATATGCCCCTAGGTTTCATCTCTAGTACTGTAGATGATGATGATGATGATGATGATGATGATAACAACAACAAAACCCAAGACAATTTAAGGAACACAGTTGGGGAACTCTTTCTACCAGGTGTCAAGACACAGACAATTTACTCCACTGTAATGGAACAGGACATACAAATAAACCAAAGAAAAGAGTCAGAAATGAGTATATATGAGGCTGACATATAAAGTATGTAGAATCTGAAAAGAATAAGAAAAAGATGGACTATTTAACAAATGGTATTTGGATAATTATATATCCATTTGGAAGAAAAAATAGCTTTCTATTTCCTAACAAACACAAAAATACATACAGGCAAATTAAAGACAAAGCAAATTATTTTGAAATTTTTAGAAGAAAATATGGGTCAGTATCTCTATAACTTTAAGATGACAAGGACTTTTTAAATAAGAGACAAAAACAAATTCTAAAATAATACACAAATGTATTTTGCTATGTTAAAAGTAAAGTTATACATATTTTTAGGTGTCAATGGACCTTTATTTATTATTATTATTATTATTATTATTATTATTATTATTATTATTTTGTATTTGGTGCTGAGGATCAAACCCAGTGCCTCACACTTGCTAGGCAAGCACTCTACCACTGAGCTACAACCCCAGCCCAAAGTTCTGCATTTTTAAAGACATCATAAACAATGCAAAGCTAAACCACAGATCAGGAAAATATTTTTACAGCAAAGGTGTCAATAAGGAATTAGAATCCAGAATAGACACAATAATAAACCAGCAATGAAAACAAATCTCCCAATATACAAAGCAAACAAAATACAAGAATAAACAATTCATGGCAGAGAAAACCCCAGATGTCCAGCTGAGAAAGATGCTCAACTTCACTAGCAGTTAGAAAACTGTAAACTAAAACAACAACTTAGAGCTGGGGTTGTAGCTCAGTGTTAGAGCACTTGCCTAACACAATGAAGCACTGAGTTCCATCCTCAGCACCACATAAAAATAAATAAGATAAAGGTATTGTGTCCATCTACAACTATATATTTAAAAACAATAATTTATACCCTTTTATACCCATCTGAGGTGAGGAAATATTTGAAAGTCTGACCTTATCAATGTTGATGACAATATACTTATAACAGGAATTTGCATACTGCTAGAAGCACTATAAATTGGTGTGGTCGCTTTGAAAAGCAATTTGGCGATATTTATCCAAGTTGCAAATATGGGTACTCTATGACCCCACAATTCATTTTCTGGGTGGTACCCATGTGCACATTTCTGTGTATGCAAGGAGACTCAAGAAGTTCACAGGAGCCTCATTTAACATAGGAAAAATTACAAAACAGATAAATGAATGATGATATGTCCATGAATGGAATTCTACACGATTGATAATGGAATGAATCAAAGCAACACATATCAGTATGGATATATGCCACGAAAACAGACTGTTTACACATATTTATAGTCTGTGTTATTTGTCTGATTTTTTAATAAGCTCAACAATACTATGAATATATACGCATACACAACAAGTTTAAAAACCATGCGTGGAAATAACTTTGGTAAGAGAGGAAGGCAAAAGAGATGAAAAGAGTGTACAGGAGGCTTTAACATTTGAATAAAATAAAAATTTGAGGCAAAGTTGATTTTGATGTGTCGTAAAGATGGGTACAATCCAGAAAATGTATTGGAACTACATATTGGGTATAATTTTCCTGTGCTTTTTGGCATAGATGAAATATATTAATAAAGGAAGATCATATTTTATCCTGATTTTAAAATGACATAAGTTAACCCTGGCTCAGTGGAACTGTGGCATATGCCTAAAATCCCAGCTACTCAGGAGGCTGAGGCAGGAGAATTATAAGTCTGATAGCAGCCTGAGCAATTTAGTGAGATTATATTTCAAAATTAAAATTTTTAAAAAAGAACTAGGGGTATAGCTCAGTGGTAGAGCTTTTGCCTAGCATGAACAAGGCCCTTAAAAGATGACAAAGAATAGATATAAGAAAAAAGATTGAAAAGCTTAGAAAGCTTGGGAATTAGGGCTGGGATTGTAGCTTTGTGGCAGAGTGCACAAGGCCCTGAGTTTGACACCCAGCACAGTTTAATAAAGGGGCGGGGGGGGGGGGGTGAGTGGGTTAATGACATTTTACTTTAAACCAGGTAGACTGGCTTCCCCAGGTCTGAAATAGGAAGAAAGTATTTGATACTGACAATTCTGAGAAAGATAAAGACCTTAATAAGGTAAAATTAACTGTCAAATGTACAGAAGGAAACCAAGTGTATCTGCATTTGACTTAAGAGTTTATTTACAGTCTAGACTTCCTACTAACTAATATATGTTAGAGGCAAAAAAATGTTTATTTTCAAATACAAAATATACTAAAACGTTTTAAGTATGCCCCCCCCCCCTTACATTTAATCAAAATTTAATAGAGTTGGGTTACTATTTAGCCACAAACTTCTAATTTGGTAGACCCAGAATACCATAGACAGGTATTTTAAGTGTGAAATGCTGTGAGAGACAGTAGTGTTGATCTGTAAGAATAAACTTGTTAGAAAGCCACAACCAGAAGCAAACTGAATTTGTAATAAAGATACTTAAAATTCATGTATTCAGGCTCCTGCCACTTTGTTATTACATATATTAATGTAAAATAGAAATCAACAAAATATGGTTTCCTAAGGGTATTTCTAAACTCTCTACCAATCAGTTGACTTTTTAATTATGCTTGAGCATACAATGCCATTTTTATTAAGTGAATTATATACAAAACATTGACTCTCAGTTGTCAGATGTTAATAAATACTAATGCAGTGATCTTTTCTTTCAACAATGATTTGCATCTTTACTCAAGTTTAAAGTATTCAAATCAAAAGAAACAAAATATTTTTCTTCTGCAATGGTAATATTTAACACATATGCTTTTGTTCATATATTATCCACAGACTGTATTAGAATTCATAGAACCACATTTAAAATTTCATTAGGAAAAACCCCACACATATTTTACTCAGGCAACTGCTGAAAGGCATTCTGCTTCATGTACAGAGCCTTCCACTGCTCACACAAGTAACTCTGTGTATAGAACTCTTTTAAAGTTAGGAGCAAATGTGGCTTAAAATCTTTAGAGAAAAATAGCCTTCAAATTAACAAATTTATTCCTTCTTTGTACTAGGGATTAGACCCAGGTCTCCTGTATACCAGGCAACCACTCTCCCACTGAGTTACATCCCCAGCGCAAATTAAGGTATACTTTTGAAGGGCAAGAAATCCAACACAATAAGATGGGGAACAACAAAGTATTACTGAAATGGAAGGAATAGGTCTTGTTTTTCAATACATGC
Source organism: Spermophilus citellus (assembly GCF_964194105.1). Classification (NCBI taxonomy): domain Eukaryota; kingdom Metazoa; phylum Chordata; class Mammalia; order Rodentia; family Sciuridae; genus Spermophilus; species Spermophilus citellus. The sequence continues at coordinate 113,888,360 of NC_138186.1, read as the reverse complement.
TTTGGAGACTGTCATCCAAACACCTACGACAAAGCTCAAAGACCTCTCTTTTCCCCCAGTAATTTCTACTAATTTATAATGCTTCCAATGACTTCATAATTTCCAATAGGTAAAGAAATATTTCAAAATCCCTTTTATAACTACAGAGAATACCAGCTTTCTGAGGGCAACCTCTGCAACCTACTTCCTTTCAAAAAGGGCTTAGAAATGCAGAACCTGGGGAACCTTAGTAACATCACCTCCAACCAGCTAAGGAGACAAGTGTAATAGAGACATGTCATTACAGAACAAATAAATATTTTTTTTAACAAAGAACTAAGATTGTTCTATTAAACAAATATTCTGATGTTAGAACAAGAGAATAAAGAAATTATTTTAAAAAATTATAATCTTGGCCTAGAAAGTATAATTCTACTTTCATGCTTTCCATGATACATGAAGAAACTTAAAAATAATTTAGACGGCTAGAAAGACAGTACAAAATGAAAAATACTGCTATTTAAATAATTTTCAGAAAAAGTAATTAAACCCATTCCAGTTTATTTCTCACATTTATTGGCACTGTGACTGCTGAATTCCTTCTACTTTTGACTCTACCCTTTATGGTATATGCTCAAGGCACATTTGTCATTTAAATTATATGGCCTATTGAGGAGATTTTTTTATTGCTCAGAATTCCAGCAGCCTATGAATGCAGGGCAGATAAGAATCCTGAAGCCCTGAAAAAAAAAAAAGTAGCAATTTTAAGGCCAGCATATGTTTTCTTATTTGCTTAAATGTGACAAGTCAAAATCATGGTGATATGACTCCAAGCCAAGACACAGTCTATCTGGCAGAAACATTTAATATGTACAGAAACAGGATTCTAGTCCCCTCTGTCAAAGGGCATAACATGAGCTGTATGTACCCGCTTAGAGCTATGTTATCACTAAGAAAATGAAAAATATTTATAAGTCTTAAGACTCAACAGAGGTGGACTCCCAAGAAGATACAGATCTCACTTTGTAATATTCTCTAGGCATTTACTTAAAAGAAAAAAGGATGATACGTAATTGTTGCACAAAGACTAAAGTTTATTCAAAACCAAATAGATTTAAAAACATGGCATACAAACCATTAGGAGTTTGGGCAGGGGAGGACTTCAATGCTATAGAAAACATGTTAACTCTTCCCAATGAGTAGAAAACAGACAATTTACATTGATGAATCTTTAACATACAGCATAGAGTTTTAAAAGCATGATACCATAAGGATTAAGAACTAGACGTATAAGAGATCTCACTCAGTATTTTGTCTTAATGTTTTATATTGATATTTAATTTACAAAAGCCCAATCGTTAATTGCCTTTTATTGCACCAAGAAAAAACAGTGATTATTACATTTATCTCACAATTGTTACAGAGAATTTGATCTTTGTGCTTATAGTTCAGGGTCCGAGAGGTTTGGTAACATTAATTCAGATTAAATTATGCATGCTTTAAAAATGATATTCAGATGCACAGCTGATTTAAGTGTATTCTTTATAACACTTCAGTTATAAGAAAAAGAGTTATGTTATCCAATCAGGGCCATTTTAAGATTATTATATTTATATTTTATATCCTGTCTTGCTGAGTTTATCAGAAAACATTTTTAACAGAATTTCCCAAAATCAGAAAGAAATCATGTTTGAAGAAGAAAGAGGTATTGAAATGAGAGAGAAAGGCTATATCCTCCTGAAAACTTTTCTAACACAGAACAAGGAAATGGTGCCAATACAAAACTCTGAAACAAATGTTTCCCTGCGCTTTTGTACCACAATATTTAAAAGCATCATATTTTAATTTCAGGCCTTATAAACTAAAGATGTCCCTGAAAATTAATTACACTTATTATTTTGGATCCAAGTTTGTGGCTGACAACATCTGTTAGAAACTTCATTGTTCCTCCTAATGAAAGAACCAAGTCTAATTGACTGATGAAAAAAGCTTAATTCAAAGGGAGATGTAATACTGTGAAAATAACCAAATAATTTCCCCCCACAAATATTCTCCCTGGGAGAAAGAGCTTTTAGTGGGGGCAGAGCTTCTCATTCATCTGTGTCATGTATCTACTATACGTTTTATTATTTTTCTCACTTACTGCGTCTTTACAGCTAAAGACTTTATTTAACCAATTGTTTTCTGAAAATCTTTTTCTGTCCTGCACTGTTTTACTTTAGCAATGACCGCTAAGAACAACATCTCTAATTCACATCTTTTCTTTTTGTCCCCCTCCCGTTTTTTTTTTAAAAAAAAATTAGCATCCGTTTCTATATACACGAAAATACTTAAAACTTTAAAAGTATTTTTCTAGATGCCTCATTAAAAAAGGAAAGGAATAAAAATCAAAATAAAATGCCCCTTATAGAAAAGGTCTCCTGGATTGCCAAGGCAGCACAGTTCCCGTGCCCAGCCTGGTTTGTGAAATAGAGAGGCAATCAGCGGTTCATTGACTCCTAAATGAATGTGACAACTCCGGGTAGGTGCCCACCTTGGCATATGCCCATTCTGGCATCTGCCCAGATTCTTCCGCCCAAGCCTCACCTACACACTTGCCAGGAACCCAGGACCTAAAATAAGGTGTTTGGGGGTGGGGTGGGGTGGGGGGTTGCCAAGGATGAGTCTGGGCCCAAAGCTCATTCCGAAGCATCTGCGTTTGACTCATCTTTCCAGCTTTTCAAACCGGGAAAAAGGAAGCGAGGCGGCTACTAGGGCGGTGTGCGCGGCTAGAAAAATGAACGCTCTAATCAGCTCCACAAGGAGCCCTTCTCCCTTTAGGCTACCTCCCCCCGCCGCGCACCCCAGGCTTCAGCAAGTCCATAGATTCGGAGTCTGAGAAGGCTCCTGTGACACACCAGAAGTCATCCGATCCAGGCTGACAGCGGTCGGGGCCCCGACGCCTGGGGCTGCAGCGCATCGCGCCTTCGCCACACAGCCTAGCCCGCGCGCTGACAAATTATTTTACAGTTTGTAAACCCAGCCATTCATGCCGCGGAATCTACTCCAAGACAGCGACACTTAAGAAGTCACAGGCAGGAGAACTTGGGCAAGGCTTCTCTGGAAATTTTTCTTTGCACAATCCACTTCTCCCGGTGCCCCGCGGAACTTTAGACGAAATGAGGCACTCTAAGTTTGTCTCGAGGGTCCTCTTGCCCTGATGTGTGGGACCCCTAATTCCTCCAATCTTGTCCAAATGAACCTAACATTTGGGCAATTCTCACCCCACCCCCACCCCCCATGTTTTGATGGCCAACTTTAAAGAAAGAGGTTCGAGCTCAGAGAAAAGGGCGCGTAACGGAGAAGGTATTTCCCTTCAATCACACCTCCTTGCTCGCCTTGGAGCGCTAGGCATCGCTGCAGGGTTGCTATTTTTTTTTTTAATTACGCAATTTAGGATAACGTAGTCCAATCAAAAGCCGCTAGTTCCATACTCGCGGGGCTCAGTAAAAATCACTGTTGAATTTGCTTTTTTTTAACAACGACCCTGGGTTGGAGGGGCTTGTTCTGAGCCGAATTACCCTTCAGCGACGTCTTACCTCAACCCCTCGCCTCCCACGGCGTCTCCGGTGACTGCGTCCCCAACGCGACAGCCGGGAGCCCCATCCCCAGAGCCGCTCTGACTCTTTGCCTTCCTTGCCACATCCCAGCGCCTTTTAAAACTTTGGGCACAGCTTTTGTGTGACGGATGGGGAATAAATGTTACTGCCCTTCTTGTTCCCCGTCTTATTTCACAAATTCGGAAAAGATAAAAGTTTCATTCCAAAGTAAGGCGTAAACGACTCTGCGTTTTATTTACCCTTACCGGTTGGTGACACGAAATTCTATTCGAACAATCCGTAGTGATCGATCCTAACGTTCCTCTATTCTGTTTTAAAATACCGAAAAAGTAAAGCCAGACGAGGGATATCTAACTTCGCCAGTATTTAAAGATTAAGCAATAACAGAACCCAAATCATCACACTTTCACTGCCTCTAACTCTGGGCGTTATTCTCCTTACTGAAGTCCTAGCCCAAATAACCGCCCCCCCCCCATTTTGATTCTTTGAAAATCAATTTCCTAAAACAAAAGTAACATTTTAAAGAACTACTAACGCCTCATTTCTCATTGTAGTCACAAGCGGCACACCTGCGCAGCTCAGCCCTCTCTTGAAGACGTTGAGCAGGGAAGCCAGCAATCTTCCAAGTGGCACCTTCACTGCGCGCCTCGATAAACTTAGAAAAAAAAAAAAGCAATTTCAATCAATGCTCACTAAGCTTTCTTGGGGAGGGCCGTCAATGCAGCTACAATCAGTCTCTGATTACACAAACATACCTAGGGGCAGGTTGGAGTGTGAGGAGCGTTTTGGGGGTGGGGGTTGCCTACCCGGAGGTGGCTCAAACCAGTTCCTCTATTATTTGGTTTAGGAAAGCTAGCTTTTGTTTCGTAGTGGATATTTGGGGTAAAAACTCAGATGCCACAATTAAGCCTCATGGAAGTCTTTCAAAGGGCAAAACCTTCCCAAAATTTAGGGCTTTAGTCCTTTTAAGTTAGGATACTGAATTAAGTAATAGAGACTCCAGTAGGAAAAAAGATCCAGCGTTATTTTCAAATATTGTAAATGAAGGGCAGAATATGCTGCATCTATTTATCTGCCCTGTTTTGCAGGAGCTCAGCTCCACTCAAGGGCACCTCTGCTTTCAGATTGGGAAAAGTGGCGTCAACGGGACTCATCGGGTAGAGTCTTGGGAAATCAAAGGTTTTAGACCCAACCTCTCCCCACCAGCACTTGCACTTCCTCTTTGGAGAGAGAAGGCCTAAAGCTCCAGCTTCTTCCCTAACAAACCAACCAAAGAGAACAGAGGCACCCACCACCCGGAGACCTACATCTAAAAAGAAAGATTCTTTCCCGCCTAAGTAGGTAGCATCTGATGAAAGTGACTGTGCACAGTGCTTAGGAAATCCCGGGCTTAGGGATGTCCGACTCTGTTAGGTATACAGGACTGGGAGACCTGAAATGCAGCGAGGTGCAAAACCCTCGGTCTGCACACCAGGTTTAGCCGGTACTAGCTTTAATTGAGTGAGCAGAGCTTCCCAGGCCCGGATGGGCGCGTGGTGCAGAGCCGCTGGGATTGGCTATCCTACATCACGTGACCGGCCCGCGGCGTCCTCGTGACTCGCCCCCACCCCTGCTCAAGCGCCGCTGCGGCTGGGCCTTGCGTTCACTTTCACTTTCTGCGCTGGGGGTTCACACCTGAGTGGTACCGCTTTTTTGTTTTTGTTTGTTTTTTTTTAATGATTTTGGGGCGACTGGTACAAAAAGGAGGCATTCTGAAACAACGAGAGGTCCACATGTTTATGGCGGGGTCGCAGAGCGGGGATTTCGGGTGCTGACCTGAGTGAAGGACCGGGAAGCGGGTGTTTCCCGCATCTCAGGGGAACACTCGAGTTTTCGCGTCCACAAAATGGCCTGCGAAGTCACACGGCCTCCAGAAGTACAAAGTGGTTGGGGCTTCACCCTCGGTACGCTGACTCAGCTCTTTGTTTTTGAGGAGGACAGCCTTCCCTGTAGTTTATTACGTTCGTATTTAGTTCAGAGCCACCAGGGCTGGCTAACGCCGTCAAAGAAACAGCGCTCGCTGTTTTCCCTTTAAAATTAGTATAATTATTGCTTAGTAGAGACTACCCGCCTTTAAACCTCTCCCCGGAGCTTCAAATGTCCTCTTCCAAAAATGACACTGGAACCACTTGGATATACAGGGGATTAATCCATCACTTCCCTGCCCTTCATTCCCTGCCCATTCTAAATCTCACCTTCCATTCATCTCTTTATTTATTTTTTATTTTATTTTATTTTGGGGGGGGGGATTTTTTTTATTATTTTTTAAAAAATTTTATTTATTTATTTTTTAGTCATTTAAATGGATCTCTCTTTAAAAGGCAGTGGCTTCCATCTCTCCTCTAAGGTGTGGATGACTTGAATGAAATTAGTTCAGCAGAAGTGCAGGCCATGAGCTGTGAGCTAGCTCTGGGAAGAGCTGCTGAGTGTGAAACCCAGGCCCAGTCCACAACCCAAAATGTATGCCTGGGTTCTTACCTATTGTTATCACTTGTTTTCTCCTGTTGCAGCTAGTTATTGTCCAAAATATTCTTCTCGTAATCCTAAATAATTTTACCCCTAGAAAGAAAATATCACAGATCACTAACATGGGGTTAACCCATTTGTTTGTTTGTTTGTTTGTTTATTTATTGCATTTTACATATTTTCCAGTATCTGATCTGCAGAGGTTCTGGGGCATAGCAATTGGTGCACCAGTTTTGTTTTGTTTTCTTTTCTTCTTTTTTCATACAATGCCTTCAGGAAGCTCATCTGTAACAAGTCAGGGCAAGTTGCCACAGATGATTTGATTTGGGAAAGAAAAAAAGAATATTTTTTTCCTTCTTTAGAAAGATGTCTCCACCTCCCCTGATAGTAAAGTGACCTTAGGGAGTGTTCAACTAAGCCTTGCTTTTTGGTTTTCTGTTGTTGTTTTCTTATTAGTATACTTTAAAGAGTAAAAAAGGAAACCTGGTAAAGCTTATACAATTGCCTAGCACAGTGTCTGGCAAAAAGTAAATGCTCAATATATTATTGTTGAAGTTAAGTTACATTTCCTCATACTTGTAGTTTTAAGTGATGGTACAATATTGTCCCTTCTTCCATACCTTATTTTTATATATAGGTTTGATTAAGGAGAAAGGAGAGCTCATAAAGCAATTTGCTTCAATCACATGCTGTGATAGTTACTTCTACTAACTAATTACATGTCATTTTAAAAGTATTTCCTCAAATTTGTTTTGAATATATAATATTGCCTTTGAATTTATTTAGCTTCTCCCATATACTTTTACAAAATGAAAGGGTATAGTCTTATACCACTAGTTATTTCACAACCAAACATGATAACTCTTTGGGAGAAGAGATTATTATTTTCTCTGGGAAGTTAGCTAAAACCTACCATAAGTGAAGTCTAGAATAAGAACTAATTAAATATTTTAAAAAATCACATTCTTTTTGCTATCTGGGGAAAAAAAATCACATAAAGCAGATATATAAACTCTCAATTAAGTAGCTGTGTTTTAGTCTCTGCTTTTGGAAGCAAATTTGGATGTTTGAAATGAAAGTTGTTTTCCCTTTAAAATAAGTATAATTATTGCTTGGTTAGAAAGACCATCCTCACACTAAACCTCTCCAATGAGCTTCAAATTCCCTTTTCCATAAATGATACTGGAACCACTTGAATATACATGGAGTTAATTCATCATTTCCCTGTCCCTTTCCCCTTGCCCATTCTCCAGCTCACTTAGTTCAACCTCCCTGTCACCTGTACTATAAACCTGTAGTCATCTTTGCATTCCCCTTCCTCCCTCTTTACCCCCCTTCCACTTTATCAGTTATCAAGACCTTCCTGATCCCTGTTTACCCCATCTCTGCTACTGGTGATTGAAACCAGGGACATTTTACCACTGAGCAGTTCTCCAGTGTCCCCCTTTTTTTTTGAGTAGACGGGGAATAGAACTCAGGGCTTCATGCATGAAGGCAAGCATTCCACCACAGAGCTACATCCCTAGCCCCCAGTCCCAGCCCTTTCAGAATTTTATTTTGCATCAGATTCTTGCTAAATAACCAAGGCAGGCCTTAAACTTGTGTTCCTCTTCCTGCCTCAGCCTTCCCAGAACCTAGGATTACAGGAGTGCACCACCATGCCAGACTCAAAACCTGTCTGTTTTTAAAATAATTATGCCTCAGATAGGGCCTTTCCCTTCTTATTCCTACTGCTGTCCTCTGGATCTTCCTTGACTTGCTCCCTAGTTCACTTGCTGCTGCAATCTCTTCACTGTGGGACTCTGCCATTATTATTCTTTAAATCCTTTCCTTGAGTGATTTATCTAAAAAGCAGATCTGAACATGCCACTCACCTTTAAAGGCTTCCCATTACTCACCAGATAAAAATCTAAGCTCTTCACCGCAGCATTCAAAGCCTCTATAGCTCTCCACTTCATCTCTCTCTACTTCCTGCCCTGACTTGACATTCCAGCTACACTTCATTCATTCATTCTGCACTACTGTGTGCCAGCCATTGTCCCCAGCACTTGTGATACCTCAGGGAACAAAACTTAAGACCTTTGTCCTCATGGAGCTTATATGGGGGTGAGCCGGGGGAGGTGTTGTCAGTAAACAATAAACTTAAGTAAATTCATTTTATAGAATTTAAGATAATTTTACATAGTTTGATCAAGGTTGGCTTAATTGAAAAGGTGACATTTGAGCAAGAGCTATATGGATAAACAGAGGAAGAATGTCTAGGCCAGGGAACAGCTATTATAGAGCCCTGAGATGGGAATGTACAAGGAGAGGAGAACAAAGAGTGAGAAATACAGGTTGAGTATTCCTAATCTGAAAATCAAAATCTGAAGTATTCCCCAAATCCAAAATTTAAGCATGTATGTGAGGCCACAAATGGAAAGTTTTGCACTGACTTCATGTAATGGATTATAGACAAAATGTAGACACACTATAAAAGTATAAAATTACCTTCAGGCTATGTGTATAAGATGTGAATGAAATACAAATGAATTTTATCTTTAGACTTTGGCTCCATCCCCAAGATATTTCATTATGTATATGAAAACATACTCAAACAACTAAAAATTCAAAACGCTTTTGGCTCCAAGCATTTAGGTAAGGGATACTCAAAGTAGGAAATGAGGGCCAAGAGAAAATGGGGTGTATGTGCTTTTGGACAGCCTCTTAATAGCCACTGTAATAAGTTGGGTCTTGCTTTGCATTAAATGGGAAGTCAGCTACTTGTGGTGGTCTTCTCCTCTAGAAGCCATCCTGTTCAGACCTTGTGTCTTTAGTCACATGTGCCATCTGTTTGAATCCTACCCCTCTTTCCAGTCAAGTAATTTCTCTGTAACTCCCTTTGATTGTCACTGTTACTATATTTGCCATGTTTCCTTAGAGGCTTAAGGCTCAAAGAATTTTGGTTTATTCATCTTTGCATCCCTGTGCCCATTAGCAGACCCTTAAACACTTGGTGAATGAGCGATAAAGATGCTCATTCATAAAGTGCTTACATAAATGCTTATTAATTTGTAAAATGACCCTCCAGGGGGATTTTTATTATATCTATTTTACAGAGGAGGAAATGAGTTTCAGCAAGGTTAAGTAACTAATATAAAGTCACACATAAGTATCTGAGCTGGGTTTCAAACTCAGATGTTTAGCTTGTTGCTATTCTGCACTCAACTCCTGAGGCTTCCTCACTAGATTTAAAAGGGGGAGGGGACTTATCTCTGGTTTTGTTCCTTGCACTTGATTTATTTGTGCCAAAATCAAAACCAAAACAACCCACAAATCAATGTTATTTATGAAATCTGTTTATTAATTCATTAAATATTCAATAAGTTCCTATTATGTGCCAGATACTTAGAACACAATGCTGGGCAAAATAGAGGCAGTACTTTCCCTTTTAGAATTTATACCATAGCCAGGAAGATCTGCAATTGTGGGAGTAAGGGCAGTAATGGGTAGCCGTTGCTCTGATGAGAGAGGCATACAGTGCTGTAGAGGGAACTGTAGCTCATAACCAGACTTGAGACTGCCTATGGTGAGAGCGTGTTTTCCAGAACAACATTATTCCAAGTGGAATGCACCACTGAAATTCAGAAAGTGGAGAGATATATCTAACCTTGAATAAAAGCACACTATAAATTTATATAAGGTAGTAGGTATTACATAAAAAACAAAAGAATCTTCTTATCTTTCCTCTATTCATTTTTTTCAACTTTGGCTAATGTTAGTTTTCTTTCCCGCAGATTGGACTATAATCTTTATGTGTAAAATCTAAAGCATGAACTTTTTAACCTGTTTTTACATTTTTAATTCATAACTTATTTGACCCATTTATTTGCAAAGAGTTGATATAATGTGTCTGTTCTATAACTTAATAAATTTCAAAATTATTTGAGTACCTATTGAAATTATTTTGTTTCACTGGAATTGGGTGGAATATTGTATCAATAGCTAGAGTTTAGTAACATGTTGCAGAATACAATTTTTTTTTTTTTTTGGTCCAGTGCTGGAGAGTAAACTCAGGGCCTAGTGCATGCTAGGGAATCACTCTACCACTTAGTCATGTTCCCAGTCTATATTATTATTATTATTATTATTATTATTATTATGCTGATTGGAATGAAATTTAATGTTTGCTCACTTTTAATTACTGTTCAATGGAAGAAATAGCCCAGGAAACCATGAACAGTGGTGTGACTGAGACAGGAAGAAACCAGAGACCCATATTCAGAAAGTAGCATTTTAGTGCTTTCTAGTTGGTGGAAAATTAATAGGTTGTTCTCTACAGATTTCCCCTGTTTTTCAAGTGAGGATATTGTATTTGCCACCATAATAACTCTAATATATGACTTGATTTTCAAAATTAAAAATTTAAGGATGAAAATAGTTACTCAGACAATTTAAAACTGGTGGTGGTGGCAACAGAGCAGTTGTTTTTAATAAGAAAATGACGGGGAAGATCAAAGAAGAGCAGGGATCAGGATGTGGGAGTGAGTTCTTTTTATTGTAAACTGCTTTGGAGGGAGGTGAGAGATGAAGATTAGAGATGATGAAGACCTTTCCTTTTGGTTTCTCTGATCTAGCCATGGTTGACGAGAGTCCCTCTGGAAGAGCGTCAAAGAAAAGACATGGTTAAATGGGTAATAAAAAGAAAAAAATCAATGGACCATAAATACTATGTTTTAAGTTTAAAATTTTCCCTACCAAAAAAAAAATAATAAAAAGTTTAGCTATTGTAGTTATTCTCTATGGCTTGTAAAACACAAGTTTCCCCAATGGAGCAAGTCCAGCAAGTCTTGGTTGCAGAAAGAGATAGGAATACAGTATTGTGAGAATTCAGACTCCTGGTAAATGTATGCTTTTAGGGTTTTAAAAAATGCCCCAAAGGAGAAGAAAATATGCTGAAAAAAAGTCATAAAGTACTTTTTTTATGTTAAGAACAAAAAGACAGGAAATGTTTTTCCCTCAAATATTGTTGCATTTTCTCCATCTGGTGAAATAAAATAAAGCAGATATGGTATCCTCCACTGTTACACAAAACACCACCAACAGGCCAGCCAGCTAGATCTGGAGAGTTGGAATCCTCCTTCTCCCCCTTCAGGTCCTTGAGGCCCTGGAACTTTTTTTTTTTTTTTTTTTTTTACTTTTAATATAGAAATTTTTTTGTTAATGGAATTACAAAATTACAGAACTGTCATCATTACGTCTAAGGTAACCTTTCCCAGTTGGTAACTTCCTTCCAAAACAATTTTGCTCTAATTACATTTTTGTTGGTGGTTTGAAGAGGCCAGGACAACCCAAGGGAATGATTTCATTCTAATTGCATCTTTCCTTTCCCAGGAGGTCTGTGCCTTTCATATCCACCCAAATCACTTGATCCCCTGATTAACTGTTGTCCATTTGGGGGGAGGGGGAAAGAAAGAGATCGAGATCACAAACAAGCCCTGTGAAATTGAAATTGACTTGATGTTTGATTTTTGCTCTTCCTGCGGAGATCACAAGGCTTGTGCATTCTTTCAGTCCGGCAACAGGTTCAGGTGTGATAGAGTCCTGTGTTTGTCTGGTGGTGCTGGGGGCGGGGTGTGGGGGGTGTTGCTGAAACTCCAAACGTGTATCCCAAAGTGGGTGTGTCTTTTCAGCTAGGATACACAGCTTGCAAACAATTTTATAGCGATTGGTGATCCCCAGAAAGTTAAGGTTAAGAATAACCTGCAGGTTAATTTCTGTTGTGGCGGGACGCTAGGCTAGGCCCGGGTTGCTGAGATGTATTGAAAATTCAGCATAATGAATTTCTACAATGATCTGTGATCTCCCCAGCAACTGCGCTCGGAATGTGTGCCACCTGTGTGTTCAGGGAACTTCATCCAAAGCGTGCGTTCTCGCGCACTCCTTTTCCTGGCTGACTAGCCATTTCTGTCAGAGGAACTCTCCAGAAGGGGAGGACCCCACACAAAAACTGAGGGGCGATAGTAAAGGGAAAAAGGAATTTCCTTTAAAAAAAAATTACAGAATGAAGGGCACGTCCGCGAGCAGGGCCGGGCAGGAGCCGAGCGGGTGCCAGACACCCGCGGATTGCGAGTCGCGGGGTGATGGGTTCGGAGCTGGCAGGGCGGATACCCAATTCCAGGTGTCAGTTATTGTCCACCCGTCGTGACGTCTTCGAGCCTCAGAGCTTCTCCAGAAGAGACTGAGAGGACCGGGCCGGCTCTCTGCCTGGCCTGGGGTTAGAAGGTGTCTACGTGAGCGGTGTGGGACGTTGTGGGACCCGGCGACCTTTCCAGGCTTCTGGCCAGACGCACTTTGCACCTTGTAAAGTGCACGGGGTCTCTTCCGGTACTAGGTGAGATGAGTTGACCCGGCTTGTTCCCGGCCTGGTGTCTGCTGCACCCAGGCCCAATGCCCATGCCTCTTCTCCCATTGGCCCTCACTCCTATGTGGCCTCTTGGTTACCAGCACCTGTAACCCAAGCATCTTCCAGGTTTTAAAATACTTTTTGCCCGAACTTCCCTAACTACAACCTCCAGTTTGTATAGTCAATTGCCTATTTGATATCTAGCTCTATGTAAAGGTTTAAAAGACCCTCATTTTTCTGGGTGTGGTGTCACAAGCCTCTAATCCCAGCAAGTCAGGAGGCTGAGACAAGAGGTTTGCAAGTTCCAGACCAGTCTTAGTAACAGAGACCCTGTACCCAAATAAAAAATAAAAGGGCTGGGATGTAGCTCAGTGACAAAGTGTCCCTGTGTTCAATCCCTAGTACTGGAAAAGCAAGCAGACAAACTAACATCCACCCTTATATTTAATTTGCTTGAAGCTTTGATCTACCATGTTCCCCTTCAGATTTTAAGGAGTTGCTCTGGCCAAAAACCTTGGAGCAATCCAAGGTTAATACCTTAACACCCAGACTCAGGCTAGAAAAAGAGCCTATTGGCAAATACTGTGCCTCTGTCTTCCACATGTATCTAGAATCTGACCATTCCTTATGACGTTTGCTACTATTATGTGGGCCTACAGGCATTAAACTCTTAACCTAGTTGTCATGGCAGTTTAACTGGCCTCCAGGCTTCTACCTTGCCCCCTTGAAGTGCTTTCTTAGCACAGCAGAGGGATCCTGTTATATTACAGAGTTTGGGAACCTCCTAGTGACTCCCCACCTAGAAGAAAAGCCTAAATCCCTCAGGTTCTATACCCTCCCAGTGCCTACTCCATCTCTGACCCTTTCAACTGCCTACTTGATATTTTTCTTGACTTGAATGTTCAAAAGACCCTCAAGTTTAACTTGTTTGAAGCTTTGCCAGTCCCTTCCCCCTTTTCTGTATTGAACTCCATGGGTTTCCTTCTTTCCTTGGGGCCTTTGCACTTGCTGTTCTCTCTGCCTGGAGCACTCTCCTCTACATAGGCATAGTTTGCTTCAGCTCTTTCCTCAAATGTCATCTTCTGGGTGAAGCTTTTCTTACCAAATTTGACATTTCAACCCCACCCTCTCCTTTCCCTCTTTCTCTTTGTTTTTCACCATGGTACTTAACTTCTCATATACTAAAATTACTTTTTTCCTCTTTTGGCTGCTGCTCCTCCACAATAATGTAATCAGTCCATATGAGGCAGGGATTTTTCTTTTTAAATATCACTGTATCTTCCAGTGCCTGATATAGGAAAGGCACTCAGTATTTATTTTGAACTTAGTAAATATTTATTTTAATAAAATGATGGGAAAGGAGTGGCTGTATTATTTACCTAGCTCTATGACCTTGGACAAGTTATTTAACTGCATTAAATCTCAATTTCCTCATCTACAAAATGATGGTAGATCCTACCTTATAGGCATATCAATAACAATTAAGTAAATACACAAAGGACACTGAAGCACAGAGGAACAAGATAAGTAGTAATTATAGTTGTTGACATATAACATTTTTAGTAGGTATGCAGGCCAGACTTGTGAATATCTATATCTATACCTACTTATTTTTTAAAAGACATTTCTCTTTGCCTATAAGGATATAGCATCCAATTAGAAACTAGAATCTTGCTGCTGTCTTCAGTGTTTATATTTCTTTATAAAGTGCCTCAAAGTGTTTGGTCATTATCACCACTCAGAGAGTCTGAAAAAACACCTTTTGCTTAGTTTTTTTACCCACTCTCTGATCTCCTGGCTCCCATAGAAAGAAGGAAGAGGAACTTAAATTCCTTGAGAGAATGAGTTATCTCCCTTTGTAACTCTACTAGGAATTTTTTTTTCTTTTTCAATTTGGCTTACACAATAGAAATTTATTTGCTCACAATTTTGGAGCCTGGAAGTGCAAGATCCAGGTGTTGGCAGATTTGGTTTTTCCTCAGGCTTTTTCTCTGTGACTTGTTGTGTCCTTCCCATGATTTTTCTTCTGTGTGCACATACCATGTGTCTGCTGTTTCTGGGAATTCTTCTGAAGACCTAAAGGGGAGGGGCTGCAGGGTACCAGTGAAATGGAGGAGCAAGCACTTGGTTTGAACCACAAAGGCTGGAAGAGGTGCCTTAGTGAGCTTCCCTATCCAGCCTGTTTCCTGAGGCAAACCTCCCTAGGGAGGACTCACGTGGTGATGCCTTTGTGAGTATGGGGTCAGATAAGGGACTTGGACAGTAGCCCCATTAAACTCTTCTTACTGGCTCCCTGCCTCACATGCTTTGCTTCAATGTCCATCTGACTTAAAAGTTGGAACAGCTCTATGCTCATATTCTCATTATTGAACAACCTCAACACTGTCCCCAGCCATGCAAGCTGCAAGAGGACAGCAGTTTTGTCTCTGCTTTCTTAGTTTCAAGGGCAAGAATATATAATGACTATCAAATTCTTTTTGACATGACTCCTCATACCCAGCTTATTCAGTTCTTCCAAGCAACTTGATATTAATTGAGCAATCGTCTTGAAGGATTAGGTTAAATGCATCATCTCATATTCTCACAACAGTCCTCTGAGGTGTTATGTCACTTAACAAATAAAGAAAGTGAAGACCAGTGAGGTTAAGTGACTTGCTCAGAGTCAAACAGCAGTAAATAAATGGTGGAGTTAAAGACAGAATCCATAGTCTGGGTCCAAGAACTGAGTCCCAACCTTCCTTGGGAAGAAGGCCTATGGTAGGTAGCATAATCACAGGTAGCAGGGCTGGACCCAAAAGTTCAGGAGAGTTAGAGGAGGGCAGAGGCCTTTGGAGCTTCCATTCATCTCTTCCTGGGCTGAGTATGGCTTCACCTAGCCTGGCTGCTCCAAGCCAGAGTGGGCCTGGCATGTCACCATCAGCCCAGGAGTTTAAGCAGGGATGCCTCCTCTCAAAAAACTTCCTCTCCTGCTGGTGTCCAAACAGAGAATCAACAGCGGCTAGCATAGGTGAGCCACCAAAAGCTAGAAAGACCAGTCCTCCACGGGTTTCCCCAGCTGGGGCTTGGTCACTCTTTGGATCCCTTTGAACAGAGCAGTCGATATGGAAACTAGAAACTGGGAACTACCAGTCTGGGAACCGAGAACCCAACTGCACTTGGCCGCCGGCGTGCATTGTGCGCTCCCATCTCCTCCTGTTTCAGAAAAGCGCAGAAGCGGGCACACCCGGCAAGCCCAGGGCTAGCTAGGACCCTGATCCAGGATCCTAGAAAGCGCAGCGACTATCTTCGCACTCACATTGATTTTATGCTTAACAAAGAAAATTCACAAGAACGACTTGGAGATGGAGTAATTCCCTCGGCGAGCCGGTTTTTCCGCAATCCTTACGGAGGCGAAGCGAATGTAGAATCCAGTCTTTGCGCGCTCCGCCTTGTGACCCCGGAATCGGGTCCCGGCCCACGCGCGGCCACCACCCATCTGAGAATCAATTCATCCGCCACAACTTCGCTCCGCGACAGTTTCAAACGTGAGGAGTCAGGAGTAGTAAATTATTGAGTAGAGACACGAATTCATAGGAAGTTTGGGGCTTTTTATCCTTGTGTTTTATTTCCAACCTTTTAAAAGGGTTCAAAAACCATAACGACTCATCCGGTGGGCTTCTGGGAAAACTTAGAGGTTAAAATACCTGAAGATTCTGATAATTCTATCATTGATGAGTCAATTAAAAGTAGTTGGTATGCCCATCACCCCCAGGTAGAATCTTGGGGAAAAAAAATCAATGAAGAAATGTGCTCAACTTCAAAAGTTCTGTTTGCAAGCCCTGGTGTTTTCAGTTGTAAATAGAATGCACCTTAATTGTTCTAAAGCATACATTTGTCTTATACAGAAGTTATTTCTGAACCAGTGTTTGTTTCAGTTTTCTTCCCCAGACATATTAAGTGATATTATGGACTCATTAAAACAAACAAACAACAAAAACACTTGCTATTTTGTATTTTTCCTTAACTATTGAATCTTGCACAGTTGACCATTTTTTTTTTTCAAAAGGAAGGTTTGTTTTTAAAATGGATTTTAGAGTAAGAAGTATTTGAGATGTTTGGCAACCTCATGGTAAAATATAATAGTTCACTGAGGGTAAAGACTAGAATTTAGTTCTGTTTCTTGTTCCATTACTCACTCAATTGATGTGGCCTCTGACAAGTCCCTTCATTGTCCTGGGCCTCAGGCACTCTCCCTCAGTAGCAAGTGGATCATCTTTGCCATCTACCTGCCCCCTGGGGGTGTTGTAAGGGTTAATGAGATATGTGGTGAGTGCTTTGATTCTAAGGTGAATGGCCCTGTACAAATAAAACATGATTACATCTCAGATATATCTTTGATTCATCTGAATAAATGGGTCTTCCTTTTATTAACTCTCTTCCTGTTCAATTTTCAAAATTGTGTTGTTTGGTTTAAAATTCTATGTTGAGGCATTCTATAGCTTAACACCCTGTGTGAAAATCCTTGGTAAGTTATATTCCCAGTAAAGAGAGAATTTCTCTTTGTTCATAGATATTGACTTATATTTCTCATGTTATTCACTGTATTTATTCAACAAATACTTATTGAGAATGTACTTTTTCTGAGGACTTCCCAGGACGCAGAGAATGCTTATAAAGAGCTGTGTGCCTCTAGCTCCCACAACAGGTTAAGCCATCTATGTGTACTAGTTCATTTAGCCCTTACTTAGATGTAGATAGTCTCTGTGTATATATATTACCCTGTATACAGAATGGAAGCTGAAGAGTTTCCATGTAATTCAGCAAGCAAAGTACAGAATACTTTTGAGTTAAGGAAGTGACATCACATAAGCAGCATAGTATCGTGAAGTTACTTGCAACAGCAAGAGGTACTTTTTTGAAACCTCTGATGGAAATTTATGGTCACTTTTTTTTTTTTTAAAGAAGAAAAAGCTTTTACCAGCACAGCCTGACCGAAGATGAAATTCAGCCATCTGCATTGTTTAACACTCTTAAACTAGGGTTGAGAGGATGGATCAGACAATATTTATATATTAGCAAAATATGGGAACTCAGTTGGAATTGGTAAAACATTTACAAGTATGACAACTGCTCCCCACCACGCACTCCCTTCAGAAGAAAAAAAAAAAAATCCACATAAGCTTTTATGTGGTCACTATCTGGTTTTTCCAAGCTATCTAAAATGCAAAATCTTTTAAAAAAATATTTATTTTTTAGTTGTAGTTGGACACACAATATCTTTATTTTATTTTTACATGATGCTGAGTGAGGATCAAACCCAGTGCCTTACACATGCTACGTGAGCGCTCTAACACTGAGCCCAACCCCAGCCCTAAAATGAAAAACCTTAAGAAACATACCAATGGCATTGATTTGAATTTGTCTCAAATGTTAAAGTTATATCTAATCACTTTCAATAGTAAATGCCATGAGACTCCCTTTTTATACGGTGCATTGCAATTATGCACTGAAAATTTTAGAGAAGATTATAGAAGGAAATGCAATACAATAGTGTCTAGCCAGTAGACAGATAGTTACTAGGCAGTATTAGAAACTTGGAGTTTATATTCTTTACATAAAAGGGATACACACACACATACACACATATATATATAAATATATACATATATATCTATACATACACATATATCTGTATCCTTATTTGTTGAGTGTTAAGAGAGACTTTGTGCTTTGTGGATTAGGCCTATTTTTCATGGAACAAAGATCCTTTATCGGGGCTGGGGATGTGGCTCAAGCGGTAGCGCGCTCGCCTGGCATGCGTGCGGCCCGGGTTCGATCCTCAGCACCACATACAAACAAATATGCTATGTCCGCCGAAAACTAAAAAATAAATATTAAGAAAAGATCCTTTATCCATTCTTGGAAATATGATTCACAAAATGACAACTGCTAATGTTGGACAGGAGGAAAAGAAGCAAATTAAACCAGAAAATATAAGGTTTTGTATCCTGTCTATGACAGGCCAGCTGCAACAGATTGCTTAGAAAGTTCACTATTTATGCTCTAGTATTTTGGTATTATGCATTTGCTGCATGTTGACAATGTGCTAAGTCATCAGCATGTTTAAAGTGAATACCCACATGCTGGGTTGACAGTATCTTAGTTTACAGTCTAACACACACAACACTGACACATACAATAGAAGCAGATGTATAGATAGAGTACAGAAAGTGTTGGATGATTTAGATATACAGGAATTAGTTCTGGTATTTTTTTTATGCATGAGAGAATAGAAAGTGAGACACACAAGTTACATATTCAGAGAAAGTATTCTTGGGAGAGTTAGAGGGAACTCCAGTCTTGCTTACAGGGAGTTAGTTGGAAAAGGATTCTTGAGAAGGAGACAGATATGGGGATTTCAGAGTGTTAGAATCACAATGTTAGAAATGGAAGACTTGAGAAGTCAAAACTCCTCACTTGGTAAGTAAAGAAGCCAAGGGCCAGAGCCCTGGAATGGTGAGGTAGCAGCAAATATATGAAACTATAGCATAGATGCTTGCCCTGAGTGAGGCTCCAGTGCCCTATCATGACAAGAAGTGTTTTTTATTAGCCAGGCACAATGGTGCACACCTGCAATCTCAGCAGCTTGGGAGCCTGAGGTATGATGAATCCCATACCTCAGGCTCCCAAGCTGCTGAGATTGCAGGCATCAAAACCAGCCTCAGCTACTTAGTGAGGCCCTAAGCAACTCATTGAGACCTTGTTTCTAAATAAAATACAAAAAAAGGTCTGGGGATGTAGCTCAGTGGTTAAGTGCCCCCTGGTTCAATTCTCAGTACTTAAAATAAAATAAAAGAAAGGTGGGTTGTTTGTTTGCTTGTATGTTTTGTCTTTTTCTTTATGCCATTCTTATTTGCCTATTTCTGGAATATTTGAAACAAATCTGAACATCCATAGTGTTTCACGAGCAAATCATTCAGAATGTCATTCTAGATGATAAAGACTTTTAAAAAAATTAATGACCATGCAACTGGCAGACCTAACAGAATTAATAAACCTCAATATCATCTAATAACCACTCCTTATTCACATTTTCTTTAATAATTTCAAATATATGCTTTTACTTTTGGTTTGTTTTAACTAACATTCAAAAAACAAGGTCCACACATTGCATTTGGTTGTGATAACTAATGATTTGCTTTTATTCTATGACAGTCCTCTTTTTTACAAAATTTTTTTAGGTTAATGACTTTGTTGGTGAATCCAGGTCATTTATCTTCAGAAGAAGTGTGCTAAATTTGTGGATTTGGCTGATTTCATCCCCCCTGGTAGTATTTACCTCGTCCTTCTTGAGCCTGTCTCTCCCGTAGCTTGGTAATTAGGCCTAGAAGCTTGACCACACAGTTTCAATTCATTAAGGCAGGGATGCTTTGCAGACAATAGTATGAACTGTTACGGTATCATTTCTTGAAGCATATAATGTCTAGTTATCCTGATTTCAGTGACAGTAGGATTAATCAGGGTGTTCCGGGGATGTCAGCTTAATCTTTCCATCAATCTTTCACCTAATGGTTTCAGGATCTATTAATAATTGTTGCCTAGAAAAATCTGTGATTTCACCAAAGTTTTAAAAAAGATCATTTTTTCTTATCCTTTTATCCATCTGAATTTATTAAGTGGAATACTTCTTTAAAAAACTGGCTCCTATCTACTCTTTGGGTCCCTAACATGGTATAAGACAGGTAGGATATGCAGGGCATAGTGACCCATGCCTGTGATTCCTGGAGGCCCTGGGTTCTATCCTAGCCCAGAAACAAAGAAAGACAGAAAACAGGATAAATGCTTGATGCTTTCCCTTTACTTTTAAATATTCAGAGTAATGAGTTGATGAGTTGGTGCTCAAGCAACCTCCAATGATTTAACAGCGAATTTCCATACATTTTAGCCCTTTAATTCATTACAATTATTTTTTATTTGATACCAAATCATCAAATTTTAGGCCAGTTGAAGTCCATTGAAGTTGGTGCCTCTGTTCTTTTGATGTGGAATTTATCCTGACATTTTCTTTCAAGTTTGGTAAAAAGATTTTTCAGGGTGACTTCTTCAAGATTTTTCCAGTATAATTGCTACATTTTCCGCTTCAAACCTGGAATATTCATTTCACCAAAGAGTCCTATTTCCTTTTGGAGGTAAACTTTATATATTACTTTAGATTTCTAATTAAATAAAACCTTCACCAAGTTTCAAAGTAAAAACTGCATAAAAATATACATTCACAGATATTTCTCTTCCATCCCTATTCCCTTTCTATACTTTCTCCATATTAACCATTTTAGTACCTATTTGTCTTTTCATCATTTTTTGGGCCTATAACTAAATACAAACATTACATATATATGTTTTCAAGTTTTTTTCTCCTTTCTTACACAAAATATAGAATTTAAAATTTTCTTGTTTTATTATTTACTAATATAATATACCTCTATATTATTATAGATAACATATATTTTGTATAATTTAGGCTCTCTTATTAAATAATAAGGCAAAATTATGATAGTATGAGAAAACGTTATATAATATATAGTTAAGTTATATGTAATATATTCATATCATCATTCAGAGGTTTTCCTCATTCTGTTTACATCAGCATAATGATGTAAATGATTATATGATTATATATAAATGATTATATTCAGTCTCAATTGATGGCTTCTTTCTAGACCTTTGCTATTACAAATAATACCACAGTTAATACCTTGTGCAAACAAAATTTACTTGTTCATTCCTTCTTTCCTTCCTTTCTTTTTTTTCCATTCCTCCCTCTGCCCCTCTCTCATCTCCCTCCAGCTCTTCATCTCCTCTCACTCCCATTCCTCCTTCTCTTTCTTCTACTCCTTTTTCTCTTTCCTCATATTTTATATTTGGATAGATTAACAAAAATGATTCTAAATCCCCCTCCTAGTGGTTATACCATGTTACATTTCCCCTGGCATTTAATGACAGTAACTTTTTTCTTGGTCTTGCCAATAGAGTATATTTTCAAAAGTTTGGATTTTTGTTAATCTGATAGGAAGAAGATTGTATCTCAATGTAATAAAATTTACATTTCTTTCTTGCATGTTACAATGTGCAGAAAGGTTGTTACATGTTAACAAAAGTGTTCCGGTAGTGTAGTACAGAGAAAAGGAAGGATATTTATGTAATTATAATGTACATTTAAAATTTAAATATTATTTTGCTTTGTGGACTGTCAGGAGCTGCCACATAGGAACCGAGTGCCCCTTAGCCTTGAATGATGAGAATATGGAGATGTGGCAAGCCAGCCATGGGCTGTGTGTGTGAACTATGAGCACTGAGTGCACAAAGTGGATTGAACCCACATTGCCCCTCTGTTTGGGTGGGCCTTGCTCTGCCTCTGACCCCCACACAGCTCATGAGATGGGCATGGTATTCCTAGATGTCAGTCAATCTGCTGACAACAGACATCATGAAGCTGGATTCAACCCCCTGAAACTTGACCTCTTGCCTCATTTGAATGGCTTATCCCCAATAAAAGGGTTCAGCATGTCTCATTTCCTCGTGCTCTCTCTCTTTCCATGGACCCCTAAGGCCAGAGGAGCCAAGATCCAGTTCTGTGTGATTATTTCATGCCAGCCCAGTTCACCTGGAGTGACCTTGAGTGTTTAGTTGTGGAACATGACAGTGGACCTGGTTTAATAAAGGTTTTAAGTAGTAGCAGTAGTTTGACAACAAATGTTATTATTTAGGAAAATTTGGGGCTGGTCATGTGAAAAGTTTCAGTTTTCTAGGTACATATTAAATACTAATGCTGTAAGGGAAGTTTGTATACCTGATACCATAATCTGCAGCAATTTGACTGCAGTCCCTTCATTCTCCTTTTGTGCTTCTTGTCTTGTTCACAGGCCCTGCTAACACCACTTATATGGAAACCTCAGTATTACATTTGCTGCCCTGCCCCTACAGCCAGGATCAGTACCAGGCAAGACTTCCAATTCTCGATTCTTTGCATCATTAGTTCCTAATTGAACCATAGGAGGCAGTTCTGATTAAATGTTCTTAGGTCAGATGACCAAGGACTCTCTGCAAGGAAGCTTTGGAAAGTCAGTTTCTGGCATTTTTTAGCATCTAAACTAGGAGACATTCTCTACTGACACCAGGGATCATAGTGTTGGAAATTCTCCAAATATGGGAAAGGCTGTTGCAATGCTGGGCATCCCAAAATAATGACCAGTCTTCTACAGGATAAGTCATTGTTGTTGTTACTGTGAAAGAACCAAGAATGAATGAGACACAGCTAACACCTGCATTAAGGCTAGTGGGGGAGGTAGAAACATGTTGAAAGATTCCACTTAAATACAACATTCTAAGGAGCAGGATCTAATAGAAATGGCAGATGTAGGGTAATTAATTTTGGAGAGTGTGATCAGAAGGGATATCCCAAAAGAAGTAGAATTTGAGCTGGGACTAGGAGAGGGAAAGAGGGTCAGAGCATCATGGTCTAAGGAAACTCCGTCAGCAAAGAAATATGTGGTTAAGTAGAGTTCCTGGGCTTCCTGGGGAAGAGCCTGTCTCCCCCAGTAGACTGTTATGTTCTTGTAGAAGAGATCTTGGTCTTTGTCACCTTTGGAATCTCAATGCCAAGAGAGTCACTTGCCACACATTAATCATTTTCTCAGTAATATTTGTTGACTAAATGAATAAATTAGTCTGAACTTTCTTTGAGGGATATATATATATATATATATATATATATATATATATATATATATATTATAACTTGTTTTACCCTCCTAATTAAAGGGCAGAAGAACAGGCTATGTATCATTTTCTTTAATAGTCAGGCAAATCCTTGAGTGAAAAAAAAATGCTCTTCCTCCATATGGTTTTGGTTTTACATATTCGGTGTTCATCTATGAAAATGAGACATGTTATGAATCCACCAATAGCTTAACTGTGTAAAATCCCACAATTACAAATGAGTTTCTTTGTAAAGAGGCAAGAATGTTCTGAAAAACACTAAAGCATATTTGAACAAATGAAAAGGAATTCTTGTTCATGGACAGGACAATGAAACATATATATCTATGTATTTATATGCAGTTCTCTCTAAATTAATTTATAGGTTTAACCTGATAAAAGTGGCCACAAACTTTTTAGAAATAGAACAATATAAGTTGTTACTAAAATTTCTATAGAAAAATAAACATGCAAGAATAACTAGGAAGACACAGGGTAAAAAAGTAAAAGGGGAAACTAGCCTTTTCAGATATTACAGCATGCTATGAAATCACTGTAATTGAAGTTGTGTGGTAGTAGTGCATAAGTGGACAAACAGATCAATGGAAAGTCTAGAAACAGACCCACGTACAACATGGAAATGACAAAAGTGGCATCTCAAACCACTGGAGTAAGGATGTACATTTTTAAAAAGGTATTGGAGGGCTGGGAATGTGGCTCAGGCGGTAGCGCGCTCGCCTGGAATGCGTGCGGCCCGGGTTCGATCCTCAGCACCACATACCAATAAAGATGTTGTGTCCGCCGAGAACTAAAAAAAAAAATAAATAAATATTAAAAAAAAAAGGTATTGGAGTTGGAAGTGCTGCTTCTCAACTGTAATCCCAGTGACTTAGGTGGTTGAGGCGAGTTTGAGGCCAGTTTAGGCAACCAAAACCCTGTCTCAAAAGAAATAGTAAAAATGGCTGGGAACTCCTGGGTTCCCTCCCTAGTACCACACAAAACAACAACAACAACAAAATAAAAAAGACTATAGGGATAACTGATGGAAATATGGATATATAAATATAAAAATGTTTTAAATTTGACTTTTTTTTTGGTAGTCATGGCACAAAACATTCCAAGCAAAGTCTAAAGACAACTGACAAATTGGACAAAACATTTTCAACATATGATAGTGAAGAATTAATATCTCTTATATACAGGACTTAACAACTGATAAAACAACCAGATGGATCAATAAGGAAATAAAGGACTTGAGCAATGATATAGAGCAAATGAATCCAACAGACATATCCAGAACACTTCACCTAACAATAGCAGAAAACACATTTTTCTCAAAATGGGACAATCTCTAGAATATATCACATGTGAGGCTACAACACAAGTTTTAATAAACCAAAGAGGTTAAAATCATACAAAGTATGTTTTGTAATCACAGTGGAATGAAACTACAAATCAATAGCAGAATGAAAATAGAAAAATCCATAGATAGATAGAAATTCAAGAGCAAATTCTGAAACATCCAATGGGTCAAAGAAGAGATCACATGGGAAATTAGAAAATGCCTTGAAATAAACAAGAATGTAGAAGAAGCATACCAAAACCTGTGGGGTACAGTTAAAGCAGTGTTCTGAGGTAAATATGTAGGTGTACATCTCACTTAAAAAAAAGTTATCAAATCAACAACTGAACTTATACATTAAGGAACTAGAAAAGGAAGAACAAACTAAACCCAAAGCTAGCAGAAGAAAGGAAATAATGAAGATTATAGAATAAAGACAAATGGGGACTAGAAAAACAAATGAGAAAAATCAACAAAACTAAAAGTTTATCTTTGAAAAGATGGACAAAGTTGGCAAACCTTTCACTAAATTGTCTAAGAGAAAAAGAGGTACTCAACTGAAATCAGAAATGAAAAAGAGGACATGACAGAAATAAAAGGGATTATAGAGAATATTATAAATAATTGTACTCCAACCAACTGGGTGACCTAGATCAAATGGATTAATTCCCAGAAACACACAACTTAGGAAATCTTCAACTTTCATGAAGAAATAGAAAATCCAAACAGATCTATGTATAGTAAGGATATCTAATCAGCAATCAAAAAACTCCCAACAAAGAAAAACCCAGGACCAAATGGCAATTGTATTAGTCAGGGTTCTCCAGAGAAACAGAACCAATAGGAACAACAATAACAGCAACAAATTATTCTTCCTTCCTTCCTACCTCTGGGGAGAGAGGGAGTGGGGAGGGAGGGGAGAGAGAGAGAGAGAGAGAGAGAGAGAGAGAGAGAGAGAGAGAGAGAGAGAGAAAATAGAGATTGAATTACTATGAGAAGTGAATTCACATTGTTATGGAGGTTGAGAAATCCCATGACCTGCCATCTGCAAGCTTGAGATTCAGGAAAACTGGCATATGTAGTTCAGTCTATGTCTAAAAGCCTGAAAACTAGGGAAGCCCATGATATAAGTCCCAGTCTGAAGGCAGGGATAGACAGATCAATGTCCTAGCTCAAGAAGTCAGGTAGAAGAGTAAACTCTCAATTCATCAATCCCTCAATGGATATGATGATTTCTCCCACATGGAAGGGGGCACTCTGTCTTACTGAGTCCACCAATTCAAATGCTAATCTTATCTGGAAAGACACAGGCACACCCAGAAATAATGTTTAGGTAAATATCTGGAAACTGTAACCCAGTTAAGTTGACATACAAAATTTATCATCATAGCTTCTCTGATTATTTCTATTCAACATTTATAAATAATTAGCACAATTTTTTTCCAACTATTCTAAAAAGTTGAAGAGGATAAAACGTTTTAAAAATCATTCTATGAATGACCATCATAAACCTGATAAAAAGCCAATGTCAGCCAGAAAAGAACACAATATACCAATATCCTTGAGGATGATTGATTAAAAAAAAATCCTCAAAAAAATAGTGCCAAATAGAATGGGGCAGCACATTAAAAGGATTATATACCATGATCAAGTGACATTTTCTCCTGGAATATAAGGATAGTTCTACAGATGAGAAGCAACCGGTGTAACAGATTGAGTAACCTTTTTCTGAAATGCTTGGATCCAGAAGTGTTTCAGGGTTCACAATTCTTTTTTGGATTTAGGAATATTTGTACATACATAATGAGATATTTTGGTAAAGGAATCCAAGTCTAAAAATAAAATTTATTTATGGCTCATATGCATCTTATATACATAGCCTGAAGGTAATTTTATATAATATTTTTTAGTGCAGTTGCATTTTGACTAAACATACACATGAGGTCAGGTGTGCAATTTTCCACTTGTGGCACCATGTTGGTACTCAAAAATTGTTAAATTTTAGAGAATTTCATATTTTTTTATGCGTTTTTAAAAGTTTCTAGGAACCAAACCCAGAGCCTCATACATGCTAGGCCATTGTTCTACCACTGAGTTTTATCCCCAGTCTACATTTTGGATTTTGAACTTTTGGACTTTGGACAAGTTGGATACTCAACTTGTATCTCTCACTAACAGAATGAAAGATGCGAAAGATGTAATTATCTCAACTGATGAAAAATCAAAGAAAATAAAACCTCTTTCATGATAAAAAAAACACTCAAAAAACTAACATAATAAAGCCCATATATGAAAAAGCTTAACATCATACTTGAGGAGAAAACTGAAAACTGTTGCTCTCAGGTCCACGACAAGACTAGGATGCTCACTTTTGCATCCTTGCTCACTTTTATTCAACATAGTTCTAGAAGTTCTAACCAGAGAAATTAGAGGAAAAGAAAAAAAAAGCATCCAAGTTAAAAAAGAAGTAAAATTTTTCTTGTTCACAGATGTCATGTGCAGAACATTCTAAAGGTCATAAAAAAAAAATCTACTATAACTAATAAATGAAGCCAGGCACTTATGGCCTATACCTATACTCACGATTACTCTGGAAGCTGAGGTAGAAAGATTGAAAGTTTGAGGCCATTCTGTGAAATTTAGCAACCCTGTTTCAAAATAAAATAAAAATTATATACCATGGGATATATGGATATAGCCCAGGGATAGAGAGCTTGCCTAGCATATCTGAGGTTCTGGGTTCAATCCCCCATACTACAACAAAAACAACCCCTCTCCCCATACAAAAAACTGCTGTGCATCAGATGATACAAGTAAAAGAATGAAAAGTTAATTCATAGATGACAGAAAATACTTTCAAATCTCATGTCTGATAAAGGGGTAGTAGCTAGAATATATAAAGAACTCTGACAACTCAACAATGACAATATGACCTGATTTAAAAATGGGCAAAATATGCTGGCAGGGGCTGAGTGCTTTACTAGTATGGGCAAGGCCCTAGGTTCTGTCCCCAGCTACACACACACACACACACACACACACACACACACACCCAACACAAAGTCCTTCACCTAAAATGGGCAAGACTTGAGAGTCATTTCTCCAAAGATATACAAATGGCCAACAAGGATTCTAAAAGATTTTTAACATTATTAATCTGTAGAGAAATGCAAATCCAAGCCATAATGAGATACTGACTCACACCCATTAGGATGCCTACTATCAAAAAAAAAAAAAAAAAAAAAAAAAGAAAGAAAGCACACCAGGCACAGTGGCACAGTCCTATAATCCCAGTGACTCAGGAGATTGAGACTGGAGGATCAAAAATTCCAGGTCAGCCTTAGCAACTTAATGAGGCCCTAAGCAACTTAATGAGACCCTGTCTCAAAAAACAAACAAACAACAACAAAAAACCAAAACAAACAAACAACAATAACAACAATAAAAAAAAAAGAGGGCCAGGGATGTCGCTCAAAAGCGCCTCTGAGTCCAATCCCCAAAACCAAAACCAAAAACAAACACGAAAACCAAATAAGGAAACTGAAACCTTGTGTACTGTACAAGGGAATGCAATTGATACAACTGCTGTGAAAAATAGTAAGGCAGTTCCTCAAGACATTAAAAATAGAATATACTGTATAAAACAATAATTCCACTTCAGGGTACTCAGAAGATTCAAAGTTGGTGTTTCCAAGATATTTGTATATTACATTTGTAATAACATTGTTCACAGTTGCTAAGAGGTGGAAGCAAGACAAGTATCCAGTGATGAATGAATGGATAAACAAAATGTGGTACATGCATAAATGGAATAATATTAAGCCTTAAAAAGGAAGGGAATTCTCGGATGAACTACAACATAGATGAATGCTGAGGACATTACACTAAGTAAAATAAGCCACTCATAAAAAAAGACAAATATTATATGATTCCACTGATATGAAATTCCTAGAATAATTTAGAGAGGCAGAAATTAGTATGGCCATTTCCTGTGGCTGCAGGGCAGGGAGAAAGAATGGGAAGTTATTGTTTAACAGGTATAGAGGTTTAGATTTGCAATATTAAAAGAGCTTTGGAGATGAGTGGTGACAATTTTTTGTACAACCACAGGACCTTACACCTAAAACGGTTATAGTGGTAAATTTCATGTAATGCACACTTTACATCAATTTAAAAATTGCTAGAATAAATAAAATTCCTTACTACTGTATAGATACTTTTACATTTGTAATTGAACCAAAATTTACTTATATGATTGTATAATGAAAGGGAGGGAGGAAGCAATTGGAGAAATGAGTGCATGAGCACAAATCCTTCTCTCCTACATTCTAATAAATAAATTACAAATTTTAAAATATATCTAAAATTATGAAAACATCGAAAGGCTGAGGAAATATTCTAGATTAGAGGAAACCAAGAAGATATAATGATTAATTGCAATGTGTGGTCGTAGAGTGGGTCTCAGATGCAAGGGGGGTGGCCCTGTGATACAATGTCACCCAGGCTGTTGCTGTTAACAAAGGGTTACTTGCAAACCAGCAACACTGTGGCTTTGCTTGGGTAAACTTAGGGCTTTATGATTTGAATTTTTTCTACTAAGAATTAATTGAGGATTGACTTCAGTGAGTACTAATCTGTACCTTTGTATGGATCCTTGATTCACTAACCATTTGTTAACAATGAAAATCCTTCAAACAGGAGAAAACCATAATCTCAATGTTCCCACCCCTAAGTGCTGAGGATTGAACCGAGGGCCTAGTGCATGCCAGGCAAACACTCAAACCCTGTTCCACCCCAGCCCTCTCTAGGTTCAGTTCTTATGGATTGATTTTTATGATGTAAATACATGTTATAAAACTAAAGAAAAACAACCATGTGATTTGTGGCTTGCGGGGCTCTTGTTTAAAGTGACATATATTCACCTCAAACTTGCTCTCTTCATCAAATATTTATCAAGGGCCTACAATGTCACAGTTTTATTGGTTTTAAAGATATAACAAAACCTAAAACAGGAAAGGAACCCTTCTTTTTTGTAGCCTCCATTATGATACTTAAAATAAACAAATAGACAAAAATATTAGATGAATAAAAAAGGGAGGTAAGGTATTGGTTCCATAACTGCTGTGTTGGCCAGCCATTTCTGAGTAATAAGCCAGCACATTATCTTAGTGACATGGGACACCAAACATTTGTTTAGCTCACATGTCCAGGGTGGCTGACCCAGCTCTGTGGATCCCAGTGGAGCTGGCGCATGCATCTGCAGATCTAGGCTGGGGAGGCTGTGGTACAGAGCTGGAGGTCTGCTCCATGTGTGTCTTGTCTTCCTTGGACCAGCAGGTAAAATGAGGCAAGTTCTTCCCCTGGTGATTACAGACTTTAAAGCCCTTCTGCATGTCACGTCTGCTAACATCTCATTGACCATCAGTCATCTGGCTAAGTCCCAAATCAGGGAGAAGGGAAATAGACTCTTTCATGTAAGTGGGGGAAATTGCAAAATTTCATGGTGAAAATTTTGGATACAGAAAGGATGAAATGTGGGTTAAGCAATCTGTCAACAATGGTAACAGTTACAACCTCAGGCTGGTTGGACACACCTCTCCTCTTCCCTCTTCCCTCTCTCTGGCACTAGTCTAGGAGAGTGAGTGAGTGTGTGTGTGTGTGTGTGTGTGTGTGTGTGTGTGTGGTGATATTAACCATACTTTTTCCTGTGGCTCCCAGGATCCAAACATGTCAGGATCCAAAAAAAAAAAAAAAAAAAAAAAAAAAGAAGGGTGACACTTTTTTGATATTCCTGTCTGCTTTGAGGTTGTGTCTGCCATTGTGATGTGGTAAGGCACCTGGAATACCCTAATTACTGAGCCCTGAGTCCACCTCTGCCTGTTGTTGGCATGTCTATTGGAACCAGATAGGAACACTGGGTGATGGGGTAAATAAGACAGGGTACTGTCCTTCAAATACCAAGTATTTTGGTAATTGTTCACATATATAAGAGCATTTTCTCAACATGGAAGTTAGGTTCTCTTTGACTATTTCTATTATTTTGGGGGGATGTTACCTGGAAAGTTTTCATATTATTCATTTAGAACAAGCTCTTATTATCAGTGTAAGTCTGTCTCTGAAAGTATTAGTTCCTGTTAACATTTTATTCATAAGGCTTTTCAAGGGGCAAAGTATTAAATGAGGAAAAAAAGTTGGAAATTTCCCATTCTGGGATGACAACAAATATGTTTTTTGTGACTTTGAACCAGACATTGGCTTAGCAGCACATAATATGCAGGGTCAGCGGCTCACCCAGAGCCTGACTTTGCTCCTGTGTCCATACCTGTGACTCAGTTAAGCCCTGCCTGGTCTAAGCTGATCACACATGTCTTTTTTTTCCCACCTGTGACTGAGGGGTGGGCCATAATCCAGTACTAGACAAGGAGATGAGAAGGAGTTTCTGAACATTTTAGCTCTTAAAAGGAGACACCAAGCTGGGCACAATGGTGGTGGCACAGTGGTGGTGGCACAGTGATGGTGACGCATGCCGGTGATACCCGATACTTAGGAGGCAGAGATGGAAGGATTACAAGTTTGAGGAAAGTTTGAGGTCAGCCTTGGCAATTTAGTGAAACCCGATTTCAAAATGAAAATTAAAAAGATTTGGGGATGTAGCTCACTGCTAAAGTACCCCTATGTTCAATCCCCAGTCTCCCCTCCCCTGAAAAGAGAGAGAGAAAGAGAGAGAGAGAGAGAGAGAGAGAGAGAGAGAGAGAGAGAGAGAGAGAGAGAGAGAGAGAGAGAGACATTAAAGAACCACACAAACCTCTGGACTCTGTCATTTGAGGATGTGATGCTGTAACTGTCTTGTGACCATGAGAACATGTGGCTGACTCTCCAGTGATGAAGCAGGAAGATGGAAAGACCCTGGATCCATGACCATGTTGCTGAGCCACTGAATCAATCAACTCCAGAACTGATCTTCTGGACATTTTTAAGGTTAGAAAATAAATTCCCTCTTTAGTTTGGTCTTCAGTTGCTCACTGCCAAAGATGCTGTAATCAAAGAGTTACTCATAGTTGTCAGGGGCCTCTTTCTTACTCAGATTTGAGTATTTGAAGGGAGATGACATATTTACATTTACCCCTCACTCTAAATGTCAACTCCCATTGACACATAAAGATATAGCCCTTACTATGACATATGGAGTCTTAACTCCCATCCCCTAACTGTTCTACTACTTAGTTTGAAACAACAAAAATTCTTGTTCACCTTGTACTTTTTTTGTTTTGTTTTGTGATTTCCACATATCTGTTTGAAAAATCTCAATCTGATAGAAGATAAAAGGGTGGGGGGAGTATTCAAGCTTTTTTTTTTTTTCCTCTTTCTGTTTTTGTCTCTCTTAATAGGAAGCTCAATGGAGATGAATTTGTTCTTTCTCTCCATCCCTCATCAACTCTTAAAGTGGAGGGGTAAGTGTTAGTTTGGCAGAATGAAGTAATCTTACTGAAAAAAGTGAGTTGGTGTATTTCAACCTCATTGTTGTGCTTTATTTTTCTTCAAATACTTAGCTTTCAGCATCATGTAGTTTTGAAGACATGAGCAATTTTCTTATTTATGAGGCTAAGCTACTGAAGTCAGTCTCTTCTGGGCTGCCTGTGTTGACATTAATGGGCCCTGCTGTTGGCGTCTTCTCCAGAGGGCCATCCAGTTTAGCTTTACCATGTGAAAGCCTCGTAGAAAGTATCAGAGTCCGTGATGTCCTTTTCTCTTTGGGATAAGCAAATGTGTGGGATTTTTATCCATGACTTATTGCCTGTCTCAGCTAGACCCTTCAGCTTTAAAAACTAATTGAAAAAATTCTCTTTTTCTCCAGACTTGTCTTTTTCAATATTGATGAAATCCTAATAAGGGGGAAACCCCTGGTGGAATACTATATTGGCTTACTCATTGTTTTCAAATGACACATGTTTCACATTTAACATTAAGAAAGTGAATTTCTTTTATTTCAAAAACAAGGCACTTACCTTCTTTGTGGGCTCTTAAAAAGAAGAACTTTTATGTTCCACTGACCAGTTAATTTCAGAGCAAAGAATAGAGAGTGCCCTCAAAAGGGAGTCTACAAAGGAGATAGGAAGGGATCTTACTGTGTAATGGACAACTTTTCTTTCCTAGGCCTCAGGCAGCTCTGTCCATCCAAGAGAAAGCAGAAGGGAGTGCAGCAATTGGAACAGGGAGCAGTTTAGGGTTCATTTCTTTGACTCTTAGACTTCCTCTGGTAGCCCAGGGTAAAGGTTGGATCAAGAGAAGCTGAACCATTAGATATGATATAGAATAAGGGCTTGATGATAGGATTTGGCTTAAACAGTTTAGGTGAGGTCTATTGCTTCTATGTCTGATCATATGACTTCTATGAAGTTAGCAGGTGATGGCCATGACATGGGAAGAGTAAGAAACAACTTAGAACCTACAAGGGTGGTTGGGACCTGCAGGGGTCTCTCACCACCTCTGAGGTTTCAGTTTCTGTGATGGGAGTAGCCCTCAGGAGAAGCTAATGCCCTCTGCCAGGAATCTGTGTTTGCATTTGGCCTGGGAGGTTGAAATGCTGAGATCTACAGGAGCTGGGGAGCTGTAGACCTGACTGCTGCTTCACTCTGCCTCTCAAACCTTGGCAAAATACTGCCCCCCATATCTATCTATCTATCTATCTATCTATCTATCTATCTATCTATCTATCTATCTATCTTAGTGCTTGGGGTCAAACCCAGGGGTACTCTACCACTGAGCTATATCTCTAGCTCCTCTTTTTTTTTTTTTTTTTTTTTAAATTGAGACAGGATCTCTGTCAGATGCTGAGGCTGGCCTTAAACTTGTTACCCTTCTGCCTCAGCCTCCAGAGTCTCTGGGAGGACTCATGCCAACATGCCCCGTGGCAAGATAACACTTGAGGCTCCTGCCAACCCAGAACAAGGATGGGAGGGGGTTCTGGGAAATGTAGTTCCAGTTAGCTAAGTTAATATTGTTCAAGTGCACTAGACTGTTGCACAGGTGAATAAAAATGATCTTTGCAGCACTATAATAGTGAATAAGAAATATCCTTAGTGTTCACAAATCAGGAATGGGCCCATAATATGGATGATGATCTACAAAGTCTTATAAAGAATGAAACAGATCTTGTGTTCAAAATAAACATAGACCTTACTAGCAAGTGGCACAGGAACATGCATAATATGATACTATTTGCATAAATTAAAAAAAAATGAAATAACATGAAATAACACATTGCATTGTTCATTGAAAAAAAGAAAGAAGCTGGGCATAGTGGTGCATGCCTATAATCCCAGCAACTCAGGAGGTTGATGCAGGGGAATTGCAAGTTCAAGACCAGCTTGTATAATTTAACCAGGCCCTAAGCAATTTAGTGGGACCCTTGTACAAAATAAAAAATAAAAGGGCAGGTGATGTAGTTCAGTGGCAGAGCATCCTGGGCTCAATCCCCAGTAGTGGGGGAAAAGACAACAACAAAATAAAACAAACAATGAAAGTAAAGGAAAAAAAAAAGGAAAAACATCTCCCCATACTCCAAGAAATGTCTGGTCTGGGGTATTTTCAGACGATTTACTTTATAACATAATATTGATTGTAGAACTGCATCATGGTCTCCTCATCTCCATGTCTGCATTGCTTCTAATTCAGCTCCTATTTCCTCACTCCCTGGATGGTTATAGTACAGATGGTCACCATTTTTATGGCCCAGGGGTTTGTTTTCTTTCAAAATGGATGTGGGTACCCTCCTCTCTTCTGCATTTCACCGCTTCATACCTTCATTCCAGGCAAAAAGGATCTTTACTTTTTCCCATGCTTGTCTTGGTTTCTTGACTAGGACTATAAACCTTAACTCACAGTCACTTGGGACTTTGCCTCCTGACAGCAATCTGATTTGAGAGGCTGATTTCAGAAAAATAGTGTGAAGTATTTGCATCTTCCTCTCTTTTTCTCCCTCATCCTTCTTCTCCCTCCCTCCTTATTCTTTCCCTGATAAAAAAAAAATCCTGTCTCTATAAATATTTCCATGACCCACAAGACAGAACTTGGGATCCTTAGGCTTTTGCTCGGTGTCTTCATCTTGGAGCCATGCCTGCTGTTTTTCCCAAACAGATGCAGTCTATGTTGGTTAAAAATATAGAGCTTGGAATATGTGATGTGTAGTGTGTTGTGTCCAATCAAATACAAAAATGAATAACAGCAAATCCATGACTACAAGGAGAAAATAATTTTCTCTCTAAATATACTTTATTTGGTTATCTAAGACTGGAAAATTTTATGTGGAATTTATATAGATGTGTATATAAAATATGCATTATACACATGTATTAATTCATTATAAATTCATGTATGTATGAATGTGTTTATATATGTATATACATGTCTATATATTTTTTTCCTTTTTAAATCAATGCTAGATATGGAACTCAGGGCCTTGTGCATGCTAGGTGAGTGCTCTACCACTGAGGTAAACCCTAGCCCCTAATGTAGAAACTTAGTCCAGGCAGAGATCATCAAATATTTCTGCTTTCTTACTACCTAAAAAGAGTAAAACTGCCTGGAGGGCCCTGGGAGAGGCTGAGGCAGGCTGAGGCCTCTTCCTACTCTAACATGCACCCTGCTTCCCTTCACCCCAACCCTTCTTGGGGTCTCATCTGCAGCAGTACGTAGATTGTTACTTGCTTTACAGCATTGTGATGATTGAATGCAACAGTGTATCAAGTGCTTAGCATACTGCCTGGTAACTAGTGCCACCGAGTTCTGAGCAGCTGCCAAGCCCTCTGTGCCTCACACTGTCTCTCACTCTCTCTGCTCTTCATAACTATCACAATTGTTTCTTGTCTGGTTTCCAACACCATCTTTCATGATGAAAATAGTTCACATTCACTATGAAATCCAAGCTCACTAATTATGGGGTTGGAATCCTACGTGATCAGGATCCAAGCTCCATTTCTTGTTCTATCTTCTGTTATCACTTTCATTCACCCTGGACCCACACAACCTTCAGCGAGTATGCGGTTTTAGCCTTCATTCACTCAACAAGATGTTTTGAACAATAATCAAGCACCATTTGCATCAAGTACTGTGAATGCAAATGTGAAAAATCATAGGCCCAGATCTTTAGGAGTTAGCATTCCAGAGGGGGAGAGACATCCATAAAGAAATAACCATGCTGGGCGTGGTAGCGCGCTGGTAATCCCAGTGGCTTGGGAGGCTGAGACAGGAGGAATGCCAGTTCAAAGCCAACCTCAGCAATGATGAGGCTCTAAGCAACTGTCTCTAAACCAAATACAAAACAAGGCTGGGGATCTGACTTAATGGTTGAGTGCCCCTGGGTTCAATCCTTGGTACCCCCGCATCCCTGCTAATGGTCACCTGGGTGATGTCAGAGGCCTGTTCTTTCTAGACTCTGTTTCTTTGTTCACACCAGGACTTTCCTAAGAATCCTCTTTCCCCTTCCTGTTTCTGCCAGTTGTAGGCCCTGTTCAGTTTTAAGAGTTAGCTCAAATCTCATTCAACCTTGAAGAATGCCCTGCCGTGTCTGTTACTGCTCTAGTAGTTCACTCTGTCACCCCTGGTAGGGTAATAGTATTTGTAATCTCCTTCAAGGCATGAGCTGTGTTTTAGTGGGAATCTGCTTACAATGGGTTCTTCAAGATTTTGTTTTGTTTTATTTTGAATGAGTAGTAGGCATCCCTTACCACCTACCTCCTGCACATCCAACACAATGTTTCTAAGGGAGAGAGAGAGAGAGAGAGAGAGAGAGAGAGAGAGAGAGAGAGAGATATCAAACTCAGTTATTTCTTACATAAAACTTGCATGTTGGACAGAAATATTGGTGCAGCCATTGCTGAATCCCAGTCAGGGCTAAGAGGAATCAGAGGGAGAATAGATTCCTGCTCTATTCTCCTGACTTAGATCCAAAAGAGCTGCCCCTCATTTCCTTCCTTCATATAGAATCTCATTGAAGGCTGCAAGTAAACTTATTTCTAGGTAACATTTATGCCATTAAGGATTCAATCAAAAGGTACCTAAAAACACACATGCATTTATTTATTTCGTATATAATATATGCAAATAAACAAATTTAAACAAATAAATGTTGTATTTACATAGTGTGATATGAACTAACTAATCAAACTTCAAAAGGAAAATCACTTCCAATTAGTTCTATTTAATTTTGGTCTCATTTATGCTTCTCTGTGTAGAAAGATATTCAACTTATTCTTCTATTTTCTTGTATCACATTGTGTTTTGTGCATGTTTTCTAAAATAAATCAGCATATTTGTCTGTACTTGTGAGCATGTGTTATTTTGAGGATAGGAGTGGATAGGAATGGGAATTCATTGTTGTTTGCTCATAGCTTCAGCTAACATATTTTCTGAGATTGTCAATTCAAGTGGATTAAGATTGCAGTGGGGCAGTGGGCCATGAGATGCATGGTTTGCAGGCAGGACACGAAGCTCTCCTAGGGAAATGCTTCTGTTTGTCACGTGGTGCCAGGCTTCTCCTCTCCAAGTGTCCCATCTCTCTCTCTTTTTTTTTAAAGAGAGAGAGAGAGAGAGAGAGAGAGAGAGAGAGAGAGAGAATTTTTTTTAATATTTATTTTTTAGTTTTCGGCGGACACAACATCTTTGTTTGTATGTGGTGCTGAGGATCGAACCCGGGCCACACGCATGTCAGGCAAACGCGCTATTGCTTGAGCCACATCCCCAGCCCCAGCATCTCTCTTGATGACAGTTATCTTCCCTAGGGTCCAATCCACAGCTAGGGAATCAGTTTAGGATACCTTTTGCCCTCCCTTCCTCCACTCTGTCATCAGTAAATCATTTCTTTTAATCATTTTCATATTCCTTCTTTTCCTTCCGTCTTTCTCAGGTCCTTAATATTTTGGGTTGGATTTATGCAATAGTTTCAGAGTCTTATACCTCTTTCTCTTAATTATTTTCAAATTTATCATCATCTCTACTGTCACAGTGGTTTTCCTAAGAAGCATGTTGGATAACGTTCCTTCATCACTGGAAACCCCACCTACCTCCCCTTCCCCGCACCCCCCCAAGCTCTTGACTCTCATTAGGTTAAAGACCTTTATTGTCTGATCTATGCTTTTTTTAGTGACCTCCAAGGTCACTACCTCCCACTCCCCTGAGTGTACCTTTGTCCCATTTGTAATAATGGTTACAGTTCCCCAGATGTGCTCTCTAACACCTCCCTGTCCTTGTGGACACGGTTCCTCTCTTGGGTGGTTGTTTCCCTGCTTCATTTCTCTGGCAAAGACTGACTCTGCCTTTCAAATCAATTCCACAGGTTATTTAGATTTGCTATGAATCTGGGTGTGTTGGTACATGCCTGTAATCCCTGCTATTTAGGAGGCTGAGGCAGGAGGATTGAACTTCAAGGCCAGTCTAGGCAACTGAGCAGATTCTGTCCCAAAATTTAAAAATAGTGGGGAGGGTGAGGTGGAATGCTGCCATGATACCATAAAAAAAAAGTTTGCTTTGAAATAAATGACCTCATGAATGTAAAATGTTTAGATAAAAAGGAAAAAAAAATCTTCAAAACACTGAAGACAATTCCTTTCGGAATCTTCCCTGAACATGTCGTTTCTTTTAACCCAGCCTAATGACTAGCTTTTTACCCCTAGGTTAAATTAGATGTCAGTTAGGGTTTCTGTGGCAGTGGTATTTGATCACATCAAGGTAAAAATTTTGGTAAACACATTTGTCTCATTGGACTATGGCTTTGTGTTATACTCATCTCCTTATTCTTAGTATGTAGTAAATGCCAGAGGATTGAGATTTCTATAATGGACAATGGAATGAGTGAGTGAGCAGAGGGGTCAAGAGGCAGTTGATACATGAATGGACGCCCATGCTCAGGTCCTTGGCCTTTTTCCTGCTACTTATAGTAGGACATCATGTTCTCTCTACATTTTTTTTCTTTCTCATCATCATAACTGATTATAACACAGTTTATTGTATAAATCTGAATTTGCCTAATCTTTCCAGTTTTTTTATTTTTTAAAAATTTGTTCTAATTATGCATGACAGTAGAATGCATTTTGACATACTGTACACAAATGGAGCAAACTTCTCATTGCTCTGTCTGTACACAGTACAGAGTCACACCGATTGTGCAATCATACATGGACATAGGGTAATAATGTCCATTTCATTTCACCATCCTCATGCCCCCACACCCCTCCCCTCCTTCACTCCCTTCTGCCCAATGCAAAGTCCCTCCGTTCTTCCCTACCCCAACCCCCACACCATTATGGATCAGCATCTGCTTATCAGAGAGAAGCATTCTGCCTTTGGTTTTTCGGGCTTGGCTTATTTAGTTTAGCATATTCTCCAGCTCCATCTATTTACCCGCAAATGCCATAATTTCATTCTTCTTTAAGGCTGTCTCTCTACATTTTTAATTTCCCTCTACTTCATCACAGCATGAGATGAAGGAAGTACCTTCATTTGCACTTGCAAATCACCAAAACCTCCAACTCAAATGGCTTAAAATATTGGTAATTTATTGTTTTATATTACAGAAAGTTCAAAAGTAGGGCAGTTTTGAGGTTGGTGAATGCAGTGCCTCATTGGTGTCATCAGAGACGCAGGCTCCCTATTTCTGTTCTGCCATGTTCATCAGGGCAATCTACTTTTCCTAGAAGTGGTGAGTGGCTGCCGTGGATTCACATCAGTAAGGGCAGAAATGGCATCTCATGAATTGGACCTGGGGTCACATGCTTCTTCCTAATCTCACCATTCATTACTATGAACACCATAGACCATCAAATTCACCCCTTGTACCTAGTCCAGCCTTTCCTTGTGTCCTTAGGAGGAGCTAGACCTCTAAACAAAATCACGGTTTCAACAGCAAGAAGAAATGGTGTGGGACAGTGTGGACAGCTTTCATTACTGTTTCCCATAAACAACAACAACAACAACAACAACAACAAGAACGAATTCATGTTCAATTGAAAGGCTGTGTAAAAACTGCCTTCATTAAGTGTGTTGTTTTCAGAGTGTACCACTCAGCAGTGAAAAATACCAAGAGGAAACTGAAACCAACGGTGAATGTGCAGGGATAAAACAAGTGCTGCTCCCTGGGAGGAAAGTTTTTGATCTTACAAACCTAGCTGCTTTTATTCTTTAACTTCCAAAGTCCATAAAAATGCTTCTAAGCAAAATTAACTTCCAAGTCCATAAAAATGTGATTTATCATTTACAACATGACATTTATATTATCCTTTTTGGTCCTGCAAGGGAAATTGAGAGAAAGGTGTGAAGACCTCCTAGTCTTTGAGGATGACTAATGATGATACAGTAAATTGGTACTTATGTTACTGAAACCAAAGTATGCAGTCAGATTCGTTCAAATCTAAGTAGTAAGGGAATTCAAATGCAACTTAGCTTATAATTTAAATAATACAAATATTTAAATATTCTGCCTTCTGTAATTAAGTGAAACACATAATCAAACAGGAACTAGGGCTTAAATTTATTATAAAATGAGTACTTGGTACTGCCTATGCTATATCATAGTAACAAAAATGTGTGTATATGAGCTTATAAGGGCATGAATGTGAATTTCAAATTCTGTATACCATCTTAACTACTTTTTGAAATAAGGCATTTATAAATAAGTACAGTGACATAAAGTTTTCTATTTCCAAATTCATGTTTGAATATTGTGACTGTTTTTTGTTTAAAACAAATACAATTACAGACTGTATGAATATAGTGGTGAGAATTTTAATTGAAAACAAAGTTAATGTTAATGTTTATTAGAAAGCCTGCTAGTTTGTCTCAAACCCATAAAAATTAATTTTGCATTTCTGTATACTATCTTAACTACTTTTTTGAAAGAAGGCAGTTATAAATAAGTATACTCTGTAGCCTGTAAAACAGGAGGTTAGATTTTAAAAGAAAATAGATGAATAGCCTACCAAATCACCAATTTTATTTTGGAACAATACAATATACATAATGAATTGTAATCATGTGCTCATTTGCAGGAGTATTCATTACCCTGATTCCGTTTCACAGAGCTCTGTCCTATTTTGGCTGCTTCTAAACAAAATATTATACAGAGGACTGAAATGCTAACTAGTGACCACCATGGCTTCCTGTCAGGAGCACCCAGTCTGCTGATTTTTGCAAGTTT
Organism: Spermophilus citellus; assembly: GCF_964194105.1. Classification (NCBI taxonomy): domain Eukaryota; kingdom Metazoa; phylum Chordata; class Mammalia; order Rodentia; family Sciuridae; genus Spermophilus; species Spermophilus citellus. The sequence continues at coordinate 113,847,624 of NC_138186.1, read as the reverse complement.
TACTGTGGGAGGAAAACAGAGACTGAAAGGTCTGATTGGCTTTTGCTTTAATTGCTAGGTAATCACCCCAACTCTCCTTTTTATTGATGCACACTTTCCTAGTGAAAGTAAAGCCAATCAATGGATCAATCAATCCAGAAACCTGAGTTTGTGGATGGCTCATTGTTGTGTCCAGAGCTCAGAGTTGGATAAGAGGCTCAGGCTGGTGGTGGATACTAGGTATTTTGCTGAATGTTGGGGAGTAGAGAAAAAAATGTGCATAATTTCTCTGAAGTAAATTGCTTATATGGTATAGATAAGCATGTTTCCATGAAATGATTAGGGCACAATGTACGGTAATGAAAACATTTCATATAGTGGTGCATGTAAGTCCTATGGGCTGGGGCTAGAACAGTAGCAGTAAGAATAGGAAGGAATAGCTGGGAATGGAAGGTTTTTTGGGGGAGGGATCTGGGTTCAGTGGAACACTTAGTTACATCAGGATTTTTTTCCGAATTTAAGATTTTTTTATTGTTTTTATCAGCAAAGAAAAGGTGGGTGGGGGAGATACTGTGGAGGAAAAATACCTTGTTTATACTGTATTGCTAGGAAAAGCTTATATTACTTACATGTTGCATATAATGCTTAACATTATAAGATATCATGCTAGGAGCATAAAAATACAGAAAAGGAGAAAAGTAAATTTATATACTTTAACAAAGTATTGAAAAGGGTTTTAAAATAATTGTTGGCCAGATAAAATAGTTTCATAATTGCCAAGAAATACAAATAAACTTGGAAGGTTTGTAGGAGTGAGGTCTGAAAATCACTCTGAAAAAGCCATATTATATTTGGGCTTTCTTAGGGACTCTGGAACATTAGTCAGAAGAAGAAGACTTTTAAAAATTCCTCCACAATACCCACAATGCATAGCAGCAGAGAGAAGATGAGGAAAAATAGTGATTCCCACCCCTCTTTTTTAAAAAAACCTGAAAACCTACTCAGAATGACATGAAAAAAAGCAATGTCATGGCATGTCGATATATTCCTTAGAAAAAAAATGATCAGTTCCACTCCTACAGGAAGTTCAGTAGAAAGCAGAACCAAATGGAGATGGTAGCTGCCTTTTGAAAAATAATTTGATCTTGGTTACTCTTGAAAAGAACTAGGACTTTGTGGTGCACTCATTAAGACTTCAGTGCCACTGATTGTCATTAAGAACTTGGGTATAATAGCACTTGTGTAATATCTAAAATTAAGAAAATGTATAACTTAAAAATGTGCTATTAGGGAAAACAGTAATCGTGATTTTAATCTGCTAACAGTTTGATGAGGTCCTGGGGTGGTGACAGACAGCCTGTTCCTAAATTTGGCTAGACTATCTTATCTCTTGCTGTGATAAGGTAAATGGGATTGATAGGGTAAGAGGAAATGATAGCTTTTATCTGTATTGATTTTAGCAAGAATTTCAGTTTTATTTTTCCATAATTAAATTGAGAATTAGCAGTTTGACTCTGACTTTTGGTATCTATGGGTTAGTTGTTCAGAACAAAAGATACAAAGGACCACCTTCTTTTTACAGTCCTTAATATCCATTTATAAACATCTGAATAGATTCAGATGAAGCTACAGAAAGAAAGAAAGAAAAAAGAAAGAAAGAAAAGGCCAGTCTTTGCTCTCTAGTGAGTATATAGAGATAAGAAACAATATAAGGGGAAGATATTGAGCATCATTTTTATGCTAAATCCTAAATGGCACTTGGAGGAAAAAAAACTTTTTTGTTTAAATGTTTATTTTTTAGTTATAGGTGTTGCAATATTTTTATTTTATTTTTATGTGGTGCTGAGATCAAACCCAGTGCCTCACACATGGTAGGTGAGCGCTCTACCTCTGAGCCACAACCCCAGTCCAGGAAAAGAACTTTTTTAAAGGATTAAAACAAAGGCTATTATCTTTTAATATTTCTTAAAAAGATGCTTTCATAGAAGGATTACTAACTTATGTCAAAAGCATAAGTTGTAAGAGAAAAGCCAACAGAATAGGAGATCAAGACACCAGACCCTTGAAGGGCCTCGGGAGTGACAGGCCACTCTACACTGAATCACCTGGAATCTTGTTAAAACACAATTTCTAATTCCTTTGTTGCGCTGGGATGTGAGAACCTGCATTTCTAACAAAGCACAGGTGCTGCTGGGACGGCTGGACTCATTTTGGACTGCAGCAAGGGGCTGGATCATTCTTGAATGAGAAATGTAAGAGTTCATCAGGCTCACTGTGTGGGTTAGACTCTTCATTCCATGGATTAAAGGATTTAGGAAGTTCTGAACTAGAGACACAGATACAAGGAAATAAAACTTGCCCGAAAGGATGAAAGAAATTAATATCACAAAGCGCAAACAACAACAATGAAACTAATCTGCAGAGTATTATATTAATGTATATCAAACAGACACAGGTCCTTGGAAGAGGAATGCATTGGACCATATTATCTTAAGAGTAGAAAGCAATTTTAACAACATTTAAGGTTAACTTTCCAACTGAAAATGCTGAAGTACTATCACATTTCTTGATCTTGACAGGGTACCTTTTTTTTTTTTTTAGTGGATTTTAAACATTTTCTTACCTTTGTGGTCAACTAAGCAACCATATTTTATTTTCTATATGAGTTGCCAATAACATTAGGCAGGTTGTCTTCAATCTGGATTCCTGTAACCATTTTTTTTTCAAACATTTGTCTCCATTTAAATTAATTAATGTTTCTAAATTCAGTGTTTATGGTTTGGCTGGCACTGGGCTAGCTTTTAAGGACATAATTCATAATTTGTGCCTCTGCCTGAGTCAAACTCAAGGCATGAAAGAACAATGAATATTGTTCCTACAGGCTGGCTGGATCCCAAATAAAGGAGGGATTGTGAGAAAGGCCAGGAGTGTCACTCTCTATAGGTTCCTCCTGGTGAAAATATATGGCACCCATCTGCACAAATTCTTAGCTTTGCCACATTGGCTTTACTGTTAAGCCTTTTATCATTCAGGGACTAGCCTTGAGGAAACAATTCCCCCAAATCTATACATGACTGCAGAGAAGCAATGTGAATTTCATCATAGACATACTTTAAATGGATTAAAATGGGTAATAGTAAATGGACAATAATTTTTAGAGAGTTCACCACAGCCGAGGGGCCCCAGCAAACTTCCAGCTGCCAGCAAACTTCCAGCTGCCAGCTGATGATTGGCTCACAGCGGCCCCAACAAACTTCTAGCTGCCAACTGATTGGCTCCTCTGCGGTGATGCTCATTGGGTTGTTTCCCCGCCCTTTCAGACCAGGGAGCTGCTCATTGGGGGACTTTTTTTGGCTCCGCCCACGCGATCCAGCCAATGGGCCTCAAGAGCAGGAGGAGTGGGGGAGGTTGAGAGGCTTGTGGGAAGCTGGTGGTGGCAGTTGGGCTCTGAGAGTTTTCCTGAGGAGCTGTGTGGTGCAGTGTGTGTGTTCTAAAAATAAAGTTCATTTCTTTTGACAAGTGGCTCCTGAATTGTGCCCAGCCAGACTGCGCATTTGGTGGCCCATATGGGGATCGAACCTGCGACCTTGGCGTTATCAGGTCTATTTCCCATCTTAAAATATGTCCCATCTTAAAATATGTCCAGGCACAATATAGAGATACTGCACTGAGATTAAATACCCACATAAAGATATCCCAATAATAAAACACCACCAACATAGTGATGCTGTAAATTTAAAGAAAAATCTCCTTCATTAACTGGGTATGGTGGTCCATACCTATAGTCCCAGCAGACAAGAGGCTGAGGCAGGAGAATCACTTGAGCCTAGGAGTTTGAGACCAGCTTGGCCAATATAGCAAGACCCTGCTCCTTAACCCTCACATGACCCCCCACACCTCAAGAAAAAAAAAGAAAAAAGAAAAAGAAAAAAAAAGCCATTCATTATCAATCTTTTAGGAAGAAGTCCAAGTACAGATGAAATTTCCTAATTTGTTAGACTTGAAAGAGGTTAAAGTGCAGAGGAATTAAATGAAAATCCATGATCTCTAATTTTTTATTCTGCTTAATTTCAACCCTAGGGTTTCTTCCCTTTAGAAGTTGGTCTTCATGTCATGTGTCTGTCTTTTCCCCTTTCTTTGGTCCCTTTCTTTTTTTCCCCCTCTCTCCTGCTGGAATTTGCATCTAGGGTTTTGCACATGCTAGGCAAGCACTCTACCACTGAGCTACATCCCCAGCTCACACCTCACTCTTTCTTTATTTTCTCTCCCCTTCCTTCCTTCCTTCCTTCCTTCCTTCCTTCCTTCCTTCCTTCCTTCCTTCCCCCTTTCTCTTTTCTTTCATTTTTTTCTCTTTCTCTTCTCAAAAAGTCCCAAGAATTATTAGTCTATATAAGGTTATCACAGAATAGCCTATACCACGAAATTTAGATAACTAATCCTCACCTGTGGGCAGTTATTTCAAGTAAAATGATGTTCTTGGCATCCAGGCCCAGATATACCAAAGGCCATGGCAAGGACTCTGAAAAAAATTCTTGTTCTCAGTGTTTCCAGATCCCTGTCCTTTGATGCTAGTTACTTTTTATGATCCATGAAATAAATTTGGTTAAGAGAAAACTAACTTTCTTTATTTCTTTATTTATTGGTACCAGAGACTGAATCCAGGGGTTCTTAACCACTGAGCTACATCCCCAGCCATTTTTATGTTTTATTTTGAGACATAGTCTTACTAACTTGCTTAGGGCCTTGCTAAGTTGCTGAGGCTGGTCTTGAACTTACAATCCTCCTGCCTCAGCCTCCAGAGTCCTTGGAATTATAGGCATGTACCACCATGCCCAGTGGTTAGGAGAAAACTTCTATTAAGAAGTAAATTGATTTCATAAGTTAAACCAACTGTATATTCCCTGTGTAAATTTTGTTTGGTCATGGTGTATAGCGCTTTTTTAAAATTTTTTTATGATGCTGCACTTGGTTGCTAATATTTTGTTGAGCATTTTTCATTTACATTCATAAGGGGTTTGGTCTGTAGTTTCCTTTTTTTAATGTCTTTGTCTAGTTTTAAAATCATATAATAGCCTCATATAATAGTTTGTGAAGTATTTCATTCTTTACTATTTTGGGGAAGAATATGTGAACACTTGGTGCTAGTTCTTTTTTAAATACTTGGTTGAGCAGACCGTGTTGGTACACTCTGTAATCCTAGCCACTCATGAGACTGAGACAGGAGGATAGAAAGTTCAAGGACAGTCCAGCAAGTTAGTGACACACTGTCTCAAAAAATAAAAAGGGCCGGGGATGTAGCTCAGTGGTAAAGCACCCCTGATCCCTAGTACAAAAAGCAAAGCAAAATAAAACAAAAACCCCAAACAATAGAATTCACAATTCACCCTTGAATTCATGTGGTCTTGAGCTTTTCTTTATGGGAAGTTTTTTGATTACTATTTGAATCAATGTAATATATCACATTAATAGAATAAAAGACAAAACAACATGGTCATCCATAGATAGAGAAAGAGACTTTAACAAAATCCAATACCATTTAATGATAAAAACCCTAACAAACTGGGAACAAAAGGGAACTTCCTCAATCTTCAAACACTCCACAGCTGATGATGTCGCATATAATGGTAAGAGATGGAATACTTTCCCCCCAAAATCAGAAAAAAGAAACAAGAAAATGCTGTTCTATTCTTGCCAACATCATGTAGAGGTTGTAGCCAGGGCAATTATGCAAGAAAAAGAAATAAAAGGAATCTAGTCTTGAAAGGAAGAAGTGAATCTTTCTCTACTTGCAATGACTGATCCTAAGGATACAAAGAAATCCATGAGAAATCTATTAACTTTTAGAGTTAATAAAGGATTCAGCATGTCTGTAGGACACAAGCTGTCAATATAAAAATAAATTCTATTTTTGTCCTCTAGGAACGAACAATCCCAAAATAAAATTGAAAAATAACTCCATTTAAACAAACTTCAAAAATAATAAAGTTGTTTGGAATAAATTTAATCGTACAAGTAATTCTGATAATTTAAAAAATATTTATTTTTTAGTTGTAATTGAACACAATATCTTTTATTTTATTTATTTGTTTTCATATGGTACTGAGGATTGAACACAGGGCCTCACACATGCTAGGCAAGTGCTCTACTGCTGAGCCCCAGTCCCAGCCCAGTGAATCTGATCATTTTATCAGGTTTCTTATTGCTTTTATGGAAGAGGTGCTTTTTGGAGATACGTATTCTACCATTTTAACTAATGCCACCCTAACCTGCTTTTCTACTGGGTCTCTATTCATTTCTAAAATCAGTAAATCTTATTCTGTGTGCTAGAATTGTGTCCTTTCTTTCCTTTTACTTTTTCAGTGCTTATGGATCAGATCATTGTTTTTCTTACACATTCCTTTACAGTCTAGGTTATTTCTTGTGTTCTCTCCTTTAGTAAGAGATATAAAACAAGTGAGTTTTTAGTATGTAAAAAAGCATTCTTGCATACACCTGTAATCCCAGCAATTTGGGAGGCTGAGACAGGAGGATCCTGAGTTTAAACCTAGCCTCAGCAATTTAGCAATTCAGGAGACCCTGTTTCTAAACAAAATACAAAAAAGGGCTAGGGAGGTGGCTTAGTGGTTAAGCACCCCTGGGTTCAATCCATGGTATAAAACCAAACAAACAAAAAAAGCTTTCTTTTTTTTTTAAGTCTTCATGTGTTTATTTATTTTGTTATGTATTTTTTAGGTCAAAAGCATTCTTTTTTTTTTAAAGAGAGAGAGGGGGGGGATTTTTTTAATATTTATTTTTCAGTTTTCGGTGGACATAACATCTTTGTATGTGGTGCTGAGGATCAAATCAGGGCCGCACGCATGCCAGGTGAGCGCACTACCGCTTGAGCCACATCCCCAGCCCTCAAAAGCATTCTTGTTCAAATGAATTTTTTTCTTTCTTTTCTGAAATTTTTGGTACTAGGGATTGAATTAGGGGCACTCTACCACTGAGCTGCATCTCCTGTCCTTTTATTTTTTATTTTCAGACAGAGACTCACCAAGATGCTGAGGCAGACATGGAATTTATGATCCTTCTAGGTCACTGGGATTAGAGGAATGCAGCACCATGGCTGGCTCAAATACATTTTTTCCACCTCGACGTTCTGGATCAGATGATTTTGCCCATCAGACTATCAGCTGATGCAGACCTAAATGAAATTTATTACTGTTCTTCTTGGGTCTCATTAATATGACCCATCTTTCCTCTGTTTGCCTTAGAGTGGTAGTTTCACAGATTTTTTCAGCACATTCCTTGAGGAGACAAAGAGTACTTATGTGTTCATCTGTAATGATTGTAATCCAGAAAGTTACTCAATTACCTTTTGAATATTTTATTCTGATATTCGTCAATTTTCCCTCTCAGGTATGCCTAATTTGTGTGCAGTCACTTGATATAAGAGATGAGAATATTTAAAGGATCATTGTTCATGTGGTTTCATAGTAGACTGTAACTACAGCTTTACGACTACCTTACCTAATAGTTTTCTGTACTCTGACCCTTGTAGAATCAAATTTTCAGTCTGTTTTCTGAAATCTTGCTATTTTTTCATGTTAAGTTATTGTAGTCTTTCTGTTTGAATTGCCTTTCAAAGAGCTATCAGTCCTAAATGTAATGACTTGTATTCTTCTTAGAATTCATTCTGTCTATTCAGTCTTTTGACTTTGCTTTTTCCTGAGGGTATTTTTTTTCTTCCTGTAGGCATTTTAGCCACTCATCCATTTTTTCATCTTTCCACTATTTGTATTCTGAATAAAACTGAAGTATATAGATTTTTTAAATTTTTAGTTGTTGATGGACCTTTACTTAATTTATTTATATGCGGTGCTGAGAATCGAACCCAGTGCCTCACACATGCTAGGCAAGTGCCCTATCACTGAGCCACAACTCCAGCCCCTGAAGTATACTTTTGAATTACATGGGTACCTTCTTAACTTCCTGCATACCTGATTGCCAGTACCTTGATCATTGGTGTTCTGTGGCACTCATAGGAGATGGCTGCTTTTGCAGTATTGAGTCCACTCTATACCCTAGGAGACTTCTTGCTAAAGTCTGACTGTGTCAAGCTGTGCTTCCTCTGTGTGGCTGGCACACAAAGAGAGAACAGCTAGCTGCTGGTTCAGCTCCTTCTTAACTCACTGATCAATAAGTCACTCCTCTCGGAAAGGATTGAGTGAGGCAATGAAAAGAAATCAGAAATGTTAGTCCCTTCATATGGAAACATTTATTAAGGAAAAAATCAGGTTTGTCACCTCTACCAGAGGCCATGAAGAATTCATGGTCATTTCATTTCTCCTCTTCCTCCCCCTTCCCCTTCCCCTTCCCCTTCCCCTTCCCCTTCCCCTTCCCCTTCTCCTTCTTCTGTATTGTACTGGGGATTCAACCAGTCAACCTGTGTATGCTAGGCCAGCACTCTAATACTGAGCTACATACTCAACCCTCTTTAAAATTTTATTTTGAGACAGGATCTCACTCTTTTCCAGATTGACCTTGAACCTGTCTCAGCCTCTCCAGTAGCTGGGATTACAGGCTTCCACCACTGTGTCTGGCTTCATGTCCCTAATTTCTTGAAGTGGAGACTTAAGTTACTGATTTATATCTTTTCTTTTCTTTTCATATATTCACTTAAATACATATCTTTAAGCATGACTATTAGCCTCATCCTACAACTTATAAATCACATTTCCATTTTCATCTGTTCAAAGTATCCTAAAATCCAAAGTATGATTTCTTCTTTGGCCCTTAGATATATTAAAATTTTCAAAATGTCTATTAACCATTTTATTAATTTAATTCTATTGTAGTGTGGGAGACCAACCTTGCACCTGAATGTGTTACACTCCCTGCTGGCTGCTGAAGCACTTAGTCACAGAAATGTGGCAGAGCTTTCCCTACCCTTCTTGGGTTCGAGGGTCCGTATCTCTTGCAAGGGTGTGTCTTGCTACAGCCCCATGGGTGGAGCTATGCTCACCTGTTCCTTTGTAATATAACCCCTTGCCCCGGTGAGGATAGATCTTCCATGGAAGTGCCTTGTGTGTGTCCCCTTCTCTTACTGTGCCTTGGGTGTGGCCTACCCAGGTGTCAGACAACCTTCTGACAGTGGACATCATGAAGATAGACTCAGCCGCCTGAAACCTGACCCTTTGCCTCATTTGAATAGCTTCTCCTCAATAAAAGGGGTCAGCGAATGCTTTCAAGCTCTCTCTCTTCCTGTGGACCCTTAAGGTCAGAGGAGCAGTCACAGCGACTCCAAACAAAAAGGTATTTGTGTCTCTGGTGTGATTATTTTGCACACCCCAGTTAGCCGAGTTTTCCTGGAGTGGCCCCTGAGCCTTTTAGTCGCGAGAACAGAAACCTGGCATTGTAGTGAGAGGACCTAGGTTTTGTGCTTTCAATCCTTGTAAGTGTATTGAGACCTGACTTATGAAACAATACTAGGTCAATTTTGATAAATAAAAATATATTCATCCTACATTTAAGTGAAGTGTTCTGTCTATGTCACTTAGGACAAGCTCCTTAATCATATTATTTGTTAGTGTTACATTTGTCATGTCTTTTTAACTTCCTCCAGTCCACAACATTTCTCAAATTTTCCTTGTTTTTGATGACTTTGACACTTTTGAGGAGCATTGGTCGGGCATTTTATAGAATGGCCCTTAGTTTGGGTTTGCTTATATTTGTCTGATGATCAGGTAGGGGTCATGGGTGTTCGGGAGGACCACCACAGAGATATAGTGCCATTCTGGTCATATCCCATTCAGGATGCATGCTACCAACATGACTTCTCTCCAGGGATGCTAACCTTGATAACATGGAGGGAGTGTCCTTTTCCCAGGTTCCTTCACTGTAACATTACTTTTCTTCCTTTACATACTTGACTCCTGGTAAACACATCAGGAAGCACAGCCTAACCTCAGGAGGTGGGGAGCTAAACTCCCTGTCCTTGAGCAGCCCACAATCTTCAGTGTTCTCTTGCTTGTCTGGCTGACCCAAGATCCAGTTCTTTTCCCTTCACGTTCTTCCTTCACTTTATTACAATTATAGTGCATTGAAGTTAAATTTATACCAATACCTTTATTTGATCTGCAGTAAAGGTGAATGTAGATCTGGATAGCTTTATAGAATTGATGAAACTGAAATAAAATATAATAGGATTTTAAAATGGAAAATATTTCAGCTTTTTTAAAAATATAAAAATCTAGCTTAAAGTCCATATTATAATAAATTTCTCTTTTACCTCCATTATAATTATACAATATACAATAAAGGGTGATAGAAAATCCATTGGTTCTAGTTTCAGTAGTGCCACTAACTGGCCATGGAAGCTCAACATTTTGGCTCTCAGTTTCCTTCTATATATCTATAGAGGTGGTATCTGGATGGATTATACTGTCTTTAAGTTTTCAAAAAGCTCATCCTGTTCAAAAAAATCAAAAGGAATTTTCAGCAGATATTCTACCACATGTTTGGCAGTTTTGCATGATATCTCTGGACTCAGTCCCTGCTACAAAAACAATGTAATAGGTGGAATCTTTATTTTTGGTAAGCATATTGTTCTTGTATGATACCAATCTAGATAACCAGCTACTAGCTCCTGAGAGGAAATGAGACAAAGAAAAAAAAGCCCCAAATATTCCCTCAATACTTTTAGGAAGAAAATACTGGAAGGGAGAAATGTAGGAATTCATGTGTTTCTATATAACCAATGACTGTGATGTGGCTTTTACTCTTGTTTTCTCTTTTCTCACTAGCGCTATATATAATTTGATCATCAATGTTGAATGAACATACGTGGAGATCACACTTTTTGAAAGAGCATGAAGAATCAATTTCTGTGGTATGACATCATCCATTTTTGTGGTTTGATGAAAAACAAACAAACAACAACAACAAAATGAAATTTCTCACCTCCAATTTCAGAAAGCAAAAGGAATTGTTCCCAAGAAGAACTGGTCATTTCCTAAGTGTGATTATGAAAACTTTCTGTGGTTATGAGGATTTTTTCTTCTCCAGGGTAAATTCATAAAAACTCAAAATTTTCCAGACTTGAGAAATAATAGTAGGTGAATAAAAATGTTGAAACTCTTAGTTTTATTGGTTCAGCTTTTGGATAAGATTCAAATTTTGTACGTACGTCTGTGGTGGGGATGGCTTGAGAAAAGGAAAAACCAACTGAGCAGCGTTTGAGTGAAAGGTGGATTGTGTCTAGGCACCACATACAGATGTCTTTCCTTGTCTTGGAGGTGGAGTTGTGGAAGAGAGGCTTAACCATCCCATTCATTGAGGTGTGCTATGCCAGTGCTGTTCAGGTGCTTAGAAATGGAGCGTTTTATTTTAGTGATTATGGTATTCTATTCCAAGAAAATGCACTAGAAAGAAGCTTTCCTGGAGTGACTTGAAGGGTAGTGAAATTCTTTAAGCCAGCCTGGTCTTAAGAAGCCTCACATTTCAGCTCCAGGGCAGCTTGGGGTCCAGGGGGAACAAGTTGAATGGCCCATTAGCATGAATGATGGCTTCCTTTTACACTCTAGTCAATTTTCAGGCAAGCTTTTCACATTGTCAGGAGATTAAAAAAAAAAAATTCCCAAACCTCTTTCTGAAAATGTCCTGAAGGTGACTTCATGGCAGCAGTGGATCCCAGATGAGTCAAAGCAACTGTTTGTTTGTATTGTTTCATTATTTTGGAAACTGTTAACCTATTGTTTCTAAGATAACAAATAAGTGGATTCTAGAGTCACTTAGAATCCAATGTTAATCTTCCTAATGTCAACACCAGAGCAATTGGGGAGAAAGAAAATCTCCCTTTCCTGACACCCACCACCCTTATTTTGCTACTCCCTATAGAAGCCATATTTTAAGAAGAATCGAGGTTTTGTCAGTGAATTCAAATGGTGCCTGAGACCTGGTTCTGGTGGGCTAGGGAAATCCTTTATGCTCTCTCCTCCTGTCCTGAGCAGCTGCATGGTTTTTTTTTTTTTTTAAAGAGATAAATGGAAAAAGTTTATTGACGGGACTTAGGCAAATTAGTCTTAAAATATGCTTTAAGCTAATTTTTAATTTTTTTTTTTTTAGAGAGAGAGAATTTTTAATATTTATTTTTTAGTTCTCGGTGGACACAACATCTTTGTTGGTATGTGGTGCTGAGGATCGAACCCTGGCCGCACGCATGCCAGGCAAGCACGCTACCGCTTGAGCCACATCCCCAGCCCTAATTTTTAATTTTTAAGACTAATTTTTTTCATTTAGGTGAAAACATTTAATTGCTTTTTAGTCTCTTCAGTTACTTTATCCACCTTTACTTCAATCAGTTGTTTCTGCATGTGTCTGTCTGAGAGCAGACTTAGAAAGGATTTATTTTGGAAGAGATTTTTTTGAACAATTCTTTTTTTTTTTAGATGTCAAACTCAGTTATTTAGTTTCTAGACAGCTCACTGTCTGGGCCTTTCATGTTGAAATTGGTTGCTCAGGAGGGTCTTCTATGAGCATTTGTAGAACCACCTTCCCCTCAGATAGCCAATGGATCTAGTAGGCCTGGGTTACTAGCCTCTGTGCCTTGCCTAATGGTGAGTTCTGCATTGGGTCCAGTAAGACTCTCACAGCCTTGAAAAAAGGGAAACCAAATTTTAAACTTTGAAAGGGAAAAGATTAGTGTCTGAATTATTTTTTCCTCAAGAGATTACTTGGTTTTATGCATTCATAGGTTTCCCTTATCAAGTTATGACATGAATACACAATGTGATCTAAAGATTTTCCTTGCTTCACTCTGTCTCCTCCCCCACCCCTCCCGCCCCCTACTTTTCAGATACGTTAGCTCCCAAATAAGCTTCTTGCACTCTTGGGAGACTTAACTGATACATATCCTTGTTAACTTACTGGTTCATTCTAACTCCCCCAATGGTCTTGGTATACTGAGTAGGAATGACCTTCCTTTGAAGCCCTAGGAAACCCAGGCACAAAGAAGTCCATCATTTGGTTACCTGTTGTCTAGAAACCCATCCTGACTCCAGGCCAGTGCCTCTCCCATGGCATTTATCAGAGTGCTTCAGAGAAATGAATCAGGCTTCCTTAAGAATAGGAATTAACAGGCAGTGCACAAAATTGGGGGATGTTGGAGAACCTGGTTCAGAATAAGAGAACACTGGTGCATTTCTGGAGTCCTTGGAAGTAGAATCAAATCCATGGTTTTGTGAGCGTGTCCTTGCTGGAATGAATGAATCTTTCCCTACTCTGGTATCACCTGCAGAGAATCAAGTCTCTATTGAAAGTCTGGTTGGCTCTGTTTGGGTCACATGACTAATACTTCCCTCAGAAAAGAGGGATGAGAACCTTGAATAAGGATCCCATGGAACCTACATATAATGGGGTTGGGATGATTCTGCAAAGGAAAACAGGTGTTCAGTTACCGAAAAAAGTAGGAACAGATGCTGGGAAACAGCAATCCCCCACAGTCCCTGAAGCCACTCTTCCTCAGTCTCTCAACAATGTCCCATGTGTTGCCTGAAAGCAGGTGTGGACTATGTGTCCTTCCAAGGTGCTTTCCAAACTTCAATGACCATTTGGTTGGCTTTCATTATATTCTTTGAGAGTAGAAAGGAGTCCAGTTCTTCACAGTGGTGGCTAATAGGAGTAGGCATTTAATGCCTTCTTGCTGCTTCGGGGTGTAGTGCAGTAGTTGAGAGCATGCTTAGCCTGTGGGAGGTCCTGGGTTCAATCCTCAGTGCTGGAAAAACAAACAAAATAAGATTCTTTCTGAGTGAACTTCCTTAAAGGAACCCAGAGAACTCAGCCATGAGAACTTCTTATACTCTGGTCTGGATGGTAGGTTCAGACGCCTTCTCTTCCCTTCTTTCCTTCCCTGAAGTACCAGCACTAGCCAAGGACACCTGTGTTATTCTGGTAGAGACCTGGTGTTTATAAAGACTAGTGAATGGAAGAGTGAGCCAGGAAGACTCTGCAGCCATGCCAATCATTCATTGATTCCATGAAGTGTGTTAAGAGAACACCATGAATCAGGCACTGGGGATATGGGCCTTTCAAGTTGAAATTGGTGGCTCAGGAGGGTCTTCTATGAGCATTTGGAGAACCACCTTCCCTTTACATTTCAACTCAGGCTTTGCAGCTTAGAAGCAGCTTTACCCTTTCAACCCTGTCTCAAAAGTAAAAAATATAAAGAAAGATGGGGATATAGCTCAGTGGTAAAGTTTCCCTGGGTTCAGTCACCAATATGCATCGCCCCCCATGAAAAGAAACTCCCATTCTACAGACTTTCCTCCCACATGTATACAGTAGTAGTGGACAAGGCAGATTAGGTCCCTGCCCTTGTCTAACTTTTATCTCTTACATCATGTTGGCTTGAGAGGCTGACATAAACAGAAATGCCACCCTTTCAGATTGTTTTAAGGTCTGCAGAGAAACTACAACAGGCTCATGGGATGGGGAGTGGCCATGGTGGTCAGAGTTGTCGTTGAAGATGTCTCCAAGGCAGTGACATTGTGAAGAACTCAGTGGCTTGCAAAGATCTGAGGAAGAGCATCCTAGGACAAGGGGACCCACAGCTTAGTCTCTGGGATAGGCATATGCATTAGAAAGCTGGAAGGAGGGCCAGGTAGATTGGAGTAGAGGGAACGAGGAGGAGAGTAGTGGGAGATACAGCTGAAAGGCAGTGGGGTGAGATTATAGACGCTCACTTCAGTGAGCAGGACTAACTTGTCCAGTGGCCATAGCAGGCCCAGTGTTAAAGCCATAGTGCTTTTAGGGCCTATGAGGGTAGGCAATGTGAGTATTTTATATGCATTTTACAAATGAGGTAACTGAAACAAAAAAAGTCAGAGAAGTAATAATTCAGAGAACTGGGACTGGGTTGAGATCTCCTGCCTCCAAAATGCATGCTGTTGACATTAAAGGAATTACTTTTGTTAATGGAGCTAAAGACAGTACCTGGTTCCTAGCAGATGCTCAGCAAACTCAGCTACAAATTAATAGAGTATACTTTTTAGTAGATTCTGAAAAAAATAAGTTAAAACTTGTGTCATTCAACAGAAAGGGGAAGGAAAACCAAGTGAAATGTAAAGCATTCAGTAGCACATACTTCAATTGCTTTCACTGGACTGGAATCACTGAAATCTAAATCAACTCAAGAAGAATGTAAACAGATTGTATACTACTGTATACATGTGGGAGGAAAGTGTAGAATGGGAGTTTCTTTTCATGGGGGGGCGATGCATATTGGTGACTGAACCCAGGGAAACTTTACCACTGAGCTATATCCCCATCTTTTTTTATATTTTTTACTTTTGAGACAGGGTTGAAAGGGTAAAGCTGCTTCTAAGCTGCAAAGCCTGAGTTGAAATGTAAAGGACTAGGTATTGTAAAGTTTCTGAACTGCACACAGAACCTGAAATTCCTGAGGCAGTTAAGACAATGCCCCACTGACCATTTAGTTGATTAATAGCCTAGGACCCTGTGCAGCTTGCCCTGTAGGCATTCAGGGCCCGAACCAATCAGTTTGAATGTAACCCCCTCCTTAGGAAAGACCTATCACTCCAGCCCGACCTGTTCCAGCCAATGAATGTATTAATCAAGTCTAAGAATTGTTGTTTGATTTTCCCGCGGTGTATGGTGATTTGTTAAAGGAGACTGTGATGTATGTAAAGTCCCCACCCTCCCCAAAAATTGTACTTAAGCACTGCTCAACCCCTGCTCTGGGCTCTGGGCTGCTCTCCCTTCTTGAGCACGGAGCTCCAACGCGCTGGATCAATAAACCCCCTTCTGCGTTTGCATGAGTCGGTCTCTTGGTGGTCTCTTCCTCCGACGTTCGCCGGACCCTTACAGGGTCTCACTAAGTTGCTGAGATGGTCTTCAACCTGTGATTCTCCTGCCTCAGCCTCCCAAGTTGCTAGGATTACAGGTATGAACCAGGCTTAAACATGAGTTTCTTCAAGTCTGCTGAATGTGAGATTTTGCTTTTATGTCTGTAGATCCCAGCATGAGGCTTGGGATATTTAGGTATGCTCTGTGCATATTTGTTAAATGTATCTTCAATTAAAACAAAATCTAGTGGTGAATCTAAGTTCTAGATCCTTAAAACAAAGCCTACAGCATTCTCCCCTCCATCCACTGCTACTTAAATTTCCACTACTTCCCTTGCTCTGTTGTTTACCCAGCCTTGTGTGATTTTTCTCTTATCATGGGATGACCAGGTGTTCTTTTCATTACTGGTCGTATTAGTCAGTTTTTCATCACTGTGACCAATACACCTGAAAAGAACAGTTTAAAGGAGGAAAGATTTATTTTGGCTCCTGGTTTCAGAGGATTCAGGCCATGGTTGGCTGACTCCAAGGTGGAAACATCATGGTGGAAAGGCATGGTGAGGAAGGCTGCTCAGCTCGTGGCAGTTGGAAAGCAGAGAGAGAGAGAGAGAGACAGACACACCAAGGAGATGGAGAGAAGAGAAGATAAACCCTTCCAGGGTGCTTCACCAGTGACCTACTTCCTCTGACCAGGTGCCACCTCCCAATAGTTGATTTAGCCAACAGTGGTTTTTACTCCAATGATGAGGTAAGAGCCCTCATGATCCAATCACCTCTGAGTACATGAAACTCAGGGGAATATTGTAGATCCAAACCATAACACTAGTAAAGAATAGGCATGCATCTTTGAAAAAAAAACTTTTATTAAAGGCTAGAGAAGTGGCAGTTTTAGGGTAGACCACAGCTATGTACAAGGAAAGAATATAGCTAAACCAAAACCAGTCTTTGACAATTAATTTTAATGTTTCCCTGTTGTAGATAGAATGGAAATAATGACATCCTAGACAAGGCCTTCTTTGATAAGGCCACTTTGGTCCAGTGATCATATTCATGAGACAGTTTCTCATTTGTAAGTTCATAGTTTTGAGCCTGAAGGCTTTATGGGACCAAGTTAGGTTAGTCAGACTTATGAGACTTATAATGTGTAAGCCAGAATGTTAACTTATGGTGTTGGTGAATCTTCCCTTCTGGTGTCTAGGATACTCTGTACACTCATCAGAGATCCAGGGAAGCAGAATTTCTATTCTGGTAATTTCCGGGAAAGTTTGGAGTCAGAGAAAGGGAACATGGATGACCTTTTGAATATGTCGTGTTTGCTGTGATGAATCCCATGGCCTATCCCTGCCCTATAGTAGATTGTGCCTCTAGAATGAGCAAAAAATATGCTCCACAATCCAGTGTTTTCTTCTTCTGTATAGGGCTGGAACTGAGGGACATGTCCTTACTCTTCCTGATGTGTCTTGGCTTCCTTGTCGTTAATGGGGAAAGTAGTGACAGTACCACCCTCTTCAGGGTATTGTAAAGACAGTAGGTTGAATACTTGAAACAATGCCAGGTACATAATGAACACTCAAGAAATGGTTAGCTATAATTATTATTTTTGTTATTACTTTCCCAGACCAGACAATTTTCCTTCCTCTGTGATAATCTCTCTGGAGACTTTTTTGATACAAATATATAGTTTTCAACTTGCTTTATTGCTCTCTCATTCTGGACATGCTTCCCTGAGGCCATACCCTAGTCACCTTGTTTACATGTCTCAAAATTCCTTAGTCACACCTTTACTACTGGCTATTCACTTCCTCATGTGGCTAATATCATCCACTTTACTTTTTTTTTTTTTTTCCTAGTTGCATTCATGGGGAAAACTAGGTGAAAATTCTCAGGCACATAGCTTTGTCCTTACAAAGTGAGTTGTCCTAAGTCTGGCTTACTTTTCCCCCCATTTTAAAACATGTTTTATAGTGGTACATATTGGTGGGATTCATTGTTACATACTGCACACAATATGATGATATAATTTGGCCAATATCATTCCCCAGTATTTCCCCTTTCTCTCCTTTCCTCTGTCCCCCTTGTTCCTTTCCTTTACTCTATTAATCTCTTTTCAATATTCATAACTCCACGCACCCCACCATTTATTTTTCCTTTTCCTCTCTAGCTTCTACATGAGAGAAAACATATGACCCTCGACTTTCTGAGTTTGGCTTATTTCATTTAATATAATGTTTTCAAGTTTATTGATTTTCCTGTAAATAACATAATTTCATTTTTTCTTTCTGGTTGAATACAACTCCTTTGTGTATATCTACTACATTTTCTTTGTCCATTCATCCACTGATGCTCAGCTAGGATGGTTCCATAGTTTGTCTCTTGTGAATTGCACTGTTATAAACATGAGTATATGTGTGCCACTATAATTTGCTCACTTTAATTCTTTAGAATAAATAATGGGGGGGGGCCTGATGCTGTGGCTCAGTGGTAGAGCACTTGCCTAGCACATGTGAGGCACTGGGTTTGATTCTCAGCACCACATATAAATAAATGAATAAAATAAATGTCCATACATCTAAAAAAATTTTAAAAATAAATAAATAAGGGGGAGTGGCAAACCTAGTTATCAAATAATATTCCACTCCTAGTCTTTTTTTTTTTTTTTTTTTGGGTACTGAAGATTGAGTCTAGGGGTGCTGAATCACTGAGCTATAACCCTAACTCTTTTTATTTTTTATTTTGAGACATGGTCTTGCTAAATTGCTCAGGGCCTTGTTAAGTTGCTGAGGTTGGCCTAAAACCTGTGATCCTCCTGCTTCAGCCTCCTGAGTTGCTGGGATTACAGTTTTCAGGATGAGGCATAAGGGACTAGTCTCATACTTCTACTCATGGATAACCATTGTTAAATAGACTGCTTTTTTTTCCCCAATGTATGTCTTTGGCACCTTTATCAAGGATCAGATGACTGATCCTTGTGAGTGTTTGTCTCTGTGTCTTCTAGTTTGTACTGTTGTTCTATGTGTCTGTTTTTATGCCAGTACCATGCAGTCTTTGTTCCTATAGTTCTGAAGTATAATTTGAAGTCAGGTGTTGTGATGCCCCCAGCATTGCTTTTTGGTTAGAATTGCTTTGACTATTCTGCATCTCTGCATCTTTTATTCTTCAAAATGAATTTTAGGACTGTTTTTCCTAGTTCTGTGAAAAATGCCATTGGTATTTTGATGGGGATTGCATTGAACTGTATATTGCTTTGGGTAGTATAGCCATTTTAACAACATTAATTCTGCCTATCCATGAACATGAGAGGTATTTCCATCTTCTTGTGTCTTCTTCAATTTCTCTCTTCAGTGTTCTAGTTTTCATTACAGCAATCTTTCACTTCCCTGATTAGATTTATGCCTAGGCAATTAATTAATTAATCAATTTGAGGCTATTGTGAAGGGAATTCTTTTCCTGACTTCTTTCTTATTGGATTTATTATTGATGTACAGGAAAGCTACTGATTTTTGTGTATTGATTTTATAAACTGCTAACTTCCTTTTATTTCATATGTGGCAAAAAAAAAAAAAAAAGAAGACTAAAACATCCTGAGAACATTTACATCCTATTAGCTTAGTGGTGAATGCTAGATCCAGATGACCTGCTGTCCCAGGCCCCTCAGCTACTCAGACACTAATCTTTGCTTTGCCCTCTCTCACAATCCTGAACTGCATCTTGGTTTCTCCTGACCAGGAGCATTGCTGCCTAGATCTGTGCCCCAGACGCTCTTGGCGGCATTCCTGCTCTGGGGCCTTTCAGTCTCTTCCCCTTTTATACCACCTGCTGTCTCACATTCACCCTACCTGCCCACTCCTGCCTCTGGCTTGTTGTCCCCTCTCAGGGGGTTACCTGCACATGTGTAGCATGTGTGTAGTGTGAATTGCATCCAGGCTCTGTTTTCAGAAGAAATTAACACAAATTTGTGTAAATGAAATTTCTCTTCCCTCCCAATGTAACTAGGAAGAAGGAAGGAGTAAAGGGACCTGGAAAGGGTGACTAAAGCATTTAGGATGTATTAACATACTGATACTTTGATTTTGTGGTGCTTTCCTAGTCATCCTGTATGGATGTCGCAATGATCATGTGTCAGGACAATTAGGAGGTGGAAAAAACCCCATCAAGAATGATTAGTAAATCATACTTTAATGGTAGACAGATGAATACTCAATCTGATATTGTGTTACGGAATTTCCTGTTTCAAAAACAGTGTCTGATTATTATTTCCAGAGAACCTACAAAACCTGCTTGTTAGTCTCACTTTACGGCATGACTTTATTATCAAATTATATCTAACAATAAATGATTAAGTATGTTTGTCACTTCTAAAGATAGCGCTGTTATCAATTAATTTAGTATTGATGTTTTGTGTGGGAAGAGTTTTTCTATGCTAGTTTCTTCAGTTATGAGAGTTATTGCCCTGGGGAAAGGGAGAGTGGGGAGTCATTGTTTAATGAATAAAAAGTGTCAGTTTGGGCAGATGAGATGGATAGCAATGATGGCTGGATAGCAATGCAAATGTATGCACTTAATGCTGCTAAACTGTACACTTAAAAATGGTTAAAGTGGTAAGTTTTACATAGGGTGTATTTTACTACAATAACAAAAGAAAAATCAACTCCTGATTGAGATAAAAATTCAAATATAGAAGGATAAAACAGTGAAGTTGCCAGGTGCCATCGTGCACATGCTGGTGATCCTAGCGACTGGGTGGGGGGGGGGGTGGCAGTGTTCCAAGGCAGGAGCACTACAAATTTGAGGGACTCCCAGAAGGGCTGAAGATGCAGCTCAGTAGTAGGGCAGCCCTGGTTCAATCTCCAATATCACAGAAACACAAAGCAAAAACCAAAACACACAACAGCAACAAAACACCACTAAAGTTTATCTCTCTGCATTTTCATATCTCAATTCTTCAGAAGTAACCATACCTGATATCATTTTAGAAGTCTGTTCTATATCAAGAATATGTATATGCATGTGTGGTGTGTGTGTGTGTATAAATTCCTCTTTCCTCCAAAGTGCTGGGTATTAAACACAGGGGCTTAGGCATGCTAGGCAAGTGCTCTATCACCGAGTTGTGTCCCCGGCCCAAGAATATCTATTTATTCAGGACTGTTATAGTTTCTTGAAACACATATACATACTGTTTGGCACCTTTCCTTTATCGCTTTATATATATCTTGAACATATGCATATATACACACATCTTTAACATGAATGTATATACTTTAAAAGTTTTTTTTTTAATATCAATACCTTTAGAATTTCTGTTTATTTTAAAGCAGTCTCCTACTGATGGACTTTGAACTTCACTTGCAAGGTAACATAACAGTATTTCAATTAAAATGGACATCCATGTTCTTTTTCTGAGCCTGTCTTCATTATCTGCCTCTGCAGAATTGATTCTTGTATTTGTTCATTCATTCTGAAAAGATTGGATGAGGTTCTAGGGTCAATTTGTTTTTTTCAGTACTGGGAATTGAAACCAGAGGTGCTCTACCTCTGAGCTATATCCCCAGCCCAATTTATTTTTTATTTTGAGACAGAGTCCCTATGTTGCCCAGACTGGTCTCAAACATGTGATTCTTCTGCCTTAGTCTCTCCAGTAGCTGGGATTGGTGTCAGTTACGTTATCCTAACTGGGTATTTATAGTCTACTGCCACAAAGAATTATCATTCATCTTGATAATGATGTAACACCATTAGTATTGGTTCAAGGGTATTATAAGTATGCAAGGTATTGTTAAATCATAAAAAATGTACAAGCTGGTCTGCTTGTTTATAAATTTGGCTGTAAACCTGATTTTGAGGGTATATTGGTAGCTCTACCAACCAGTAGCTACTGTCCCCAGACTTCATCAGATCTCTTGAACAGGTGCTTCTAAGATCTCTTCTGAGCTCCTGAATCCCTTTGTTTCAATTTTTTTCTCTTTCTTTCCCCTAAGTTGCTGAATCTTTTTTTCCACTTGCAAGATACCCCACCCACAGGACTATACATCCCCTTCTCTGTCCAGCACAGATTTTCTTATCTAATTGGATGAGTAAGAGAAGCAGAGACATATCTGTTAAAGATAGTGATGTAGCAAGGTGCCCCTTGGCCCTGTAACAGAGTATTCCTAATTGTCCCCCACTGGAACATGGATGTCCTTTTCTGTGAATATCACATGAACACGGACTGTGTGCTAAGACACATCAGCTCTGTAGTCCACCTCAGGTTTGTATGGGGGTGCTCATGGAGTGTCTGTAAATATAACCACCCTTTGTCATATTGTTTTTCTGGGAAAATGTGCTCCAAATTCATAGTAATTGACTTGTCAATGAACTTTTGGAATAGAGCTCCTTTGTAAGTTGAAAACAACTTGCTCTTTTTTTTTTCTAGAATAAATGTTGTTATCTCTCTTTTTTTTCCCCCTCACAAAAGTCTATGAAATAAATATTGTGGGTGACATAGCTCACATTTTGTTGATGAGGATTCTGAGATGTAGTTTCTCCCTCTTGCTCACTCATTTACTATGGCTGGTACTCTCTTGGTCTTTCTAATTCAGTCTGCCCGCGTGGACATCATCCAAAGCCATGGGAAAGATAAACATAGGAAGGAAAAACCCAGCAGGGAAGAGTCACCCTGGGAAATATAAAAAGGAAACCATAAGCATAAATGTTCTAAGAGTGAAAAGAGTATTTTTAAAAGGCCGAGACAGGTGGGTACCAGAGAGAATTTTAAGTGGTAAAATGATGAAATCTAGTGGGAGATCCAAAGGACTAGACCCAAGACCCTGTATGTGGACTGACTTTAGGACCCTAGTGTTCTCAATAAGCTCTTCTTCATTTGAAATTTGAAATTTTCATTTGAAAATAAAGCAAAAAAATTTTTAAAGACTTTAGTTGGTATATCGTGGGGCTGTGGGTGACTACAGTTTTTGAAGCAGCAGGGACTTTATCTGTCAAAAACAGATGTGTTACTTTATTTTATCTGCTTTAAGTATTAATAGTTTGATTTGAAAAGCACAATATATAGACTGTAGGTAAAATATTGATTGTTTTGGACTGCATTGTGTTTCTTTCAAATTCATATGTTCAAATCTTACTCCCAAATATCTCAGAAAGTGACTTTGTTTGGAGATAAAAATTTAACTGAGGTCATTAGGGTGAACTCTAATCTGATATGACTGATGTCCTTATAAGAGAGGAAGTTTGGAGACAGATGTCCTAGGAGGACAGATTACCTGAAGAGGAACAGAGAGAAGATGGAAATCCACAAGCCAAGGAGAGAGGCCTGATACAATTCCTTCCCTTGCAACCCTCTGAAGGAGCCAACCCTGTTGACACCTGGATCTTGGAATTTTAACCTTAAGAACTCTGAGGTAATAAATTTCTGAGGTTAAAGCCACCTGGTCTATGGTACTTTGTTACAATAGCTCCAAGATACTGAAAATGACCCAATCCTTAGAGTTGGGGAGAAAATGAAGCAGGGTATTCAGTTTCCTGAGAGTTAGAATGTAGTTCTTAGAATTTAGAGTTGATAATGTCCTTACAAACCCAAAGTCTAGCTCATTGGATTTATAACCTCTTAAGGTTATCTGAGGAAGTGACCGATGGCCACTGTTTGAAGTTCTAGTTGTATATGCTAGTGTTCCAGAGGGCAAGAAAAGGCCTAGGTGAAATATTAAATTCATGTTCAACTCAATTTGGAATTTGAGTTTTACAAAATACTCTTATGTGAAATAAACCACTTCCCCCTACATCTGGGGAAGAAGTTTATAATTAGAACATCCTGGGGAACTTCTTCTATTAATTGTTGCATACCTGAAATATCACAAAGGAGAGTGAAGTTGTAGGTAAAAAAATGCATTGAAATCATTGTTTTTGCCTTTGTCAGTTACAAGGAACTACAAGAATAAATGCTCTCTGGCCTTGAGCACTACAAAGCCTTTATCACACCAAGACAATAGAGGCTTCTGGAAGGGAGTGAACTTTAGAAACTTACAGAGTTTGAGGCCAAGAAGACATTCTGTACAGAGCACAAAAGTAATATACAGAACAATCCTCCCACCCCAACTCCCAGCTCCAGTTGGGTAACCTTGAATATTTAAAGGGGAACAGGAATATTTTACAGGAAAATCAGAGTATTTTCTCTTTAAAATTGTCCTCTCAAATGTTAGATTTTTCTTCTCTTGGCCCCCAACTTGATTTTTGGTACAGTGGTGTGGATCTTGGATTTTGTAAGCTGTCTTCCTGCATTGGAATCTCAACACGTTGCCAGTTGTGTGGGCTTGGGATAAGAACATAACCTGGTAAGCCTCAGTTTCATCATCTGTACAATGGAAATACTAATATAATACGCTTATTTCATTGAGTTGCTTAAAGTGCTGAATGAAATATTACAGGTGAAGCACTTAACATAGGATCTGCCTTGTGATAAGTACTAAAAAAAAGCTCTCATCATTTAGGCTTCAAGGAGGGTTCTAAATAGTGAGGACACTCTATTGAATTTAGATTTCTGCATTTGACTTTTTGGAGGTTGCTGTGCTATCTGTAACCTGTTCTGTTCTGGTTCTATGCTGATGCTATACAGGAATTGGGGACTTTGTTTATTTTCTTTTTGATAACCTATACTTTAAACATGGTAGTTTGATATGGGTAGTTTTAATAAAATCATATCAAAATTAATATGTCCATATGAACTTGTATAGCTCTATGGGAGAAATTAGATTGGACTTCAAAAGAAGTTAAACTTGGAAAAATAAAAAGTTGACCACTGTGATCTCCTTATACATAGCATAGACACAGAACCCAGGATGGTGCTGGGCAGGACAAGACCTCAAGGAGTTTTCCTGATTGTTTGGCTGATATTTTAGGTGAGTATAAAAGCTTGAGTCTTGTGCAGCACAGAGTCATGTGGAGGTACCAGAGGCATCAGACATGCAACAATTTGGTAGTGATGGTTTTTCTGAATTTTCTAGTACTATTATATCTGTCAGAACCTAGCAGAAAAGAGATGGTGCAGGGAAATTGAATCCTAGGAATAAAATGTAATAAAGGGTCAATTATAAAGGTCTTGGCAAGGTGTAGGCAACTCCCAGGGGTAGTGCAATATATTGGAGCTGTCACAGCCAGGCACTGTGACAACTCAAGACTTGAAGGCAATGGAGAAGCAGGTTATTGGAATTTAAGAGAGGGAGGTACATGGAAGAGCTACCTGACAAATATCCGTGGTCTTTGATGGAGGGGTAGAGTCAGCCCCCCCCCCCCATAACTCTGCAGGGAGGGAAATATCTGGTGGTTAAGTACCTGATTTCTATCTCCTCCCTCCCTTCTTTCCAAGATCAGGCAACAAGGGAGCCTTATTGATGCCATTCATGTAGGTCTGTTTCTGAGTTGCAGAGAAGGATGGAGAGAGGTGAAGAGAGAAATGGAAGACACCTAGTACGATTATCTGTACTGTTAGTACTGGCATAGCGGAGATAATAGAAAAGAGACAGACTGTTATTAGGGATGGTTTATAGGAATACACCCACCAGCTGATGCAACCTGTCTCTGGATTGTGAATTAGCATCTCTTCCTCTTTTTTCAGTCCATGTTGCTTAATTCTCCTTCATATTCATTATTTTATGAACAACTCATTTTCACAAATATTGATGGAGTAAAGTAATTCTAGATAATCTGTGATACAGTTAATAATGGGGATGATCTCTTTTATTTATCTTTCTGTCTCTCTGATGTTAAGAATTCAGAAAATCTGAGGCAGATCCAGTAGCATATGCCTATAGTCCCAGCTACTTGGGAGGTTGGGGTGGAAAAATCACTGTAACCCAGGACTTTGAGACCAATCTGGGCAACATAAGGAGTCCCTGTCTCATAAGAAGAAGGAAGGGAAAAAGAACTCAGAAAGTTTAAATTTGGTGAAGTTTTACTGGCTTTGAGAATGGGGTCAGCAAAATAATAATAAGTTGGGCATTTAAATCAATCAAATAATTAGCAATAATAGCTTAATTTATTTCCAAAAGGAAGCTGATTTTACCTGGAAAGTTGGGGCTAGAAGAAGGTAACATCCCCAGGCCCTCTATGTTGTAGGCACTGTAGAATGAACTCTGCTCACTGGGTGTTGTTGTTGTTTTTTTTTTTTTTGTAAGAACTTGTTGACTTGAAATCAATATGTAGTATTCCCCAGAGTGTTCACAACAAACTTGATGAAGAAATAGCTTGATTTGGTTTTTTTTGGCATTTTCCAAGTACTGTGGTGTAGATACTTCCACTGTAGTCCTCAAGCTACCAGTACAACATCATTGCATATGGAGTTGGGATGAAACTTTTGCAAAATTGACTCTTGAGAGCCTATTGGTACTGATTCCAGCACCCCACTGTATGAGATCCCTAGCTCCCCAACAGAGCAGCAATGGGCAGAAGCAAATAAATACAAACAAATAATTTGATATTAAAATATATCTTTAAAACTTAACAAGTAATTTTGCTAATTATTGAACATAATAATTCCCTTGTTAATAATTTTTAATTGTTTCCCACTTAGGAATGCTTATTTGGTTATCACATTGTGTACTTTATTAACCTTGCAAACTACCAATATTCCAAGATTAAGAAGAATGAGCTCAATTCCTTCTGCCCCATTGAAATCTAAACATGCAAAGTGCATAGAAAGAATTACACTAGTTTCTCTGTTTTAACTGGTTTTATCCATCCATTGATCGATCTATCCATCCAATGGCTATTTATGAATTTTCTATCTTTCCTACAATGTCTTGTCCCCTGACACCGTACCAACCCTGAAAACACCAAAATGAAAAAAAAAAAAACAATAATAATGATAGCATGAGTCCTCCTCTAAATTGCTTTTAGAAAGTTAATTAATTATCAGGTGAACAGGACAGCAACTTCCTACTCAGCTGGACGGGAGCTCAAATTGGAGGCCAGTTACAGCTGCAGTGAGCAGAGCCATCTGCCAGGTCCTGTACTGGCACCATTGTTTCCTCTCGGACTTGACAAGGTCAGGTATGTCTGGAGGGTCTGGTGTGATAACAGTCCTCCTTCTACTTTTTATGAACTTTAGAAGGTTCTTTTTAGAGCTCTTACTCTGTCTAATAACAGTTTTCTCTCCTTTGTAAACTTCTGATCTGTCTGGTATAAATCTCTATTATCGTTTTTTTCCTCTGTATCAAAAATCATTTTGTTACTATTGTAGCATGAATATAATCTTTTGGGGGGATCATTTAATCTTTTTTGAATGAGCCCTAACATAGTCCCATAGTGAATATTCCATAGCTATATTTTTCCCTACATTGCCCAACCCTCTCCTAATCCACATTGTCTTTGAAGACTACAGTGGTTTTAAAACATGGCCATAAATTGTCCTGTACTCCTCTCTTTAAGAGGTGGAGCCCAATTCTCCTTCTCTTGATGGCGAGCTGTACTTGGAAACTCCTTTGTAATAAGTACATTATAGAAGAAGTGATGGAGGACTAGGCCAGGAAGGACTGCAGCTTCCATTTGGATTACTCTCTCGGGATCATTTGCTTTGGGGTGGAGAAAGGAACCAGCCACCAAGGCTTGAGAAGGAACTAAGTGAAAAGGAACTAAGCCAACATCCGTGCATGCTAGCCACCTTGGAAGTGAATGCTCCAGCTCCAATCAACCTTCAGATGATTGTGGCCCAGGGAATATCATGGCTGCCACCTCATGAGAGACCCTGAGTCAGTCCCTGAGCTAAGCTGCCCCTTATCAACTGTGTCAAAAAGAAAATGTTTTCTGTTTTAAACTATTAAGTTTTTGGTAATTTGTAATGCTGCAATAGATAACTAATATGAAGATTTTTCTCCTTTTCCATTTATGTTGTGAAGAGACTCAGTTCTCACATAGCATAGCTCTTTGAATTTTTCAATAACCCTCTTTTTTGACACCTCAAATAAAAGTGTTTGTTTGTTTTGGTATCAGGAATTGAACCCAGGGATGCTTAACCACTGAGCCACATCCCCATCCCTGCCTCTCAGGTAGTTTTCCTCAGGGGCCCTGCATTCTGGTCAGGTTATCTACTCTGGCCCTGTTCTGGTGCTACCTGGATGTTCAGGGGTGTTTGCTCCTCTGGATCAGGTCTTGGATTCTCTCTAGTTGTGAACAGAGTGGCTCCAGGGTCATTGCTATCAATAGCTTCTGAGGATTGTTGTTAAGACAGAGTAAATGTATCTAGAGGGATAAAAAAGGTTTGAATAAAAATAAGTACTAAAATATATTGTCATTTTGACACGTTCTAGGGTTTTTTTTTTTCTTTTTTCTTTTCTTTTCTTTTTGGTACTGGAGATGGATTGAAACCAGACCACATCCCCAGCCCATTTTATTTTATTTTATTTTGGTGGGGGGCATACCAGGGATTGAACCCAGGGGCATTCGATCTCTGAGTCACATCCCCAGCCCTATTTTGTATTTTATCTAAAGACTGGGTCTCACTGAGTTGCATAGCACCCTGCTTTTGCTGAGGCTGGCTTTGAACTTGTGATCCTCCTGCCTCAGCCTCTAAGTCACTGGGATTACAGGCGTACGCTACTGTGTCCTGAAGAGATTTTTGTTTTTGTTTTTGTTTTTTACACTACGCTTCCATGACTATATTACACCAAACTCCTTTGGGTAAAGTGGGAAGAGAAATAGGTGACATTAATGAAAATAACTGACCAGAATATTTGCCTTTCTTGTTACCCTTGAGTAGACTGAGGATCAGTGACTGTTGGTCAGGGTTTTGGCCTCATGACTTCAACTAAAAAAAAATTTCCCAGTAAGTTCTTGATTCAGGATGCTCAAAAGGCAGTGGTGAATAGGATAATTAGTCTGAAACAAGCAAGAAACTCTTTCCCAGAGGAAGGTTCCCTCGTGGATGTGACTGATCTTGAGGGTGACTGAATCTCCTCATGAAACCAAACAGGTTTAGACGTCAGGAAGTGAGTCACTCTCTCTACGTGTGCCTTCCTACCTCTCTTATCGATGACGGCATCTTCTATTAAGGTTATAGATGACTGTGGTTTTTATTGTGGCTGCTGTGAGGTATAGATTTATAATAGGATTTTGAAGAGGTTAGAGATTTCTAGATACATATGAACTAGATGTAGAACAGTGAACATTTGCTGGATAATGGCTATTCCTTTTGTGTCATGTAACAGGGATAGTCTGGTCATAGCCTCCTTGTAATTTTCTGTTTTATTCATTAAGTTGTTTATCTGTTCAATCATTTTTTTTTTCATTGAGTATCTGCTATATTCCAGGTAGAGGGCCAAAAGCTGTGGACACGAGGGGATCAAGATAGGCCAGGTTCTAGCCCTGCCACTCCTGGAGCCATAGACATAGTGAAAATGGGGGTGTTCTCTGTTCCTCTAATAGACCCTTATTGGGATGCTGGTTCCTGCCCACATTCTTCATTACTATTATTATTATTATTATTATTTTTGGTACCAGGGGTTGAACTCAGGGGCTCTCGGCCACTGAACCACATCCCCAGTCCTATTTTGTATTTTATTTAGAGACAGGGTCTCACTAGGTTGCTTGGTGCCTTGCCCTTGCTGAGGCTGGCTTTGAACTCTCCGTCCTCCTGCCTCCTGAGCTGCTGGGATTACAGGTAAGTGCCACTGCACCAGCTCCACATCCTTATTCTGCTTTCCTTCCCAGGGGGCCTTCACTTCTAAAATCTTGGTGATGGTGGTGGTTTCACACTGCCTGGTGAAGGGCAGGGAAAGTGGAGTTCTAACTCAAACTGGCCAAATAGTGCACTTCACTGACACGAGGCTTCTTCTGAGGCCCTCACGTCTCTACTCTTACTATTCTCGCAGCCTATTTGTTGTCTTTTGGCTCAGTACCTTACTATCTGACAATAGTCACCATATATTTTTTTCTTTTAATTCCCAAAAGTAAATTAAGTTGATTTGTTCTATATTGGAGATATAAAAATGTCAAGTCCTGGCACACAGTAGGTGTTCAATTAATATCTGGGAGAAAGAGATGCAGGAAAAGCAGAGGAGAGGAAGGGAGTTCAGTATTAATTTTAAAAAGATACCAGGGTTTACTCTCCTCTCTTAAAAAATTTACCAAAAGAAATAGAACAGTGAAGAAATGAAGAATGAAAAAAGTGAAAAATAAGTCATCTAGATTTTATTTGAAGCACGTCACAACTGTAACTTCTAACTGCTGCTTCTATTCCCAATGATCTCTCTCTCTCTCTCTCTCTCTCTCTCTCTCTCTCTCTCTCTCTCTCTCTCTCTCTCCTCTCTCTCTCATTGCTGAGTGTTTCGTGTGACAGTTGGTGTTATGGTTTGGGTATGAGGTGTCCCCCCAAAGCTCCTGTTAATGCAGGAATATACAGATGTGAAGTGATTGGACTGTGGGAGCTGTAACCTTGGTCAGTCCATCCTAGTTTGAATAGACTGACTGAGAGGCAGGTGGGGCATGGCTGGAGGAGGTAGGTCACAGGGGGTGTGCCCTAGAAGGGCTCGTTCTTTTTTTGGCTCCTTCCTCTCTCTCTCTCTCCTTCCTGGCAACCTTGAGCTGATTTTCTCTGCCATGCCCTTCTCCATGATGCTCTGTCTCACCTTGGGCCCACAGATGGAGTGAGCCCAGCATGGACGGAAGCTCTGAAACTGTGAGCTGAAAATAAATTTTTCCTCCTCTAAGGTGTTCTTGTCAGATTATTTTGGTCACAGCGACAGAAAAACAAACAAACAAACAAACAAAAACAAACAAAAAAACAAACTAACACACACAGTTAGCTTTCAAAGATCAGCACTGTCAGATGGGAACGAAAAGATCAGCCCTTGGTATCAGTCAGACTTGGTCCCAGTGTTGGTCACGCTATTTCAAGGTTCGTGACCTTGAGCAAATAGTGCTGAGCCTGTTTCTTCATATGTAGAACCAGATAATAACAATTTCTGTCTTAGGGGATTTTATGATGGTCAGGATGATAATACAGGTAACGTGCTTAACATGTTGCCTAATACTGATAATATCTGTAATGTCTGATCTTCATCTCTTATTTCTTATTTCTCTTCCAGAAGCCTGTTCTACAGGATTCTATACAGAGGGGACCATTTTCTTCCAAAAGTAAATTTGTATGTAAATCATATGCTTTTACATCCTTGAATAACTCCAACACAGCTTAGGATATTTCCCACAGGCTTTGTAAAAGCATTCTTTCTGAGACTACATCAAATTTGGAAAATGTTGATTCAGAAGCAGAAATCTAAAAACAAAAACAAAAAACCAAGAAGCAGAACTCTTTAGCAAGTCATCAGCAAGTGAAGCGATGGTATTGCAATGTGAGTCCCCGTTCTTCATTTAGTTCAGCGTCTTCTCCAGCCATTCAGTAAACATAATATGTTAACTCTGTTGGAGGAGTTCAGAGTGAAACTGTTTGCAATTAAATTTGCCCCATTGTCTGAAGGCATTTTAGTTTCAACAAATAGTTTTTTTTTTTTTAGTGGACACAATAGTCCAAATCAGTTTTGGCATTGTTTAGGAAGCCCTAACTTACTGCATCTCTGAGGAAAGGAAAAGACTTTTTCTTCTGTCTTGGCCGTTTGCTGCCAAGGCTCCTGCGAACTTGAGCCTTCTTGCCAGTAATTGTTTAGTGGTCATTTCCAATTTTGTTTTTCTTAGAATACAGATCCATGGGAAAAGATCCAACACCACAATTGTTACTTTCCCAACAAAAATGCTTCAAGTTGATCAGGAGATCAAACTGAAATCATATTTCCTTGGAAATGACCCTGTCTTGAGAAGGAGGAGGGAGGGAAACTCGGAAAGAAAATGATGTTCCTAGTGCAGAGCTCAGTTTGATTGAGATTCGAATATTATTAGAATCATTCCATGGGTGAAAGTTACTTTTAAAGAGTAAGACGCCTCTCTCTCGCACCCAGTGGGATTTGCAGAGTCAAGCAGTACGTCTATATCAGGAAATTCTATTCTCGCTTTTACTGTGCTGATGAAAAAAACATCTTTCCAGATGGATTTCTGTTTATATAGCCCTTCAAGTCTTTCCTTGCACCCAGTTTGTCCCATTGGCAGTACTTCCAGTTCTGTTTTTCAAGATTTGAAGCCCATAATCGTGTTTATAAAACAGGAAGAGAAGTGACTCTTTTTGTGGGAGAAAAGAAGTTAGGAACTCCTCAATACTAGGAATATTAAACAAACAAACACAAAATGGTAGTAGTAGCTGGTCAGTAGGATTTTCAGCATTTTATTATGAAAAGTTGAAGGAATTATACGTGAATACCCATATATCCCCGCATCTGTATTCTGCAATTAGTATTTTGCTATATTTACCTTATACCTATCCTCTCTATGTATTCTTCCATCCATTTTGTGAATCTTATTCTTATCTTTGGATTCACATCAGTTGGTTATGTGCATCAGAAGTGATGGGCTCTTTTCCAATCATGATGGTCCCACAGGCTGTTCAGCCAATGATAGGCTGTATCAGATGGGATTAGGCTCAGCTAGTTAACAAAACAGAAGTAGCTTAATACATTTTGAGAGTTTTTTTTTTTTTTCAGTTAAAAGAAGGGTAAAGGTAGGAGTTTAAGGCTGGAATGGTGGTTCAAATATCGTCAAGACTTAATCTCTTTCTAGCTTTCTGGTCTATTATCCTAGCATGTGGCATTCATCTCCAAGGCTTGTCATGGCCCACAATGGCTGCTGGAGCTCCAGCCATCTTACTTTCTAACAGTTAGAAGGTGGAAGGGGGATAAAAACTTCTTTGATCACCTGTCCCAAGAGGACAAATAATTTATAGTCAACTTGTCTAGCTCCAGGAGAAAACAAACAAACAATGGATGGAATTTTATGGGGATTACATTACATTTATAGAGGGACTTAAGAAAAATTGTTGTTATAAATATGATGTTTATATTTTATTAGCCAGAACATAGACATACTTGAGAGGTGGAAAAATATAAATTAGATATTTCTTTGATTATTTAAGTAACATTTATTTTAGCTATTTCCCTGTGTTAGGAACTGAAATTTTCTGCTCTAATACTCTGTGAGTTTTGGGTTACTATTAAGATATAGGGGTATATGAGGTGAATTTGAGTAAGTTTTCTTGTTATTTGAATTCAACAAAACCCTTTTCCTAGTAAATTCATTGATTCTTACATTGAAATGGTATCAACATGGCACCTGTTTATAGGGTGATAACAGTGAGCTCTTCTAAACCTAGTGGCCAAAAAGACCAGATGGCTGGTGTACACTGTCCTCAGGGAAATGAACTCCCAGAGTTGTATGGGCTAAGAATCTTTTCCATTGGTGGCACAAATCTTGGGGAACGTTTTTTTTTTTTTTAATCCTCCAAAGGATGGTCTTTGAAGAACAAGCTTCATTTTCTGAAATTTAAAATGATTTATATCTGGGGATGCCTGAGCTAAAGGTGGATCATTGTGGGGTGTCATTAGGGCATTTTAGGATCTCTGTGAGATGATCTATGAATGAGGAAGAGGGAAGGTGTTACAGTTAGGATCCAGATTGTCCCTCAAAGGTTTGTGTTTTGAATGCTTGGTCCCCACCATAGCAATGTCCAGAGAGGGGGCGTTTGGGAAGTGATTGGACCACGAGGGCTCAGTTCTCATCAATGGATTAATGTTGATGGGTTTTTAATTGAATGGACTATTGGGAGGTGGTGGAAACTATACAAGGTGGTGCTTAATTGAAGGAAGTGGGGCACTGGAGCACCAGGGACATGTCCTGGAGGGGCATATCTTGTCTCCAGCCTCTCTCTCTGGTTCCTGGCTGTCATGTGTGCTTTGCTTCACCACACCCTGCGTGCATGATGTTCTGCCTCTCCCCAAGCCCACAGTGATGGGGTCAACCAACTACCAGCTGACACCTCTGAAACTGCAAGCCACATCTTCCCTCCCTTATGTTGATTTCCTCCAGCACATTGTTACAGTGATGGAAGGCTCTCTAACGCAGAAGACAATTTTGACTTTTATGTCCATGTATTAAAACCATAGCTAGAAAAATTAATTCAATCACCATCCTTTCCTGTTTTAGACTAGAAAATTAAATAGTATAGGAACTGGGAAGTTCTCCTTGTTCTCAATCTTTTATATTTCAAGAATATATATATATATATTTTTTAAAGAGAGAGTGGAGAGAGAGAGAGAGAGAGAGAGAGAGAGAGAGAGAGAGAGAGAGAGAGAGAGAGAGAATTTTTTAATATTTATTTTTTAGTTCTCGGCGGACACAACATCTTTGTTGGTATGTGGTGCTGAGGATCAAACCCGGGCCGCACGCATGCCAGGCCAGCGTGCTACTGCTTGAGCCACATCCCCAGCCCCAAGAATATATTTTTTAACATCAAGAATTAGTGATTTAGGCTGGGTGAGGTGATGCACCCCTATAATTCCAGCAACACAGGAGGCTAAGGCCAGGGGATCACAAGTTTGAAGTCAGTCTCAGCAATTTAATGAGATCTTGTCTTGAAATACAAAGGGATAGGTGCGTAGCTCAGTGGTACTGGTTCAATCCCTAGCACCTGTCCGCCCTGCCCGAACATGCACACACATGCATGGGCACACACACCATGATTTACCTTGTAAATTGTTTTGAAAATCTTAACTACATTTATGTTCTTCCTCTTTATAAAAGTATTCTTCTTGAACTCTGCCTGGATATTGTGCATAAATGATCTTTAGAGTTTGGTATTAAAGCCCTGAACAGAAAACAGAATAAAGCAGCAACCACCAGTTCAGAGAAGCACAAGTCCTCAGTGGGAGAATGGAGGCATAGGGGAGAGGGACAGAACAGGATGAAAAATTTGCTGTGAGGCCAGACTTTACCCCAGTTTTTAGAATATGATGACTTGCCATTGTAGCCATAGAGTAGGTCTTCAGGTGTTCATTCTCTTTGCCAAAACTAAGACGTGTGTGTGTGTGTGTGTGTGTGTGTGTGTGTGTGTGTGGTGCTGGGTGGGGATGAACCAACAGCCTCACACGAGTTAGTCAAGTGCTCTGCCACTCATTATATATCTCAAGTCTGCTTTGCAACTTGTACCATGTTGTTGTTCCAGATGACTGGAATATTGTTTAATGAATTCTTAGATCCCTGACATGTGCTTATATTTATTTTTTTAAAAAGGGCTAGAATTCTTCATTTGCTGGAGATGCATGATTGGGCATCTAGGGAAATCATGAAGGTTATTATATCTTTGCTGGAAGCATGTAATAGACATATTACACTAAATGTAAATTATATAAAACAGGACATAATACCATCTATTCCATCTATTTGCCTTGAATTATGTTCAAGTCTTATATTGACCACAAACGTATTATTGCTTCTAAGTCATGTGAAACCCAACCATTCCTGCCTTAACTAGGATTCTTCAAAAAAGCAAATCATGAGCCTAAGGTCTAAGTGCACTTACTCCTGGGCATGAGACCCAGGAGGCACTAGAGATAGACAGGGCGACAAAGCAGAGAAGGAGAAAACAAACAATGTCAAGGCAACCCCAGTCACTGGTAACTGGTACTTAGTCCTGCAGGTCTACCTGAGGAGGTGAATAAGATGGTTTTCCATTTCATTTGCTGGGAGGTTGTGGGAAGAAGAGAGACATGTTGATTAATCAGTTCCTCACCTCATTGGTCAAACTTCACCCCATGGATTTATTTGCCCCTCTCCCCAGGATCAACAAAGAAGCTCTGAAAATAGGCTTGCTTTCGGAGTGATCCTTTGGGATACACTTGTATGAGGTTGGATTGTTGGGATTTGTATGAAAGCTGAGGCAGAGAGAATGATACAGGGCATAGGAGGTATCAGACACAGTCTCAACCTTGCCATCTGTGGGCACAAGAAAGCTGCATTATGCAATTACCAGAACCTTGATGCATTTAAGCTTCAATTGGGAACTTCAGGACCTTGTAGAGACTTCCCAAGAGTTGAGAAAGTCCCCAAAGAATGCCTGCTAAAAGTTCTTGTGCTCTTCACTGTGAAATTCCTAACTTATTCCACACTGCCAATTCCCCATGTGACTCCAGAGGTTTCCCTATGTGGCTCCAGAGGTGGTGATTCCTTAAGAGTTCAGTAGTATATCGCCAGGTGCAGTGGCGCACACCTATAATCCCAGTGACTTGGGAGGCTGAGGCAGGAGGATCACAAGTTTGAAACCAGCCTCAGTAACTTAGTGAGGCCCTAAGTAACTTAGCAAGATCCTGTCTCAGAAAAAATAAAGTAAAAAAGGGCTATAGAGGTTGCTCAGTGGTTATGTACATCTGAATTTGATTCCCAGCTCAAAAAAAAAAAAAAAAAAAAAAAAGTTCAGTGGTATCTTGCAGAGTGGGGAGAATTGTTTGAACAGGAGTGGATCTGCTCTTTCCATGCACTAGCCCAGTGAACTCCGTCACCGTGCATCCCTGCGGTGCCCATGTGCCTCCAGGAGACCTGGGGAAAATGGTTCATGCATCAGCAGCTGTGCATTATTCAGAATCCGACTCCATCAGAAGCTCAGACTTGAAAGGATTCTGACTGGCATGTCTACTTTGTCTTGCATAATTTTATTTTGAGCTGCATGTGTGTGCACACATGTACAAATTCGCTTCTGTTCCCCTCTCATTCTTCTTCCCCAGATGCCTCTCCAATACCTGATTCTTTCTCATGGTCATACTTGAGGTTTTCCCCAGGTTTCTCACGTGTTCCTATGTAAATTAGTGAGGCAGGGTTGGGCGTGGCCTTACTCCACACACAGCAGATGTCCATACCTGGCTTTGCCCAGCCGGGATCTCATTCCCTCAC
Organism: Spermophilus citellus; assembly: GCF_964194105.1. Taxonomy (NCBI): domain Eukaryota; kingdom Metazoa; phylum Chordata; class Mammalia; order Rodentia; family Sciuridae; genus Spermophilus; species Spermophilus citellus. The sequence goes on along the minus strand of NC_138186.1, from coordinate 113,811,001 downwards.
AAGTTATGTATCTTATCTTTATAGTCCTAAAGACTATACCAATCATTCTACAGATCAAGCTGAAGAAAGTCTTTATAAATGTATATTTTATTTAGAGTTAAATAGGATTTGGTTCTAAATGTAAGTGATCCACATTAAAAAAAAAATCATGTATTTTAATTTAAACACTAACAGCCTTCAGTTAAGTGAATGACCTTAAGAGTCTATCTGCCCAGCTGTGGGTATCTCTTTGTAACCATAGGGATAGAGGCAGATAACAAGATTTCAATATTCGCACTTTGCTGCTGGAGAATTTGGGGCCCAGGTAGCTTCAGACTTATCTTATTTCTGTGGTTCACAAACCTAATCTCACATCAGGACCACTTGGAGGACCTGTTAGAACACTGATTGCTAGCCCACTCATATATATTCTAGTTCTGTAGGCCTAGACCCAGGCCTGAGCAATTTCATTTCTAACAAGTCTCTTAGTGACGCTGATGCTACTGGTCCAAGGACCACACTTTGAGCACCCTGGTCTAGCAGATGAATGTAATTTCAGATTGCAGTCAGAGGACTATTTTTTTTTTTTCTTTCTAGGCCAAGGTTTGTCTCACAGTCATTTCCCCTTTTAAAGAAGGTGCTTAATATAACTGATCATTTTCAGCTAGATTTTGATTATGTACTTTTTGTGTTGAGTAGATTAAACAAAACAAAACAAAACAGAATGCAGGTAGTGCATCCTTCTCCAAACTGGAAAAGCGTATTTTTTAAAAGAATTCCTAGGACATTATATCGGAGTTGCCAAAATATGTTCCATGGGCCCAATCTGGCTCATGATCTGTTTTTGCATATAAAGTCTTGTTGGAACACAGCCATGCATATTCACCAGGGTTTTTGTTTGCTTGTCTTTGGGCTGGGGTCTTGCTAATTTGCCAGGCTGACCTCAAACTTTCCATCCTCCCGCCTCCAGAGTAGCTGGGATGACAGGTGTGCACCACCACGCCTGCCCAGCTACTCACCTGCATTGTTACGGCTTTCCTTGAGCTGTACCAGCAGAATCAAGGAGTTGCAACAGAGACCATGTGACCTGAAGAGGCTAAGTTATTTGCTATCTGGCCCTTTACAGAAAACATTTGCTGACCCCTGCAATAAGCAACTCTTGACTAATTTAGGGAAACTTTGGTCTTGAAATCCAGCAGTAAGCAATATCAGTTTATTTTAGCAGATATGAAACTTGGATTTTAACACTTTCTTCCGCCTTCTCTCAACCCTTCTCCCCCAACATGGAAAGTGGCCCAATAAGTGAAATGAAACTTGGCCTGATCAGCGATATTTAGAAAGTGGAAGGTGAAAGTGTTGACATCTGCTTGTATTTTGTTGCCCCAACTTCTCTGGCAGCATGTGACATGGTGAAAGTGTTCTGGTCATCTATCCATCTCACATTTTGTGGAAGATTGCCTGTTGTTATCTGACCCTCATTAGATTTATGACTATGAAGAAATGTAGTTTGATACAAGATCTGCATCCTTTCCTACAGAGTGGCTTTTAGGTGAAACTCTTCCCTCTTTTAGCTTTGATAATTTCAGTCATTTGAGTGTTTTTGTGTACTCTATACTGTACTCAATATACATATAAAATATACATGCATATATATTCAATTTTCAAGCATATGTTTAAACTGTGGTAAAATACACATAACATAAAATGTATCATCTTAAACTTTTAAAGTTTGCACTTCAGTAGTGTTAAGTATATTCACGTTGTGGTACAGTGGATCTCCATAACCTTTCATCTTGTAAAACTAAACTCTGTACCCAATGAGCAACTCCCACCGAGGTCCCCCTTCTAGCCCCTGGCAATTGCCATTCTACTGTCTATCTCTATGAATTTGACTGCTTTAGTTTCTCAAGGGAATGGAATCGTACAGCATTTGTCTTTTTGTAAGTGGCTTCTTTCACTCAGCATAATGTTCATTCATATTACACCATGTGTCAGAATCTCCTTCCTTTCCTTTTTTGTGCTAGGGATTGAACCAAAGGACTTAATCATGCCAGGCAAGTGCTCTGCCACTGAGTCTTAGAATTTCTTTCCATGGGATAGAATAATATTCCATAGTCTGTATATGCCACTTGATCCATTCATCTGTGAATGAACACTGGGTTGTTTCCACCTTTTAGCTACTGTGAACAATGCTGCTGTGAATGTGGGTGTACAGATATCTGTTTGAGTCCCTGTTTTCAATACTTTTGATTATAAACCCAGAAGAGGAATTGATGGATCAAAGGGTAATTCTAGTTTTTATTTTCAGAGGAAGGGCATAGTGTATTTTCACCAGGTATGCTTGTCTCAACCTCTCTGTCTCTTACCTCCTTCTTGATCTTCTTTCTGCAGTTCAGAGAAACTGATGCTATGAAAGCATTATACATGCAAGGGATTTGTTGGGGGAAATGCCTCTGAAGGGTAAAGATGAGGAAGCAGGACTGGCCTGCTGGGAGAGTCTTCACACTGCAGTGTAGATTGGACTGAAGGAAAGAAAGGACTGCGTAGGCAGCCTGAGATTTTAGTGCAATTCTAATTGAATTGCAGGTAGAGGATGGAGGATCCTGGAGCCAAGCTGGAGGAGTTCTGTGTCTCCCAGGTATGGGCTGGTGCTGTTGTTGCCATCATTGGTGGTGGATGCACAGGAGCAGCTGAGATGGTCACTCAGAAAACTGCCTGCTACAGGAGAGCTGAGTGCTTTATTGTCACAGCTACCACACTCTCTTACATGTTGCCACCAAAGACATAACGTATGTGTGTGTGTGTGTGTGTGTGTGTGTGTGTGTGTGTGTGTGGCGGGCGGGGGGGGGGTGATGCTGGGGATCAAACCCAGAGCCTCAAATATGCTATGCAAGCACCATACCTGTACGATGAAGCTCCTTCCCCAGCCCCAAAGATATATATATATTTTAAACGGAAAACCATCTATGTTATTCTCCTTACAGACCTCCAGTGGTTCCCCTTTCCCTGAAGAATGAAGTCCAGATCGGTTAAGGTGCTCGGCCACACAACTCATTTGACTCCACAGTGCTTTCTGCACCTCACACGTAACACATGTAGCCTGATGTGCCCTGTACCTCTATGTCATGGGCTCTTTGCCCACATGGTTCCTCTTTTCTTACATGCCCTTTGTTGCTCAGCCACCCATGGAGATCCTAGTTCCTTCTAAAGTATTTCTCTACAGAACCATAAATGAAGTGAACAGCTCCTTCCTTGAAAGTGTACTTCATTTAGGAAAACTTATTTGAAGTTGTACACTGAATACCATGAAACATATAAAGGTGAATTTGATATGAATTCTACTTTGGAAGATTAACTTTGATAGGGAAAAATGATATTGCATAAATCCTATATTAAAAGGAGAAAATAAAGACAGTAATAGGCTAAGCACAGAAAAAATTTCGTGGGAATGCAGAAGAAGGAAAGATGATCTTCATCTCTGAGGAGCCCACTCTGAGAGGTGGGCCTTAGAGCATCAGGGGGATTTGGGTATGAGGAAATGAGCAGGGGAAGGAATTCCAGATTAAAAGAACAACAGGGATGTGGGCTGCATTTCTTTAAAACAGTCTCAATGACTAGAGTTTTCAAAGTATATATGGATCCATTAGTGGAGGGTGGAATAAATTTAGTGGTGGATTTTTTCTCTTTTTTTGGCACCAGAGATTGGACTCAGTGGTGTTTTACCACAGACCTACATCCCCAATCCCCCTTTTTTCCCATAAATTTTAATTTTGGGACAGAGTCTTTCTAAGTTGCTGAGGCTGGTTTTGAACTTGTGATCTTCTTGTCTCGGTCTCTTGAACACACCATTGCACCCAGCTTCAGCAGTCATCTTAACAGCATTAATAAAAATTTTAAAAGTAAGGAAGAAATGGAATCAATAGAATAGAAGTGTACACAATGCATATACCTTAGTATGGTTTATATTAATGGTATTATTTTGTAAAACTTATTATATGTATGTATTTGTATATATATTTATATATGTGTATATATTTCCATAATGTATAAAAGTTCACTATATAAATGGTTTTCTTTTTTTTTAAATAGTTTCAGTTGTATACAGACCCAACACCTTTATTTTATTCATTTATTTTTATGTGGTGCTGAGGATTGAACCCAGGGTCTCACACGTGCGAGGCGAGCGTTCCACCACTGAGCCACAACCCCAGCCCTATCAACGGATTTCTTACAGTGGGGAATGCCTGGATCTTATTTGAATTTATTGAATAATATGTAACTGTGGAACATCTTTTATGTGCTGGCCACTGGACAAAGTTCTGGAAAAAATGAACCTGACATAGTCTCTGTCCTCATGAAAATTATGATCTCATGTAATAATTCCTAAAATTTACTGGCATCAGAAACACATAAGAAAACTTAATAAAGCACAGATCCCAGAGTTTCTTATTCATCTTCAGAGTTCCCTGTTCACAGTTCTGGGGTGACCTGGCAACATTCATTTCTAGCAAGTTCCCAAGTAATGCTAAAGATGCCAGAAGGGGACCACATTAGACACTGGTCTAATGGGTTTCTTAAATAAATACAGCTTGACATTGTGGTTAGTTGTGATAAATGTTATAGAAGAGAAGAGCAGAGAACTAGGAGAGAGAATAACTCGGAAACCTATTTTATACTAAACAGTCAGGGAAGGTATCTGAGAACCTAACATTAAGGTAGTGGGAACAGCATAGAACAGGGTGGGAACAGCATGCTCAGTGATCCAGAGGTGCTGAAAGGCTGGAGGATACAGGGTTTGAAAAGAGGTTAGAAGCAGGCACAAGATCATGTGGTATCTTTAGTGCCATGGTATTCACTGTGGGATACATGTCTTTCCCGGAGGAGTGCGAAGATTCTAATGGAGCTGCACATATGTGTAGTTTTAAGAGAATTGTCTTCTGTATGTGTTCTCCTAAAAATGAACTGCCCAAGAGACAGTACTTTGGGAGAGCTCATTTACCTTTCCTACCTTTGTGTGACAGAAAGTCATACTTACCACCTAGTGTATCTTCTAGGACATATTGTCCTAATGTGTAAAGTCCCTGGGCAGGAGGCAAAATAAAGAATGACGCAAACTCTTTGATTTTGATGTTAAAAAAATGAAAGCTTAATTGTGGAATAAAAAGAAAATCTATTCTCATGTCTATCAACCTCCAGTTCTAGACTTTCTGCTAGATTGAAGGATACTATAAGCTAAGCTGTCAGCAGATAGGACATTAAAAATAATTTTTGATGGTGCATCACTTTGCCATTTTGGTGTGCCCTCAAGTTAAAGAAATAAGACTCCATGATTGCCTAGAAGACTGGACTAGAGGCTTGAGGCTGTGAGAAGGAAGTTTAGGGGAAGAGGGCATTAGCTTCAAGAAGAGTAATAGATTGGGAAATGATCTGCACCCACAAGAGGGCTGGGGTGCGGGCTGCCATGTGTCTCAGCTCTCATTCGACTTGAATTTTGAGAAGGAATAACCTCCTCCTTCTGCTGGACACCCTTACCATCTCTCTTGCTTTCCCTCTCTTTCCTTCATTCTCTGCCTGTCCCATGTATAATAAGACAGGCCAGATGAGTGTAGGGTGGTGGTCAACACCAGGGGACTGGATGGAGAAAAGTAGTTGGGGATCCTTAAGGTGGGAAGGAGAGGTGTGGTACCGGGAAAATAGCTGGGGGGCAGAAGCCACATAATTTCTCCCCTTTTACTTTTGGCATCAAGGATAGGGCAGGGCTGGAGGTCTGGGTGCTTCCCCGTAGGAGGGAGAGGCGCTGGAGGAGTGCAGCTGTGTCCCTTGGATCAGGCAACCAGTGCCGCAGTTAAGATGGGAAGATTTTCTCTGTGGGTGAAGGCAGGTGAAGCGCCTGCGAGGGCTGTGGGCCGAGATCAGGACAGCTGGATTCAGCTCACTCTCAGCCACTTCTTGTGTGACCTTGGGAATAGCAACTAGATTCTTGATGCTCACTTTCTCCATTTGTAAAAGAAACACTTGCAGAAAGTGATCTGTACGTTTTCTTCCCCGCTCCAAAATGATGATTTTTAAGTCACAGAAATTGGAAACAGTTTACAAAAGCCCAGGGACTTTTGCTTTGCTTCATCGTGACAGTGAACTTTCCATTTTGTTGTTAAAAAAACAAAAGAAAAAAGGGAGAAAAAAAGCCCCCCCCCCCTTTTTGCATTGAGAAACATCAAGATTACTCTGTCCCCTAATGGTCGCCTGGGTAGAATTTTCCATCTTAGCACAAAGCGGCTCGACCTGATTTCCACTAATCCCTTCCCTGTATTCCCCTAATTTAACAAGAGGAACTGCAAGAGTCAGACAGTGTGTGGGAAGACTGGAGAAAATAAGGAAGGTATAGAAACCACTAGAGATGGAGATAAGTTAAACATTCTGGCAAATTGTCACGGTGTATTGCTCATGCTGAATGGAGAGGCAGTTGGAAAGGTAGTTAAGAGAGTGGCTTTAAATGCTTCATCTAATTGCAAGCAGCTGTCGATTAGTGGAGCTTGACCAACTGTTTTTAATTCACTCAGTAGTGATGAAGAGAATGAGACTTTTAAGGGAAACTGGCAGGCGCTGTGAGTACGAATGCGGTTGCTTACACTTTTTCCAGAGGTCAGGAGTACAGCAACTACTAAGAGACGCTCGCTGAAAACATCGCAGGCTTTCATGATAATGATTTTCCTAAATTTTACCAGCATTTGTTGAGCTTTTGGTGGGAGGCAAATCTCTCTATTATCCATATTCTGGAATGATTTTGGAGAATGAATCATCTTCCAGTAATGAGCAACTGGATGCTTCATGCCAATACAGAGGCAATTGGCATTTGGTGGGGGTAGTAAATCTAGGATGAGAGATGATAATGCCCTTTAAGAATCTTCTTAGGGGCATGTCATTTCATTTTTTTTGTTGTTGTTTTTAGTGGCTTTCTTTTCATTTTTTAAATTAGAAAATAGGAGAAAGCGGAAACATTTGAATGAGTCTCCTGTAATTGTAAAACCTGCTACAAATTATCTAAATTTGAGAGTTTTCTGGAAGATAAAGTTTGGGGTAGACCTTTTTCATCAAGTCTAATACTTTATTTGATGTAATGACTCTTTATTTTATATTTTCTTTTACCTAACAAGATTAGTAATCTTTCTATGTATTTATATCATCAGCTTTCCTTTCTTGTCAGACAGTTTAAGAAGTTATTTTAGTGTTTCTGCATTGCAAACCGAAGAAATCGTTAACTTGACCAGAAGTAAGGCTTGTAGGAAATCAGGAAGGCCTTGTTCTAATGGTAGCTGTCTAACTGGTCTGAAAAGATATAGAAGGGGATCCCTTCAGAAACTTTCAGGGAGCAAAGGGCTGGGCTTCTTCAGTACCAGTCACCACCCACTTTATGCCCTGGATTTCAGTGTCCTGAAAGATAAAGTAAATTCTTAATTATGCACATGAGCAAAGATATGTCAACAAGAATCTTCTTCATATATTGTACTTCACATATACTTCACAAAATTAGAAGTATCCTCACCGTTTATCATTAGCATTCACCAAATAGATTATGATACTCACATAGTATAATTTTATGAAGACACCAAAAATGTTGCAGAAGGATATGTAAATGACATGGGGAAATGGTCATAATGCACTAAGCAGAAAATGGAGATAAAAATCAATAACTGTAACAGAGTTATATCCACATTTATTATTAATATTTGCAGTACTGGGAATTGAACCTGGGGCAGTCTACCACTGAGGTATATCCCTAGTCCTTTTCATTTTTTAATTTTGAGACAGGGTCTCACAAAGTTGCCCAGATTGATCTTAAACTTCCTCTCAAGTTTCTGGGATTAGGAGTATGCCACTGATCCTGGAATTAACAGAAATGACTCTATCTGCTTATCTATTTAGATCTAGATCTGACATACCTCAAAGTGTGTGTACGTAAGAAAAACATGAGTTGAAAAAAAAGAACAAAATGGAAACTAGTGATGGGATTGCCAGTGATTTTTATTTTATGATTTGCCTCCTTTTCTGCATTTTTTTGGGAAATTTCTTGTAAAGAACACATATACTTTTCTAATGAGGAAAAAACCCCTTATTTTTATAATGAACTTCCCAACATGTCATTTTTTTCCCCTGTAATAAAGTGTTTTATTTCTTGTCAAGCTGAAGCTAAGGAGGAGATTCATGTCCAGCAAAGAAGGAAAAAAAAAATCAAGAGGGACAGCACTCAATAAACACCTAATTTTGCTTCTGATCTCGTGCCTGTTTGAAGCGCTCACGCTTGTTTTGACTCTGCTGGGTAAGTCAGCTCTGCTGACACAGTCACAGTTTCCACCAGCTGTTTTGGATGTTTTGAGGTTGTGTTTCTGTTTTAGTGAACCTCACTGCCTAGCCCTTGAGCTAGCCTATGAACAATTGTAAAGGAAGTCTTTGAGGCAGAGTCAGAGGAAAGCTGCGGATCTCCTGTCATCCATGAGGATTTGGAAAGGCAGCCTCCTTTGTGCCGTTTCTGTTTTTCTTCCAGGGCAGGTCACTTGATGTCAGAAAGATGGATCGCTTCTCAGGTCCAGTTGTTGGGTGGAGCGTCTGTGGCCACAGCTGCACCTTCTTAGTCTAATGGACTTCTCGGGACAAAGATGTGGTGACGAATCTGCTCTGGGTACCACTTATGGATCCTTCTTGGGTTCTGTTTCCCACGTGGTAATTCTTTTCCACCAGTTCAGTTTCTGGCGGGAAGCTACTTATCATGGAAAGCCCACCAAAGGAGGCCTGCAGTCGTCTTTGCCCAAGATCTCTGAGACTTTTCTTTGAGTTAGAAACCAGGGGGTTCTCATCGCATGATGTGGCAGAATTTCTGGAAACTGATTTGGGGAAGAGGAAGCTGACTTACGTGGGAGTCACCATCTCAGTTGTCCTTCTCTGCCTCCCCCCCTCCCCATAATGCTTTTTCAAAGAAAAGACAAATTGCGAAGTTTCTGGTGAGAGTTGGGATTTCGTTAGAAATATTCTAGAGCTGAGCCTGGTTTACCTGATTTTAGACCTTTTTAAGTCTAACATTAATTCCTATGTCCTTTTGTCCCTTTGCTTCCCTTTAAAAAGTTTCATTCTATTTGGATGCAGACTAACCAGGCTCAATCTTGATATTTTTCTGGATTGTTTGCCCTGACACTTGAGTACCTACTATGAGCCAGCTACTGCTCATGGCCATTAAGGAAACTGGTAGATGGTAGATGTCTAGTTCTTACTTGAGGGAGCTCACATAAGAAATAAAGGAAAATAGAAGTGAGGCACAGAGCAAAGGGCTGTCTTAAAGGAATGATTCCTTAGGAAAAATTTTAATCACTGGAATTTCAGAGAGGCTGGCAGATGTGTTCATCGGGAGAGAACCCACGAGAGAACAGTTGGTTACTTAGCATTCCAGACCAGAGCAGTGCATGCATTGCTTGGTAGAGTTTCCTCTTATTTCAGGCAAGATTTTTAGTTACAAGTGACAGAAACTGAGCTCAGGTTCTAACATCAGACCCTGATAGATCCATATAATATCATCAGAAATGTGTCTCTCTCATCTTTACAGATTTACAGCCTTCTGATTTGGAAACCCCAAAGGGACAGTCCTTGTCCCAACAGTTTTAATAGTATCCAGTGCTATCATTAGACCAACTTAAGTCACATGCCATTGTGGGCTGAGTATTGCACATGCTTACTGGACCCAAATTTTAGGCCCTCCCCTGTCATCAGAGGGTGAAGTCTGTCTCATCTGAATTATAATCATGGAGAACTAGAGAATAAGTAGTTCCTTTAAAAGAAAATGAGGAGCTGTTTTCAGAATGATCACAGCGTAGGCACTTCTACCACAAGGATCCTGATGTCCTTTTCTTGCAGATTTGTTTTAATCTGATGGTCCTAAACTATCAGGATGTTAACCTTTGACCTCAATATAGAAGGGGTTTTCTGATTTCTTATTTCCCAGAAGTTCTTTAATCCCCATGCAAGTTTCCCTGCTTCCTGCTCAGCAGTGGGATCTTCCTTTCAAGGGATTTAGGAAGAGATGCCCCTCCTCCCCCAGAGCACTGGACGCCCACTGCATATGTTTATGTGACTAAGATGATGACTCAAATGTTTGGTGCAGAGGTTCTCAAGGTTGTGGTGCCCAGATCATCATCAGTAGCATCAGCACCTGGGAACTTGTTAGAAATGCAAATTCAATGGCCTCATCCCAGAACTACTGAATCAGAAACTCTGGGGGTCTAGACATCTGTGCTTTCACAAGCTCTTCAGATGATTCTGTTATATACTCAAGTCTTGAAAACATTGATGTAGTCCAGTAAAATCTACTCTGGAGCAGTGGTAACCTGGACTGAAGAGTTTTCAGCAGAGGGAGTAAGATGATTAGATCCATTTATGATGCGTGCTTGAGAATGGACTGGGGACAAAGTAGGACAGAGTCAAGATCCCAGACAGGAAAACAAGTCAGAAAGCTTTTGTGATAATGGAATGAAAACATGTCAGAAGTGGCTCAGGACAATGGAATTGCAGTTGGAGCGCAGTGGATACAGTTGGGACACTGGGGTGTGGTTGAAGTGTAGGTCAAGATCAAGAGCACTCAAAAGAGGACTCCTAGGTGGCCAACTTGGAAATACAAAGTGAATGGAAGTGATTTCCCCCCATAGGAAACTTTAGAGAATGCATGGTCTTCTAGAAGAAAGTCAGTGCAACTTTAGACAAGCATTTTTATGCTCAAAAGGAGATGCTTAGGATGTAGCTGCTGTCCAGGTCTTGAGCTCAGACAAGAAGTCTGAGTGACAGTAAATATTTGACAGTCATCAACACATGAATGACACTGAGGCCAAGGGAGCAGATGAGATCACCCGGGGAAAGTGTTTGAGAGGAGGGCTTGGAGCCCAGTAGTGCTCAGGTATTAAGAAACAGGCAGAGGGGCTGGGGATGTGGCTCAAGCGGTAGCGCGCTCGCCTGGCATGCATGCGGCCCGGGTTCGATCCTCAGCATCACATACCAACAAAGATGTTGTGTCCGCCGAGAACTAAAAAATAAATATTAAAAAAAAAAAAAAAAAGGAAACAGGCAGAGGAAGAGAAACCTGTGAACACAACTGAAGGATGGCCAGGGCAGGCAGAGGGAAAATCAGCACATGGAATGTGGTGGAGATCATGGAGGCCAAGGGAAGCAAATTTCAACGCTTCCTAAAAGTGCATGATGCTAATATTGTGTACCTAACTGAGATCAGTCCTGCTCATCTCTGGGGAAGTCAGGCAGTGTTACCCTACATCTGCCAGCAGCTCCTGCCACTATTCCAAGTGGTCTCACTCACAGAGACACTTTTCAGGAAACAGTGCTTTCCTAAAATTACTTTCTTAGGCAGATAAAATGGTACTTGCTGAGTCACAATTTACTGATGGAGACCCCATCCCACATTTCCTACTTGCTATCTCGTTCTGAGTAAAATCTATCAGGTTCCTTACATATTTTCCTCTCTGCCTTATCTCATTCCATTTTCAGTTCGCTGTATTTCACCATGCCTCTGACCCCCACCCAGCATGATTTCAGATAGATGGTCACGAACTGAGGTGCGCTTTGCAATTGCAAGTTACGCAAATGTTGTGGCAATGTCCGTGTCCATTCTGATACCCAGCTGGAAGGGTGTTGTGTGGCCAGCTCATGTCTTTAGCCGCTGTTGACTTCCTTGACTGAGTTATTGTCTTTCTTCTTTTTCTTTCTTTCTCTCTTTAAAGCTGGACACTCTGGGGAATTATTTTGGCTAGAATTAGATATGCACAGCTGATATCTCCAGCTGCACATTCTTTGGTTCTTTTTGGCTCTACAAAAGCTCTTGGTGTTCTGACAATTTATTCACATGGAGAGCAGTAGGGACGGTGGCCCACCCAGATATTCTTTAAAAGCATTTAAAGAGTTTCCATGGTTTCTGAACGTCAGCTGAAGTGAGTAGGAGGAATAGTTCAAAATACATTGATTGAGAGCCCAAGTGAAGATACATACTCTTGGGCAATTTATGTTTTGTTCCTTAATTATCATATTACCTCTGAAGTAGCTGTGGCACGGAGGAGGAACTAATTATGCAGCTCATGGCATGAAAACAATGCAGTATGTTTTTTAAAAATTTCAACTTGAAAATGTCATGAAGGCTAAAGATCTAATGTAGAATGTAATATGGCAAGATCCTGGGAATGGCTTTAGGTGTCACCTCTAAGCTGATGACTTCCAAACCCACTTCTTTAGGCCTATCTTCTCCCCTAAAGCGTAACCCAAGATCTTCAATCATTCATTGGTTCTTTTTACCTAAATGTCCAGCTAGCATTATCTCAAAGTCCCTGGATTCCTACTGAGCTTGCTTTTCTCTTCTCCAGATACACCACCTCTGTAAACTTTACTGCCTACTTGGCTCAGATTCTTTCAGTCTCCTTTGACTCTTCCTTTACCAGTTTTCTTCACATCTAGCCTGGTTCTTAAGTCTTCCTGGTCATGCCACCAAATCATCTTTGCCCGTGTGCTTCCTCCTACTGTGGTCAGACTAGATCAGATCTAAACACTTTTATTGTTGTGGGACTGCAAATATTCCCTAAGTGCTAAGTGGCCTTTCTTCCATTTTTGTCCCCTTGACTCTATTGCACAAAGAGATGTCAAATCAATCTTCTGAGATACTACATTTCATCACAATGCATCTCTATTTAAAAAATTCTACAGCTTCCTGTTATCTTCAGCGTGAGTGCAACACCTCCTCCCAAATACTTTGAGGTTCTTTCACAATCTCTTCAGCTGCCTGGTGAGATAAAGGTTACTCCAGTTACTCATTTTCATCTTGCTTTTATTCTTGTTGAAATAATTTTGAGTCTTTCTGTCATTGAGTATGTTGTCCAGCTCAGTTTTGTGTCCAATGCATATATATTTTCTTTGCATGTGCTTGACTTTGTCTCTCTCTTTCATTGCTGGGGATCAAATCCAGGGCCTCACACATGGTAGGTAAGTGCTCTATCACTGACTTACACTCTCAGCTCCTTGGTAGTTGTTAATAAATGCCACTAAATAGGATGGAATAAGAACACAAGGATATGCCCAAGTTATCTGTAGGATTGAATTTTTTGAACTGGCGGTTAAATTGCCATTGTTTTTGGAAGATTGTCTTTTGCCTTCTGTTGTTTCCTTACCTAAAATGTTCCATAGCTCTTTGGGTACTTCCTTTACTTATTCATAAAGCATTTACGGATTACTCCCTTTCCCAATATGCAGTTGGCCCTCAACTGCATCTGTATCTGTGGATTCAACCCACTGCAAATTGAAATAAGAAAATAAAATGTGTCTGGGGCTGGCAATGTAACTCAGAGGTAGAGTGCCTGCCTAGAACACTTGAACTCCTGCATTCAATCTCCAGGACTGGAAAAAAAAAGGTGTATTGAATACATACAGATGTTTTCCTTCATTATTGTTCCCTAACAATAGAGAGCAACAACTACTTATGATCTTTACATTGTATTAGATATTACAAGTAATACCAAGAAGATTTGAAGCGTATAGGAGGATGTGTGTAGGTTACATGCAAATATGCAAATACTACACCATTTTACATAAGGGATTTGAGTACATGTGGATTTTGCAACTAATCTCTTGTAGAAACCAAGGGATAACTGTGATTCTTTCCTCTCCTTCAGGATCTAAAGCTGCCTGGAACTCATTCCTTTCACGAAATATCGAGGCCAGCTTTTATTGTTTATGTGTCTGTTTGTTTCTGTTTGAAGGATTTGTCTTAACTAAAAGTCATTGGCAGAGAAATTGGACATTTGTTTTGACGTTTATGAAATAACTCCCATTTTCCTATATTGTTCTTGTTACTGTTGCTACATATCAAATACCACTCCAAATACAGTTGTGTAAAGCAATCAATGTTTTAGTAGGCTTTGGGGTCAGAAATTCTGAAATGGCACAGTGAGGTTGATTTCTTTGGGCTTCTCCTCCCCCATGTCTGAGTCTTCAGCTGAGAGGACTCAAAGGCTGGGGTGGACTCAGTAGCTGGGGGCTAGAATTGTCTAGGAACTTGCTTACTTGCATATTTCACATCTGGGTGAGAGTGCTGGAAGAATAAGGCTACCACCTCCAGGGCCTTCAGGTGGGCTCTCCCTGTGGGGTGGCTTCTTGGGAGCACAGCAGCCTCCGGAGAATCTGACTTTCTGCCAGCTCAGCCACAACAGTTCCTGTGAACCAGACAGAACTGTGGTGAGTCTATGACCAGGATTGGCATCACTCAGACTCAAGAAGCATTTTCAATACATTTTATTGGTTGCAACTGAGTCATAAGCTTCCCAAATTCAAAGGGATAGGCTATAGACCCCACCTTTCACCAGGAAAAATGTCAAAAATGTTTTTTATGTATAAAATGTTATTTATTTATTTTGGTACTGAGGGTTGAACCTGGGGGAGTTCTACCACTGAGTCACATTCCCACCCTTTTGATATTTTGAGATAGATTCTTACTAAAGTTGCCCAGGCCGGCCTTGAAATTGTGATCTTCCTGCCTCAGTCTTCTACCTGATGGGATTACTAGTGTGCACCACCATAGCCAGGAAAGGTGGTATTTTAAAATTGCCACGTATGTGAACTGTAGCTGTAGCTATTGCTTTTGGAGATTTGACTCAGTGTGCTGGTGTGTTGGGAACATTACCTGCTTATTCAGTACAGGTAATTTGGGGGTAACAATAACCAGAAGAAATATAATAATCTCTTGTTTACCCTTAATTCAGCCAAGACTATTTTTTTTTTCAATTAAAGAAATGTGATGAGAACATGTCTTTGTTTTCTTTTTCTACTTTTTAATATTCTAGCATTGATATTTAGGACTTCAAAAAGGTGCTTCTGGGAGTTTCATCATTTGGCAGCTGGTAATAGTAAGTAAGAAACATCATTACATAAACTTTGGGTTAAAATGCAGGTGGTATTTTTGGAGAAGTCAGTGTCAATGTGAGGCTGCAGTCACTCTGACCGCCTCCAGCCCATCTGCAGGGACATTTCTGTCTTCGGCAAGTAAAACCCCCTCCCTCTGCCTGCTTTGACTGCCTCCCTGAGTTCCCCTTTTTTTTTTGGACCTTGAGTTTCAACTTATTGAGTCGTCAAAAGGACTGGGCCACTGGATTCTACCTGACAAGAACTTAAGAGGCTGTGACTGTGAGGAGGGGCTATTTTCTGATTTTATCACATCTCATGTCCATTTATTAAACAGATATTCATGGAGAGACTTGTATGTCCCAAGCACTGCGCTAGGGAATAGAATTATTAAAAATGAGCCAAACTAGACACCGTTCCTGCCTTCATGGAACTTACATGTCATCAATACAGGCGCTGTAGCTTGTCCAGCTCTGTGGGAGACATGTGAGGTTCTTGGAAAGCTTGTACTAAGTGGTGCTGACAGTGGGAGCTCAGAGAAGTTTCCCCAAGGAAGTTGCAATTGAGCTAAGAGCTGAGACGTGAGTAGGTGTTAATCAGGAAAATGAGGGAGAATGATTCATGCCGAGGGAACAGCTAGTAGAAGGAGGGGACAGGAGGAGTTGAAAGGACTCAGTGTGATAAAAGGCCAGTATGAATGGAAGGGAGAGTAAGGAGTGTGAGAACCAGGCTGCATGAAGCTTGGGGACCATGTTATATCAGTCAGGATTCCCCAGAGAAGAAATATTAGGATATGTGTGTGTGTGATAATTATTAACAATAAAATATTCAAACCATTTATACGTAAGCAGAACCATCAATATGTAATATGTAGTACACATCATATAAATAAATCATTCCTATAACCAGCAAGTCTGAAGTCGGTATGGCAGCCTGGTAGGGAGGCTAGAAACTTAGCAAGAATTGATCATGCTGCAATTTTGAGGTAGAATTTTTCTTCTTTTTTGAGAAAGAAATTTTCTTTCTGAGAGATCTTGATTTTTGCATTGAAGGCGTTCAACTGATTGTATGAAGCCCATTGATTGTTTATAGGTATTAAGTACATCTATAAAATGATTTTGTAGTCACACCTATATTAGTGTTTGATTAAATCACTGATGCTCTAGCTAGCAAAGTTAACACATAAAACAAACCATCACATATGGTAAGAAGTCTTGTCTGGGTCCTAAGGGCAGTGGAAAACTCTGAAGGGGGCTCACACGGGGTGACATGACAAATGTACTTATGCTGTTAGAAGCTGTTTGCTGAAGGTTATGGACACTCATGAGCTCTTCCAGAGGGACAGTCTATTCTCCATGATGCCCATATTGAAATTGCCTACTAAGCTCTTATTTTGTATTGGTTTCTCTCTCTCCCTCTCTCTCTCTCTCTAATGAGACTGGAGGTTCTCTGGAGGCAAGATCCATGTCTCATTTATCAATGCATCAGAAGTACCTGGGACACTGTCTGGGATATGACATGCACCCAATAAGCATTGAAGGAAACCTGAATGGGTTTAATGCTTGCCTAATGTGCTTGATAAAGAATTCAGAATAACAGTCCCAACAGAACACTAAAAATTGTTATGATCTCATTTCTAGCTTTTTTCCCATTGGCATGATATGTAGTTTGTTTTTTTTTGGAATAGAATAATTTTTTTCCTTTCTGTTTTCTCTTTCTTTCTTCCTCTTTCCCTCCCTCCTTCCTTCCTTCCTTCCTTCCTTCCTTTCTTTTTCTTTCTTTCTTTCTTTCTTTCTTTCTTTCTTTCTTTCTTTCTTTCTTTCTTTCTTTTTCTTTCTTTCTCTTTCCTTCCCTCCTTCGTTTCTCTTTCTCTTTCCCTCCCTCCTTCCTTTCTCTTCCTTCCTGTCTTTCTTCTTTCTTTCTTTCTTTCTTTCTTTCTTTCTTTCTTTCTTTCTTTCTTTCTTTCTTCTTTCTCTTTCCCTCCCCCTTCCTTTCTCTTTCTCTCCCTCCTTCCTTCCTTCCTTCCTTCCTTCCTTCCTTCCTTCCTTCCTTCCTTCCTTTCTTTCTTTCTTTCTTTCTTTCTTTCTTTCTTTCTTTCTTTTTTTCTTTCCTTTCCCTCCCTCCTTCCTTTCTCTTCCTTCCTGTCTTTCTTTCTTTCTTTCCTTCTGTCTTTCTTTCTTTCAATTGAATCCAAGGCCTTGTGTGTGTTACACAAGCACTCTACCATTGAGTTATATCTCCTTCCTGAAACATAACAATTTCTTTAATAAGCTTTTCATTTTGAAATGATTTTAGATTTACAGAAAAGTTGCAAGTGTGGCACAGAGATTTCCCATATACTCTTTACCCAGTTTTTCTAATGCCAACATCTGTATGACTATGGTATACTGTCAAAACAAAGACATTAACATAGGTACACTGTTTACCACATTCCAGATTATATTTAGCTTTCACCAGTTTTTCTACTAAGGTCCTTTTTCTGCTCTAAGATCTAATCCCAGGTACCATATTGAGTTCAGTCATCATGGCTTCCCAGTCTCCTCTAGTCTGTGACAAATTCTTAATCTCTCTCTCTCTCTCTCTTTTCTTCTCTCTCTTTTCTTTTTTTCTATGACCTTGACAGTCTGCAGGAATACTGGCTGGATATCCTCTAAAATGACTCCCAGTCAGGATTTGTCCAGAGTTTTTCTCATGATTAGATTGGACTTGCAGTTTTTTGAGAAGAAAATCATAAAGGGCCACTGGATTCTACCTGGGTCATGTCATATGACAGGGTTTACAGTAGCATATGATGTCACTGAGGTCCTTTGTTACTTGCTTAAGGTAGCATTTGCCAGGCAGTCTTCTTCACTGAAAAAATACTATTTTTTTCCACTTTCCTCCTGTATTCTTTGAAAGTGAGTCATTAAATTTAATCCATCCCCAAGCAAAGAAAAGAAGAGGGATAAGCTCCACCTCCTTACAGAGAGGGTATCTTTGTATTGGGAATTCTTCCATAAGGAAAATTTGTTTCCTCTCCTCCATTTTTTTAATTCAATCATTTACTTATGTCAACACCAACCTGTCTGTGTATTTTTTAATTTGGGTAATAATTAAATAGAAGAGTGCTTATTTTATTGCTTGAATTACTGAAGGTATGACCATTGGGAGCTCTTTCAGGCTGGTTGCCTTGGTTATGCCCCTGTCCTTTTGTTTTGTAAGCACTTCCCTAATTTCTGGCACTGTAAGATGCTTCGTGCATATCTTACATTTTCCTTGCCAGAGCCCTAGATCAGTAACCTTTCTGAAAAGGCCTGGTTCCTTTTTGTTGAAAAATGGTATTTAGAAACCAAGATCTAGGTGTTGGGTATTGTTTCTGGGATCTCATTGCTTCTAGGCCCTGTTACAGGCACAGCTCGAAAATATATGTATATGCAAGTGGAAAGGATATTACATGTGTAACTCTGTTCTAGGCATGGTGGTACATACCTGTAATCCCCATAACTTGGGAGGCTGAAGCAGGAGGCTTACAAGTTTGAAGCCAGCCTCAGCAACTTAGCAAGAACCTTAGCAACTTAGTGAGACCCTGTCCCAAAATCAAAACCAAAAAGGGATGGGGATGTGGTAAAGTGCCCGTGAGTTCAATGTCCAGTACCCACTCCCCCCAAAAATAGTGTTAAAAAGTTGGGCTGGGGTTGTGGCTCAGTGGTACAGCATTTGCGTAGCATGTGTGAGGCACTGAATTTGATTCTCAGCACCACATATAAATAAATAAATAAATAAATAAATAAATAAATGTCCATTGGAAAAAAATATATATATATTAGTATTACTGTGCTATTATTTCAACAAAGGCCTGTTGACACCTAATATATGTACATATATATATATATATATATATATATTATATATAAAACCTATAATAAATATATTTCTGTATCTGTTCATATATTAAGCCAAATGTTAGTCTATATTGATGTCTCTGGTTGTAAATTAGCCCCACAGGTTTCTTTCTAGCCTTCCTTGTTCATCCGTAATTTCCTCTCCAATATCGAGAGACTTGGCTCCCACTATCCACTTTGTATTTAATTATTTGATGTACTCTGGTATAAATTTAATTTCAGAATTATTTACCTGTACTCATTAGAAACAAATTTAACAATTAGCATACTGTATTTGTGTATGGTTCTTTTATTGTGTATATGGTACTTGGGATTAAACCCAAGGCCTCACAAATGCCAACCAAGTGCATTACCACTGAGTCACATCCCCAGCCCCTAATATAATAATTTTTATAAGAAATTTTTATAACACAGTAGCCCCTAAAGCCAGATTTCTTGGGTTCAAATCCTGACTCCATCACTTATTAACTGAACACTATTTAATGAAATTCTATTCTTTCAGTTTCTTCATGTAAAATGGGGACAATAATGATATTTAATTCATGGGGTTATTTGAGGAATAAATAAGTTCATTTATGTAAAGTGCTAGAAGATTGTGTGGCACATAGTAAACACTATTTAAGTGTTAGCTAGTATTGCTAGGACAGAAACAAATTCTATTTTAATCACTACCAGATAATGCCAGGTAAATTGGGGCATCATATCGTTTGAATGACAGCATCATCCCTATTTACTTATCTTCTTATAGCACTTTAGCAAAAGGGCATGCGTATGCTGCCTTTCTACATTTTCTTCTCCTTAGGCACTCAATGCTGTCTTTCTGACTGGAGTTAATTTATCATTCATTTCTCTACCCATTTGTGTGTGTGATTCAGAAAACATGTTACAACTTAAGACCAAGATTTGTAATGCATGATTCCACTAGACGTTGGCTTTCTTGAGGTCATAGATCATAACCTTATCTAACTCTGTGCCCCAGCTTCTAGAGCATGGATAAAACAATGAGTGAAGGACTGAGTCATGTGATGGAGGAGCCCAGACTGTGAGCCATATGTTCAGTTTCTGGTTTCTTATTTCTTCTCTAATTAAGCCTGGCTTCTCTGTGGTTTACCACTGCCTGGAAAAATCAGATTTTTTTAAAACCTTGAAATAGAGTTTGGGGGCTTCACTCAAAACATTTATGCTAATGTTCTGCCTATTGTTGTTATTAATATTATACAGCAAAATGGACATGGTTTCTGCCCAGTGGTAGTCAGCACTTCTGGGTAGAACCATGCGTTACTGGCATTTAAATTAGGCTTCAATGAGCCCAGCTGCAACCGCGCTAGCAGGGTCTCTTAAGCTATTTTTCACATTTGGGGGTTGATAAAATTTAATATGTTTTTCCCCACCATTTTCCCTTTATACTAAAAACAAAAAACAGAAAAAACACAACAACCAAAAACAAAAACAAAAAACCCACATAATCCCAAACCACATACACACACAGACTGGGTATTTTTGAAGATAAATTAACTTGACAAAGTCCTACTAATTTTTTTTTTTCATTGTATTAGAGATTAAACTCAGGGGCACTCTATCACTAAGCTATGTCCTCAGCCCTTTTTCATTCTGTGTTCTGAGATAGGGTCTCACTAAGATGTCCTGACTGGCCTGAAAATTGTGATCTTTATGCCTCAGCCTCCCATGTAGCTGGTATCATAGACATATGTCATCTCGCCTAGCAGGGCTACTAATGCTTTAATCATTAAAATATAAAATTGAACCAATGGCTGGGACCAAGTTCTTTAAGTCATTTCAAGTGTTAATGCCATGCATGTAATCCCAGCTACTCAGGAGGCTGAGGCGGGGGATCCCAAATTTGAGGCCAGCTAATGATGCCTTGTCTTAAAATAAAAAGTAAAAAGGGTTGGGGATATAGCTCAGTGGTACAGCATCCCTGGGTTCCATCCCCACTACCAGGGGCGGGTTGAGGTGGGAAGTCCTGCCCCTTAAAAACAGCAAAACAACAACAACAACAACAACAACAACAACAAAACAACTTTATTTGACACAAATACCTGAAATCAGGAATTCTCTGCAAATTCCTAAGGTTCAAATGACTTCTTCCATATTTTAATTACCTTAAGGAATCTTCAGAATTAGTGTTTGGAATTGCAGCCAAATATGAGAGGGGGTTTAAATCTGTGTCCCAAAGTGTTTCGGAAGTTATTTGGCTACTTGGGGACCTTGCAAAAGGCAGACAGAAGCAATGGCTTACTAAAGTCTGTAACCAGACAGCTGACATCAAGGCAGATGACCTTATCATTTAGCAGTGAGTTACTTTACATTTTGCTGAGGTTTATTTCTTGCCTACCATCACGCAATCAGCCCCCGGTTTCTTTAGCAATCATTGTTTTTAGAAATTAATTTCTATCTCACTCAGGCCTGGTTTATTATTATTTAGCAAAGGTAGATGATACAATTCTGTTAGATATACCACCTCTTAGATATGACTTTCATTAAGAAAGTGATCCCAGTACCTTCCTGGGCTTTTTCCCTTCAAGTCCACTTCCTACCTATTGTTAACAGCTAAGGAGTCTTCGAGGGCTGGGGCAGAAGTACTTTTTGGTTATTCAGATTTGAGTAAATGGCAAGAGATAGTGGGGGTAGCATGCATTACTGATTCACACCTAAGCCTCTGTCTGACTGCCTGGAAAACAGCAGGTGCCACTTAGGTACAAGAGGCCACAGGACTTGTACACAGCTGTGTTGCCGCAGTGGTTAACCCATCACGGGGAAACTGGCGTGTGGTGGGCAGCCTTACTCACCAGGGGAAATGATTTGGCCATTTCTGGGGGAATTTGTTGTAAAATAGAGCTATGTATATAACACCATTTATTGAGTTGCTTAACACACTTTATAGAACAAGAAACCTTCCTGTCACAAGGAGCAGGTGTCTCCACATTTCACCAAAAGGAAAATAAATTAGGTCTGCTGGAGGCTTTGCAGTCATACTTGGCCACTCAAAGCCTATGATATTCAGACCTGGTTTGCTGAATGGATCTTTTTGTTTTGTTTTGTTTGTTTGTTTTTTAATACTGGGGATTGAACTCAGGGGCACTCAACCAGTGAGCCACATCCCCAGCCTTATTTTGTATTTGGTCTCATTGAGTTGCTTAGCGCCTCACTTTTGCTGAGGCTGGCTTTGAACTCACCATCCTCCTTGTCTCAGCCTCCTGAGCCGCTGGGATTACAGACATGCGCCACCATGCCTTGCACTTGGATTGCTCTCTCTGTGGCTAGTTGTGAACTGGCCAACCTGCCTACCTAACTCAAGAGACTGCCAGTATCAGTAGCCCAGCTAGGCCGCTATCTGCAGAACTTTCTTATTATCTGAGCCAGTTTCCTGACTTCAATGTCTGCCTCTAGGCTCCCTAGAAACCCCAATCCATCCCCCACACTCTATTCCATCTTGATTACTAGACTGCCACAGTAGCTTCTGCTGTGGGAAGAAAGGTGATTTGTTTTAATAGCATTTCATGAGAAGACCTTTCCCTTCCAAAGCCCACAATGAAATTCTAGACAAATTATTGTATGAGCATTCTTTTGAGAGAATGGTCATGTTGCATTGTAAATCAGAGGTGATCAGTACGTAGAACAGGGTGCTAGGATTCTGTGTGCTAGCTCAGGATAAGGAAGAAGAAGTCAGCCTGTTTTGGTGACTAATCAGCTCTGTCCTGGACAGACCCAGAAAAGTGGGCAATATGAATCAAGACAGAGCAGAGGAAACTCAGGACATAGTCAGGGATGTAAAGCTTTTGTAAATCTCTTCTAGGATTCTGCTTGGGCCCTTTCAGCATTTCAGATTGTAAATGTTAAAGAGCAGGTTAGTAATGGGTGACAGAGAGAGACAGACCATGGAGTCACCAGCTGAGTTCAAAATCATTGTGTTTTGATTAAGTTTATTAACTCCTCTGAGTCTTAATTTTGCATCAGGAAAATGAGAATTAAAAATATCTAATCTGTAGTATTCTAAAAATTAGACCTAGCTATGGCTGGGCATGTAATCCCATCATTACTGTTTCCATTTTGTTCTTTTTGACTCTGGTTTTCCATACATGCACACAATCTAGGTTGGTAGACTGAGAGAGATATCTTTGCTGACATTAGGCACGGTGGCACACTCCAGTAATCTCAGCTACTTGGGAGGCTGAGATAGGAGGATTACTAAGGCTGAAGTCAGCCTTGGCAACTTATTGAGACCCGTCTTAAAATAAAAACCAAAAGAAGGCAGGGTAGAGCATTTGTCTAGCAAGGGCAAGACCCTGAGTTCAATCCCTAGTACTGTCCCCACCCCAAAGAAAGAACGAGTTTATTTATACATTGCCTTGTATATGATAGCTATTGGATTAGTGATAGCTGTCATTAGTAATTGAAAAAGCACTACTAGACTAATGACAGAATATTATAGGCAAAAGATTTTAATTGATCCAATCGTGTGTCCCTAAAGTCCATAAAAAGAACTTCCTTTAAGATGTTTTCCTTCTGCTTTCAAAACTAATATGTGTTCAGTGTCAAGTTTATACAACCAGAGAATTAAACCCATGGTGATGATTCTGTGCATTTCCTTCTTCCATAAATGCAGTTGAATAAAGTTCATTTTATGATTCAAGTGAGGTTTTATAGCCTGCTTTTTCTCACTTAACATTATCATAAGGAATGGATCTTTCTTAATTCTCTTACTTTATGTTAATAAGAAGTTCCTGAAAATAGTCTGTTCAATGGAACTATGCCTAATGTGTGTACTTATCCAATACAGAAGCAAATTCCTAGAAAAGTGAGAATTCTTCACTAAATGGAAAGCAGTCTGGGTTTCTGGAATAGCTTTCCTCCTTTTCCTGCATCTCCTCAGTTTTATAACTAAATGTAAGCCCCAAAGCCAAGATCCTATGTGTGGTGAATGGTGAGATCAGGGGAAAGAGTGTGCTATCTCAACTGCACGTGGAACATTTCAAAGAATTTTTGTCCTTGTGGAGCATTTCAAACCTATACAAAGATAGAAGAGGAGCCACAGAATCCTGGGCTCAGTTCTCCCCTAGCTCAGCTTTTATGAACACCTGGCCATTCTTGGTTCACCTGCCGCCAACTTATTTCACCACCCACTTCCTTCCCAGTTGATTTTTTCATAGTCCCAGCCACTGTTTGGTTTCACGCATGGCACACTTTTTGGACTGCTTCTCTGTTGCTCTGTGGTATCTGCCGCATGCTCACTGGTGCTGTGGGAACAAGCTGAGGCTTTAGTATCAGACATACAGGTGTTCAACCCCCATCCTACCAGGAATTAGCTGCTATGTGTGAGAATGAGCCTCGGTTATCTTAGCTTAAAAAAATAGAGACAGTGCCTCCTAGAGTTACTAGGAGAATTAAGCAAAGCTTCTACCAGCCCCCCTTAATTGGTGGGCGCTCAACAAACATTAAAGCTTTCCACTCAATTCCAATCTTGCTTCTCACTCCTGAGAAATATTACTGACCATCTCGACCACTGACCCTCTGAGTCCCTGATGCTCAGACCTTGTCACAGCAGTTTCCCTGCCTCAACTCTATTGAGGATTTAAGCTGCTCTATTAGAAGCCAGGTTTGATAGGATAGGAAGTTAACAGCACCTCTGCCATGCAGGAGGTGGGCCTAGAATTACTCTCAATGCCCCAGCTATGGTGTGTGGGGTCCAGCTATGAACCCTGAATCTTTGTGTAGTCTTTAATCTCTCCCCTTCCTCACTGGATTAAATTAGTCTGGGTTTCTGGATTCCTTCTTTTCCTTGAATGAGTTCCTCCAAAAAAATTTTTTGTACCAGGGATTGAACCCAGGAGCATTTAACCACTGAGCCACACCCCCAGCACTTTTTATTTATTTTCATTTTTTTTAAATTTTGAGGCAAGGTCTCACTAAGTTGCTTAAGGCCACACTAAACTGCTGAAGTTGGATCTGAATTTGCGATTCTCCTGCCTCAGCCTCCCGAGCCACTGGGATTACAGGCATGCACCACCATGCCTGGCTCCATTTTTTTTTTTTAAACTGGATCTGGAACTGTTTCCTATTGTAGGGTGGCTTTAGTGCTCACTTATTCTGGCTGCTGGTTAACTCATTGGACAAATCACCTGTATTGGAGTGTGACCTATTGAAGGGGAATCTCTCCAAGTCTCCTTGGTGGGGTGAGGGTATGCACAAATGGTGAGTGATCCCAAGCCTGGGAGCTGCTGGTAGGATGAAGTGGACTAGGGCTGGGGCAGGCTCAGGTTGAGTTGTAGGAGCACTAATGCTCTGTTAGGGTCAAAACTCAGCAGGCGGAGGGCATGAGGATAATGGGGTATTAAGAGGGGACATGGAACTGTGCTATGGGATTGGGTATGGTGGGCACTTTGGGGAGGGCTGAGGTTGAACAGTTGGGCCAGAGACTTCAGTTGGGGTCCTTGCTCTTTTTGTGCCCCTTCACAATACATCCAGCTCTTGATCTCTATATGTGATAATGGGAGACATCTAACAAGGCCTAAGCCTGTGCCCAGCGTCACACTTCCCAGTAACTTCAGCTGTCTAACAATGGGGGCCCTCATGGACCAGTCCCATTAAGTATTGCACTTAAAGAAGCGTAGCACCGTGAGGAATTCCCATCATTCTTTGAGACTTGATAACATCTGAGTTTTTCAGCAATATCATCTTCTCTAGTGCTCCATGTTGGAAGGAGGCTCTTATTCTCCTATTCCTCCCCCAAACTTACCTGATGTCTTGGTGCTTCTCTTAATATTTTCCCTAGAGAACGGACCTGTCTGGTTTTGGTCTTTTTCTCTCCATCTAATGGGAAAGGAGAAAGAAGCCAAACAAGAAATGCTTTAAGTCAGGGCAAGGAGGAGGCCTTTATTTTTTTCTCATCACAGGATTCTGCCTACTGTCTGGCCTCCTACTCACCCCCAACCTCCTCACTTGACTTGTTCAAACCAGGTGTTTTCCTACACCAGATACATTTCAGAGCCTTTCTGCTTGGGTCTATCCAGCCCCACTGTTTCTGTGACCTCTGTGTGACTTTTGTCTGAGTCAAACCAGTTCATGACAAGGAGTCATCCTGAACTTCTCTGAAAGGATTTGAGGAGCCCTAGGCCTTGCCCTTTCCAGTTTTGAGATCTGGGTTTCTGCTCTGGATTGAAGTCTCTATCTTTGGAACCAGGCCAGAACACAGTCCCTGGTTCTGTCTGGGAGGGACTGAGACCTGCAGTAGGGTCCCCATGGGCTACCCAAGACCTGGCTACCTGCTTCCTTGGGGCTGTCCATTGGCCCAGATTTCTGAGGATCTTGGATTCCTGTGGCTGGGTTCCTCCCTCCAGTTGGGAAGCCCCTACTCTTTCCTCTTGTGCTTCATATGCTGTCAGCCTGGCCTGCGCTTGGAGCTGTGTTCTGTCTGATGAATGGGGCCCCAGCACCTTCCCTCTCCCTGCTCCTCAGCATGTTGCCGATGGTGGTGCTCAGTCCCTTTTGATTGGATGTTTCTTGCTCCAGACACAAGGGCGTTCTCACTGGCATTGCTATTTCATTTTATTTTATTTTTGAGGACACCAGAGATTGAACCCAGTAATGTTTAACCACTGAGCCATATTGCCAGCCCTTTTTAATATTTTATTTAGAGACAGGTTTTTGCTGAGTTGCTTAGGGCCTCGTTAAATTGCTGAGGCTGGCTGTAAACTCACAATCCTCCTGCCCTCAGCCTCCAGAGCTGCTGGGATTACAGGCGCCACTGCGCTGGGCATTGCTGTTTTATTATTATTGATAGCTGCCCTATCTAAGGAGTCTATTTTGTGTCCATTAATTTCTTTTATTCCTTACCAAACATCCTGAGGGGTAGGTATGATAAACATTTTATAGTTAAGGAGACTAAGGTTCAAAGAGGCTTGGTAACTTCCCCAGTGTATGTTCCTAAGCAGTGGCAAGGATCGGATTCTACCTTGAAAAATATAAGAAATGCCTAGGGAAGTTTAAAAAAAGTACAGATTCTTAGGTCTTACCAAAAGAAATTCTAACATATGGGTTTGGTATGGGGATCAGGGAATGTGCATTTTAAAATAACTATTGATTTGGGGGCCAAATGGTTCATGGACCTTAATGTCCTGAGATAAAGCTGTAGCCTTTATGGGTTTGGTTTCCCTCGTCACATAGTGTAACATATTTAGGAATGTGCGGTTGCATATGATACATGTGAGACATGTTTTGACTCCTTCTTCAGGGACAGGCATGGAACGTATTTATAGCCAGTCCCTTTGTGGAACTTGCAGGCTTAGACAGCATAATCTCAAAATTTGAAAACCTGGAATAAACTTTGTTCAAAACTTTGGTTTTTGAACCTCAGCAGCATTTCAATTTTTAAATTTTTTTTTTTTGATTTTTAATGTCTTTTTTTCTTAATTTTTTAATTTGTTCTAAATAGCTATATATGACAGTCAAATGCACTTTGACACATCATACATAAATTGAGAATAACTTCTCATTCTTCTAGTTGTACATGATATAGTTATACCAGTTGTGTAATAGTACATGTACATAGGGTAATGATGCCCAATTAATTCTACTATCATTACTTCTCCTATAACCCTCCCCATACTTCCCTCCCCTCTGTCTAAAGTACCTCTATTCTTCCCTACCCATCTCCCCCCACCTTCCCCCCACCCCTCGCTCATTATGAATTAGCATCCTCATGTCTGAGAAAACATTCAGCCTTTGGTCCTTTGGAATTGGCTTATTTCACTTCATGATACTCTCCAGTTTCATCCATTTACTGGCAAATGCCATAATTTTATTCCTCTTTAAGACTGAGTAACATTCCTTTGTATACATACACCACATTTTCTTTATCCATTCATCAGTTGAAGGGCATCTAGGTTGATTTCATAATTTAGTTCTTCTGAATTGAGCTGCTATAATCATTGATTTGGCTGTGTCACTGTAGTATGCTGATTTTAAGTCCTTTGGGTATAAATGTAGGAGTGGGATAACTAGGTCAAATGGTGGTTCCATTCCAAGTTTTCTGAGAACACTCCATACTGTTTGCCATAGTGGTTCCACCAATTTGCAATCATTTCATTTTGAATAATTGTTCTACTGCAATAATAGAAAGATAGGTTATGTATAGGGCCTAGGAAGAGGCAAGCCCAGGAGTAAGAAATGTCTGCAGCTCTCTTTAGACTCGAGTGTGTTCTGTTTCAGAGCAGCCAGGCTTAGTTCTTGGTGTAGAAATCTCCTTTGGAGGAGATGAGCACCCTGAGATGAATTCCAACAGAAATTATCCCTTAACCTGCTCTCAAGTTGAGCTCAGTAACCAATGGGTCTATAGTAATTCTACTGGATGGGAAAGGGAAACCTCTGCAGATGAGCGGACTCATTTCTCAAACCAGAACAGCTCACCTGTTCATTTATGTTCTGCTTAATCATTTGCTCTCAGGTGGTTTTGAATGGCATGAGCCTACTGCCTAGAGCATGATCTCTATGGGCTCAACTGACCAAAGTCAAGTTTCTGATGACTCAACTCTGAACCTACAGTGACTCCATTGAGTACTGATGCCTGAAATTTTAATCTGGAACGATCAGTTGAACTTTCTTAGTTGAATGATAAAATCCTTTGTCCAGACTTAAGGGACTCAGGGCTGGACAAGGGACCACTATTGGACCTCTAATTGCCAGGTGACCCTATTAGTTAGACCCCAAGAAGCTTGGACACAAAAATTTCTCCTAAGGAATAGATATTTGAAAAAATGCTGCTTTTGCACAAATATGAAACTTGGTACAAATATGAATATGAATGAACGAAACGGGTAATTGTGTATCCCAGGTAAGTGGGTGAATAATTCAAATTGTACAATGAAGAAATTCCAGCAAAAGGGAAATGGACATCTGTCCAGTGAGTAGGAGTCAAAAGTGGGATTAAGGTGTTTTTGACTTGCCATCCTGTGCTGAGTTCCATTAAATCTCAACTATACCAATCAGCGTCCTTGCTCTGTATTTCCTCTATTCGTTCCTCAAGATAATGTCTTTTTCCTATCTTGGATTTGGTTGACTCACAAACTCTTTTGTGTCAGAGATTTTGGAATATCCTTCTGCATATGATGAAGAGCTTGCCTGATATCCTTGTTATGGTCACAGAGAGTTGGAAAGCTGGCCATCTCACTGGGGCAGCTGTGGGTAATGGAAAGAGTATACAACGCCCCTATCAAAGAGATGTTGTTCACAGGCTTTGCTTGAGGCTGATACTCGAGGGAATGAAAGGCAACTTGTGCCAGCAGAAAACTGGCAATGAGCTCCCGTGGAGTGTAGGAAGGAAAACTGTGGTGTTTGAAAGATGATGAAACTGGAGCATGAACTGGGCCCAGAAAGGGAACCTTATGACCAACACCCCCCGCCTCCAAGCCCAGTAGTTTCTTAGTATAAATTTTCTAACTCATATACGTTAGTCATAATTAACATAGCAATTATTTTATATGCTTCTAAGGTCCTTTAAACTCATGAATCTGGTGCTTTAAAACCCTCTTTTCCATGATGTCCTCTGCTTTATCAATTTGCAGTCAATACTTGGGCAGGCTTCCCTCCCATCGCTGCTTCTTGGTGTTCCTTGCCCCAGCACCTACCCCTGACCCTCCTGCCCACAGACTTTCTGGATGGCTCTTCAGGGAAACCCAGAGTGAACCTTTGTCCCACTCTTTCTGAGTGATCAGCTTGTGATGTCATCCACATCCAGTCCGTGGAGTTTTCTGGCTCAGAAAACAAAAAGAAATGCTGCACCCAACAGGCTCTGAATCTTTGAGTTCAGCCCCAAACCCTAAAATTCTCTGGCCTAAACAGTTAATATTTACCAGAAAAGCAGTGAATTCTGGGATGTTAGGGATTGCTTTGAAGTCCCTCCTTCTAAGAGAAGGCCATCCTTTTATATATCACCCCGCTTCTACTGGGTACTTGCAGTTTTTGAAAACAAGCCTACAAAAGGCTTTTGCTAATAAGTCACATGCACCATGAAGTTGAAAGTTTGCCTGTCTGGCCTGAAAACATTTTGCCTGTTCAAACTACTTGGCAGAGATGGAGGGAGAGGTGGTCAGAGAGGAATAAACACAGCTGGTTTCAATATTAGAAGCAAAGATAGGCATTTTGCTCTTTCTTGTGGTACCTGCCTCAGGAGTCAGATCAAACCCCTGAAGAGCATCTGTGTGCGGGGCCTGGGAGCATCCAGTGTGGGAAGGTGGCCGCAGGGGCCCCGCTTCCTTCATCAGGCGCTGTGGTATCATCGTCTCCCCAGCCCCTCCTGTCAGCACTCTTGGTTTTCACTAATTGTGAAAGTTCCTCTTTTTGTAGAAGGATCTACGTCTACCTCGCCTTGTAAAAATCATCCCGAATTTTAGCTGCAACTATGAAAAATCCCCAGTAAACAAGAAGCAGCCTTTCTAATCTAAATTATGGGAAAGTGGACTTTTATTTTCTATTTAAAGAAGTGGGAGTTTTTGTAATGTATCAGTAAGTCAGGCAAGGAGATTGTTTTCCCTGCAGTCTAAAACATTCATCCATTTCGGCTCAGAAGCATCACTTTCAGTTTTTGTAAAAAGTAAAAGCAATTTGGAAATTGGAAACGATATCACTTGTGATGCTGCAATTCTCACACAAAAATTTAAGGAAAAGGGAAAAATGAGCATTTTTTTTAAAACCAGAAGTTCATGAAAGGTACCAGATAGTGAGAATTTGGTATTTATTGTTAAATACAGTAAATTCTCTCAGGAACTTACTGTGCTTATTCAAGGCAGCCTCTCTTCTTTAATATTTCTTTACTATTCTCATTTTGATTGTGTTTTTCTATTAGACTATTTTCTAATTAAAAAACATACATTGTCGAGCACAGTGTTGCATGCCTGTAAACCCAGCAGCTGGGGAGGCTGAGGCAGGAAGATGGAGAGTTCAAAGCTAGCCTCAGCAATTTAGCAAGACTCTAAGTAAGTTAGTGAGACCCTGTTTCTAAATAAAATAAAAAAAGAAAAGGTGAAAAAGGGCTAGAGATGTGGCTTATTGGTTAAGCACCCCTGAGTTCAGTTCCTGGTACTAAAACAAAAAAGCAAACAGCAGCGACAAGAAAGAACGCACAAAACTCTTTGTGTCTCAGGGCTGAGGCTCTGCTGGTTATGAAGAGGTGATTCTCTGCCCATCACCACTCTGAGCTCTGACCCTCTTCACCTTCCTTCCCATTCCATGTCTTCTCCCTGGGTGATTTCATTTGTTCTCCTCATTTTAACAACCTGATGACTCCTAGATATATTTAATCAGTATCAACCTCTTCCCTGCACTTTAAACTTGAATGTGCAACAGGACCCTCCAACCGGAAACATTCCAGTCTCAATGCATCATCAATACACCCCCCTCAAAACCACTCTCCCTGAGTCATTGTCTTCCAGCACCCAAAAACCTAGGAGTCCCTCTGGACTCAATTGTTCTTCTTTCCTTAAATCCTGACACGATGCAGTCTTATAAACTTGGCTCCAGCTTCTCTATTCCCACAGTCACCTCCATGGTACAAGCCTTATCCTTTACTTGGGCAATAACTTCCACTTGGTTTCCTGCTTTCTGCATGGCCTTCCTCTGCTCTGTCCTCCCCTTCTCAGCCAGATCCATCTTTCCAAAGCACATTTCAGATTAAGTGGCTCTGTTGCCCCATACATACCCAATTTTCTGTGACTTTCCAAGACTATGGGATGGAGTCTAAATTCTATAGTGTGTTGTTGAGGGGCCTTGTAATCTGGCTTCCTTTCCTAGTCTTCAGTACCTTTGGGCATTCTGAAATCCCTGATGTTGCCTCCATGATCTATGACATTTCACAGCCCTGGGCCTTTCCATTGATCACTCTATATGCTTAGAATTTTATTTTCTCATTCTTCCTGATCAAATATATATATATATATATATATATATATATATATATATATATATATATATATATATATATATATTTTCCCTCCCTCCCTCCCTCCCTCCCTCTCTTTCTTTCTTTCTTTCTTTCT
The DNA here is from genome assembly GCF_964194105.1 of Spermophilus citellus. Classification (NCBI taxonomy): domain Eukaryota; kingdom Metazoa; phylum Chordata; class Mammalia; order Rodentia; family Sciuridae; genus Spermophilus; species Spermophilus citellus. Next base: position 113,779,167 of record NC_138186.1, on the reverse strand, counting down.
TTCTTTCTTTCTTTCTTTCTTTCTTCTTTCTTTCTTTCTTCTTCTTTCTCTTTCTTTCTCTCTCTCTTTCTTTCTTTCTTTCTTTCTCTCTCTTTCTTTCTCTCTCTCTCTCTTTCTTTCTCTCTCTCTCTCTTTCTCTCTCTCTCTCTCTCTCTTTCTTTCTTTCTTTCTTTCTTTCTTTCTTTCTTTCTTTCTTTCTTTCTTTCTTTCTATTTTTTCCAGCAACAGGGGCTGAACACAGGACCATAAATACACTAGGTCAGTATTATCCCACTGAGCCACATCTCCACATTTACTTTGAGATGTGTCTTGCTAAGTTATCAAGGCTGGTCTCCACCTTGCAATCTTCCTCTCAATCTCATGAGTACCTGAGATTACAGGCATGTGCTACCGTGCCTGACATAATTTTTTTTTTCTCCCAGATTTCTGCCCTTTTATGAATGAACCTTCCCCTCAGGGCTGCTCTGCACATTCACCTTAATTTCTATAAAACTCAAGGGGAGGGGCAGGCATGAAGATGAAGCCATTTTTTTGTTTCTTTTTTCTCAGACCTGCCTTGACCACTTCTTACCTTTTGAGGTGTTCATATACTCCCCAAGTATCTTGGAACTTTGCCATAAAAGCCACTCAGACATGAGAGTCCCTGGGTCTGGATTTGTATATCGCCTGCCTTACCATGGGCTGGAAAAGACTGGGCTCTGTGCAGCCTTAACATCTTCTTTGAGGAAATGATATGCAAAAATTGAAATTAATGTGATTGAGAAGTGAGAAATGATTGTTCATGTTTTAACCGGATAGTTTGAAGTATTTGCTGTCTTTTCTATGTATTGAACATAGGCATTAGAACTGTAATGATCATGAAGAGAACAGTTTATCTACAGCCCCTTAACAGACCATCCATAAAGAGCCCGTGTTGCCACATGGTATGGTTTGCACTAAGAAGGTGACTTTGTCTTGCTCAATCCTAACCCCCTCAAGGTGATGATGTTAGGAGGTAGGGTCATTGGGAAGTCATGAGGGGAGAGCCATCACAAATGGGATTAGTGTCCTAATAAGAGAGGTCCAAGAGGGACCTTCACCCTTTTGACCATGTGAGGACACAATGAGAAGGCGACTTCTCTGAGCCACAAAGTGAACCCTCACCAGACACAGAATCTGCTGGCACTTTGATCTTGGACTTCCAAGCCTCTAGAACTATGAGAAATACATTTCTGTCATCCATAAGCCACTTGATCTATGGGTAATTTGTTATAGCAGCAGCCTAAAAAGACTAAAGCAGAAGGGGTTTTCATCCTAAACGAGTTGTTACATTGGTTCAAGTAGAGAACTTGGTCCTATAGGAGCTAATAAATGAATTCTAACATTTATATGTGATATAGGAGCAGAGATTCAAAGATTGAGGGTGCAGGGGGTGAGAGAGAGGAGAGGGAGGGAGGGAGGGAGGGAGAGAGAGAGAGAGGGAGGGAGAGAGGGAGAGAGAGAGAGAGAGAGAGAGAGAGAGAGAGAGAGAATGTGCATGCACTACAGATGGAACCCAGAGCCTTCTATATGTAAGGACATGCTCTACCTCTGAGCTCTTTCTCAGCCCCAGTTATATCTTTCTTTCTGCATTTCATGATAACCACCCAAAGTCCCACTAGCAGAAAGGCTCGAGTATGGGTTTGTTCTGTTTCTTCTCCCTTTTTCCTTAGGTAAGCTTGGAGCCAATGGCTAGGTACCCAGACAATTCACCTAGCACATTCAGGACACTGGTCCCTGTCTGACATGGATGATAGAATGTGACTGGGTCATTTCCACCTCATCCTGTGATCTAGGGGGAGCAGAGGCTGAGTGAAGGCAGGTCACTCACATAGCAAGCTCTTTTAAGCTTCAAGCCCTACTGCCACCAAGCCCAACCAAGGACACCACTGACTGCAGACTCAATAGAGTAGGCTTATAACTAGCAGAAACAAAAAGTAATTAGTTTCCTCTGAGACTCTGAAACGTGTCCTTTCTAAAGATTTTTAAGAATTACAGTTAAAGTTTTGGACGGCCTGCTGTGGAAGTCACATTTGACCACCTCTAGACTTGGGGCTGTTATTTTTGTGAAAGTCTATTTTAACCAAAGGAAATCCTGTTTCACCAGCAGCACTGGCAACAGCCCTGAGATGCACAGTCTCAGGAGTGTTGTGAGGATATAGGCTCTCTTTAATCTCAGAATAAAAATATTTGATGTTTACAAGGTGTATTAGTATAATTGGAACGTGTCTGCCTGTCTGCCGGCCTTCCTTCCATGTAGGACCTCGTAATTAAAGAGCATCATGTTCATGTGGCTGCCTGTTTATCCTTTCATAGCCTCTTGAGAGCAGTCACGGTCAAGACCGTTACCCTGGACTCTTAGAGAGCTCATCCAGGCAGAGACAGCTGCTTCCAGAACAAAGGGGAGGTGGCTTTTCACTTAGGATTCTCCCTTGTGCTCTGGGGCAAAGAGGAAAATGAGTCTTGTATAGTTCAGTGGGTGAGGGATGTCTGGACTCCCCAGAAACTACCAATGTGTGCATAGGATTAAATGTATATGAATATAAAAAAATCTATCTATCTTATCTATCTATCATCTATCTATCTACTATCTCAAGACCAAAAAGTGATTTTTCTTTTTTTTAAGTATCAAGTTAAAAAAAAAAACTCACCCTTATTTCTCTGTGTATCCAATTCCATATTGTTATGAACACACAAGCATACCACTTACTTGAAAACAACTATTAGATAGAGTAGAGAATGTAAGTGTCTTATAAAATACATAAAGTGCTCTGGGAGTCTAGAGAAAAGAAAATACCTAGACAGACGAGTTTGTCCTATAAGACAAAAATGACAAAATTCGAATGCTGAATAAAACCCTTAGCCTAACTGATGGCATTTTGATGCATTAAAAAAGCAAGATCTAAGGGCTAAGATAACTAGACTGGCTCCCTCTGACCCTGCTATATTGGGGGCATTAATATGGTTTTATGACCAGTGTAAATCCACATCATGTACAACCACAAGTTATACTCCATGTATACATATGTCAAAATACATTCTATTCTCATGTATGACTAAAAAGAACAATTTTTTTTGAAAGAATCCACTACTCAAAAAAATATATGATTTTATGAAGAAGTAAGTCCACGGTAAAGATGGAGCAGAGACTGTGTCTTCTTCATTTTTTTTTTATATCACTTCAGCCCTGAGAACAGATCTTTGCACATGGTTTATGGAACTGAAAAGATTCGAAATAACTTGTCAGCTGATCTGTTCCCTGCACCTAATAAAAGACTCAGAGGAACAAGCTACTTGATAATTAAGCAGCATTTTCTATTTGAAAGTTGTTTTTAACAACCACAAATCTGAAGTGTGTCAAAGAAACAGTTTTGTGATTCATTTGGGTAACACTGTCTTTCCTGGAATGAAAAGATTTCTTTTCATATAGAAATTGAAAAAGAAGACGGCCCTTATTTTGAACTTATAGTTGACACAGCTTTGTAAACAAGAGCAGTTCCAAGTCGCAGAGATATTTTCCCAGTCTGCTGTCTGGGAAGAGGTACAGGAAATAAACAGTCCTGAGGACTGGCCAAATAAGATGCTTCCTGGGGCAGCTCATCCCTTCACCCAGGTACCTTCCGATCTCTGCTCACACTTGTGAGGATGCAGTTGGATTGTTGGCACCTGGCCATACACATGTATCTTTCTTGTCTTTATTGATGGACTGTTGTTTAAAGCTTTATTCAGTTATTCCATAGACACACCAGGTCTGTAGCAAATGTTTGTTGTGTTAACAAAGGGACAAAATGTATAGCTGCAACCCTAACTAGATTGTAAATGTTTAAGGGTAGGAGAATCTCTCTTCAATTTCATTTTTTTCCTTTTCTTTAGATTCTTACTGCACTCATCTTGTAGCATGAAAGTCCAACATCAGACACTTATTATTTCTTAATAAATAGAATTGTCTTGAGATAATGGGTATTTTTAAGTATTTGAGTGTCCAACACCATGGTTGGACAACTCTGTGAAAACTTAGCTTCATGGATGATATATGGGCTCAGTGAAAAAAGTCTCAAATTACAAGGAATTGTAGTAGACACTTGTGATTCTATTCTTGTTTATGCTTTCTTTCCTTTAAGGAGATGTGCATGTTATCTACTATCGATTATGAGGTTTAGGACATTATCAAGATCTGAACGTAAACTATTAGTTGAAGAACATACTTTGAAGCATATCCGGTTATTTTAAGATTCACTTGCAGATTTTTCCTTGAAAGAGAGTGCTCGACTTTTTGGCCCTTCCCTTTACAAGTGAGGTTTCTTTGAATAATTAAGGCCCTAAGAAAAGTTACAACACACTGTCTTCAACCCATCTGCTAGACTATCTTTGCACGCAAGTACCCCATTGACGTCAGCAGAACTTGGGTGAAGTTCTTTTTTTTTTTTTCTTCCTGTCAGTGGGAACTGGGGAATGGAGGTGGTGGACTAAAGTGTCTGGGCCTGGGCCTGGGTGCTGAGGATGAATTGATGATGACGACATTTGGAATGTTACAGTTTTCTAATAAAATTGAGTCTTGTGCTATTTTCCTATAGGACAAGAAAAAAAATTACTCAGAATGTCATTTATTCCAGGAACTTTTAAAATTCTTCCATTATGTTAGACTGACGGCTGTTTTATGGTTTATGAGGATGCGCTAGTGTTAAAAGATTTGGCATTTGATTTTGGAAAAGGGTAACTGAGCTAAGTTTATTAGATTCTTTGAGGCTGGTCAGCAAGTGGGGATTCTGTGCCTTATTCTGAGATGATACTTCAACATTGAAGATAGTACATTCATAAGCATAAGCCTCTTAAATTTGTTTCAGAAAAATCTATGGATCTAACCTTTTGGAGATACAAAATAATGGATTATTTTTATACAGGATTTCTCAACCATGCATCTTTCTTGCATATTAAAATTCACTTCTAAAACTCCCTGTACTGTTAAATTTGAGCAAATAACCATCTTTAAAAAAATTTTTAGATACTGATGGACCACTATTTTATTCATATATTTATATGTGGTACGGAGAATCCAGTACCTTACACATGCTAGGCAAGTGCTCTACCACTGAGCCACAACCCCAACTCCAGTATAACCATCTTTTTTCCAGTAAATAGGACTAGGATTTTCTGCTAGATTAACAGATTTTTTCCCTATGGGTCTATGTACTAGCTTTGTAGGGATATATTGAAAAGTTTGCAACCTAGTTGAGGAGATAAGACATAAACACAAAGCATTTATGAGAAAAACACTCTTTGAGGTGGCTCAAAGTCTCAGTTTAGTTGCAATTTATAGACAAGATGGGTGGCAGTTTCCATAGGAGCGGCAGAAAATTTCATGAAAAACTTCTGGCAAATTTTGAAGGTGTAGCATAAAATTTATAAAATATCAAAAAAGCCAACAGAGGATGGGAAATTTTAGAATTCATTTTGGACTTTGTTGGGGTTAACCATGGAGTCATGAGTAAATGCAGTTTCAAGTTGAGCTCTGTCTTCTTGGCAGATAGACACGCGCCTGTGAACTCTTATTAGTGCTCTTTTATTTATAGCTCCCATTTGATTGTCTCATCAAGTTGTTACTAATAATGATAAAATTTGTGGGTACAGAAACACTTTGAAAAAAACCTTTTATATGTTTTGTAGTTCTTCAGCTAATTTGAAGAGGAAATTGAACAATAGCAAAAAAAAAAAAAAAAAAAAAAGAAAAAAGAAAAAAGAAAAAGAAAAAAAAAGAGTAACCAAATACTGTGAAGCCCCTAAATTTTTGGACCTTAGGCCAGGTGTCTGTTGTGAATCTTACTAATTCTAATAATTTTTAGTTTCATTTAAATTAAGTAACATGAAGAATTTTCTTATCCTTGATCATTTGAGTCAGTATATAGTACTAACTAATGAGAATATATTGAGTTGTTATTGTGTACTCAGAATTTTCTTATATACCTATAGTTAAACTTCTGCCTTATCAAATTTAGCAAGGCTAAATGTGTACAAATGTTAGTTAATAGTGTGATGCTTTATGGGAGTGTTAGTGGAAATCCAGGAAAGAAAGAAGTAAAAGACAGCTGGGATAATCAGAGGTTTAGATAGGAACATAGAAGGTCTTACAGGTGATTGGAAATGTAGAAAGAAAGCCCTGAGGCTGGGGAATGGAATGAAGGAATGGCAAAGGGATTAGAATTGATGGTGTTTTCCAAGCACATCTGACTTTCCTCGTTGGAGTGTGCAGCAGGAAGAATCCTGAAATACTTTTACTTAGCATTGCTTGGCAAAGAGCCCCAACCCACGTACACAATGTACATTCTCTTTCACACACACACACACACACACACACACACACACACACACAAATTTAAAACTTTGAATCAATTCCCTGTATCATCTTTGTACTTAATAATAAGGAATATGTATCTTTACCATAATTGACTGAGACTATTTGGGGTAGTCACATTATTAAATATTTTAAGATTTAAGCTATGAAGTTTTATTGGTAAATGACATAATTTGTGATTTCATTTAAAACCTCAAAAATATTCTGAATAAGTGAGTTCCAAGGTTGAGAATTTTATAACATTCTTGAGAAAAATCAAAGCAATCAAGACTTTCCCCCCTTTAATAAGACCATTTGGAAGTAAAAGTTTAAAACTAAGTATGAGAAATGCAGAAGTTATAAACGGAACTTGAGAATTTATTTTTATACTATTAACCAGACATATTTTTCTTGGTTGGCTCAAAACCCATTAAAATAATGCTCAACCAGAGAAACTATGATCAACTCTAAATGATTGTTTCAAATAATACATACAAAATATTTGCAGATTTATGCTCATGGGTAAAAGGCAGCATTAATGTATATATATATATATATATATATATTTTTTTTTTTTTTTAAATAATAGGGTTCTTCAAAAGTCCATATGCATGTGGTCACTTGGGTAACAAAATGCAGAATCAGCGGGTCTGAGGTGGGGCCTGGGTTCTGCATTTCTAAGAAGAGATGCTCAGTGATAGTGATGCTGCTGGTGCTAGAATGTGAGCCCTGCTCTGAATGGAGAGGTACTAGAGACCGGATAATAACCTCTGGGGATGCTGACTTAATTATGCATTGGTGTTGTTTTATTTGAAAAATAAGTGCACTGTCAGCATGGGGGAGGAGCTTTCATATCTGTAACATGGCTCAGCAATGTGAACCTTTCCTTAGATCAATTAGAAAGCTGCCCATAAGCACGGACTGAGCTAATTCTGGTCTCTACAGTACTCTAGTGGCTAATGCAAAATAGATTCTCAGTAAATAACTGTTGAGTAAATCAGTACATTTAATGCTGGTCTGGGAAGGCCATCTAGCTCTATGCTGTTCCTCATTATACAAGCAGAAGAACCTGACGAAGTACAAATGTCTTCTAGTCTAAAATAGCTTACTCTGGCCTGAAGTTACTTTAAAAAACACAGCTCAAGCATGGGATCACTGCATGTACAGTGCAGCCAAACCACCAAGGCTGAAGGGGGTCAGGGGAAAGAGAGTCAAGCTAATTCCCACCTTCCCTATATATTCTCTCTCACTTTTTATTATTATTTTACTTTATTTATTTGTTCTTTTTATATACATATGATAGTAGAGTGTATTTTTTTTTTAATTTTAATGTTTATTTCTTTTAGTATTTGGCGGACGCAACATCTTTGTATGTGGTGCTGAGGATCGAACCCGGGCCGCACTCATGCCAGGCGAGCGCGCTACCGCTTGAGCCACATCCCCAGCCCCAGTAGAGTGTATTTTAACATACATACATGGGTTATAACTTATTCTAGGATCTCATTCCTGTGGTTGTACAAGATGTACTGATGTATTCTCTTTAGAACAGTTCCTGCCATGTATTGGTGGCCTCCCTAGCACCTTTCTCTGGGTCCTTATCTCCTGGCCCACATTCAAACTTCCTCTACCCCTCCTTTCGCCAGCCTCTGACACTTTTGGCCATGGCCAGCAACTTCTTTGATGTTCTCAACCTTTTTTTTTTTTTTTTTTGGTACTGAGGGATTGAACTCAGGGGTGCTTAACCACTGAACTACATCCCCATCCCTTTAAAATTTTTTTCTATTTTTATTTTGAGACAGGGTCTCACTATGTTGCTGAGGGCCTTTAAATTACTGAGGCTGGCTTTGAACCTATGATCCTCCTGTTTCAGCCTCCTCAAATGCTGGAATTGTAGGCTTGTGCCTCCACACCTAGCTGCTCTCAACATTTTGTTCTGCTCGCCTTTCCTGTGTTGAGCCCCGAGTTCTCCCCTGGGACATTTCTAAGTTAGACATACTTCTTATCATTTATTAAAACAGGACATCTCTTTCTTCCTAACTGCCATCCACATGTGACTTCAGAATTACTGTAGTATTCTAAGTATCACCTATGTTGCTGTTTACATAACTTGACATTATCTGGGTGCTGAGTACTTAGTAACATTCCACTTCAGAATTACTTCTATTGCATATTACTTTTCTGTTTTTGTTTCATTTTATTTGATTCCTCTCATTTGTCCATGATAACAAAGCACTTCTTGTCATCAATAGGACTGTAAGCTAGAAATAAAGGCAGCCCTGGCATTTCAGGGAAGGATTGAACTTCAAGGAGTCATGAAGATAATCCAAAATATGTTTACATTGATTTTTACATTACTATTGAAGTAGAAACATAAGAAAAAAAATCTTGTAGAGAACTTGAGGACTCCTAAGAATATTCCCTTGGACCTGTGGAGATTTTTGAAGCCCAACTGGGAACTTCTCCAGATCTCAGGTCACCAGGTCTAGGCACAAAGAGGCTCTGTGACTTCACGTGGTTTAACCCGTGTTACCAGCAGAAAACATTAGGGATCAAGAAGATAAAAGCCTTGTGAACAACCACATTAATTTGTCCTTCTGGTGGTGATTTTGTTTTATGCCTTCCTCTAAACCGGTGGCTACTTGTCTGGTTCAGAGTGAGTTCAGCATTCCTGGGCCTCATCAGATCTCTGAAGAAACAACCACGCATACAAAAGCTGCAGCCTTGTGCAGAAAACTTGGGTGAGTCTGAGGCTGGTTATTCTCAATCCAATAACAAACAGGAAGCTGTTTTGATCACCCATGAGATGTTTCTGAGTCAGCTTACTTAAACACAGGGTCTGAGTTTCAACACTCTCTTCTTCATATCTTTGCTTAATAACTTTCTCAGCAAATCAATCCATTTATCACAGGTGATGCTCCCTGATTCTACCTGAACACATTCAGGGAGCTTCGCTCAGTGACATCCATTAACACAAATCATTCTGTTCTTCTTTCCAATTTTACTTTTGCTGTTTTGCCAGGAGGTGCTACTGTTTAGCTTGACCAACTTCTAATTTTCCTCTCCTTGTACAAGATGTACAGTCCTCAAATGATTACAGTCTCCTCCCTAGACTGTAATCAGTTGGTGCCTTGGTTTAACTTCCTTTTAAGTCCTCTTTCCCCTCAGAGGAAATGAATCCCCCCACTATGCAAGCCAGAGCACAAAACTTCCTCTTAATGATGGTCAAGCCCCCTGATAGCATTAGTAACCGTCATACATTGCAAAGCGTATCATGTATTGCAAAGTGCAACATTCTCTTCTGGAATAGTCATTGGCAAATCTAAGAGTCACCCTTAATTTCTCCTTTCACTCTCCTCTTGATTTTTTTGTTTTCTATTCTTCGATCCTATTGCCTCTAATTTGTCTTATGATACCATCACCATGGACCCCTTGCAAACTGTACCCAACCCCACGTTTATTTCTCTCCCTCAAAGGTGATTTTCCTAAACATAAATCTGATTGATCATTCCCCATATTTAAAATTTTCAATGGCTTCCTGTGCTCTGCAGGATGAATTCTAAACAGTGCCTGGCTTACAAAGCTGTCATGGTCTGGACTCTGCTTACTCTTCAGCATCAAGTCTTATCATACATGCACACACCCTGTGCTCTGGCCAATACTGAATGGCTTTCAGTTCCCCTAATGAACGAGGTCCTTTCCCACAGCTAGTCCTTGCCACGTGCTGGCCTCTGCCCTGGGGGAGGCTTCCTTCCAGACTCCTATTCCTCTTTCAGGGGTTCTGCTTAGGCATCACTTCCCCGGATAAGCTGGAGCTTCCACAGGTGCTTACTCCTCTTACAGTCCTTGGCATTTTGGACTGCATTTGTCCACTTGTCTTCCCTGCTCCAACACCTGGAAGGCAAGCATTATCTTTTAGGTTCAGCTTCATAATTTTCTTCAGAATATCAGGACTTTCCAAGAGCCAATTTCATGACAAAGGAATTTTAGCTGGGACAAGGGGAAACCAGTCATCTATTATCTATTGTAATAAGGGCTGGATTCTTCTAGGCTTGATGTAATGTGCTGATAAGATCAATTATTTTCTATTTATCCAGGTAAGGATTAACCCACTTCTGGGCATATAATGCACTTTTAATATATAACAGCTGCTAGATATTCTTGTTAGAAGTGTTATCTATGGGCTGATTACACAAATATCTTTAACCAAGAGGCAAGCAAACCATGTCATTTATTTAAATTAGCTCATCTTCATTTCAACCTACTCTATGATTGAATTTCCTGATCTATTCTCTTTAAATTTATTTGAATTCTCAGTGTGTCTAACTTTCAGTCTGCCTTACCCCAAAATCAAAGGAAAACACCAAGGATTTCTTCAAATCCTTGGTCAAACTGCCCGAATTTAAGGCCCTCCTAAGAGAGCCATGGGAAGTTTCCATCAGATTTTATTCTGAGCACAAGGAAGCCATTGGAGTAGGGAACTAACATGGGATTTGCTCTTAAACATGGCCTTGTTGCAGTTGAATGCCCCTCTGAAACTCATGTTGGAATTTAGTGGCCACCGTGAGGATGTTGGGAGATGGGACCTTCAGCTGGTGATTGGGTCATGAGGGCTCCATCCTCATAATGGATTAAGGTCATTACTGTGGGGTGGGCTTGTTACCCTAAGCATTGTTATGAAAGTGAGTTGGGCTTTGCTGGCTATCCCTTGTTCCCATCTACTCCTCTAGCCTTGTGATCTCTCTGCTATATTTTCACCCAGCAGGAAGGGCTTCACCAAATTTCTTTCTTCTTTCTTTCTTTCTTTCTCTTTCTTTCTTTCTTTCTCTTTCTTTCTTTCTTTCTTTCTTTCTTTCTTTCTTTCTTTCTTTCTTTCTCTTTCTTTCTTTCTTTCTCTTTCTTTCTCTCTCTCTCTTTCTCTCTCTCTCTCTCTCTCTCTCTCTCTCTCTCTCTCTCTCTTCTTTCTTTTCTTTCTTTCTTTCCCTTTCATCCTCCTCCTTCTCCTCCTCCTTCTTTTAAAATCAATCGCTCAGTCTGTGGTTATAGCAGAAGAAAACGGACTAAGAGAGGCCACTTGGCACTTCAGTGGAGAAAGGGGCAAGAGTGGAAGGAAAGGCCAAGGGGATGCTGCAGGAGCCCAGGCAAGCCCTGTGATGGCTTGATGAGAGTGGGAGCAGTAGAGGAAAAGGGGACTTGTCTGTGGCATGCCCTGGAGTTAGAATCCACAGGGCTTGTTTATGGGAGTAAATGTGGGGAGCAAGGAAAAGAGCCAGCTCAAGCCAAAGACCCTGCCATTCTATGATAATGGAGATAAATCTCCAGAGATGGGGATTTCAGGAGGGCTTTGCACAGACTGGGACTCATTCGGTAGGTAACTTACTTTGATGGCCCAGTATGACTCAGTCCTCAAATGAAACACTCCTGGGTATCACACAAAGGTTCCCTTAAGGCAATAAGAGGATAAAAATCTCCTCTCAGAGTTGTTTCTTTCATGTTTTTTTTTTTTCCTCCTATAGTGCTGTGGATTGAACCCAGGGCCTTGTGCATGCATGCAAGGCAAGCACTCTGCCAACTGAGCTATATCCCCAGCTTTTCTTTCATGTTTTGAGGCAGAGATCTTTGCTTATGTAACGTCTTCTGGAGTCTTGTTCTTTCTATTGTCTGAAAATTATTCTATTTTTGCTTCAGGGTGAGAAACATATTTATAATACATATAAGTAATGAAGAGCCCCAATCTAGAAATCTAGAATGTACAAAAAGATAAAGAGCTTTCTTTTATCTTCAAATACACACTATAAAAAAAGACAGTCAACACAATTACAGTGGGCAAAGACTGAAATAACTGTTGCATAAATGCTATTCCATATCTATATCTAAACATACAATAAATATATAAGATGCACTTTAACATAACCAGTAATCAGGGAACTCAATAGAATTACCATTATCCAACCATCAGAAGAATGGCTAAAGTTGAAAACAAAACAAAACGAAACAAAATACTGAGGGTTCAGAAGATACAAGAGCAACTAGGACTCACAAAAGTTGCTGGTATTGGTGTAAACTGGTACAACTGTTTTAAGATGTTGTTTGCTATTATCTACTAAAGTTAAACTAACATACTCTATGACTTGGCAATTTTGTTTCTATTACTATATTCCAATAGAAACATATAGTATGTGCACCAAAACACATATAAAAAATGTTTATAGTAGTGCTATTTGTAAAAGACAAAAGCTAGAAACAGCCAAATGACTAGTGATGAAGAATAAGTAAATTGTGGCACATTTCTACAATGGAGTACTATGCTACGATGTTAATGAATGAACTAGTGCTACACATAACAGGGCAGATGCATCTCACTCACATCCTGAGGAGCGAAGAAAGCCAGAAACATAGACCCTGACTATGCTTTCAATTATGTAAAAAACAAAAAGTGTGGTGTTGGGGGTAAGGTTCCTTTGGCAAGGACATAGGGAACAATGGCTGGAAGGGAGACTTGTGGGGCTTCTAAAGGGCAGGTTTTATTTTTTTTTTGTTATTTCTATTTTAATCTGGGTGTTGTGGGTGATATTTACTTTGTGATGTTACATCAAGCTGTACATTTATGGCTGGCTCATTCTTCTGTGTTTTTCACTTCAATAGGATGCTTAAAAATCCAGGACTCTTTATTGAATATTTTTTATTTTTTTATTTTCTTGGTTTTGGGGGATTGAACCCAGAGGTGCTAACCCACTGAGCCATATCCCCAGCCCTTTTAATGTTCTATTTTGAGACAGGATCTCACTAGGCTGCCCAGGGTGTCGCTAAGCTGCTGAGACTGACTTTGAACTTGTGATCCTCTTGCCTCAGTCTCCTGGAATCTACCTGTTTCTATTGTCTGACATTTATTCTATTTATTCTGTGTGCACCACCAACCATGCCTGACTATTGAAAGTTCTTTTTAAGTGGCAAATGGTTGGTACCTTCTTTTTGCCCTGGGATCAGTCGTTCACGGATTTCTTTTTGATCTCTTTCTTTTTCCCTGCTGCTGCCCTTGGCTTATCCACCCAATCCATCCATTTGCACTTGACCTTGAGGTCCTGGGGCTGTGGGGCAAGCACTTGGTAGCTCTGTGATGAGGGACTTGTTTACTTTAGATAGAAAGGGTAGAAGCTGCTTTTTAATCTTAATGTCCCCGAAGATCAGAATGAGGGACATTTGTCATTAGCTTTCTATCTGTCCCCAGAGTTCGTTTAATTTCTTTCTGCAAAGAACCCTACAATTTTGCTGGGAGGGCCTAAAGATCATGTGCGGTTGTCTGTCAGTCTGGCACAGGGGTAGGGACTGGGATGGGATGAAGGGCTCTAGATTAACATCTTCCATTAATCTTCCTCTGTGAGCTCTGTCTTGGCCCTCTGACACTCCTTTTCACACCTTCAGTCCCCTGATCCCTTCTCCACTGCAATTTCCTCACCGTGAATTCCAGATGGCCATTTTAATCTTTACTTTTTCTCCATCTATCTTTTGGAAACTTTTTGAAATCTCTCATGCTCTGATACTTCCCCTATAGTTAGTTCTCTGATGTTCTGGGTTTATACCTTTCCGTTTCCCTTTACAGTTTATTGCATTTGAGGAGGGAAGAGAGGCATGTTCTCATTTGGCCGTTTTGACCAAGAAAAGGCCTTATTCCATTACTGAACACATTCATGTTTAAACTGTTTCCTGCTTCATCATGTTCTGCTGTGTGTGACCTCCCCCAGGATCTATCATGAGTATTTTTTTACTACCTCTCACTTCCCTTTCCTGCTTCAACTTTTGATTCTTATCATTTCTAAATTGTCAAGGTTTATGTCATTTACATTTTTTCCTTTAATAAAATTAAACCCTTCTGTTATTGCTCTAAAGACTTCTAAAAATCAAAATCCCCCAAACAGTAAGTCACTTGACTGAGTCCATTTTGAAGGAAATACAATGCTGTGTCACTAAAAATCTTGTCAGAGTAGGTGGTCTTGAATGTCAAGGTCTAGTGGATCCTTGTTATTTTCATCTTCTTTCACTCCTTTTGGGTCAAAATCAGATGTCACTACTTTTGGATCTTCCTGTTGTTCTTGTTCTCTTTTCTCTCCCTCTCTCTCTCTCTCTCTCTCTCTCTCTCTCTCTCTCTTTCTCTCTGATACTGGGGATAGAACCCAGGGGCCCTCTACCCCTGAATCACATCCCCCAACACTATTTTTTTAAAATATATTTTATTTTAGAGACAGGATCTTGGTAAGTTGCCTAGGATCTCACTAAACTGCTGAGGCTGGCTTTGAACCTGTGAACAGTTTCCCGAGTCCCCTGGAATTATAGGTGTGTACCACGGTGCCCAGCCCTGTTGTTCTCTCTCTTTTTTTAAAGTTCTTTTTTTTTTTTTGGGGGGGGAGGGTGTTGCTCTTTTACTTCCTTGAGTAATATATTCATATTAAATTCTTGGATAATTATAATATTTCCAAGTTCTTGCATGTTTAAAAATGTCTCTACTTACCCTTGATTGGTAATTCGGCAGGGCACAGACATTTTAAAAATCAAACAATTTTCCCTTGGAAAATCGATGGTTTTCTTGTTGCTGCTTCTAGTATTTAATATGGGGATGGAAAATCTAAGCTCAGTCTGACTTACATCCCTTGCAGGTTATCTGTTTATTTGGAAACTACTGGAATTTTTATCTAAAGAACTTTGGACTCTCACAATGCTGGGTCTAGTCCTGGATCTTTTCCTCATTCATCCTGTCTTTCATTTGGAAGGGTCTATCATTCTTTGGATTCATGATTTTTTTTTCCTCAGGCTGGTGAAAGTCCATTAATTCTACTTACATAGTCTTGCCCTTAAAAAGGAAAGGAATACCCCAGATCTAGCTCCTGTTGCCTACGGTTGCTCTCACATTTCTCTCTCCTTACTTTTTTTTTTTTTTTTGCTCTATGTTCTGGGATCTAAAGTTAAATACCCGAATATCTTGGACTTTTGACTTATCTAATTACTATTTAGTGCCTATATATTTTGTTTTTTACAGTCTTATTGTTGCTTTGTGGGCAGGTTTGTCATGTTCTGTCATGGCTTCTCTTTATGCCACTCTCCCTCCAGCCCCAGTAGATGTGATGACATTAAATGTCTTTGAGACGGCACCTCTCTGTTTGGAAAGGTTCTCTTTGGTTCCTTAAATTACCTTTCTTTCTTCTGGGGTCAGTTTTTCTGTTTATTATCTGAATCCTTCTCTTTTTGTTACCCATTTCATACAAATGTTTGATAATTCATGGTTGCCAATTTATATTCCTCAAATGCATTGATTTACCACTGATTTCTATAACTATGTAATTATTTAGGGGTTTTTCCCCCTGCATTTGTTTATCATTTATTTTGATTTTTGTATGGAAAAGTTTTCCCATTATATTTTCTTAATGGTAATTCCTTAGCACATACATGAGTTTTTTTTTTTTTAAGAGAGAGAGGGGGGGAGGGAATTTTTTTAATATTTATTTTTTAGTTTTCGGCGGACACAACATCTTTGTATGTGGTGCTGAGGATCGAACCCGGCCGCACGCATGCCAGGCGAGCGCACTACCTGCTTGAGCCACATGCCCAGCCCCCACATACATGAATTTTGACAATGTTTTTGATGGTTCTTTTTTATTCAGACAATCTTCTAAACTATCTTATTATTTGTATTATCTTTCTCATTGCTTTTCTTAGCAAATTGTCATGTTGTATTCAGATTCATAATTTTCGTCTTTCTAGTTGTTCTAACTTTATTCCTGTTTCGTGACTTATTGGTTTGATAATTAAGTGCTTGGCTCAGTAATATCAAATAATGAATTATAACAATTATATTTTATATATAGGCCACTATAATGTCAATCTTGTCATAAAACATCAGAAAGCAACAGCATAAATGATATGTCAATTGTTTTCCCAGCAAAGTAAGTATTAAGGACTCAGATTTAGTAATTGAAAGAACACCGGACAAGGCTCGTCGTCGGAGAAATGCCCATTTATTGAGGAACAGTTCTGCACCTTTATAGACCTGGGGGCATTTTGACAGTTATGACAGTTTAACGGCTTGACAGTTGGCACGGGGTGCTTTCTGATTGGTGGGTAAGGATCATGTGAGTCAGCAGGGCTCACCATTGGTCGGCTCTTCTGGTGGGGGGGGGATGAGGAAGTTAGTAGTCTGATTGGTGGGTAAGGATCATGAGAGTCAGCAGGGCTCACCATTGGGCGGCTCTTCTGGGGGGATGGGGAAGTTCTTTGGAGCCCAGGCGACTCCCAACAGTAATTCTCCATTGAATTTTGCTCTCATCAATAGGGTTGATGTAAAAATGAAACCATAATAGATTTTTTTGTCTGTTTTTTAACTGCTACTGTTAGAAAATTTTCTTTTGGAATTTAGATTAGGGACGGGGGTTACTGGGGATTGAACACAGAGGCACTGAGCCACATCCCCAGCCCTATTTCGTATTTGATTTAGAGACAAGGTCCATTGAGTTGCTTAGCACCTCGCTTTGAACTCAAGATCCTCCTGTCTCAGCCTCCCCAGTCACTGGGATTACAGGCTTATGCCACTGCACCTGGCTTGAAATTTAGATTTTTAAGATGTGAATCTGGAATGGATTCTACTTTGTGAGGTTGGCCAGTTTCTATAGTAGCTACTTGTAGTATTTTTAATAGGTGCAATAGGTAAAAGTGCCCCTATAACCACTGCAGAATGATTTGTCTGTATTAAATCTGCACCAGAGTTGTTGGGTAAAGTTACAGTCCAGCTTTACCAAATAATTATAGCAAAAACAAAACAAAAATCAAGAAAACCTCAACAACAATCAAGTAGGCCCAAATTTTAATGAGGCAGGATCTTATTCCTTATATTATGAGTAGGTAGCATGTTTGATTATATGCACTTAATATTCAGGCTATGCTTTTTACTTCCAAACCATTATGAAAAACATCAATTATCTATTTTATGAGGTAAGTTCTTTGTATAAAATATCTTGTAATTTTTTTTCTTGGAATATTTTGCTGAGGATGTTCTGTAGTACAGGCTTTCTAGTTGTAAATTCTTTTTAACTTTTATTTATCACTTCCATGATTCATCATCAAATCTAAAACTTAGTTTTGCTGGATATAAGATTCTTGGTTGCCATCCATTTTCTTTCAGAGCTCGGTATATGTTGTTTCACAGTCTCCTGGCTTTGAGAGTCTGGGTTGAAAAAATCTGCTGAGATACGAATTGGTCTCCCCATTTGTGATCTGATTCCTCTCTCTTGTGGATTTTAAGATTCTAACCTTATTCTGTATGCTAGGAATTTTCATTATAACGTGCCTTGGTTTAGATCTGTTGTAATTTTGTACATTTTGAGTCCTGTAAGCCTCTTTTATTTGGTTTTTCAATTCGTCCTTCATGTTTGGGAAATTTTCTGATATTATCTAATTGAAGAGATTGTGCATTCCTTTTGTTTGAAACTCTGTGCCTTCCTCTATCCCAATAACTCCTAGATTTGGTCTTTTGATGCTGTCCCAAAATTCTTGTATGTTCTGTTCATGGTTTCTTACTATGTTCACTGTGTGATCAACTTTATTTTCCAGATTGTATACTTTGTCTTCATTATCTGATATTCTTTCTTCCCAAGTGATCTAGTCTGTTGGTTATGTTTTAAACTATTGAATTTTTTATTTGATTTACTGTATTTATTTATTGATTCATTTCAAGGATATCTGACTTTTTTTTTTCCCTGAGTCTCTATCTCTCTCTTGATGTAATCTTTTGCTACCTGTGTTTGGTCTCTTATCTCATTGTGAGTGATCAATTTTTGCCTGTATTTGCTCATTTAGGTCATCCTTTAATTCACAGATAATTTTAATTATGAACCTTCTGAACTCCTTCTCTGACATTTCATCAACTTTGCTGTCCATGGGTTATGTTATTGTAGTATCCTGGTTTGTTTGAGGCACATTCCTCCCTTGTTTTTTCATGTTGTCTGTGTGTCTTCCTTTCTTGCAGTGTGGATCTGAGATATGACAGTTTCTTCCCTATATTCTTGTAGGACCCATGCAGATTGTCTGTACCTCACCTTGATGTTGGGCTTCCAGACCCCGCTGGTGTCCCTTAATATATGCCACTGCATCCTGGATCTGGGTCCTTCACCAGTCATTGTGGGTGCATCTGTGTTGCTGGGCTTGACCTCCCTCAGGAGTCTGCTAGTTGGAAGGGGCGGTCCTGCACCAGAGGCTAGGCCCCACTGGTGGAGGGGTGGATGAGCCTACTGTGAGCCTGGGTCCCGCATGGGCTGGTGTGGGCGGTCTGTGCTGGATCTTGGCTCCTGCCATCAAAACATCTTTTTTGGTGCCATCTTACTTGTTTTAACCAAAGATGATTTCTTTCTTCTTCTTAGGTCCTCCAATGTGTATTTCCTCTCTGTGGAAGTATCTTCTTTTCATTTTAGAATTCTTCCTGGTTATACTTTGGAACAATTCCTGAAAACCTTAGAATCTTTTTCTTTGGGTCCTGTGACGGCTCCACTGACCTTAGGGGTCTGTGGAAGGAGAGAGCTCATTATTTCTTACTATATCTATTACTAAAAGTATGGGACAAATGTACTTCTTATCTGACAGATGGGAAACCATGGTTTCTCCAGAGAATATACAGTTAGTCAGTACTTTTTAGGAATTAGAATGAGTTTTCCCTTGTTCCTAGTCCTGACATGAGCCATAAAAAAAAAAAAATACCTATTCATATTTTCTTTAACACTTTGGCTACCAAGCATTTTATAGAAAAATCCCACTGTTTGCAAATTGTGAGGTCCCCAGCCTGCGTATATTCATTCTAAATCCCTCTTACTTTCCCTTTTTATTGTAATATATATTGTTTCTACCTCTGAATTTCTAAAATAATTCATATTTTTAAAAAATTTAAAAATTTGTTTTACTTAGTTGTGCATGACAGTAGAGTGCATTTATGCACTTTGATATATCATACATAAATAGGGTATAATTTCTCATTTTTATATTTGTACATGTTGTTGAATCACATCAGTTATGCAGTCATATATGTATATAAGGTATTAGTACCTGTTTGATTCTACTATTTTTCCTATCCCCATATCCTCTCCTCTTCCTTCATTCCCCTCTACCTAATCTAAAGCAACTCTATTCTTTCCTAGATCCCCTAACCCAATTATTGTGAATCAGCACCCACATATCAGAGAAAACATTCAGCCTTTGGTTTTGGGGGATTTGCTTATTTTGTTTAGCATGATATTTTTCAGTTGCATCCATTTACCAGCAAATGCCATTATTTCATTCTTCTTTAAGGCCGAATAATGTTCCATTGGATATATATACCACATTTTCTTTATCTATCCATTCATCTATTGAAAGACACCTAGGTTGGTTTCATAGTTTAACTATTGTGAATTTAGCTACTATAAACATTGATGTGGTCACACCACTGAAGTATGCTGATTTTAAATACTTTGGGTATAAACCAAGGAATGGGATAGCTAGGTCAAATGGAGGTTCCATTCTGGGTTTTATGAGGAATCTCCATACTGCTTTCCATAGTGGTTACACCAATTTGCAGTTCCACCAGCAATAAATGAGTGTACCTTTATTTTAAATTGTTTTTGGATTGCTTTCAAGCCATTTCATGTCCTTTGGGTGATACTAAAGTAAAGAGAAAGACAAGAAAAGGCACAGAGGGAAAGAAAAGGAAGGAAAAGGAATGAGAGGTAGAAAATAGGGTTTACATTAAAATTTTATTTTAAAAGAAAAATTACTGTTTTCTGGATGAGATCTTGCTGTGGCCTAACACTGATCTGGAGCAGTCTATATCTTCTTCTTCTCTCCCCTCCTCTCTCTTTTCCTTAACTATATCCTGACACTTGCCAGCAGATGAAGGCAGTCCCAAGGAGTTTATTCAACTTATCTCAGTGGGCGCTACTGACATCATCACCATTATGTTATCAGCTCTATTTTCTTTGATGGAAGAAGCATCACTCCTAGGCCCAGAGTCCAATGTATTGTCCACATGATTGTCTAGAGGATTCAAATGTTCAAGAGAGCCCTTGCATAGAGGAAGGAGGAAGGAAATTTGATATGGCAGGAACTCTCAGTTCTACTTTTTTGGATAAGAGTCTATCATTCCTCATCTGTCCTCACACCCCAGTCCACATACATATACATCACGTCACCTAGTTCAAGATTCCTCTCTGTTTCTCCCCAGGAGCCAGCCTAGGATACTGTTCTTGTCACACATCTGTTGATTGGCAAGCAAATGAGATTTTCAGACTTGCATACAAAGCATGTTACTTTCTTGCCTGTATATTAACCCAGTCTTTAAAAAAAATACATACACACACACACACACACACACACATATATATATATATATAATTTTCATAGTGCACTCTTCTGGTTTTTTATATATATATATATATATATATATATATATATATTCTGGTTTTATATATATATAAAACCAGAAGAGTGCACTATGAAGTGTTCTGCTTATTCAATAGCCCAGCAAATGAAAGATAAATGGTTTTAATATGTGATGTTAACAAAGGGTTTAGCCATTTTCATTGTGTCTATTCTAGGGTCAATTTTTTTTTTGCTTAAGTTTGTTTTTGGTGACACAAAATTCATCTGTAATAAATCTGTTTCTATAATTGCCTTTAGAGACTTAAAAAAGTAAGTAAAATGAAAAAAAGTAACACCCTTTGCAATGGCATCTGTGCTAGCCACAGCTTATTGTCTGCAGAGGAACTTTAGAGGCCGGGTGGCCCATGAGGAATAGGAGGCCTAGAATATTTCCTCTTTGACCCTTGCCAGCCCAATTGATCTTATCTACAACGTTTCATCCAAGGAGCCCCATCCTCATATCTGTCCCAAGAGAATATTGTTGTTGCCTTAAGTCCATGTACAGATAGTGCCTTGAAGTGCTTTGACCTCCTGGTCTCCATAAGGTTGGGTAGAATATCACCCTGCAGACATCCTACCCTGTGGGCACCAGCACCGACTCTGGGAACACTAGGGCAACCCAGGTTTCTGGAAACATTTCAACTAAGGCCTGCAGATTTATAGGACTATGTGTTCCGAGGCATTGGTCGGAATTGCTAATGGTGCCAGAACTTGCAAAGAGGTTGGTCCTGAGAGGATGTCACCCAGCGCTGCTGATCATGCTGGAAAGGAAAATGAATACAAATTCCCATACTACTGTCTCTCTTTGACTGTGTTTGTTGTTGTTCAGCAGGCAGACCTCCCCCTTGGGCAAGCCACAGATGTCCAAGGGGCTTCTCTGGGAGTGCCCAGGGTGCCTCTATTTCCTTGATTCAGCACAGAAGCTGTTTCTGATTTCTGGCCATGGCTCCTTACCATCTGTTCCAGGCTGCAGCTGCTGCTGTTTTATTTTGTTATAGGACTTATTACTATTGTTGATTCATCACTACATAATGTTTTATTTATACTCACAAGACCCAATACCACGTTGTTGTTCTTTTGAATAGAAGGCAGACTTTGGGGGGATCAGCAGATGTATGGAAACCTCCAGGTCCCCTGGAGAGAGAAGTTCACAGTCGGGAGAAGGGATCAGTGATCATTCTGCTTTATCTTCAGGGAGGGGTGTATGTGTGTGCATGGACAGAGTCCAACATCATTGAAATTCTCTTTAAAGATAAGTTATGTTGAGAACTTGAAGAAAGCTTAGAAAATACATACTAGTGAAGTTCATAATGCATTTAATACTGGTCATGTACATAGGCGGTGTTGTACTGTATGAAACATGAACTGCCTTTAAACCTTCTTTTGCCTGTGCCTTTCTTTGGGCCTGATAGCAGTCTGGAAATGATTGCTCCAGCAATCTTTCCACGAGGAGAAAAAGGTTTCTCTAGGACCACTGACTAGGAGGAGGCTCAAAAGAGCTTATCCTGTATTTCCTGGGACAATGTGAGAAAGTAAAGCATCCTGCTTTCCTCATTGCTCCACTTTCCCCACAAACCTTGTCATGGTCTGTAGCTATTGAAGGCCCAGACAGCAGTTGGGCCCTGCTTTTAATTGCTAACACTCTAGGTCACAGGCATAGAACTGACAAAGTAGGAGCCTCACACCAGTAAGGGAAATCATAGTCAAGTATAGACCTCATTTACAGTGAGTTTTAATTAGGGAGGAAAAGTCACTATACAAACTGAGCAGTATCAATATTGAAAACTGAGGTTACACGGGGAAGCCTCATTTTAGGATTTTCCTTTCTGAGCAGGTTGGTAGTGGAGGCTATATTTCTATAGCCAGCTATGCTCTAGGTACTAACTGTACAGGGACATGGTCTAATTTGTGATCAGGTTTGACAATGCTGAGCAATCTTACCAACCTGGTTGAGGGTTGACATTATACTCACAGATAGGTGTGGCGCTGAGTCTGATAGCAGGTCCTAATCACAAAACACTTGAAGGGTAGTTGGAAGAACTGTGGGAACCACTGTGTGTGAACAGACCCTGGTCTCCAGACACTATTAGTATTTTGCTTTTTAATCTGGCCTTCTGCTGTTTTCCACATCATCTTTTTATGAATAAAATGGTCAGTTATTGGGAAAAAAATTGGCTCACATTTTGGATAAATGTAAAGAACTTTGACATCTATTAATAGTTCCCTAGAGTCAATTATGTAGGAGCTTCACCCATATGATCTCTAACCCCCTGAAAGGAACCCAAGAGTCACAGCATGTCCTTTCAGAAATGGGAAGTCAACGGCCACTGTCACAGGATAAGGAATCCAAGGATCAGAGCCTCAATCTGGGTCTGAAAGAAAAGTCTGCCATTCTCCTGCCACTAGACCATTCTTGGCCTCAGGCCATGGTTTTAGCAGCTGGACCCAAACTTCTTTTCCAATATTGTGAAATTAAAAAAAAATAAAGAAAAGAAAAATAAGGAGACTTGATGATATCTTCACATGAGCTAAAAGAAACAAGCAAATAATAAAAACCCTGCTGAGTCAACTAAATGTTTGGATTTTAGGCCAAAGATAATAGATTTGCTTCCCTCAAGAAATAGGATCTGGGGGTACTGGGGTGTAGTTCAGTAGAAGAGCACATGCTTAGTATGTGTGAAGCCCTAGATTTGACTAGTAGCAGCACACACACACAACTAGATAAATATAAAATATAATAAATAAAAGAAAGAAAAAGAAATGAAGCAGGATGTTGGGGAAGGAAGGGTATACTGCATAGATGGAGAATTTAGACAAACATAAATGAAGTAGATTTAATGGGCAGATTGCAGTGTTCCCTTTGGGGTGATATCATCAAAAATTCCTTTTCATTGTCTAAGTCGAATGGACCCATTGAATAGACCTCCAGCAGGCTTGCATATTAAACTCCTGGTGATGCCTTGGGTACACTGGCTGATATAGCCAGCTGACTGAAGTACACCCAGAAAACAGAGGGGAAGCATTAAATCCACACAGGACGTGGATGTGACCCACTTGTATCTGGTACAGATCAAGAGTGAACGTGCCTTATGGGTTTTGGGCTTGAGTAAAGCGTGCAGCTGGGTGAGGACATTGGAGAACGGGGAGACATGCTGCAGGAACTCTATGAGAATTTTCATGGCCACCACCCAAATCCAGGCTACTGCCCAGAAAATGTGTGCACTGGTCAATAGAGAAAGTGACCTGCCAAGTGAATGGCCTCACTCCTGGATTTTTGCTGGGTGTGCTATCATTAGCAGCATTTCCTGTCATCAGGTTTATTTACCTAATATAAAAAAAATGACCCCCAGGATTTTTCCTAAAGGTTCTTATTGTAAACTAATTTCTCATCAAGCCTGCAGTGCATGGTCCCACCCCTCGGGGCCCCACCTGTGCTGTTTTGGAGGGCAGCCTTTCCTCAGCATCTCTTTTCCGCCTCTTGGAGTTACAGGCAGATGTGGCCGGCAGAGAGAGGTTAAGGAGCTAGTGAGGCAGGACAGCTGGGGATCGTTAGCAACAATCAAGAAGCAGCATTAAAAGGCAGCAGGGGTGAGGTCTTGGTTCTTACTCTGGCCTGCCTGAGGAAGCCATCTGGACAGAGGAAATGTGCCTTAAACTTTGGCAAGAGAACTTTGTTCTGTTTGAACTTTGTTTAAAGCCCCAGAGTGGGTGATCATTTTGTTTAAACTTTCCTTAAAACAAAGAATGGGAGATCCCCCGCAATTAACAACAGGAACCTTTCCCCCTCTTAACAGGCCTGATAGGAAAAAATGCAAGGACTGTTCTGACATCCATTAATGTGGCTCAGTTAGCAGGATGGAAAGAAAGATGCAGACGAATAGGAATTACCAGCCTCAGGAGAGCTAAGGTAATGTAATCAAGGAATAATCAGATTATGTGTCATCTTTATTTGGACCTTCTCTGCTTCGGGGACTACCCCATGGATTGCTGAGGCCTTCAGCTCGTGGCTTCCTTAACAGCAGTGGTTTAACTTTGAGCATAATCCCCTGCGTTTACCATTCACCTTTGCTCATTGATGCACATCATGCTCACAAATAATAGAAACTGCCCCTGTCCCAAGATGATTCAGCAGGAAAGTGCATCCTCTCAGCTGTGAGACAGAGCTGTGAATTCAGCTGCTTTTCTTTTAACATGCTTTATTCAAATATTGTTCAAATAGTGGACTTCAGCCTAATTCACAGACGGATATTAATGAAGTTGAAGTTTTCTCTTTAAACCCAAAGATTACTATTACATCATTATCTGCATTAATGTTCTCTATAATACACATATTTCTATAGGGAAGATAGAGCCCCCTCAGGAAAGTTCCCTGAGAAAAATCCTAGCACCTGGCTGGTGCAGGCCAGTGGCAAAAGCCTGTGAACCCACCTTGCACAAAATCAACCGCCTTTGGGATTTGTGGCAAGTTCTTTCCCATTCGGAGCCCTGTCACTGTCAAATGTCTGAGTTGCATTAAGCATGGTGCTTCCCTGGTCTCATACTCTATTGTTTTCCGGTTGTAAGTGGAAGCTGAAGCCCACCCAGCCTGGTCCCTTGGGCAGTTGAACAGCAAGCAGTGATTATCGCTGCCCTCCTGGCATATGTCCACCCTCTGCCTAGAATGTTTTGTCCCTGCCTCTCTTGCCACCCTGCAGTCCTACCCTTCTGCTTGGGTTATTTCTGTTCTGGATTAGCTGTTGGGCCTCTGCTTAGCATCTCTTTAGCCAGGGCTCTGCATTTCCTCTGTGTTGCCATTGCTTGTTTCATTCCTCGCCTCTTTGATTAGACCATAAACCTATGGGGCAGAGTGTTGATCATGTCTACGGATGGGTCCTCTGTGCCTAGCCTAGTAGCTACCACCTGGTTGTAGATAGGATCCTATAACTATTTTTTTTTGAATGAAGAACAAACTGAGAAATAAATACATGAATAAAAGAATGACTGAACTATTTTCTCATTCATAAGCATTCCTAAGAGATGAGTTTAGGAAATCCCAATGGAACAGATTGCTGCCTCCCTAAAGGCCTGATATAGCTACTAAGCTTGCACAGAAGGAACATTTTTAAAAAGCCACCTGATTGCTTCTTCACATGTTAAATGCAGAAAAAGGGGGTTGTTTTTATAGAGGTCAGAGCCAAATGTTCCTCAGCAACAGCCTTGGTGATTATAAACCAGGAGTACCTTTTCTCTGCCAGCACAAGATGGGCTGTGGGTAGGCAGGGTTTCCTGGAAGCCATAGATGCCCTGTAGGTGGAAGACCTTCATGCTTGTGGCCATGCTTCCTGGCCTGGTGACCCTTCTCTATCTGGAGAGAAGTTTGAATTTTCTTGTGTCCTGCTCATCAATACATCCCACACATTAGGAACCAGGTGAGTAGATGTTGTTTGAGTGGTACAGATATCAGAATACTTGATAATGATAAATAGAATTTGGGGTTCCTGTTTGTCTTGTCACTATTCCTTGCTCTTATCCCTAAACCTGATCCATTTTATCCTTTAATCCTACCTTAGTGCCCAGATTTATAATTAGGTAGACCTCTATCTAATTATAATCTGTATCAATTAAATATTTAAGTAACTAGTACTTGTTGCTTAAGAAATATATAAAATCTATACTTCTATATCTGTTATTTCATCTCAATGAAACTAAGACTTAATTTCAAATGTTAATATTTTTCAGTGTTAAGAGCAGCCAAACATAACTTATCAACTACAAAATAAGACAACTGTGAACATGTACATATGCTACAAATTGGAAACACACACTTATTTATAAAATGTTCATATGTACTTCTCAATAATTTGGCATCTGGCAGCAGAAAACCTAGACACAGCCTAAATGTCCAACTTCAAGAGAATGAGTAGGTAAAATGACAGTGAAGCCTTATAATAAAAAGGAGTGAAGCTATAGAAAAGATCTTTACAGAAGATTCTTAATGTTCATTAGTGCTGAAGACATAAAGTGTAAAGAGCAATGTGTGTGTGCATAGCAGGGTTGTAACTATTCTAGCCCAACCTGAACACACGTAGGAAAACACATTAAAATGTTAACAGTGATTATCTGCGTGGTGGGATCTTGCGTTTTTAGTCCACTTGTGATGTTCTTCAAAATTCTGCAAAGGTCCAGCATTACCTCTTAAGTGATTACTCTTATTGTTAAGAAATAAACAATTACAAAACATCAGAGTAGATGTTGTGTCATTAGACTCTTTACTAGGTCACCATCACTCTTTGTCAAGAAGAACAAATCATGACTTTTTTTCAAAGCTGCCATGAGCACTAAAAATTATGAAGAGGGTTTTGTAAGCATACACTTTGCAAATTCACTTGTCAAAGCAGAGGTGTTACTATCATATAATTCTGGATAGAAATTTTTGAATGAATTATGTTCTCTGAGAAAGATTTCTCTTGGGATCAAGACTTAATACATGTTACCAGAGTGGCAGTAACCAGTGGATAGCTAGTTACTAGGATATCTTTTAGAGAGCCTGTAGTCTTTACCCATGAAAGTTACTTCATAGTTCATGTCACAATCCCACAGGATTGTGGTGACTTGTGTCTTAGTTTACCTGTTGAGGGCATTGCATTGGTCATTATGGTCCAATTTGGGCTTGCTCTCTTCTCTTGCAAACATAACTACTTGTGTAGGCAATAGCCAGACAATTTTAAATTAGTGACAGCCTCCTTTAGGATAGTGAAGCTGTATAATTAAATGTCTAGGTCCCAGCACATTTAGTTTGATGCAATATTCTTTTTTCCTCTGAAGAGGCTGGGTTGAACAGAGGCTTCAGGTAGTGTGTGGACTTGATTATGGTCTCTGGATCATATTTTACTCACATTTCAAAACAACCCATGATGTGCCACATAAGGGCCTTTTCCTAAGAAGTGAAAGATTGCAGGAGAGAAGGAAAAAGAACTCTAGTAGAATTGGATCATAAGACTCCTGACTCTTCCTATCTAGGCTGAATCCAGTTTTACCCATTCCTTTTTTTTTATTTGCTTCTCTTAACTTTGGAGCCATGTAGTTCTCTCACTTATATCAATGTAATGACCAAATTTTAAGAGCAGACAATGTGGGATGAGAAGGCTGGACATGAGGTGAGAAAGAGAGGAACAGAAGAAACAAAGGAAAACCAATCCAAACCCTATCTTCTGCATAATCCCTAAACTACCCTGCAGTTCAGGAATATTCTGTCATAACTAATATTCAGGGGATTTGCATTGAGCCCTACATAGTTCTTTGCAGCATGACCTCATTGATTCCTTGTAGTCACCATTTGAACTAGGTGTTAGTTTTAACCCTAATTTATAAATGAGAAAAAGGAATTACAGAGTGGCTAAAGAGCAGGGTTTTTTTTTTAACCCCTTAGGCCAAGATATTATATTATGGACCCTTCACAAAGTACTATGCATTGCTAGGAATCACTTGAGCATTGCTGTACATGCAATTAATCATAACACTCTAACTCCCAAACTATCTCTGCATTTTCCTGTGTATTAGAACTTGTCCTGATTCTCAGGTGTTCAGCTCCCTGAGCCACCAACAATAGACATTCCTCATTAAATCAGGACCAGAAAGAGTTCTGTAACTTTACTTTCTAATTGCTTAAGCTAAGCCAAATAATGAACAAGGAAGAAAAACTCCACTTTGGCAGGGTTGGGATTATGTCCTCTGTGTGTCTTCCTTCCATGTTTCCAAGAAACAGAAGGAGATAGGTACCAGTGACAAGAGCAAAGGGAAGGATCAGAGGTGCTATCTTGGAACTTCAACTGGTCATGGACATCACCTTTGCCTATACTGTGTGCTCCTCTTTGCTTTTTTAAATTTTTTTTATTCTACTCTTATCTAAATCAATCCATGTGGATATTATGATAAATAAATTTGGGAGAAAATCAAGCTATTTGATGGTCTAGAGATCTGAATAGGTTTTCCATGTCATGCACATTTTATTTGACTGATACTAGTAAAAGAAAAAGAAGCAATTTTGATCATTGAAGAAAACTTAGGCATAATCGCTTAAGCTAAGCCAAAAGGGCAGTTTTCTCACTGTCTTTAAGTTTGTATGTTCAGCTTAATATTCAATAACAAGTTAAACACAAAATAATAGAAAGTGAAGCTCTGAGGTATAGTTTGCAAAGAGGCAGCAATTCTAACTTCTTTCTTTCTTTTGGTACCAGGGGTTTAACCCAGGGGTACTTAATTACTAAGCCACATTCTTAGCCCTTCTTATGTTTTGTTTTGAGATGGAGTCTTGCTAAGTTTCTTTAGAGCCTTATGCTAAGTTGCTAAGGCTGGCTTTGAACTTTCAATCCTCCTGCCTCAGCCTCCTGAGCTGCTGTGATTACAGGTGTGTGCCACCACACCCAGCTAGTTCTCACTTCTTGTCTGCTTGTCCTTAATTCTTTTAGGACCTTAAAAATTCAGCTTATTTATCAGCCATGGTGATGATAGGGCTGTCAAATCTTATTATGGAACTCCCTGAATAAGGAATTCCTCAAGTAATATATGAGCCTAATTCAACTTGCCTGATTTATAGACTGCTGCGCTTGCTCCAAGAATTGCAGCTCATGACAGAAGGAACAGCTGCTCTTCTCCAGAGAAGGAAAATTGGCAGTTGTGCCTGTTCCCGTATGCTACAGAAGACAATTGGACCTAACTCTAGCTTTACGTGCTGCCACTTTTCACCTGTGCAGAAGCATTATTCCAAGGATGACTGCTCACATTGCGTTTCTCCTGTTGTTGGCTTTGAATGTTTTTAATCACTTCTTATCTTTTACCTATTTTCCTTCTCTGTCATGTTGACTATCCCATGGATTGCAAACTCAATAATCTGGTACCCTTGAGGTCCCCATGTGGAGTCAAAATTTAAGCCTTGAGGAACAGGGCTGATGTCTGAATAACCTGATGCCAGGGTAACTTGGGTGCTCCTCCTTGCTTTGACTCAAGCTGATTATTTCTTGGGGGTGGGCAAGGATTGGGTCCCATGTGATGGAAGATTCCTTCCTTCTATTGTATCATGTGTGTAAAATGACTTTACTACATAGTATAATTCTGGCTGACTTAGTCATGTCTTCTTTCATGTAACTTTACTCCTCGGCCCCAATATTTTCAGCCTCCTTGATTGTTTTATTTTATTATTTTTACTGTGCTTTTGTTTAGACTTTTCTGGTTAGCTAGATACTAGTTGACCTTTGACCATGAGGTTGCTTCCATGAGATGAAAACCAAAAGGCTCTTTATTTTTCCCTCACTCTCTTTTTTTATCCTCTTGGTGTGATTTCCTCTTTCATCTCCTTGGTAAATACGTCTACTTTCCTTCTTATCCTTCTTTAGACTGGCCCTCTCTTTGTCCAATGTGAAAATGCCCCAGCACATCAAGAAGAAAAGAGAGGTGGAAGATGGGTGGAGCCCAAAACATCACCTCTCTGCACTGTGCACTGGGTCTCCTGGCAGTGCTCACTCCAGGGGCAGCGCCTCCCCACAAGCGTTTGGCCAACTTCCACGGCCTGTCTGTGGAGCATCCTTCTCAGGCACCATCCTGCATTCCTTTCTCCCATTGTTAAGCATATCTTTATTGTTATGTCTCAAGCCTCAACTCCTGGGATGCAGGGTGCTTCCTTGCCTTTTTTTCCTCGATAAAATAGTAATAGCTCATTTATTCTTCATTTCCTCCCTGGACTGAGTAATCTCATCTCACTGCCTCTTGTATTCCTGTCTTCAAATCTCATCTTGTCGCATTCCCCTAGACTGCTTGCGACCACTGAAAGTTTCCTCCTTCTCATCCAAAAACAAACAAACAAAAAACCCACAAAAACAAAATACCCTAATTCCATTTTTCTCTCAACTTCCTCCTCAAAACCTTCTTCAAAGTCTTGAATTGACATTCTCCACAAGTAAGGGGTGTAAACAGGGCCATAAATGTCCACTAATGTTAGCGGGTCTTTGTGTGGGCTGATCTTCCTGCCTGGGCCCAACTCCTGGCCGTTGACCATGAGGTTGCTTCCATGAGATGTAAACCGAATGGCTCTGGGATGCCTGCCAGCCTGGATCTTGTCTCATGTCCTGACTGTTGGTGGTCTCCAGGAACCCAGACAGGACTTGGCTCACTCTGATTCCTCCTTGCAGGGCTCTGCTCATTGCAACCAGGTGATTTCCTGCCGTATGTGCAGGGTCTCAGAATTCACCAGGGAAAACTCATGTCAGTTAAAAAACTTATGAACATGCTATTGATTTATGGATAAAATGTAAGCATGTTCCACTGTATCAAATACAATGCATTTTATAAAACATACAGATCATGCAACTTTTAAAGGCATAAGCTAAGGCTTAAAAAATGGTTCAAGCATAATTCTTTAGGTCAGTGGTACCAATGATCTTTTTGTTCTTGTTAGATAAATCCTGTTCATAATATTTTTAGTGAGGGCAGAGTGTTTTAACATGTCAGCTCCAATGAGATCACCAAAGTTTTTGTCTCACAATTTTGGGTAAAGGGCTCTGACTTGGAAGAAAAAGGTTGATTTGCCAGCTTCTTGCTGTTTGTCTTCTTCTTATTAGTATTCTTTTTAACCCACAATTTCTTCAAAGGAAACTTTTCTGTTTTGAGAGGGTTAGTATAGTTAAAATAAGATTGTATGAACTGTAAGCCCACTGAACCAGCCAAATGTAAACCAGGGCCCACCTGCCTATCCCTGAGCCATCCCGGAGGCCACGACCTTCTGACATACAGGTGAGGAATCCAGTGTCAACCTGAATTCTGGCACAGCTTAATTTACAAAAAGATTAAAAACTATAGAGATTTTAATGCTTTCTTCTTTCTACATACCAGTGGATCATGTCATGTACTTTGGAGACCCCTACCTTGTGACTGCTTCCTGATGTACTCTGGGTTTAATACCTTCTAGGACAACCCATCCCCGTTTCCCATCTCCCTTTTAGTAGTCCCTTGGAGACTATTCCAACACACAGCTGTTCTCAAGAAAATGCCAACAATAATTTCTTAAAACAGGCCTGCCTCTTCCTCCTGTCCCAGCCCCTTCCTCAAGAGCTCACAAATAAAATTTGATTGTACGTGATTTTTTTTCCAGTTTAATTGACTTGAATTTACCTTAGAAAATGGATGGGTTCAGGGGGAGTGTTTAACCTGTGCCTGATATTCTGGAGCCCATCTCACGCTATCCTCAAAGTCTGATAAAGGCAGTATAATAAGAAGCCCTGAGGCTCAGAGATGTTACATAATTGACTAACATAATACAGCTAGAAAACAGAACTAGAATTGGAATCCTGATCCTTTCGATAGCAAAGCCCACTTGTGTTAACTTCTATCAGGGATCTAAGCTTTGGGAAAATCTGGTTGGGGCATGTCCCCAGGGGCTATGTGGAAGCCTTAGTCTCTGAAAGACCAGAATATTTGGGTGATGGATTTTTCTGGAGTTTATCCATTCACCTATTCATCCACAGAAAGAAAATGTCTTACCTAGTATGACTCAGGCATTGAGTAGACATGGTATCTAGGAGGAGGAAAACACATAGGGGACTGAGACAAGTTTAGAAAGAGGGAGGGAGGCACTTATTGGGTAAATTCTGAAGCCACAGGAAAAGTCATTCAGACAGGGTGATGATGGTCAGCTTAGAATAACACCTCATTAGGTTGGGGTATATGATTTAAGATGGAATCTGTGGACCGTGTTTGGAAGCTGGTGATCCACCTGAATGTCCTGCTGATTACAGGGTACACATGTAGGCCAGGGTATCTAAGGATTAGGACTAAGTTTCAGTACCTGGAGCTGTTCCTCAGGTCTGTGAACCCCCTCCCACTCCTCATGGCACCTTTATTGAGCTGGGACTACATAAAATACTCTCTGAAAGCATGTCTTGTTGGATTGATTTTATTTGATTAAAAATCTATTCTCTATTTGGTATATTTGAATCACTTATAGCTGATTAAAATGAGATATTTAAAAAGAACCATGACTTTATTTTATAATGTTAACTGCTTTCTGAAAATCAAATCAATTGACATCATTTTTTACATATAATCTTGCTAAAAAGCTAACCCAAATAAGTTTGAGGCCTGCCTAATGTAGTCTCTACTTGGGGGGTCCCCTGGGACATTTTATTCCTCCTTCTTCCCCAGATGTTCAGGAGGTTCACAGAGTTAGTCATCCAGATGTCTAAATCCAAGTTTTTGACAATAGTTAAAGAATTGCCTCATAATATTAACATGACAGAAAAGGTTTTCTGCTATGATACATTTCATAAATATAGAGACTCATCTGTCATATTTATCATCGAATCCCCTAAGCACAGAACAGTGCCTGGCTTGTAGTAGATGGTCAGTAAATATTTATTGAACGAATGAACAAATGGGTTTTTTAAGGATAGAGAATAATGTGTTATATTTTATATTGTCCAGTGTGGTTGTATCTGTCAGCTTTTATTCTATAAAAATATGGTAAGCAATTAGGAACTACTTACTATTTTAAGGAAATGTTTACTATTTAAGTTGAATGACAGTGTGTGATTTTATGTGCTTACATTGGTTCTGATCATAGGAGATGGGTCCCTGAAGGTAGTCATCCTGGTTGGAAACAGCTGAGATACATGCCCATACTCTTAAATCAAGCTTAGACAAATCCCTTTTTTGTGTGATGCATGTATTGAATTATTTTCTTTCAAACATTGGCATACAATATACCAAATGTATTGTGTTGGGGACATTTTTTTTATTCATTTCTTTTTAAAATCCATGTGTGTTTTAAGGGAAATATAAGACATAAGTTTTTGATTCATTTACACTTAACTCATCATGATGTGGTTTTGTGAGCACTCTTTGATATCCAAGAAGAATTCTTTTTTGTTTTTACTATAATGTCCTTTATACTATACTGTTCCAGCTTAGAAACTGGAAGTTGCATTTTGCCAAGGATGGAAATGTATGAGGAAGTTTTAAACTTGAGAAAATGTTGCCACAATTCTATACCTTTCCCTCTACCATTGAGTGCTGCAAAGCCTCAAAGAGGACAAGGGAACAATGTGCTGGCTATGTCTTGGGAAGCTTGCTGGTTCTTTGTTTTGAGAGTTCCTGGAAACTTTGTTTTAAGGAAGTCAAGTTATGTGGCTTCCAGTAGATTTTAGCTATGGATGGGACAATCGAATAATGTGGATTTTTTCTCCTCTTTTTACTTGAATATTATTAATTTTTTTCAAGTGGGGGCAGATAGTAGCATGCTATATATGGCCTTGAAAATTTGCAAAACTTTAGTATCCGAAGAAGTGGTTTGTGTTCTTCTGGGTCTTGCCCCGCCCTCCATGTCCCATATCTGGGCAGAATTTTATGTATACAAGATTGCTAAGCCACATACAAATCCTGTGGTTACTATAAATACAGAAAATAAAATATTTTTAAGTGTACTTACATGTAGTTAATATGGAAATTATATTTCTTCTCAGATAATTATTTTTTTAAAAAGATAAATCATTATCAGACTCTTTTATGACCCAATTTTTCAAAACCAAAGTAAAACAAACCAAAGCAACACATGTGAGAAGCTAAGACACATCTAGAAATTGTTCTGAATCCCCAAGTTCTAATTTTATAACCCAAAAAGCTGATGAAAGTATTATGCACCTTGTTTGGTTGCACATAGCAAGCATTTAGGCCTCAACTATTCTTTAGACCTCCATCAACATGCATTTACCCCATTTTCTGTAACAAATTAGTCTGAATGCTTAGCTGGCAAACAGCTGCCATGGGTTGCATGAGAAAAATAACTCAAGAAATGAAAAAATGTTATTGGTTCCTTAAATACTGGAGGTCAGGACTTTGAGAAGACAGGAAACAAAGTCTTTTGGCTTTGGGGTCTTGCCAGGAGGCCTCATCAGTTTCAGCTGTGGATAAAGGCCTTGTCTAACCCCAGGTTTTTTTTCTGCTTCTATGTAAGTTATCATGGACAGATTTCTTCTAACGAAATCACTGGAAAGACATCAGAAGATGACATCAGCTCTCTTCAAATATCCCACCTCGTGTCATTCTGAGGACATTTTCCTCTTGGTTACCTATGTTAAACTGGTTTTCCCTGGGCTGTTATCCATTAATTAATAAGGTCAGCTTCTCAGATTCAGATAGGAGAGGACCCACAAGGAAGAGGAAAGGAGGCTACATTCTGACATCCGCCTCTGACTTTTTTTGACAGTAGGTGCAACCTTTTGTGACAGGAAGTGCATCTTTTTTTGTTCAAGAACTTTTCTTGAATGAACAGTAAGATATCGAATGGTTCTGTCTTACACAAATAGGCAGACTCAACAAAATCAAGGTATTCCAGGTTATAAAGTCTTTCTCAACCAAATAATGCCAATACTTGAAGCAAATTGGTATTTTATAACCGATTTAGGTAGTTTGTACATTCCATTTTTCTCTAGTTGGTTGCTTCCATTGAGATTTATATTCTATTCTGTAGCTGAGGGCAGGTCAAGCATCTCAACCTGTCAATATTGGGTAGGTCTTGCCAAGGACTGATGTCTCTACTTGTGTGCAGGAGACATCTTTCTCTGGCTTTTAAAATCCTATTTGTAGATGATAACAACATACCTCTAATGCTAGGACAAATTTATGAAGACTCAATCATGTAGATAATTCCCAGAAACTTGGGAAAGCCATCAATTTATTTTTTTCTGTCAACAAAAATGTCTTAGGGCTTTAATTATATTTTCATTGTGATATTTCTTCTTATCAAGGTACAATAGTTTATTTATTTTTTAATTTTTAATTGATTTTATTTTTAAATACACAACAGCAGAATGCATTACAATTCTTATTATACATATAGAGAATAAATTTTTCATATCTCTGTATATAAAGTATGTTTATACCAATTCATGTCTTCATACATGTACTTTGGATAATATTGTCCATCACATTCCACCATCATTGCTAACCTCTTGCCCTTTCCCTTTCTCTCCCACCCCTCTGCCCTACCTAGAGTTCATCTAGTGCTCCTATGTTCCCCCTCCCTACCCTACTCTATGAGTCAGCCTCTTTATATCAGAGAAAACATTTGGCATTTGTTTTTTAGGATTGGCTAACTTCACTTAGCATTATCTTCTTCAGTTCCATCCATTTATCTGCAAATGCCATGATTTTATTCTCTTTTATTACTAATATTCCATTGTGTATAAATACTACATTTTTAATCCACTCATCTACTGAAGGGCATCTAGGTTGGCTCTATAGTTTAGCTATTGTGAATTGTGCCACTATAAACATTAATGTAACTGTGTCCCTGTAATATGCTGTTTTTAAGTCTTTGGGTATGACCAATTTGCCTTCCCTCAACTTGTACCATTTCTATCTTTGTTTTTTGATGCAGAGAAAGTTCAGACAGAAGTGAAATGAATATGTTCCTATTTCAGAAAGGCTGTGCCAGCCACTTGGGAAGCTCAATAATTTTAAAATGATGGGCAAATGTAGGAGATTATCAGCTGCTATTTACAAATTAAGAAGTCGTAAATTCACAAATGAGAGTTTTCAGAAGTGGAACTTCCAAATGGCAAAATTCATCCCTCATCAGTCCTCCCCCTGATTCCTCATCCTGTCCTGTGGTACCAAGTCATCAGAACTTAGAATGTGGAAAAAGAAGTCCACCTCTAAGGCAGAGTTGATCCTGCTCAGCTTTCTCCTGTATGATGATTCATGCCTTCCTCCTCTGTCATACTGTCAGCATCCGCTAATCATAGCCCCATGATCACAGGACTTGTGCACGTAAACAATTTCCAGGAGGTACAGAACAGCCAGGGACCTCTCAGGCATAAACATAAGTTATTCTGCAATTCATTACACCTCATCCCCATTCTTTGACATGTGCTTGAAATAATAGCTTTCCTTAAAATGTTTGAACATGTCAATGGACTAGGTCCTTTCACTGTTTTTGGTTCTTAGCTTTTTGATTCATCAGGTTCCCTTCCTTTGAAACAAAAATCTTTGGCTGCTCTAATAAAACTCAGTAGATTTGCTTCTTGAAGAATATCAGAAGGACACAGTGATGGAATTTCAAACACATGCTCATTTCTCTTTTCATTTATGTTTTTGAGGATCCAGGATGCTAGGGAGGCCCTTTACCCTTTACCACTATTGTTAAGTAGACTACATATATTTGGTGTTTACCTTTTTTTTTTTTTTGTACACTAGTTAGTTATGTTACTTAACCCCCATTTCTGCTGAAACAGGTGTCTTCAGCAAACCAAGTTCCTTCAGTCACCCTATGTATCTAGAGGCAGGGGTCAATAACTTCTGATTACTCTGATGAAAGTAGCTTCTGCATTCAGTCAAAATGCATTGATTGAATGCATACTCTGCCACCCATCACAATAGGCCTTGGAGATTCAGCAGTAGATGTGACAGTTTCTGCTCCCATGGGAGACTAGAATTGAAAAGAGACACTTAACCATTTGAAACCACATTTCTCCAGTGCCTGAACTCCCAGATGATTTGTGACAATAAGGGGTGGAAGATTTTTATCAAGTCTCTTAATAATAGGGAACTTCAAATATAAAAGAAAAATGTTCAGAAAAATGTTTGATTCCCTATATGTCTGAGCTATGTGTCTTCAGTGATTAAAAAATGAGAAGATTGTATCTGTTGTCACTTCTATGGGCTAGGAATTCTTAGCTCTTTAGTTGTGTTTCAAAACTAAGCCAAAGTTGATAATTTCTCATATATTATAACAAATCTGATCTTCCCACAGCTTAGCTTAGGGGTTAATATTATTTCTTTTTATAAATGAAGACTCAGGCTCAGCATGCTTATTTGATTTACCCCAAATAAGTAAACTCAGTTGGTATGTAGGGTCTGGGTTTGATCCTATGCTATAGCACCTTTACCCTTTTTGTGCTAATTAGTGAGACTAGCAGTCAAGTGTAAAGACAGGGAACATGTGTTAGTTTAGAATCATTTATGGACATTGATGTGATTTTAACTGTTCTTCCTGCATATCATGTGCATTGACCTCTGACACATCATGTGAGAGAAGCACCAGGAAGAAGAACTTCCAAATCATTTAAATATGGCCTTAGAAGTCATTTACCCCCAATTATACTTTTCTTTCATGTTCTGGAAATTAATAATAGTTTTCAATGAAACTGCACTATTGAAGTCTAATTGTCATGACCAGATCGTTTACAGAAACAATAAGAAATGTTCAAATGTATGAGTAACCAGCAACATACAAATGAAAATAACAAATGAGCAACAAAATAGCAAAAATTAAAACACTACAGTGATCCTAATAAAGCAGATCTCTTACACACTTTGTGGGTAGCAGTTTAAATGAGGACAAATCCTAGGAAAGCAGTTTGGAAACTATCAAGAGCCAGAAAAATGTCCATGCTATTTGATCCTATAATCCCACTCTTGGGAATCTATCCTAGGGAGCAATCCAAAAATATGGGGAAAGCTACACACCTGAAAAAGTAAAAATAGCATAAACGCCCAATAATAGGATAAGGGTAAATTATATTTTATTCACTTGATGGATCATGGCCAAAGCAGTGACAAGTTGAAAAGATTAGGAAACAATGTCAATTAAAAATGCAAAATTGTCAGTATACATATCTATCTTCTGATTACAGATAGGAGAAAAGCAGATGAATAGGGGGAAAAGTTAAAGGAAACTTGGCCTAATACTAACAGAGGTTGAGGTCACAGGACTTCTTGGTGGTTTTTTTCTTTTTCTATTTTCCAAAAATTCAGTAGTGTTATTTTTATTGCCTTTATTCAAATTATCAATAAAAATATATCTAATTGAGTTGTTCTCCACAGCTGTGTTGAGGTTCACTGGTGGGTTTGGAAGTGAGTGGGAGGGAAGTGGTGGGGTTAGAGCCCGCAAGCAGAACCTGCCACAGAGGGTCCTCCAGGAGGCCACCCACCAGGAAGGACAGTCACTGAGGGGAGGTGTTCTGCACAAAGCTTTGTAGAAATATTTGTTAGGAGAAATCCTAATAAAGGTTACCCTTATCCATCTGTGCCTTCATCTGAAATAGCAAGATAGTAGTTGTCTAGCTTCCTTTCTGTATTGCTGTTGATACACTTGAGGTAACGCATTTTTAAACACATGCATCAATAAATACCTTATATGATGTTGGTTACTGACATTTTATCTTATTTTAAAATTTATTTATCTTATCTATCTATTTATTTATTTTGTGGTGCTGGTGATGAAACCCTGGCCTTGTGCATGCTAGGCAAATGCTCTACGACTGAGCGACACCCTCAGATGGCTATTGTTTTAATTATAATAATAGTTTATTTAAATACTGGTTTACTTTTATGAACAATAGCAATAATAGTTTCTGTCCTACCTACCTCATAAGATTATTGTTAGAATCAAATGAAATAATGTATGTAAATGAGTTTTGTTGACTCTAAGAGTTACAGAAATGAAAGCTGTTATTTTTGACAGGACACCTGGTTCCCAGGGTATTGTGAATTTTGGAGTAATGCCAAGGCCTAGTTTTACAAAATGGTGCCCACCTCAAACTTCTGGGTTGATGCTTTTTCCATGGCAGAGAAAGATAAATTCTGAAGTCTTTTCTTCTAGCTCCTGCTAGGCCAGGTGAAGAAGATCCTGTTTATGTCAAGGAAATATGTTGCTTACAAGCAGAGAGTTCTCATGCTTGAGGAGACTTTGTAGTCAAGATGGGCTGTTGCAGTATGAACAATCCATTTGAGGCAATTGGGCTGATTGTGCAGACTGATGTAGGCAATGGTGCAACTGTTCTCATCTTCAAGAACTAGAAAGCAACAACTGTCAATGTACTAGAAAAGTTATGAAACAAAAAGGCACTAATATCTACTTTTGGAATTTCGAAGACATTGCTCAATCAGAAATCCAGAATGTTCCATAGGGGGAAAATCAGATTCAAATAAATCTTATCCAAATAGATCATATCCTGTCAATTTCTCCCCAGTGAAACTGAGGTCTATGGTAGAAAGCTCTCAACACCTCCCATGACTCTATGAGTAGCTGGTTAGAAAGAAAAGATGAGAATGAGGGGGAAAGGCTTTCCCAAGTCTTTGACATTGATCATCATTTGCTTCTTCGTTGCCAGATGTTCTGCCTGCAGGACAAATACTGATATAGAAGGCTGATATTTAACAGGTCTCAATTTGCTTGTGAAGTAATAATTTGGGTTAATTTCCTTTGTAGAATTAAATGAATTTTCCTAGTAATATTCTTGTGTCTAGTAAGTGAGATAGAATGCAGGTAAAACCCTTTTATTATTTCTTCTAGAGAAAAATAAA
Organism: Spermophilus citellus; assembly: GCF_964194105.1. Taxonomy (NCBI): domain Eukaryota; kingdom Metazoa; phylum Chordata; class Mammalia; order Rodentia; family Sciuridae; genus Spermophilus; species Spermophilus citellus. The sequence goes on along the minus strand of NC_138186.1, from coordinate 113,739,065 downwards.
CAACATTCATAGATTTTACATAAACTAAAGAGGCAAAGTATGGAGATATATCTTAACTCACACGTGTATATATGAAATCTCAGGGAAGTGGGCTACTTCCCTTCCTTAAGAACTCTTTACTCCTAAATATGACCTGCCTGTTCCAGTTAGGAAGCTCTTTGACCTTCCAGTTTTACAAGAACAGACTTTTCCTAAGAAGTCTGTTTAAAATCAAACCCAGCCACAAAGAGAGAAAACACACACACACACACACACACACACACACACACACACACATTAAAATTGAAAGGAGTTGGGGGAGGATATGGAAGAAAAAGGAACTTAAACCAAAATTCTATTTTCAAGGAGTGAATAAATTTGATCAAATCTTTTTTTGTGTGTGACAAAATGAGGACTTACTGGAACCAAACCGTATGAAGCACAAAAAGTATAAATGCTTATATTAGACACACTGGGTGGGGTCCAGATCTTGATGCTAGCTCAGTCCCTGCACTTTAAGCAGTAGTCACCCAGTTGACCTTTGGTTTTCTTATCTCTAAATTCCAGGTTATTGATGATTAGATTTGAAAATGTCTATGAAACACCCAGAACATGAATGTCTTTGATAGGTTTTAATGTATTGACCAATATATATTAAAGGAGTCATATTTAAATAGTTTGAGAGCTCCAGAGAGGTTATAATCATAAGTTTTTGTGAATTGGATCAATTTTGTGAAGTGCATCACATTTTGAGAGCTCCTGTGTGAATTCACTACAGAAAGGTACCCTTCTATGTAAATTGCCTTTTAACACTAGTATTTACCTCTCAGGACATGGGTTTGTAAACTAGGATTTCTTTTCTTTTCTTTTTGGTAGAAAACATATTTAATTTTAGTATCAAAAGCATTTTTAATTTTATGTTTTTTTCAGCGTGGTAAAATAAAATTATGGTATCTAAATTTATGATAGGAGAATACTGAGACCAGAGAGGTCCAATGACTAAAATTATGTAGTGCAGACCCCTAAATCAATTTTATTTATTTATTTTTGTTAAAGTGTCTTAAAACCAATATCCAAGCAGATAATTTCCTATAGGCCTTTTGTGGATGTTCACAGTGTGTACTGGGGAGTAGAATTTTTGCTGTTTGAGAACTTCACTATTGGACTCACATAATTTTCCAAGAAAACTCCCTTTCAAAAAAGTTCTGCAACAAGTAATCTAAAAGTGATTTTTTTTTCTTCAAAGAAAATCCCTTTAGAAAAGGAGGAAGTGTACCAGGACAAAGGCAGCCAACTGACATCAGTGACTCAGTGTGTTCCATAAATTATAGCTCTGAAGTTCGTTTGAATGAGTGTTCACATTTCCAGAAAACAGACTGTGATGCTACCTAAGGGTATAGAAATAGCTACACAAGCAATTAGCTTTATAAAACAGAAAGGATTAGTAGGTGCATGAACTCTTCAGTTACATGCAGGCCCAGAAACAGATCTTTAAACAGGAGATTGCTAAAGGGCCAATGGCACATTGAGAAATCACACTCCCCTGGTGGTGGTGAAAGTTAAGTCTGTGTTATGTATGGAGGAAACGAGCTTGCCTGTGTGTTTACCTTTGGTGACCTAGGTTGGTGAAAGAAGGTAAAGACAGTGTGGAATAGTCAGGTGCCATGTTCTCCTGAGAGGGAAGAGCCTAATGAGTCCAAATGCAGGCTTCTTTTCTGGGTTGTTCTTTCAGTTATTTTTTCAAGACCACAGACCATAATTCCTGGTAAAGCTTTCACTTAGGTGGGCGCTCTTGGCAATGAAGAAAATCCGGTGAAAGGCCAAGAACTGACCTGGATGAGTCCTTGGCTATTACATGGACAGCATAGTTACAGTAGAAAGACATAAGTCAGCCAATCACACACATTCTTTTATCACTCTGTTCCTTATTCCTTAAGCTTTCCCCTTGGCCATAAGAAATGTGGTGTTAGAACACTCTGTTGAAGTCCCAGGCCAATTCTGTGGGTCTGTTTTCAGAGAAGTCCTATAAGTTTCCGGTCCTAGATATTCTGTTTCTTGAGAATTTCTTTTCTTCATCCTGTTCTTCTCCACACTATAGACATCTGATTCTTTCCTATGTTCAGTCTTCCTGGATGCAGTTTTCCCAGTGCTTGGAGTTAGGTTTGATCACTGCTTGTCAGAGCTTGTCTCCTTTAATTACTTTATCTACAGATGAAGAAAAGATTCTATAATTTTTGCTTCATTCTCTAGCCAATAGGAGCAATCATTTATGAAACAGGGAGAGTGGTTTGTCTCATCAGCAAAAGCAACTGAGAACCTTCGAGGAAAAGTGTACATTAGGGTTCCCTGGAACTCCTACATAATGTTAATATGTGATTTTTTTTCCTCTTTGGTTTCCCATAATAGTTTAATTTGGAAATGCTTGTTCTTGTGAAGTTTTACCTATCTCACAAACAAGCATGCACGCTCCTTATTAGCTGACACCAACCTTTTTTTGGTCATGCATAGTGAACACTGCATGTTCAGATGATACTTTGTGGCTAATGGGTTAGAGACTTCTGAGACAGTAATAAACTATTACCTCTTGGAGTCTAAGCAATATCTTACCTCACTTGATGATTTCCTATTGTAATTTCCGAAATCTGGGGAAAATTAATGGATTTACCACCTTTAAAACATAATCTAATAATAAACTCCCTTATTTGGCCTGCTCCTTCTCCAGCTGCCCCTTCTGAGAAACACACCGCAGTAGAGTGGTTTACATTATCAACTTCTAAACATTTCACTGTGCTGCTTTGGAAATGTCAGTTCCGTTTTGCAAAGCAGTTAGGTCTCCATTCAGATCAAATGAGACTTCTTGTCATCGTGGCTGCCATTTACATTCTACATCTCTTTAGCAGGTTCTCATTCCTCAGCCCACTCTCAATAAATCTGAGACAATTTAAAAACTGCTTACAAGTAGATATTTTAATAACAATAGGGACAAGCAACTCCTTGAGGAGGAAATCTAGGTGAAAAACATGTGGAGGTACATGGAAATTTCTTCCACATGGCATAAGAAACTCTTAATGGAGCAGATTAAATTGTTTTTTACTAATCTAGAAGGAAAGATGTCATTGGCTGAGATTCTGTGAATGTGTTTCTGTGTTTGTGCTTCTTGCTAATCTTTCTGGTTGCTCATTTCTATCAGACAATCAAATTCAGGCTAAATCTAAGAAGGAGCACCAGAGACTCAGTGAGCATGTCTCACAGCTCCAAATTGGGGCACTTGTGCTCTGATCAACTATCTTTGTCTCTTCTAGATGCAAGAAGGAATCTATAAATACTTATATATTGGTGTTACTTAAACACAGAATATTACATGTGGGCAACACAGCAGAGCCTTTGCAATCAGGATGGTCCCACAGAATCCAGTACAAATGGTTGCTTTTGTCCTTTATAACAATACTGCATTTGAATTATACTGAGTACACTGTAAAATATGTAGCTTTTAAATTGAAGGATGGTGATGGCCAGACATCAAATAGAGCAGAGGCTGGCAAACTGTTTCTGAAAAGGGCCAAAGAGTAAATAGGTGAGGCTTTGCAAATCATTTGTTCTCTGTCAGAACTACTCAGCTTGGTTGTTGTCACATGAAAAAAACCTATAGACAGGAGATGAATGTGTGCAGCTATTTTCTGATAAAACTTTGTGACTACTGACATTTGAATTTTATATAATTCATGTCACAAATTTATGGTACAAAAATATTCTCCTGATTTTTCTCAACTATTTAAAAATGTGAAGCCAATGAGCACAGTGGCACACACACTTGTAACCCCAGGGACTTGGGAGGCTAAGGCAGGAGGATCTTAAGTTCAAGGCCAGTTTGGGCAACTTCAAGACCCTGTCTCAAAATTAAAAATCAAAAGGACTGGGGGTATAGTTCAGTGGTAAAGCACCACTGGGTTCAATCCCTAGTACCACGGGTTGGATGGGAATGTGGGGGTGGGGGTGGCATGGAGAAAGAGAAAGAAAGAAAAGAAAAGAAAAATGTGAAGCCATGTATACTTTGTGGTGTGTACAAAAAAGACCATGGGCTGCATTTGGCCTATGAGTCAGGATTCCCTGACTCCTGATACTGTGAATTAGTAAGTTAAGGACCTGAACTCAGAAGACAGAAGATGTCATACACATTTCTTGGATCTACTTTCTTTCTCCAGCTATTAAATCTTTCAAATATTACCCAGGCACGGTGGTGTACCCTTGTTATCCAAGTGACTTGGGAAGCTGAGGCAGGAGGATCACCAGTTTTAGGCTAGCCTGGGAAACTTGGTGAGACTCTGTCTCAAAGTAAGAAATTAAAAGAGGGCTCATGATGTAGCTTAGTGGTAGTGTAACTCTGGGTTTAATTCTCAGTACTGACAAGAAAAAAAAATCTTCTAAATATCATTCTTGGTTGTGGTTTGAGTGTTTGCTCCTCGCGGGAGTAAATGAGTATCTTAGGAAGCAGATGTGAGGGGATCTATAAACAAAAATTTACTCCTGATGACGGAACCTTACATTTGTGAAGAGCTCAGAGCCACTCACTGGCTGTAATATATATATATATATATATATATATATAAATAATATAAAATTAAACTTGCCATGAAAACAATTAAAATGTGCTCTCTTAGCAATTTTCAAGTATAAAAAGACTTGCTTGCTATAGTACCATGCTGCACAATGGACCCCTTCAGCATAGTTCTCCTTTCTAAATGATTTATTTTTTAATCCTTTGACTAACATCTCTCCGATCTCCAGCCCTTGGGAACTACCATTCTACTCTCTGTTTGTATGAGTTCCACTTTTTTAGATGCCATCTATAAGGAGATCATGCAGTATTTGTCTTTCTATGCCTGGTTTATTTTACTTATTATAATGTCTTCCAGGTTCATCCAGGTTGTCACAACTGACAGTGGTTTCCTTCTTTGTTGAGGCTGAATGGTATTCCATTGTGTATATGGTCCACATTTGGTGTATTTATTTCTCTGTTGATGGACACTTGGGTTTTTTGCATTTCTTGGCTATTGTGAAAGTGCTGCAATGAACACAGAAGTGCAGACGTCTGTTTGACATTCTGATTTCATTTTCTCTGGATATGTACCTGGTAGTGGGATTGCTGGATGGCACAGTAATTCTATTTTTTTATTTTTTATTTTTTTGTAGTTGGACCGAATGCCTTTATTTTATTTGTTAATTTTTATGTGGTGCTGAGGATCAAACCCAGTGCCTCACGCATGCTAGGCAAGCACTTTGCCACTCAGCTACATCCCCCAACCCACGGTAATTCTATTTTGAAGTAGAAATAAATGATAAGTATATGAAGTTAAAAAAGAGAAAAGTCTGGTGTCATTAGCTTCTGCACGATCTCCTTATATTTGTAGTCTAAAAGAGTTGAACTCCAAGAAGCAGAGAGGAGAATGGCAGTTTCCAGGGGCTGGCAAGAGCCCTGGGAGATTGGGGAGAGATTAGTCAAAGGATAAAAACAAAAATCACTTTGGCATATGCACTTATTTTTGTTTGTTTGTTTGTTTGTTTTGGGGGTATCACGGATTGAACTCAGGGGCACTTGACCACTGAGTCACATCCCCAGATCTATTTTGTATTTTATTTAGAGACAGGGTCTTACTGAGTTGCTTAGTGCATCACTTTTGCTGAAGCTGGCTTTGAACTTGTGATCCTCCTGCCCCAATCTCCTGAGCTGCTGGGATTTCAGACATGTGCCACCACACCCCGCTGCACTTACTTGATATTTTAAAAGTAGACACTAACATTTCCTTTTCATTAGAATTCTTACTTTATCATTATGGGATTATAGTTTTTAGAGTGTAATTTTGGAAGCATATATTTTCATCATGATAATAAATATGCCATTCTATGGCTGCTATTTTAAGTATCCAATGATTAGGTACAAATATAATAGTCCCCCTTTCTACTATTTAGTTTTAAAGGCTGAAATAAAATGACATGTACTAGAAGCACTATTTGTAAGAGCCGAAACTATAAACAACACAAATGCTCATAAATAGTAATTTACAAATTAAAATGTGACCTATGTACATAATAGAAAGCAATATAGCAATAAAATGAATGACCTACAACTACACACACAAAAATATAAATGCATCTCACAAACAGTATTGTGAGAAACAATTCAGAAAAAATAGTATATACAGTCTGATGCAATTTTTTGAGGGGCAAAAATCAGAGAATTCTGGTAGAGTGCAAAGGATGGCTGCTTTTGGATTATTTAATGGAAAGTAGCAAAGTGTGTGTGTGGAGGGGGCTTTTAGGGATCCTGATAACATCCTGTTCCTTAATCTGGGTGCTAATTACAAGGGAGTGTGCTTATTTTGCAAAAACTCTTCAGGCTGCACATTATAAAATGTGCACTTTTCTGTGTGCATGTTTTAAGTCAATAAAAAAATTAAAGGGAGAAAAATCATCTTGCTAAATCTTTAGTCTTTAAATGTTTCTTAAGATGAAGAAATAGTGTGGACAAAAGAAAGTTTTGTTCTTCAAATGGTGATCTTTTGAAATATTTTGGCTGTGACTCTTTCCATAAAAGCAAAGTCATGACTCAGAAAGAAAATGCTGTTAGAGAGAAGCTATCAGGGACCAAACCTTGTCTTTGAAAATGACTCTCCAGGAATCCCCGGTGTGTGCAAATCTCCACTTCTCCAACTGGCTTCTGGAGCAACCACCTCTCAGTACTGCTTCACCAAGTAATTCAAAGAAATAGATATCACTGGTTTCCATTGAAGTTTCTTCTGTATAAAATGCTTTGTTTGTTCCTTTTATTATTCTTGTGTTCTTAATCTCAGAGGCATAGCTTGATTTTTTTCTTCCCCTTTTCTCCCTTTCTCAATCTCAGATGTCAAAAACTGACCTCAATGCCAATTTCCCACCTCTGATGTCATTCTCTGTGTCTGATGTCTCTGCAGGGAAGGCAGGAAGGAGGACTGGAGCAGCCAGAATGCAGAGTGGGGATACCCCCTTCTAACGCACATTGTCCCTGAGTGGGTTCAACACACCAATGTAGTGCAGGCTTTCAAAAAGGGAGAATTAAAAAAGAAATTGGCAGACATGTATCTGTGGTGTCTGATTCATCAGTAGTACAACACTCCCAGGAGAACCCAGCGGAATTGGAAATCAGATTCTGTTAGCTCAGTTACATCTATAGCTTCCTGGATGGTACAGTCCCTGTACATACACCAGGAATCTCCACTGATTTAAAGAAAATTTAATTTCCTATATATGTTTATTTAAAAATTTTACTGTACTTAAGCTGGATTTCCTCATGTATATGTAAATATTCTGAATATTTTAAATGTATTAGTAAATATCAATTGATAAAAGTTACAAGAGATCCTTTCTTTTCTTTAATCTTTCAGTATCCCATGAGACTCTGATTCTTGCATGGGCTGAAGCACTCCTGGCAGCCTCCACGTTCTGCTAAAAGCGAGATTTAAGAGATGGGTGTTGAGAAAAAGTCAGAGGTGATCTTCCTGCTTCACTGATGCTACTAATTTTTCAAATAATTTAGTAGACTATTACTGTTGATGCTGTGGGGAAGAAAAGCTATTTAGTATTAATAACTTACCCAAGGGAAAAAAAAAAAAAGAATGAGAGCAGCTGATCTTACTTCCATGAGGCAAGTTCCATAATATAGGAACATCTCTTTTGTGTCAGATCTTCTTTGGTCCACTAATCCAACGAGATGACAAACTCTAGTCCCCAGAAATATGCTATTAGCCTCTAAACATGGTAATAAAAGGACAAATCAGTGCCCAGATTGTGCATCTGAAGCAAGGGGCTGGCTCTGGTGCTTTAAGACACAAGGAGACCCCTGGGCTCCCACTCTGACCTCACCACTCCCCAGGTGAGTACCTGCCTCTTCCACTTGAATGGGGATGGGTGTAGGCTGACATTCACCTTCCCTTCACCATGGTTAGGGATTCCTGATTCAGGTACTCTAAGCCTTCAGCCCTTCTAGCTTTCATTTCCTCTGCCTGAAGGAAAAGAATCAGAAACTTAGTTGACTTAGCTATTTCAATATTTTCCTGCAAAGGAGATATGTATACAGTGAAAGCAAATAAAGAAAAAGACATGAAAACTTGAAATGTAGGAAAGGAGAACACCAATATAAAATTAGGTGTATTCTCTTTAAAGATCAGGACATTTCTTATCACCATACCATTCAACATTGAACTAGTCAAGATATATAAATGAGAATCATAAAGACTGGAAAGAAAGATAGAATTTCTTTATTTGTGGATTATATGACCATCTACCTAAAATGTGAAAGATAATCAACTATGTGCATCAATGAGAGTTTGGCAAGTGATCAGACCCAAGAAAAAACATTTAGAAAAAGTGAGCAAAAAACCAATGATATGATGCACTCAAAAAATAATTATATAATAATGTAATAAATGGAGAAAATTTGTCTTGTTTCTTTCTGGCTATACTCTTCAGGTTCAAAAGACTCCAAAAGTTATAATGACTTGTCATCTTCTTTAATAGTTAAAATTCTCTCTTTGTGCCTTCTTTCCAGGTGATTTACCTCCCCTCTCCCAAGGCTAGGGATTAAACCCAGGGCCTCACACACCCTAGGCAAGTACTTGACCACTGAGCTATCCCCAGTCACCCGGCTTGTGATTTACTTTTTCAAACATATTCTATGCATAACAGTCTTCACCAAACTTCCTACATATGCACAAGCTTTATTTCAACAGTCTGGGTACTTTCCCTTTTTCTGCCTTCCTCTTTGACATATCTTTCTTGTATCTTGGCTTTGGATATGGATGGAACTTGACACTTGTTTATATTTTTCCCTGGGCAATGTTCTTAATTGCTTGTTTTGTTTAACTGAGAAGATCACTGGCTTTAAATTCAGATGTATATGGCAAATTATTGAACCTCTTTGAATCTCAGTTTCTCATCTGTGAAATGAGAGTGACAATAACCACCACATTGGATTTCTATGATGATTAAATAAATGCAATTGATATATCTGAAGTGCCTGGTAGAGAAGATGGGCGTTACACATTCAGGTCAGGCCTTGAGGGTCAACCACTCCCACTACCCCTCATTCTTGCCAAAAGAATCATTCAAATTAAAGTTAAAATGAAGTTATTAGTTTGATATAATTTGTGTCAGGTCAGACAACTAAGGGTAAACATTTTAAAATCAAACAATTTATGCTCATGTTTATTTTATTTTTGGTGAAGTATAATGTATATACAGAAAGGTATTCAAATCCTAAATATGCAGCTCAATTACTTTTTATATGTATTTTCTGCTCCCTCACTTCCCAGTCAATAATGGGTATACTCCAGAATGCTCATATACTAACTTTTATTTGTATTGGTGGGGAACACAAAGAAGCATAAGATATAGGGCCTGTCCCGGCAGGTGATCTCTGTCCTCAAGGCCTAACTGACTTGTATTGTCTTGGCTAGGTCATGACACGTCACTATGTCAATCCTTGGGATATAGATGAGATTTGACATGAAGTGATGTTCAACAGACCAGGTGGGAAGTTTTAGTAAATGCCATTGACAGGACATTTGTGAATGGAAAGCAGCCTCAGTGTTATTGTGCCCACTACCGCTTTTACAGGGTTTCCGTTCTCTACAGGCCCCCAATATTACGTTAAGCCTTGGATTCTATCTAAGGAGGTTGAAGATGATTGCACTTGATATCGCTTGATGCTTCTCTTCTGTGGCCTGGTTTTCAAACCAAGTTTCCACAAGAGTGAGTTGTTACAAAAAAGAGTGATCCTGCTGCCTCTCCAGTCTCTTGCTTGCAGGTACGCCCCTTCTGCATTTAGCAGCTTCCCTTTTTGTTCCTTCACCATGCTGTGACAGAGCCAGGGAAACCTGTGTGAGGATATGGATGTCATGATGTTTGGATCCCCCAGTCACCACAATCATGAGTTAAATAAACCTCTTTTCTTTACACATTACCCATCATTGAGTATTTTGTTATAGCAATACAAAACAGACCTCACAGACTTCCCACACCTACATCAACCTGCTACCTGCTCCTCTTTCAGTATTTCTTTTGTGAGCAGTTACTGATTTTTCTACACTAGAAACTAAGGAATCATCCTTGACTACTTCCTCTCCTCCACACTCCATGTCCCCAATTTTTCTATATTGCTATTGCACAGATATTTTCCAACTACCTTCATGACGTGGAAAACTACAGTGTTCCCTCCATTCTACTTTCCTTCCAATTTTCTGCACAGCATCCAGAGTGATCCCACTGTTATAACAATGAACAAATTCTTCAATGTGGGTGTATCTTGCTTCCCTTCCCTTCTCTCATGCCATCTTCATCCTCTGAGCTCCAGCCCACTGGTCTGCTTTCAGTTCTTTAAAACATCATTCTCCTTCTGCTATTGGACTTTCACACATACTTTTCCTTTTGAATGGAAAAATGCTTTCTTTTTATTAAAAAAAAATCATCTTCTGCAGATAGATTAGCTTAAATGTCAGTTCCCCGGGGGAAGCACCCCCAACTTTCCCATATAGGTCAAATTTCTCCATGATACATCCCAAGAGCAACTTGTTCTTTTCTTTCAAAGCACTTGATTTGGATTTTCATAATATTTATTTGTTTGGGACTAATTTTTTTAGCTGGAAATTTATCTCCTTCATTTGACTATGAACTCTATACTATTGAGACAGATCTATTTTTTTACATAGAGTTTTGTATTTACAAGGACCACTATAAGCATGATAAGCACTAAACAAAATATAGTGAGCCATTGATACAAAGTGACTATAATTGCGGTCAGGTCCTATGGTCACTTAGAAAGTTGGAATCGCTTCTTCCTTTCAGTGTCTAAAGCTTGCTCTTATATTTATTGCTCCACTGAAGGCTAAGAAGTAGAGTCTCTTCCTGGAGTTTTGCAAATATAAAAGAGCCATGAATGTCGGGAGGGCAGTGGTGACTGGGGAGGAGGTCCTTTCCTCCTGGCTCCTGGTCTTTAGTTGTGATGCCAGATTCCTTAAATTGGTGCTATTCAAACTTCATCAAGCAAAAGAATTAACAAGAGCACTTGTCAAAACATAGATTTCTGGACTGGGGATATAGCTCAGTTGGTAGAGTGCTTGCCTTACATGCACAAGGCCCTGGGTTCAATCCCCAGCACCACCAATAAATAAATAAATAAATAAATAAATAAATAAAGTGCTAAGGCTGTGGCTCAGTGGTTAAGTGCCCTTGGGTTCAATCCCTAGTACTGAAAAGAAAACAACAACAACAAAAAACCAAACCATAGATTTCTATGACCTACCCTCAGAGTTTCTGATTCAGTAATTGGGGGATCAGGCCTGAGAATCTGCATTCTAAGTTCCCAGGCCACGCTGATGCTGTGGGTATAGGACCACTCTTAGAGGACCACTGCTATAAGCAGTTCCAGCATGAAACACAGCCCCAGACTGATTTCCTTCATGCAAAGGGGCTCTCATTCCAAGGCCTGCTTGTCTTAGTGATTCCATAAGTTCATGGGGTTGAAGAATTGGACTTTGGTGGGCAGCATGTGATTCCTTGATCACTCCACAGTTGGAGGGTCCTGAGTGACTCATGATCTTATCAATATGACACCTCTCTGGGATATCTCCAATAAGTAATCACATTATCAGTACTGCATCTCCAGGTGTTTCAAGAAATATAGTGTATTAATTAGAGTGTGTAAAGGAAAGGGAGGAAAAACAACAGATGATCCTCTGGGCAGAATAGCAGATGAGGAGTGTGACAGCATCTCTTGGCAGGGGCAGGCCACCCACTGTGGCTCAAGGGAAGTTGATGCAAGCCAGCCAAGAGGAATGGAGCCTGGGGAAGCTGAGAGATGAGCTCAGGTAGGAGCAGCCCTTTGCAGGTGAAGTAGAATTTTAGTCTAGTGATCTCTTAGTCTGTATGTCAAGAGATTTAAAAGAACACAGGTATGAAGACAGTGATGTGGCGTTGTACACAAATCATTGGCTGAAGGACGTTTTGAAGAACAACTGTGACTGAAGTTTTGCCAATTACTCAACATTTCTGGGCTTCAATTCCTTCATCCATAAAAATGGGGTTAGTCTAGATCAACGTTAGTGAAGTTTTTCTATACAGGGTCAGGTAGTAAATATTTTTAGGATCTGTGGGCCATACAGTCTGTTGAACAACCATTGAACTCTGCTGCTTAAGTAAAAAGAGACTTAAGACACTATGCAAATGTATGGGTGTGGCTATGCCCTAATGACGCTCTATTTACAAAATAGGTAATAGATGGAACTCAGTTACAGGTTGCAGATGATTAGTATTCAAATTTTTTTTTCTTTTGGATCATACCCTCCTATAGTAAAAAACCATTACCTAGTGCACACATTTTGATGAGTGTATACTAATTAAAAAATAATATATATCTGTAATGTTCTGATATGTGTATTATAAAACAGACTCCTAAAATAGAAATTTAAAAGGGATATGATAAAATAAATAAAAACAGATGGTTCCCCCCACCCCACCATGCTAATGGCTCATCTTGTATATCCCCTGGAGACTCTGGAGGCCACTCTTCTTGATGGTTTCCAAGGTTCCTTGATGCTGTTCTGTCCTATTGTTATGTGTGTGGCACACCACCCAGGATAGGATGTACAACTGCCAGGTGATTTTTGGCTGAACCAACTACAGAGTAAACTCTGGATGATTTGTACTAACAGGGAGAAGAGGGGGTGGAGGCAATTAAAAAATAAAAGAGACATTCAAGTGTGGCTTTGGAACACAGCAAGTTCCAGTTCTCAGAAGCCAGGAGCTCCTCTGGGCTGGGCATTTGGTTAGGCAGTGGTTGCAGTGGGCAGTCAGGAAAGGTCAGCTATGGATAACAGAATATTTATATGAAGAAAACTGATCATGGGCTTTTGATTGTGGAAGGAGCTGTAGAAATCTGTCGGTTCACCCTCTTCATGTCTCAGATGAGATGGTCGCGTCCACAAAAATTCTGTGATAGCTAGTAAAGAGACAAAGTTGCCTTTGAAACTGGGACTTTAAACATTCTTACCTAAGTCCTCTCTGGGAAATGTATTTTCTTTGTAGTTCTTTTGTGCCTTTTATTTTAGAACAACCCCCTTTCCGGATCATTATGAGCTAAAATGGCAAGAATTGTTCCTCTCCATAGGTAAACATTTAATTGACTTTAATCCCAAACACTGGAACTAGGGAAGACATACATGTTTTGTGGTCCTTTTACCAGTCTCGCCAGCATATCTTAACCTGGAACATACGGGCACCTGGGACCTAAAGAGAGTACATGATTAATTCAGTAAGAGCATGCCTAGTAGTATCAACCTGAGGTAAATGTGGTAGTGTTTGCAAAAAGAAATGAATGGATATGAAATTCAATATTTTCCATTTGACTTTGTGAAAGTTCTGTCATAAATTCTCTTCAAAGGGAAAAGAAAGAGGGAGATATTACATATGGGAGAAGTTGGTTAGCAGTCCTCCAAGGCTATTGATCCAACTGCCCCTATTTCATGAGACTTTAGAAAGTGAAAGTTGAAGATTTCTTCTGTGGTGAAGGGATTTAGCTTCACAATAACCTGGATGTCCCAATGGGTCTAGTGCTTAGTTCCTAGCACGAGCTCATATGTTTGGAATCAACGAGGATCTTAAGTGTGCTAGCTAAGGTTGACTCCAAGGGAGTGGGAGCGAGTTTGTGCATGTTGAGTAGGGCCTCAGGAAGCAATGCAATATTTCAGTAAGTTGTGGGCCTTGGCTGAGGAGCGCCAGGGCAGATGTACAGTGGCTGGTGAGAGAGCCATCCACTGGGCTCTCTCTGGTAACTCTCTCTAGGAAGTACTTAACACAGAGCTGACCTTTTCCGGGACAGAAAGTAAATAGGGGTTTTGTGTGGGTCTTTGGATAATCTCTCTTGGGTAGCCACATCTGGTGCCCTGATTCTGCTGGCATTTCTGCCCAAGTCCATTTGCCAGTATCTTCCTTTTTGGATGTACTTCTGGGCATTTCCCTTTTAGAAAGGCATTAGGATGGAAGTCCCCAGGGGTCTGTTCCCTTCCTCTAAGTTAGTAATTCCATGGTAAGAAGTACAGAATTTTCTATGTGGGTGGATGCCAGAGGGTTTGTCGTGTTGTCCCCACCCCCAACCCCGGTTCACCTGAGAGTGATGATGAACCTTCCCTCTTAAGGTCTTTGACCCCAAAATGTGCCCCATGTGCTGTCTGATCTTACTTTCTGTCTCATGAGTTCTGTCCTTCTTGATCTAATTTCAGGAGTGACTAGCCAGCTAAACACATCGTGGATCTAGAAGAGGAATTTGAAAACTGCCCATTTCTTAGTCACTCTCTTTTACATCTTCTGGGAGATTTATTTCATTAGCTAGTTCTTTCATATACCTCGGTGGCTAGTTTTTTGCCTTGAGTACAAATTAGAATGTATCCCCCAGCTCCTCTCCCACCCCACCTCTGTCTTCCATTTTCAGTCACTCAAGAAATAATCAGTTTTTGAACTTCATCAAAGAAGTAGTGATTTAGAGTCAGTGTTCAAGAGGAGAAAACAGTAGGTATGATTAGAAAAATTCTCTATAATAGGGGAATCTGATTAAATACAGTTCTGTCCTTTCTTTTGGAAAGGCTAAAGCTTTGTAGCAATTTTTAGCTTGTTCACCCCTTTTCTTTTTTTTCCCCCTTTAATGCCTATGCTAAAATTTCCTCTTGCTCTCATATTTGCATACAGATCCCTGCTTTAGGAAAATCACAGCTGACAAAATTATCTCAAATAGGCAAGAGATTTGGTTCTCTGCAATCTTTGAAATTGCAAAAGTTAAGGAGGAAATGATTTAAACCCATCCAGGAGAGCCCAGTGGCCTCTTAGAACAAGAGCATGGCTTTAAGTGTTCAGGGCTGAGAAAGGTTGACATCTCAACCTTGATGCCAGTGTCAGAGGTAAACACCTTGCCACAAGCCAACCTGAAGAGGCTGGCTAGGGTGGGGGAAGGGAGTGTATTCTAGGAAGTGCTTAACACAGCTGACATTTTCCAGGACAGAAAGTAAATAGGGGTTTTGTGTGGGTCTTTGAATACAGAACTGGTAAAAGCCCCAAACAGAAAAACAAAAATCTCCCAGAGGTGGGTTCTAGTAAAACACATCATGTTATCCACCTCCATCCAAAAAAGAAAAAAACAAAAACCCCAACAAGAGTAAACAGCACCTTTTCAATGACTCTTCCAATGCTTCACTGCACACCTGAGTTGGTTGATGGAGTTTCCTCCACAGGTCTGAGGGGCATTGTTCCCATTGTCAGAGGATGACCTAAGACCCACAGTAATCAGGGGAATTGTCTGCTCCTGAATAGAAGCCTTCCTGTCCATGAAAGTTGCCCCAAAGCTAATCACAGGTGATGTATGGGGACTGCATTCCTGCTAAATGCACTTTTCTTTAACAGAGTGTTTGCACCTTCTGTTGGAAAAGAATGCCCCCTCCGACCCCACTCCCAGGTTATTCTTTAGGGCCCAAAGAAAACTTTAGATTCAGTCCTCAACCAGACTAAAGAGGAGTTGTCACCTTTCTGTGCACAGGTGAATTTTTGTCATATCAAAGACCTCGTGTGTAACTTAACATCTTTCAAAACAGAGATGCAACTTGGACATGTCATTCTCGTATTTAAGGTTGTAGAGGCATAAGGATATAGTGAGATGATCAGGGCCCTCATTTGTCTCTCTCAGAAATATCATTGATTTGATGGGTTCCTTTCTGTTTGGAAGGGATCCACTTCTACCATGTTAGTAGAGTGAGAAGGATCTGATTCCGGCTCCACTCAATTGCTGCCTCTTTCACAGGAGGTTTGGAGGACCACTTTCATGACCCTGGTCTGTAATTCTTGTTGCTGTCTTCTTATTTTCCTTAAACATCTTCCATCTCCTCTATTAAACACCAGGTTCCTGAAATGTCAAGGCCAAGGCTTTTAATCTCTCTCTCTCTCTCTTTTTTCTCTTCACTCGCCACTCCCACCTACACCCAGCAAAGAGAATAGTACATAATTAGTGCTTGGTAATAACTTATATTTGTAAAACACCTTGCCTGTTACAAGTGCTTTCATGGATATCCTCCTACCTAATTATATGAGTTGAATTGAAATTAACTGAAGTACTGAATTGAGCAATCCCAATAGGGGGTAGAGGCAGAAGACAAGCAAGAGGAATGGGACAGGGCAAGGCAGAACAAATGGGATTAAAGCTCAGAGTGAGGAGTGGCAGAGTTCTGCTGACAGATACTCCTGGGACATGCAGACTCCACTGGGTGGCTTGTCCTGCTACCCCAGGTTGACTGGCTCTCAGCTCTGTACAGAGAACTCCCATATTAATGACACAGAGTTGTATACACAAAACTGGAAAGATGAATTGTAGATAGAGTCATTCACTTTTTTTTTTCTGATAAGAAAGATGCTACCATATGATCTAGCTATCCTACTCCTGGGTATATATCCAAGGAAAATAAAATCAGCAAGCCAAAGAGATTCTTGCAGACCTGTGTTCACTGCCCCTCTATTCACAATAGCTAAGATAGGGGAAATCAGCCTAGTGCCCATCAACAGATGAATGGATAAAGAAGAGATGGTTTATGTATTCAGCTACAAAGGAAAATGAAATTCTATTATTTGCAGCAAAGGAAATGGAGCTGGAGGATATTATATTATGTGAAATAAGACATAGAATGACAAAGTAATGCATGTTCTCTCACATGTGAAAAAAAAAAGTCTACCTGAATGTAGAACTGGCTGGGGATACCGGGCATGGTGGTACACATGTAGTTCTAGTGGCTTGGGAGGCTGAAACAGGAATATTGTGAGTTCAGAGCCAGCCTCAGTAACTTAGCGAGTCCCTAAGCAATTTAGTGAGATCTAGTCTCAAAATAAAAGACAATAAAGGGCTGGGGATGAGTGATTAAGTGCCCCTGGGTTTAATACCTGGTACAAAAAAAAAGAAAAAAGAAAAAAAAAAGAACTGGCTACTGGCTGGGGGATGAGTGTAAAAAGTAGTTGGATATGATCTAGGCATATATGGTAATATCACACTAAATTCTCTTAATATGTACAATTATTATGTGTTAAAAAATAAAAAGCCACAAGTAAGAACTCCCACCATGATTATTTATAACCCTAAGTTCATTGTTGTTTTCTTCTTCTGCTGAGAGAGTATTCCGGAATAGGGTTTAGCTAAGCCACATGAAAGGAAAGAGACTTTTCATTAGGGACATGGAGGAGAGGCAGCAAGGCAGAAATAGGACAGTAGGTTCCAGGTGCTCCTGAAGTTCAAAGGAATTGGGAAGACTTTGACAAGGATAGGAACAAGAAAAAATAGCAGAGATCGAAAAGAACTTTCTTATATCAACCAGGGAAATCCAGACTTCAGTTCAGTAATGAGAATCATGGAAAGCAAGAGGATTCACTTATGTTTTTATAGATCTCCAAAAATCCACTCCACTCTGAAGTATATCTTGAGCTCCTTAAAGTGAACATTTATTTTTCTATTATTTTCATAGTTATACTTCAACATGGAAATATGTGTTTTATAATTCTATAGACAAAGGATTAGGACATAAATCTTTTGCTATTCCTTCTTTTCCCTGTTCCTACAGTTGAAGAGAGTTTCACGGTTTGGTCAATTTAGCACATAGATACCAGAATGCCAGGTAGTATTCCCAAGAGGAGACAATGGATTTTGATGTGACTTTCCTTGCCCCAAACACACTTGTTGTGACAATACAAATGTCCATCTCCTCACATCAATGCCAGTTTTTGCAGATCGTCTACCTTTTTATACTCCTTAGGTATGTAACATTAAAATGTGTAAATTATATCTATTCAGTTTCTGCCATTCTATTCTGGGACTTGCAATGGAGGAGACACTTTAGATACTATTTGATGATCATAATGAAACTGATAGAGGGAGAGTACTGTAAAAGTCTTAGCTCTTTTCCCCAAGGTGGTTGCTGTTTCTAAGCCAGTTGAGCATGTACTTTCTCTCCCCTGATGCACACATATACCCCATCCCCACCCCTATTTTAAGAGCAGGGACCATTCTTAGAAATATGTAATGGTTGGGACAAACCTAGCTCTCACAGATCCGAATTGGGAACTAGTGAGAGTGCCTAAAGCCTCCAGCATAAACCTCTTTTGTTGCTGAATCGTGGGGAAGTCCTGGGGACAGACCAGCCAGTGGGTAGAGGTCTGGCATTACAAAGTCACCAAGCAGTAGCAATGAAACAATTGGTGCAGTCAGGGCTCCAATCAAATGTCAACCCTGAGAGGACCTGTAGTGAGTAGGGATAATACTTAGGGCCACACAGAGTGTGGGACATTTGTCCCTGGGCTGGGCATGGGATGTAAAGATAAGAGACTCTGCCTTAGTCATCTACCGCAGGCAGTAGCAGGAAACATTTCTTCTCTACTTGCCTGCCGGACACCCTCCTATCACTATATCCTGCTCATTTCCAAATGGTGTGATTTAAATACATCTGTGTGTGGATGTGTATGAATCTTGATCTTAGACTTCTGAATAGACATGAGCTCCAGGTCCTCAGTTCCTATCAAGGTGCATGACACCTAGTAAAGCATAGAAGAAATATGTATTGAACAGATGAATCAGTGGTCACAAAAGGATTATTCGGTCAAGAAAATCACCAAAAATTATTAACTATTAGTTGTGTGGAAGACACATTGGTATATACCAGAAATATCACATGAATGCTGGCTTCTGCCCTTGTCCAGGGTGACTGGAGGTAAGTTAGTTTCTAGGCTCATCACCAGTGATATGTTCCTCATGGAACCTTTGTGGCACCCAAGTCTAAGAAAGAGTGAGTGCACTTCCTTTCAACTGTCAGATCCATGACACTGTTTAACTGCTGACTACTTAAAAGATGAAGGTACTCCAATCCCAGTGGATGACCAGCTGAATGAACTCCGGCCAGACTTTCCTGAACCTTGAACGTTGCTGGAGGAAATGACACTTTGAAGTCTCCGCAAAGATTCCCATCTGGATCATCCTTAGATAGGGGGAATTTTTCCCCCCCGTCAATTTATTTGACTCATTTCACCCATCCTTGCAAACAAGACAGAAATAACCCCTTGATGTTTTCCCTTTCCTTTTATTAACTATGTAGGTCTCAAAGGAAAACAAGAAAAGAAGTGGGCTGAAAAGAATAAATAAGTGCCACGGGCCAGTTTTTGCAGACTCCTCCATCAGGCTCCATGGGTCTTGGAGAAAATCGGAAGGCCTGTATTTGGTAAAGGAAACTTGTTGGTGTCCTCGCTCCCTCTCTGCTCCTGGCCAACCCTCTGCCAGCTCCTACCCTGTTCCTCAACCCCAGCGCCTCCAACTCCACCCTTCCTTTCCGTTGCCCCGGAGGGGAGGACATGAGTCAGCATTCAGACTTGAAAGTGTGAGCTGCCTCTGAGTCCTCAGAATGTAATCATTTCAGAAAATCTAGGACACACAACTACAGAGAAAGTCACCCTCCCCACCTCCTTCAGCTCTGTGGCCAGACATGTACTTCCACTCTCTGAATACAGCTTCAGCTGGACCCAAATTTTAACATCAAAACCACCACCACCATCACCACCAAACGGTATTGTGGCGTGTCGGAAAGCAGCAGTACCAACCACCACCCAAGTGCAATGGACAGATTTTGCAGAGAACACCAACAGTTTGAACATCTGGTGTTTGGCAGTGTTCAGCCTGGGGTTGGGGGAGGTGGTGAGGCGGGGAGAGCAAGCAACATGTTCTGATCAGAGTCTCAATCCTAATCTTAGAATCCAGAATTAATTTTTTTCCTTGGTTCTTCCAAAAGAAGAATACGTTGGAATACGTTGAAATTCCCTCCTGAAATCTTGCTAAAATATCTAGGCTCACCTTTAAATTGATGCTTTTTGGAAAGGTACCAGCTTCACTGATTTTTTTCATTCAGTCAACATTTAATCAGTCTCTGCATCCAGGTTTCTACTTTGCACTGAAAACAATAAACTTCATTACATGTCTCTTGCTAGCCCAGAGTGAACTCTTATCCTGGCTTTGGGGAAAAGGCTAACAGGCTCACACATGGGGCTGCTACAGACTTCATTATGCATCAGACAGTTCTGAGGAGAAAATCTCCTTAGACTCCTAAAGATCCAACTGGTTTAGGATTAGGAGAAATCCAAGACCTCAGCTGCTCTCGTGTGTAACAATCTGGCAAAAAGTCATTTAGGAAATTATGATCCTTCAGATCCCAAAAAGGGAAGAATTGCTGAGCTCTTTATCATGCTCTACCTGCTTGGTTTCTTTGGTGCTGGGTTTTATCTTGCTTGATTTTGAAGTTCTCCTTTTCCTTTTCCAGTGATCAAAGCAGCTCTGATTAGCAAGGGACAGTGAGAGTTGATGGCTGAAAGCTTAGTTGTTGAGTTCTCATTTCCAAATGCCTTGTTGCCAAAACAGACAGGAAGTGCTCCCACCAAGCTCTTATTTAATAAACGGATCTGGGATGTAACCTAGTTGCAGTCTGCAGAGCAAATGGAAAATCAGATCTTGCTCTGGCTTTGATGGTGTCCTGGTGGAAACTAGGAAAAGAGCGATGGAAGCTCCCTCCTTCTGAGAAACGATGGAGATGTGCACCTTTGTAATATCACTGAAGGAAACTAAGAGACCTCCTACTGCATGAGAAGAGACCCAAAAGGCAAGGCCACACAGCTGGATAGCGGCAGATAAGAGTAGAATTCTCGGTTCCATCTGCCAGTTTTAGCCTTTCCCAACCCTTGACTTTTAGTTGTGCTGTTATTTCTGATGGGGTGAAGCTAGTCAGGTTGTGATGAGTCAGTGAAAGGAAAATGAATTTTTCAGTGTTTATGAATACTTTGTAAGAGAAGGAGACGTGTGTGTGTGTGTGTGTGTGTGTGTGTGTGTGTGTGTGTGTTGAAAGACTGGAAATATCCCAAATGCTTTCTCTATATTGTAGGCAACACATCATTCTCAGTATAACTAGTTTGGCCTGAGGGTCAATTCACTTTGGTAAGTTTTTTCAGGCATGGTTCTGTGCCTGAAAAATGCTCATGACTGTGGATAAGGAAAAGATGAGCAGACCTGGCTTTCCCCTTCCACATCCCATAGGCTGCTTAGGGGAATTTACAGGTACACCAAAGCTCTGTCACTAGGTGAACAACGAAGTCATTGTGATAGGGCTGAAAGCATCGAAGACTGGGAGGATTATTTGTTTAGGGATCAGGATTTTCTCTGCATGTCTGGAGTTTGAGGAAACAAAGTGAAGTCACCAAGGGGGTTGGCTTTGGAACTGGCTTCTAAGCAGGGGTCTATTCTGAGTGTAGAGCCTGGCAAAGGACTAGGTAAGTGGAGATGTGTTCCTTCTCCCTTTGTCTTTTCTCCAAAACTTTGGGACTTTTTGAGGAGTTGTACATAGTTAATTCAAGTGATGACTGTGAAGATTATAGTCATTTCAGGGGCATTCCCAGCAGCCATCACCCAAACCAAGCAATATTCAACATATTGGAGAGATACACAGGGTTATTCTCTTAGATGTTGGTGTTTTGCTTTATTCTTTTCATACCTATACTTTGTTTTACATGTATATAATTACATATGTTATGTGCATGTGTGCATATGTGAACGTAATTAATTAATGGCATGGTAATCTCCAAAGAATAATATACTTGCAAGGGAATTAAAGTCAATCAAAGATTTTCCTACAGAACTTGTCCCCTTTTTGTTGTTGAAAACAGTCATGTTCGTGAGATCACTTTGGCTAGTGAGAATCCACAATGGCTGCCTGCCCTCTCTCTTTTCCCATCCCATCCTCTCTCTTTCCTCCCTCCTTTCTTCCTGTCTTCCCTCGTCTCTTCCTCCTCTTATCTTAGTTTAAGCTGTAATACATCTGGAAGTACAGTTGAGGGACTCTAGAACTTCGTTTAATCCTACGAACCATATGACTTTTAAACTAAAGATATAATAAAGTCCCCTTCGATGTGATTCAAGGTAAGTTTAAGATATTAGAACAGATAATTTTTACAATTGTAAATTCTTAAAATGAGAAGCTCTCAATATTAGTAATGTTCACTGAAAACTAAGAATGGCCATGCTGTTGTTCCCCATATTGTGGTCTCTGCAGAGAGTTTAAAAAATGCCTGCCACAGCCATCAGAAGAGCAAAAGCCAAACAAATAAAAAACCTAACAACACCACAATACCAAGTACTGCTGAGGACAGGGAGCAATTGCAAGTTGAGTGCATGCTGGTGGGAGGCTAAGTCGTTAGGACACCTTACAAGACTGTTGGCCACTCTATCTTGAAGTTGAATATATGCAAGTCCTATTGCCCAGCATGGCACTCCTACATTTACACCCAAGAGAAATGAATGCATGTGCACCAGACAGGTTCTAGAACATTCCCAGCAGCACTATTTGCAATAGCCCCCAAGCTGGAAGTGACTCAAGTGTCCATCAACAGAGAGCTGGAAACAACTCAAATCTCTGTTGACAGAGGACTAGGTTAAGAAAATGCACTGTATTTATACAACAAACAAATTATGACAAATTGCAAGGTAGGTGAATCTGAATCCCACTAACAGGATGTTGAGAGAAATAAGCCAGGCACAAAAGAATATCTATACATTAAAATTTTATTTCTATAAATCTGAAAAACAGGCAAAACCAGTACCTGGTTTTAGAAGTCAGCAAATGACTGCTTTGTAAAGAGGTAGCCATGGAGAAGGGCGATGTAAGAAGCTTTAAAAAGGGGCTTCATATTTTATTTCTTAATCTGGGTTTTGGTCCATGCAGGGTGTTCATTTTTGAAAATTCACTAAGCTCTAAACTTATAATTTATGTAACTTTCTGTGTATAATTAGAATTTAATAAATAGTTTGTGTTTTACCTTCTGAAATAAAAATTATGGGTACATTCTATTTCTTTATCTGAAGGTATCTGTTTTTACTATTCTTGTGTTTACGGAAAATATGTTTTATTTTACAAACTAAGGTAAGTCGATCTTCTATATCCAAATCTATATTTGGCTTAGTGTTGAGCAACATTATGGGTGCCAGGTTTGAAATGATATTAAAGACATACACAGCACATATGTGTCCTAGTTAGCAAGTCACATTTTCCTTAACCTTGGAAAGACATAGGGTGTTTACATTTGGGGACATGGTAAGGGCAGGAAAACAGGAGGCTGATGGTCTTTAGGCACATGGATGATCCTATGAA
The DNA here is from genome assembly GCF_964194105.1 of Spermophilus citellus. Taxonomy (NCBI): domain Eukaryota; kingdom Metazoa; phylum Chordata; class Mammalia; order Rodentia; family Sciuridae; genus Spermophilus; species Spermophilus citellus. The sequence continues at coordinate 113,715,807 of NC_138186.1, read as the reverse complement.
ACATGCAGACCTTGGTCAGAGTGTTCTTGCTGTTTCTTGGCACAGGCTTAACAGTTTGTTCTTTGGGTTTCTCCATCTTTTCCAGGACTATGTTGAAACCATGGTAGGACTGACCATGCAAGAATGATGGAATTAGTCATTTTGTTAAAAGCCCCTAATATGGCAAGACCAGTTAGGGAATGACCATGCACACTGAACACAAAGTTCTTTTAACACAAAAGGTGGATGAAGAACACTCAGGCAAAAGGCTGAGATGAAATGCCCACGCAAGAGCAGGCTTGCCAGGGGCAGGCAGCTCTGGGCTACCCTGCCTTGATGTCCTTAGAAGTCCAGATGGCCTGTTTGAGGAAAGCATCACTTTGATTTTATCTTGAAGCCCAAATTCTGAGGAATGCAGTCTTCGTGGCATTGGAAGAGGTCTGTGAATGTTTAAAAAGTGTGTGTGTGTGTGTGTGTGTGTGTGTGTGTGTGTGTGTAGTATTAAACTCCACTTCATGGATAATGAGTATGTCTGAACTTCTACTTGCCACATCAGCAAGAGATGTATGAATTCAACACCTCCTTTAACAAACATGATAAAATATTTTCTAAAGAATTCTCCACACATATAAATGTATGCTTTTGTCCTTTAGCCATTCTGTTTCTTTTATCCGGTAAGTTTTTTGAATATATGGTTTGCATAGTGTTTCCTCTCTATCTAATCCCTCCTTAACGCCTTGAAATCAAATCTCCATCTCCTCCTCTTTAACCTCTTTACCCAGATTGGCTCTTTACCCAGATTAGAAGTCATCCATTGCCACTGCAACCTCCAATGTCCTTTTGGTTTCATCCTTGCTGTCCCTTCTGTGACTCTCTTTAACTTTTCCCACTCTTATTCTTGGAAATTCCTCGTTCTTTCTATCTCTGGCATTGTCGCCCCCTTGTTTTCCGCTAGCTCTCCAGTTCTTCTGATGCTTCCCACGTGTCTCTTGATTGCTTCCTCCCTCCCCCTCTTAACCAGGGTTCAGTCCTTAGTGATCCACTTTTCTTTCTGGGCGCCGCAATGTGTGGAAGATTGTCCCTGTTCTCATGGCTGCAAACATGTGCGGCCGATGACTCAGATTTACAGCTCACGTCCTGTCCCTTGCTCAAGGTTTATTCCCATCTCTGTGACTGCCCACTGGTCATTTTCACTTGAAAGTCTCCTCAATGTCTCAAACTCAACAATCTCTAACTGAGCTCATCATCTCCCCCACAAAACCAGTTCCCCTTCCTAGTTCCTTGTTCATGCTCCCGCATCCTAGTCTCACGGTCATTCCTGCTCAAAACTTGGCAGTTTTTAAGGTGTCTCTGGTCTCTATCCTTGTTCACCCCACAGCCTTTCCCCGGCAGAACTGATAATTGTCAAGTTCCACTGCTTTTTTTCCCTAATACCTCTCTTTTTTCCCTACCAGGGAACTTAACCACTGAGCCACATCCCCAGCCATTGTTTACATTTCATTTAGAGACAGGGTCTCACCAAGTTACTCAGGGCTTGTTAAATTGCTGAGGCTGGCTTTGAACTCACAATCCTCCTGTCTCAGCCTCCCAGGCTGCTGAGATTACAGATGTGCACCATGCCCCTGGCCTCCTTTCCATTTTCTAAAGTGAGTTCTCGTTGCAGGGCTAGGTCATTATGGTCCCTTCCGGGCCAACTTCCAGCTTCTCATCCTCCAAATCTGATCTCATATTCTCGATTGGTAAATTTTCCAGAAATACAGCATTTCCCCACCACTCCCGGCATCCAGTGTTTTGAGGCCTCCTTTCTGTTCCTTACACTTCTTTCACATTTTAAAAGAAACAGTTGCTTTTTTTAAATGTGCTGAATGCTAGGTTAAATTCTACTTGAGAGTGGATACAATGACTTCTCAATCAAAGGGAGTCCTCACATTCCCACCTTCCTCCTACCCACTAAGTTGAGAAGGAAAACCAATATGCAAATAATAGAAAGGATAAAGAACTAGGAAGGAATTAGAAAATTATAAGTGCTGCTACCTGCTGCAAATAGAATAGTAAGCCAGGAACCAGATCCTTGCATCTATCTGGGAACATGTGCTGATTTTAAAGCTCTGCTTATTTTCAGGCTCAATAGTGGTAAATTCGAAGAACAGAGAACTAATATTTGACCTGGTGAAAGACACAAAGAATGTTTGATATTGATCATGTTTCCCCTTCTGGGTTAAGCCATCTGAAGAAGGGGCTGGCTGGTATTCTCTAACAAATTTTAGAGTGCTGAAATAATTGTTGAACTCCTAGGAATTTTTACCAAATTCCTCTTGATTCATTTTCTGACTGACTATATTTAGGTGTTCCTTATTCACTTTGTGACCTCCATGGCTCAGCCAATCACTGAAGCCCAAGTTCAAGTGACTCAAAGGTAAATTTTCATAATGCAACCATGCCAGTGATATAGTGGGCCTGATGTCTTGTCTTGGATTATACTAGGACTGTCACATCCCCATGTACTTTCTTTAGAAAAAGGAACCAAAAAAGACTCTTTCAATTCAGTTATACCAGATGTTGGAGAAGAAGATGTTGGAAGAAGATAAAATAACCAAGCAAATTAACTTAAAAAGGAAAAAAGTGGCTTAAAAAATGTTGTTGAGTTTTTTTTAAAATCTATTTTTATTTAAAAAGGGAGTTGGTGTGTGACTTTGTATTTTGTTTTTGAAATCACTTTTATTTTCCTAACCACACCAGTTGATAAAATCCAGATGAATATTTGGCTAGATGAACCCCCTGGATAGCTTTGTCAAGTGATGTCCATCCAAAAAAGGTCATGCTTCTTAATCCCCATCATGGACCACTATAAACCAGAGGCAAACACAGGAAAAGCTAGATCTTTTAATTCTATTGAAGACCACGACCCTTGGTCCACCTATTGACCTTGTAGGAAACCACTCTTCTCTTGGTCTAATAAGAACATGGGTATCTTCAAACAGACAGACTGAGTCAAACATAGCAATGTTTGCTGTTGTGTTTACAGATTTTGCAAAAGGACATGATGTACGCTATACATGAAAACAACCCAGACTGAAGTGGTAGAGCAGCAGTCCCTGTGTTGATCTGATCACAACTGTGGACATCTTTTCCTGGGAGTAATGGTATTAGATGAAAATATGAAACAAAGTAGAGGTGTATACTTTCAGGATGCAGACAAATCTCAAAAATTCACAGTATGGGGAATAGGCAGAGAAACCTGGTATAATGCTGGGTTATGCTAACTCTTGTCTTTAGTTTCAGTCAAATATCAAATATCAGAAATATCAAATTTCTTAGGTAGATAACAAGTTCAAACACTGGCTTGAACCTCATTTTGGTTTATGTAGTTATAACACTGGATTTTTGAGGTTTCTTCTGTCTGATTATAAGGCATGATGTCATGTTGTCTTTAATTGAAGTGACTGGACAGTGAAATGATTAAAAAAATAAAATAAAAAGATGCCAGTTGCATTGGCAGGACCAATATAATTGGGTACTAAGTAATCAGACGGTATTTATGGTTTTGTTTGCTTGAGGGACTATTGAGCAACCAGTATGGGCAAGGTCTGCTTTTCTGTGAAATCTCATTGGTGGTGAGAGATTTTGGTATATAAATGTTTATTTGATTCAATAGCTAATAAGATTTTGGTCCCTTTCCCCATTTTAAGTAGGTCAGTGACTATATGGTTTAAAAAGCAAAACAAAAGAAAATAGCTGTCAAGAAGTTCTTCTTGTTTCAAGATGAAAATGAAGGACATTGGTTAAGTCTAGAAAATACTTCTGATGTTGGAATATAGGTGGGACCAGTTTATTTGGGGTTTTCCTTGAAGGTGTTTCAAAGGGCGTGGATTTTATTCTAGATAGTGCGATATCTAGGAAAGAGTTGATTAAGGGGAACAAAACACCTCAGTTACTAAGAAAACTATGTGTCCTACGAGAAGGTAATAAGCTTCCACCCTTCCTCCCTTGGGCCATCTAGCTCCATAGGTTTCATAACACAGCTGCTGTTCTTAGCAAGAGCAGCCTGTGGACGAGTTGAGAAAGGCCTTCAAGAGGGAGAATGTGACCAGGAAAGCTGATATTATAAAAAAAATCCATGTAAGATGAGAACAGAACATCAAATGGAGGTCGCAAATAACCTGACAAGAGAAGTTCCGGTCGGTGTCAGTGGTGGGGAATAGAAGTCAGACAGGAGGAAGTTGAGAGAACTGGGAAAGGAGGAAATGGAAACGGTATGTCCAGAACACTCTCTGAGGAAAAGTAGCAGTGAGTGAAATGAAATAGAGGGGATTGGTGATTGTAGGGAGTGTAGGATCAGATGAGGATCATTTAAGGTGCTTGATGGTAGAGTGTGATAGACTTAAATGGATGCTCTAGCAGGCGGGGAGAGACTGATGTGGAGAGAGGAGAAGACAGTCCAAGGAAGGAGCCCCTGAAAGTGTGGAAGGAGGCAGGGTCTAGAATCCATGAAGGAATTGTCTTTTGACAGGAGAAGGGATGCTTCTTTCACTGTAATAAGAGGGTAGGGAGAATGTAGATGTTGGTCTAGGTAGGTTTAGAAGTGCAGTGTTGGAAAGATCAGAGAAGAGCTAGAATCCTTTGGTTGCAAGCAACAGAAGGTATCTATGGTTAATTTAAGCTAAAAAAATTTAAATGTGTTAAATGAATTCTGGGTAGCTTAAAAACAAACCAAAAAACTATCACAAGCTGTTAAAAACCACTGACGATTCTTCTGAAAATCCCCAGAGAGAGTTGACTCCTTTTTAGGTCTCTGGACAGAGAAGCAGGCACGCATGGTTCTTTACTCGACAACTGAGTACATTTCTTTTTTTTTTTTTAATTTTTTATTGATTATTTAAAGCATTACATAGCTCATGATATATCATCTTTCATACATTAGACTCAAATTGTGTTTTGAACTCCCATTTTCACCCCAAATATAGATTGCAGAATCACATCTGTTACATATTCACATTTTTACATAATGCCATATTAGTGTCTGTTGTATTCTGCTACCTTTCCTATCCCCTACTATCCCCCCTCCCCTCCCCTCCCCTCCCATCTTCCCTCTCTATCTCCCCTGCTGTTGTTCAATTCTCTCCCTTTTTTTTCCCCTCCCCCTTGCCCCTCATAGCCTCTTATAATTTTATGTATCCTTGAAGGTCTCCTACCATTTCCATATGCTTTCCCTTCTCTCTCCGTTTCTCTCCCCCCATTCGTCTTTGTTTACTGTAGTCTTTTCCACATGCTCTTCCTTCCTGTTCTGTTCTTAGTTGTTCTCTTTATATCAAAGCAGACATTTGGCATTTGTTTTTTAGGGCTTGGCTAGCTTCACTTAGCATAATCTGCTCTAATGCCATCCATTTCCCTGCAAATTCTATGATTTTGTCATTTCTTAGTGCTGCATAATATTCCATTGTGTATAGATGCCACATTTTTTTTATCCATTCATCTATTGAAGGGAACTGAGTACATTTCACAGAGCAGGGTAGCATAGTTCCTGATCCTTCCACTACTCAAGGGTGCCTCTCTTCCACTCCCTCACCTCTCCCCTTTCTTCTCCCACTGTTCACTCTCAGCCTCCCAGGGTGTCTGTTCCATCTCCTCTTCAGGAAGTAGAGCGCCTGTCTCCAGGTACTTTGTCACTCCATTGCCTTCAGAATGTGCCATCTACTAATGGAGGCTCCTCTTCATCTGGTTTTGGCAACTGGAGGGGTTAGGGTGGATTTTGAGCAAGGAATGGGGTGAGTGGGTTGCTCCAATTCATTTTGGGCCTTTCAAGCAGTGAACAGGACAGTGTGGCCTAGTGTTCACAGACAGTACCCCTACATGAAGAAAGCACTGGTTGTCTGCAGAGGCAGCCCGCTTGAGTCCCATAATAGGGAGATAGCCTTTGACCCTCCTTCTTGCACAACAGCTATCCTGATGTTACTGTGTTCAGGAATGCTTGATTTGGTCCAGAGCCTCTTTTATTGTCAGAACTGATGCTGTCAGCTGTGAGTGACAATTTCTTATCCTTCCCCGATGGCCAATTTCAACTATTGTTGAATTTTCCTGATCCCCAGTAGAAATGATGGTGAACTCAGTTTGTCCTGCTTTGCACTGTGAAGTCAAGAATGAATGCCAAGAAAGGTGAGGTACCCGTTTCATTAAAATTTTACAGATGATCATAATGGCCCAAGGTCAGCTTTCTAACTTTGTAAGCTAAAACACTTCATTATTACTTCTCTGAAAGTTTTCAGTTTCTTGAGTTTCATACAGTTATACAATTCTAAGAGACGTTTTTTTGTATGTTGTGAAGATAAGACAATCTTCCAACTTATTAATCTAGGAGATGATTGTCAGAAGACAGAACACTTGTGTTAGCTGGGTAGCAGACTTTCTTTATGTCCTGTAGGAAAGTCTGTATGGAAAATCATGTTTTCTGCTTCCTGGCCTGAGAGAAATTGGATAGGATACAACAATAGCTCCCCAATATAATCCCAAAGTTCAATCTGGATTCTTTAAATTTCGTCTCCCACATGACACTTTTCTCCTCACCTTTCCTTCAATTCATTAACATCCTTGAATTAATTGTTCACATCCACTGGGTTTTTTTGGTTGTTGTTGTTCCTTCCTTTCACTAAACTCCTTTGAGTAGGGACAATATTGCATTCATGTTTGTATTGCTACATCTTCTTCCCAGAGGCCAGGGCAGGTTTTTGCATATGGTAGGTGTTCAAGAATTGTTTGTTGTTGTGTTACTACCAGAGGATTTCTTGGAAAAATACTTCTCACTTTGATCCACAAAATGCTGGGCAAGCATCTTGGATCAAGCAGTGAATTGATGATAGCCAAGTTTTCAATTTGATTCTTGGAGTCGACCATTTACTAGCTCTGTGACTTGGGGTTAAATCACTTAGTGCCTCTAAACTTCAGTTTCTTCATCTACAACATGAACAATCCTTATCCAACAAGATTGTCATAAAGATCAAATGAGATCAGGATGCCAAACTGTTTTAAAGCCCATATAAAACTAAGAGCTTAATAATGATCGTGGAGTCAGAACAAAGGAACCAGGATGACCTTAATGACTATTGTTAACACCCACCTTTGGTCTACCTGTCTTTTCATCTCTGTAGCCTCAGTACCTAGCACATTGCTTTACAGAGTAGGTCCTCAATATATTTTTTTAAATGAATGCCAACATTATTAAAATCATTTTCCATCCTGCTTAGGTGCTTGCTAGAGGAGTAGAAAGTAACTGGTCCCAGAGCATTTCATGTGGATCAGAATGAGGGTAGGGAATACAGAGACGGGGGAGTGTCCTCTTCCTGGAGGGATGGAATGGGTCTGGAAGACTCTGAGGTTCTGAGCCTCTAAAGCACAGGCCTACCAACCTCAGATGGCGTTATCTCCTGGAACAGATAGTTCTGATGAGGTCAGTGCCTGTTGGGATTCTGCTGCCCAGATAATACACAAGCTTAGGATCACAAATGGTACTTGGAATAATGCTCTGGGAGGCACACTAAGAACAACAGTAGATGTGCCGTGTGAAAAAGAGACAAAAGAAAGTGAGCCATGCCAGTATTGTGGAGGTGGAAAGAGTAGAGTGGGGTAGGGAAGAGATGATGATTGGAATGGAACGTGTCTGTCCTGTGCCTTTAGAGTGACCATTGATGTGAGGTGTACAGAATTTTATTTTTAGTGTGTTCTTTCATTTGTATGAACCAAGTAGCCAAATACCAATCTTATTATGCATTTATAAAGAAGTCTTTCCAGCCAGGCACGATGGTGCACATGAGTAATCCCAGTGGCTCAGGAAGCTGAGGCAGGAGGATCTTGAATTCAAAGCCAGCCTCAGCAAAAGTTAAGCGACTCAGCGAGACCCTGTCTCTAAATAAAGTATGGAATAGGGCTGGGGATGGGGCTCAGTGGTCGAGTGCCTCTGAGTTAAATCCCTGGTACCCCCTCTCCCCCTCCAAAAAAAGAAGTCTTTTCACTAAAAACACCCTTTTGAAGGTTAGAATAGTAATTTAATCAAATCATATTGGGTTGGGCAGCTCATTAAGGTCAGCTAGTGTAAAATTTTTTTTTAATATTTTACCAAATAAATAAGGTTTTAATTTGATGACAATACGGTCTCCTTCCTTTCCATATACCTCTGAAACAAGTGGCTGATCAGGAGTATATACTTTTCCTTTGTTCTACTACAACTTACAGAGTGATTTATAAACTAGTTTACCAAGGAGCAGATTTTTTTTTTCTTTTCGTTATTGACCTACTCCAGAAAGTCACTGCAGAGGGACCTAAAGACTGTGACTCTCTTTGCTTGTCAGACTCTGGGTGGACTCGGGGAAAGCTGCCAGGCCTGGGTGGGGAGAGACCTGCTCAGCCCTGGTTCTTGGGACTGTTGGGAGCCGGCAGAGGCTGTGTGTTCACTACAGCTTGGTGTGCTTGTCTTTCCTCAGCCAGCTTCCTGTTCAACTGGAAGCTCTGCTGTCACCCACCACTTGGCTTTCATCTTCCTAGGGTGGTGTTTTGAAAATAAGACTTCTGTGGGAGGATGTGGGACAGTTTGAGCTTGGGTTGACAGAGTAACCTGGAACACTGGGAGCGAACACAAACAAGGACATTGCAGCTTGAAGAAAAAAACTTGGCAGAAGAATCATGGATCCAAGTGCCTTGGGTTGGAAAAGGAACAAGGAATCCAATTATAGTACTCTGTATAGAGAGTAAAAAAAAAAAAAGTGCTTTTGTTTTGCTTTAATCCCATACAAATAAATGAGAATAAGATCCAGATTGAGAGTAAGTCTTTCGTTTAAGATTTTCCTTTAGACAGTGTCAAGATGGAAAACATCTTTTGGAGCTTGGAGAATGCTCTAATTTGTAGAACAGCTAATTAAAGCTTCTGACAACCTGAATGACCTGTTGTGGTACTCTAAGAGCTAAGCAAAGAATTCACTCCCTGTAGAACCAAAGCACCCTTACCCCATATATGTGATGCTTTCTGTGTGCTCCCGCACATGTGTGACTATAGGGGGGCACAACGTTCTAATGACCTTGAAATCCCTAGTTGTAGTCATCTTCTCTAAGAGTATTTGCAACAAAGATACAACAGAATAACAGCAAAAGTCCATCACCCAAGACTTGTGGCTTGTACTTTGTCACTTTTGACCTATATAATCTGTTTATACACAGGCACAGGAATACCACATGCAAATATGTATTTATGCATAAATGCTAAACATCATATATAACATGCAAGAATTCATTTTGTAACAGGAACAATTGTCAACGGGCACAATTATTTCAAATCCGAGCAGTTTAACTTGGAACATTTTAAATGAATTTTGCTGTTACATATAGGTTTTACATCATTTGTGAAGAATCTGTTTTCCTTATCACCGTGACTGTCTAGTGTAGCCCCTACCCTATGTAAGATCTTTCCTTGGGGGTTGCAATTAAATGAGTAATGATCTTGGAAGGTTAAGTAGATAATATGATTGTGAAAACCTATTAAATCCATTTTTTTTTCCGTGACCATGAAACACAATCTCTAAAAGCTGAGGTTGTGCAACTCCCTGGAAGGCTCAAGGCTCAGCTCTGTGTTGCATCTAATGAAAACAAAACGAAAAATAAAACACAAGTGATCCATGAGGCTGGCTCTTTGAGCCTCATTGCCTATAATTGTAAACATCTGAACTTCAGGATTTTTAGGAAAAGTTCTACCCTGTGATATGTGCAGAGAGTCCAAAGGAACCCAGCCCTGTCAGTGTGTTTGACGGATGGCTCTTCACACTGCATGTCATGACTATGGCAACTTAGGCAAGGCAGGTACTTCTTTCTGATGTAGAAGTTTCTATCTGTCCTGGAAGAGCCAAGAGCTGTTGAATGTGGAAACTTCACCATAGCCTTCCAGGTCTCTGTGCTGGGATTGCTCATCACGAGGAAGTGAGATCCTGACCCACATTGGTACAGTTATCATGTGGGCACGGGTGTTGTTCTTGGTGGCAGTTGCACCCGATACTAAGGAAAGGGTGAGTTATGCCACTATCACTCACCTTGCTTCAAAATAGGAGGTACTCCAGTCGCCTGGTTACCTGTGTTGTCACAAGGTTTAATAACCTTTAGAGGGTGGAGCTCTCTCCCATGAGTTCCCTTTAGATTGTTCACCTTGAACTCTGTCTTCTCAATAATGATAATAATAAAAATAATGCTTCCTTTGCTAAAGGCAGTACCTTCTTGACTTAAGTTTATAACACATGTTTAGGCCATTACTTGAGCTTATAGATCCAGCTTCCTCCAATCACATGAACAATGGTTTGCAATAAAAAATATGATCCCTTTCATTTGTAGAACACATTAAGTTTTATGAAGCACTTTTACACCATCTCCTGTCTCCCTCAGGCAAACCTGTGAGCTAAATACAGAAAACATTCTCCTTCCCCCATCCCCTTTTTAAGAGAGCCAAACTTGTGAGTCCTTGAGTGTGGAGAAGCAAAGGTCACCCAAGTGGTCAGTGGACTTGGAATCTTGTCTTTTAGTTCAAGGATGATCGATCTCTCTCTCTCTCCTAGTTGTAGAATTATTTGATGAATTTTTTTCTTTTTTAGAGCAAAAAGGACTTGATAATACTTTGGGAAAACAAACACTACTAAAACAACCTGCTGGTAGCATCTCCAAATCTCTAGGTATTTTGGTTATTCTCAGTTACAGGGAGACAGATAATGTCCTTCTATTTAAGTGCATTCTAAGGAGCAGGATGATGTTAATTTACTGATCATTCAAAATATCAAGGACCAGAATGTTCCTCAAAAGTAGACTGCATGTCTTTTACTGGTGTTTCATACTTCAGGGATACACACAGGTTAGATTTACTAAATCTCAGGGTTGTAAAGGAAGCATGGAGATCATTCCTCCCTTTACTCATGTATAATACTCTTTAAAAAACTGAGGCTATTCTACTGTCTTTCCTGTTTCCATTCTTCTCTCTTCCCTTCCTTTCCCTTTGTCTAGTTCAATGAACTTCTAATCTTCCCCTTCTTTCTTGTGGGTTAGCATACACATATCAGAGACAATATTCTGTCTTTGTTTTGGGGGGGACTGGCTTATTTCACTTAGCATAATATTCTCCAGTTCCATCCATTTACTGGCAAATGCCATAATTTCATTCTTATTTAAGGCTGAGTAATATTCCAGTGTGTGTGTGTGTGTGTGTGTGTGTGTATCACATTTTTTTATCCATTCATCTATTGTAGGGTACCTTCATTGGTTTCATAGCTTGGATATTGTGAATCAAGCTTCTATAAACATTGAAGTGGCTGCAACACTGTAGTATGATGATTTTAAGTCCTTTGAGTATAAACCGAGGTGTGGGATAATAGCACATATCTTTCCTATCCTCAAATATAAACACACGACCAATGTAAATCTACATCATGTACAACCACAATAATGGTATCCTAATTGGAACAAGGTCTACCTATTATATGTATGTTTAATATTTCAAAATATACTGTGATGTAAAAAAATAAAAATATTTAAAAAATTAAAAATACTACACATTGAGGTAAAAAAATTTAAAAAAAGAAAATTGACCAAAAACACTAAGTGATTTACTCAAGATTACAAGTTGGTTAAATAAAGAGATTAACCCCTATTTTTTTCAAACTATTTTCACCCAAATCCTAAAAATCACCTTTCCTCCAATGAATGTCATTGTAAGTTTTAAGCTATGAATGCTATAGCCTGCCTAATGATAATTATAGAGGTTGTCTTAAATCTGAATTTTTGCAACATTTTTTATCTGGAAGTGAAAGATCCGCTTTGCAAATTATTTTTTTAAAGCTATTTTGTGGGGCTGGGGTTGTGGCTCAGAGGTAGAGCACTCGCCTAGCATGTGTGAGGCACTGGGTTCGATCCTCAGCACCACATAAAAACAGAGATATTGTATCCACTTATAATTTAAAAAAAATGCAGGAATTTGTCAAATCGAATCCTGTCTGTGAAGAAATCCTTTTTTTTTTTTTTTTTAAAAAAAAAAGATAGTTTGTGTGTTCATTGTGTTTTGGGTCCACGTAGGTCAATGCCCTTTAGTAAGATGCTGAGCAAAGATTGGGGGTGTCAGTCAAAAGGTTGTACACTTCACCATGGTCATGGAAGGTCTGATGCAGTCAATGGCATTTACAGTAAATGGGGCATGTGCCTGCGTCTCAGGGGGACTGTCTCTGTGCTGGCTTTTTTGCTCTTTAGACCTCTGTTTGTCTTAGTTGTTGATTATAAACATCAAGGCAGAGACTATTTCCTGACTAAGAAATCCTTTTTGACATTTTAGCAATGACTCATGGAGTCACTTCATGCCCACGGAGTAGCCAGTGTCACCTTCTGGAGTTTGCACGTAAAGCACGTAAAACACAAGGAACTAAGTCTCTCCCGTATCAGACATGATAGGCACACTTTCTTCTGTCCCCTGAGTGGGACCTCGGCAGCTTTGGCACCTGCTTTCCTCAAAACCCAAGTCTCCTTGCTTTTACCTCTTTCTAAACTCCCTACTCTGACAGTGTGTCTTCTCTAATGGATCCATTTTTGTTATCTGTTTGCTATATTTTCCTCAGGATGAGATCCCTGATGGGCATTTCTCTCGTACCCTAGCAGAACACAGAGCATGCATATATCCACACTTACCGTTGGTTAGTTGCTGTAGGACAGAGAAAATGAATTTTCTAAGATCCCCTCTTCCCACCCTCTCTTCTTTCTTTGCTTCCTCTCTTCCTTCCACAAATATCCATTGCAACAAAATACGGGCACCAATGCTTGGTTTGGGTGGAGAGCAGTAAAGAAGGAAGGTGCATCATCATGAAGTTATGATTTCATCCAAAACTCAGAGCAGGAGAAGATCTGGTTTGGGAAAAAGGGATGAAGGAAGACATTTTGTGATAATTAGAGTTGAGCACTAGGCAGAGAAATACTGGCTGACTTCTTAGAAAAGTTGGAGAGAAAGGGGAATGAGTTTGAAGGAGCACTGGAATTTGGGGCATGTCCAGCCTCTAACTTGAGCACTGAAGCTACTAGCAAGTACCTAACCCTCCTGAGCCTCAGGTACTCCATCTAGAAAACAAGCCTGCTAGTGAGGATTATATTAGTTACATAAAAACACTTCTTAATGTTAAGCAAATATTTTACTTTAGTTAATGTTAAGCAAATGCTTTTTAATATTATGAATGGTATTGTGTTTCTGCTATGTGAAAATGCTTCCTGAACTTCTATTATAAAAACATGAAGAATTTTACAGGGCATGTCACACTATTTTTTTTTCCCCCTCTGCAAAACTTGACCTGAATAGTTGCTACCTTCCTGTTGAGCATGTGATAACAGGTAATAGGTTGATTCCTTGTTGGCAGCAACTATAACTACTCCGTGTGTTAGACTTAGTATACCCCTGAAAGCACATTTCTTTACTACAGGGAAACGGCATTTTGTTAAGTGACACAGAGGGTACGTGAATGAACTAATAAAGTTTCTAGCTGAAGCCACACTGTAAATGGTTCATAGTGTAGAATATGGTCCTATGGTAGTTTTTTTTTTAAATGAAAAAAAAAAAAAAACCTAGGTGTGGGGACATATGCCTGTGGCAAGTTTGAAGATAGCTGCAACAACTTAGTGAGACCCTCAGCAACCTATGGGAAAGGACCCTGTCTCAAAATAAAAATGTAAAAGTGTTGGGGATATAGCTCAGTGATAAATGCCCCACAGTACCCCCCCAAAAAGGGGGGGTGACACAATTTAAGGTCAAAACCAACATTTTTGAAAATGGTAGAAACCACCCCTATCCTGACCAAAAAGCAAACAAACAACAACAAAAACTCCCAATTCTAAACCAAATGATGGATCCCTCCCAAATCTGGAGTCTCTCCCTCACTCTACATTTCACCACAAGTTAGGGGGCCACTGTGGCCTGGACAGTCTATCACAGTGCTTCTGAGGGACTCACCTTAGACTGGGACAGGAAAGGACAAATGTTTGCCCTAATTTCTCCACTGGCTCAATGGGAGGCTCAGTACTGACTTTTTTTTTTTTTTTTTTTTCCCTATAAAGCCCTCCTAGTGAAACTCAGTGTTAGCACAGCAGGGCATGACTGTTAAACCAGTTCCCGTGGGAGACAGCCACGGTACAGGCTGTTGCTTTCACTGAGAGCCGCTCTTGGTGCCCTGTGTTGTAAGCTCATTTCTCATTACATAAGCAAAGTGGCTCCTTCCCCATCCCTGGTGGTACTGCCAGACAGTGCTCCTGGACTGCTCTCTGAACTTTAGACCTTGCTTTCTCCATGTCTGGGGACAGACTGGCTCTCTTTAAGGAAAGCATTTGGCCCCCACCCAGGCTAGTGGAGTTCTCCTCTGCAAGTCACAGGCTCACTGGTTTCAAAGGTGGTTTCTATAAGGTAATTAAATCAAATCCAACTGAGTCATTTTTTTTTTTTTTTTTTTGGTTTTCAAAAAGTCACAAACAGCAGAGCAAAGCTTTCCGGAGACCTCTTGAGTAACAAGGGAACATTGGTCACACTCAACCAGTTTCCTGATCAAAATGGAGACAATTATTGGGTGTTAGTATTTTAATCAGTGATTGACTATAATAGATTGACCACTGATGATATCTTTTGACCTTCTCCATTCCTGAGAAATGTCTGGCCTGACATTGATGCTGCATAGAGCAAAGTCTATACTTACATGGAGGAGCCAGGGCTGCAAGACTACATATTTTCTCCACAGCATTGGTCTTGGAAAGTAAGCAATGCAGGTGGTGTGGATATTATTGGTTTAGAAGACTCTAGGCATTGATTTTTCATCTGAAAAACGAGGCAGAGTAAGATGATGGCCTCCAAATCCCTTTCAGGGTAAATATTCCATGATTTTCTAAATTAGAGACAGTCTTTTGGATTAACTGGCATTAATGAACTCTTATTTCTATCTTTGCTAATAACTTGCCAAATGGCTTATGACTTCCTCATCTGAGCACCGGGCTGTGTGTTGACTTCCTGCCCTCTGGTGTGCATTCTTCTCCCTTTACCCTGAGACTCTAGACTATCAGAGTGCCTGGGGGAGGGGCCATACAGCATCCTGTGGGGCAACCCTGTGGCATGTGCTGCAGCTGAAGTTTATAAGGATGTTTCAGCACAAGCTGAAGTTTTGTTTTTTGACACTCCACTGGGAACAGGAAATGGGGAACCATGAGGACCGAATGTCTAAGAACCTTTCTTTCCTTCTCCGTGCCCAGGTTAGCTTTGCTTGTAATCTAGACTGAAATACTCACCCTAAAGAGATCCTTTTGTTTTGCAATCCAGAAAAATGGGTCAAAGACAGGTTGCTGTATGAGGCACATACAACAGCTATCTGCAAGAAGGATTCTGTGTGGATTTGGGTAGAGGGTCTTCCTTTAGCATCCTCCTGCCCTTTGCACCCATTAATTAAGAGGTAGGAGGGTGACTGCCTTTTGTTTGAACATAGGCTGTTGGTTGCTGTGTTTTATCTTGTACACTTAGAGGTTAAGACAAATATATGTTTAAAAGCTCATAAAATAACTTTGATTTACTTGCCAAGATTTGTAAAATCCAGATTTTTAATAAATATCCAGATTTCTAGTCCTTCCTAAGAACTACTGGCCACACTGGGACCTGTATTTCTATAAAGTGACAACTAGCTAGAGCTCAGAGGTCACTGTTCCCATGTAATGGTTCCAGGTGATAGACCTTTCTACCCCATTAGACCATTTATGTTTTCTTCTTAGACCCTGGAGTCATTTCAGTGTGAGACCTTCAGATTTGGTTAATCAATCAAGTTGCATGTCACTTATGTGAGACACAAGAAACTTACATTCAGAAAGCAGCAATTTTAGAGACAATCAGAAACTGATTGGTAGTGAAGGGAAGTCTGAAGCAAAGACTGAGAGGACCCACCTCAGGCCCTGGACATCACAGAAGTTCTAGGCCAGAAGCAGTTGGCAGGTAGGCAGCTGGAATTGAGCCCAACAGCATGAAAGGGTGGGTGGTGCCTTAGGTGGAGGACCTGCTTCCTGCTCACCTTGGGTCTGCCCTGTGGTTGCATCAAAGTCTAGGTCTCCACATGATCTCCTTACACAGCAGAGAAGTCTAGTTGGTAGATTCATCAGTAGGATAGTATTCAACCGTCTATTTCCAACTCTAATCATCTTGTTGAAGTTATCCTTAGCCTCCTTAGCTATTAGAACCATGAATGAAGGATAATGACCCATGACATTTTAGATTTTCATGGTCCTTATGTTTCACAACAGGCATCTGGGCTCTGCCAATATTTTCCTGTTCTAATAACAGCAATCAGAGCTTGGGTTGGTCAGGTAATAAATAGTCGCCCATCTGGGACATGGCCTGTAAAACACAGAACAGGAAACTCCACATCATATGGAAAGTTGTCCTTTTAGTTTCATAACTTGAATTTTGCTTAACAAAGATAGCTCTTATTGAAACTGAGCCCTTACAGCATAACCCAGGTATTTAAATATTTTATGAAAATCATATCTTCTTACAAAATATTTTTCCTACATGTCATCTTTTGGGGATATCACAGTGATCCTCTGAGGCAGACAGAGATATTCTTACTATAGCCCAATTATTTTTTTTAAAAAGGGAAATTAGGGTACAGGAAAATTAAGTGCATTTGTTCATGTATTACAATCTAGTACACAGAATCATAAGGCTCCTGAGGTTTCTGCTTCTCCATCCATGGATCTTTCCACTTGCTCTCTGCTGCTGTTGCTGCTGCTGCTGCTGCTGTGTGTGTGTGTTTGTGTGTGTGTGTGTGTGTGTGTGTGTGTGTGTATGTCTGTACACACCAAAACAGATAGATGCCAGAAGCAAACTTGATTTCTTTTTGTTTTTTAATCTGAAAACTTTCAGAGTCCTTGGCTTGGAAAATAGCAAATGTTTGCTTGTAGAATATGTGCAGTGGTTAAGTAAAAGTTTAAAAGTAAGCACTCTGTGAAAATTTATTTTAAAAATTCCCTCACACGAGGAGAGGGGCTCACAATGCAAATAGCTTCACAAGCTAATGTTTCTTTATGGATTCGCTGCCTCTCACAAAATTGTGTTTTGATGAACTGGTTATAAGAAGACGTCTATAATGAATGACACTGTGCAGGAAATGTTTTCCCTAATTGCTAAATATGTCATGCCTGTTCTCTGTATCTAAGATGTGCTTTAGAAAACTCATAATTTCACAACACTATTATTTAGCTACTGAGAGCAAATATCCATAATATATCCTTGCCACTTTATAGTCCACCTGAACTACCCTCTGCCCCTCTTTTTGTGGCTGCTGTTGCTGTTACATTATCAAAACAAACACAGAATAAATAAAACACGCCAAGCAGGATAATAGTGGCTTGGGTAACAGCTATCAGGAGAGGAGCAAGGTGTCCATTCCTGTGTCCTCCAGTCTAGTGCTAAGATCATAGGTCAGCCTCTTTAGCTTCCCAGGCTACTTGGGGAGATCACATGTTGGCTTTTTTTTTTTTTTTTTATTGGGGGTGAGGTGGGATTGTGTGTTATTTTGGGAGAAAGAGAGACTAATCAGAAATATGCTATTTATTTTCATATAGAATTAATTATACAGTTTTAAATATTTTGAATCTTCACGACCTTTGAAAACTTTTGTAGAACTTTGTGTGGGGATGGAAACTGTGATGTCTCTCTTAGGAAAATATTATTCTTGTTTATAAAGAAGTCATTCTCACTTAGTAGAAGAAAATTAGTTTGTAGGTCCTAAAATATTTCAAAACCAAAATACTTAGTAATAACGGTGGAATGTTTTTACATTTTGGCCTATCTCTTTAATTTTTGACTTAACAAAAGAAAGCTGGATTTCTTTTCGGCTTCTACAATTCAGTCTGTTGCCAAATCACTTACCACGTATCTCTGGAAATTTCCCTGCAGAGAAATGAGAGTGAAACAAACAAACAAACAAATAACATCTTAGTATTATATTGGACTCCTCAAGAGACTCAGAATCTCCCAGAGGTCTTGGGACTACACTTTGAGAACTTCCAGTGTGGGCCATTCCAGGCTATTTACCTGTTTTGATGAATATTCTTATTCACTCTTACTCTCTTTCTTATTAAATTGCAAGTTCCTTGAGGGCAGAGAATGTAATCAGAGCTGGATAAAATGAATGGCTGCTATTGATATTGATGATGATGATGGCCATGAGCATGTATGTTTACATTTAAAACCATATATGAGACTTATACATACAGAGAGAGAAACAGACACATATATACAAATGAGCGCATATCTCTGTATCTCTATCATGAAAGTTCTAGGGAGTAAAAGTTCAAGTATTATAAATAAATACTGTTAAGTGATAGAGCTGGCTTTTAATGATTTGCCTAAAGGTAATAATAGAGGTGATGTTAATAATAAAGCTAATTACTCCTTCTACAAAAGAAATTAGTCAGAAAAGGATATCCATGTGCATAGACAGGATAGTGAACTGCCAGTTTCACTTTTGCAAACTTGAAATTCCTAGCACTTTTGGTACCACCTTACCATGTCCCTTTCATGCTGGTGACAGATGCCAGGTGTGGTCAGATTTTCACATGAATCAAGTATACCTGGAAGCCCCAGCCATGCAGTTTGCAAAAGGAAGTCTATATTCTTTAGCAATTTCTCTAGGGGATTGCATCAGGAGAGCTTAGCAGGTTCTTTCAGGAATCATTATTAATATACCATACTCAGGGATTGAAGAGAAAAATAAGATGTACCCCAGCCACGTGTCTCTTCCTCAGAAGATGCTTTCCTTGGGCATGTTAATGCAGGACCAGGTCTCACAGAATCTTTTTCCAGTGTTAAGCCTTGACCAGACTTGTCTTGCTTGAACTCATACATTTAAGATGAAATGTAGCTGCATAGAGAACTTTGAAATACTTTGGCATTTATAAAACTAAAATTTTATACATCAGATCGCTTATAGAAGGTGTGCCTCCTTTCTATTTTGTAGATGGCAAAAGATTAGTACAGAATGAAGCGATCAGAGGCATCTAATAAAATGCCATATATTCACACATATTTAAAGCTAGAAGGAGTTCAGAGATTATCTAGTGAGCCCAATGCCCTCTGTTGCAGTGAGGATTCAGAGAACAGAGAGGTTAAGTAACTTGTAGGGGGGGCTATGGACTTTCTGAGTCTGGGCTGAACGTCATTTATGTCCCATGCTGTGCACCAGCCCAACAAGGAGTAGAGTTTAGGTTTCTTGACAATCCAGGCTTCTTCTTCCTTAGGAGCTGCACTGTTTCCTGTCTTGACAGCTTGTGCATAAAATGAGGGACATGGTCACTGGTTCCAAATGAGTGAAAAGAGACTCACTTGTGTTGCTCTGAAAGGGTCATCATGCTTCTGAGTAAGGATTTGGGCAAGATGCCCAATAGGTTAAGGCCACCAGGCAAATTGTTTGAAACCCTGGTTGTCCATCCCAATCATCTGCATTTGGTTACAAAATCCCAAGACTCTGGCCCCAACCTGGATCCACAAAATTAAAATGGGGACCAGGGGGTGGCATGAGCATTGCACCAGATAATTCTCATGTACACTGGAGGGGCCATGCTCTACTTGGGTATCTGTCGTTGGTTGCTCTCAGCCTCTTGTTCTCCTCTCCCTCTAAGAACTAAATAAAGATGCCCACTTAAGTTCGATACAAGAGGCAGCACCCTCATGGGTCTTGCTTCACATGTTCAAGGAGACCCTATTGATTTTGCTGGGGCAGAGTGTACCATCGAGGCAAATGGCCGTGCACCTCCTGCTTTGTGAAAGACAGTAATTCTACGACATGCGGCTTCCTGCTTGTCTGCATGCTGCCCACCACACCACACGTCTGGCCTTCCATGAGCAAAAGTTTCACTACTGAAATCAGTAGGTGACCTTTCTTGTTTTTCATACACCAGAGGAAGAGACAATTTGCTATCAAGTAGTTTTGCAATCAGGTTTAGATATTTCTGCAAGACAGAGGAGAACCTTGCAATGGAGACCTGAGCTGAGGCCTTCCTCTGTGCCAGTGCAGAGGTCTTCGCCTTCTCCATGCTGGCTGCAGGGTGAGGTGGTTATTTTGTGAATGTTTTCAATATCTCTGTAACTCACTGAGGAGATGTGCTCACAAAACCTCTAACCATCACGTGTGGTCAGGAAACCTTTTTCTCTCCACTTTAATTTTATCTAAAGGTATTGAAAAGCAAGGATGAGGTTCCTTATCTTAGTGACCAGAGTGCTGACCCCGCCCTGGAGGACCTGAGACCCATCAGGGCAACTTGCTGCTGCTTCCCCAGCCAAGAACTACCCAGCATTTCAGTGAGTGGGGGAAACCTAGAGGGAGAAAAGGAGGAAGAGACATGAAGCAAAGGGGTCAATTTAAAACTTGGGGCCACAAGGAATAACAGTGCATGGTCTGTTTGAAGCCAGCTCTGACCTGCTTTCTTCACTCTCACCTCCTTCTGGGTATCTCCCTCTGTATCCCCATATGTTCTTCAAAACACAGAGGAAGCTCAGGTACCCTTGGCACCTAGTGTAAGTGCTCAGATCCAAACTGCATAAGACTGATCTTGAATTTAAATTATTCCAGAGACGAAACTCCTCCACCAGTCACTATTCCTGTAGGAAATTCAGCCCACTGGTTCCAAAATGAGAAAATCATGAAATTCAATATTAATGTAACAAATTCCATTTTAAAGAAGTAAGCACTTTACTACCAGAAATTGTCTATATATGCATCTTTGCCAAACAAAAAAAATCAAAATTTTAAAGATATATTTGTAAAGGTCTGATAATAATTTTTTTTGTGAATCATTAATTTATTTCTTAGATAAGTAATAGATTTTTAAAAGTTTGGCCAGGTGCGGTGGCACACGCCTGTAATCCCAGTGGCTTCAAAGGCTGAGGCAGGAGGATGGTAAGTTCAAAGCCAGCCTCAGAAAAAGCAAGGTGCTAAACAACTCAGTGAGACTCTGTATCTAAATAAAATACACACACAAAAAAGGGCTGAGGGTGTGGCTCAGTGGTTGAGTGCCCCTGAATTCAATCCCCAGTAACCCACCCCAACAAAAAAAAGTTTGAAAAATTTTGTGCAATTAATGCAAATATCCCCATTATCCCCACCCCTGATAAATTAGAAGACCACCATGAAACAATATCTCAGTTCCACTTTTGAAGTTTGAGAGCTCCTAGTGGAATGGCTACACAATTAGCATCTAGCAAAAACTACACATTGCCTCCAGCTGAGATTCCAACTAGTGTTCTGTTCCTGACAAACCTAGTCACTTTGACAACAATTTCATCCCTGTTCCTGTCTGAAAAATATTGCCCATGCTACAGGTCTCACCTGCTGCTGGAGTAGTTAGACTCAAACTAAGCTGGGAGTGCTGGGCGGGGGCGGGAGTTGCTTAACTAGAAAGAAATTTGTCCAGCAAATATTTGATAACAGCAGAATGGAAACCAGTGGCAGAAAGGCAAACCATGGTGCTGAGCAAGAACCAAAGCAATGCTTCATGGTTTGATTTTCCACTAAAGCACCTGGGGAAAGAGCCTGGTTTCAGGCATGCAGGGGAAGAAACAGGCTGGGGACCCCATTGGTGAAGAAAACAAATCTCCAGTAGGAAGAGAGGGAAGAGCAGGAGCCTGGGAGGAAGTTGCTAGTCCTCTGCTGGTTTTAACTGCTGAGTTCCACTACAGAGACTTCCAGAGCAAAGAAGGAAAGTCTAAGTCTCCAGAGGAGAGGAAAACCTAGAAGACCGAAGGGCTGTAGAATATGGCAGAGGACTGCAAAGAGCCATGTGGACAGCTGCCACTGAGACAGAAAGGAAGCAGATTCCCATCTCAAAATAATGTGACAGATTAATCCTGGAAGATTCTCTGAGGGTAATGTCTGCCCTTAGGATGAATTATAACACCAGGCCAAAGATATGGCTGCTGGGGTGCAAACAGATTGAATCGTGCCCTGAAGACTTGGTTTCAGCCCCAACGTCAGCGTTTTATAACTGTGAGAAAGAAGACAAATTGCTTAAAACAGCTCAGCTTCCTCATCTGCAAAATGATGATAGTAATCATGTCTCATAGGTTTCTTATGAAGTTTGAGATCATAAGTGCAAAGGACATATCAAGATTCCAGTCACATAGTGAGTGTTCCCTAAAGAGAATAATTATCATCTTATTTATAAATGCCATGAATACAGAGGCTACTACTTCATGGCTGATCTTCTGGAATCAGGATAATGGAAGCTACACTGATCTGGGACTGAGAGGTTAAATTTGAGCAGCGAATGTTAACATAAACAACTTGTTTTTTTCTATGGAGAGGTTGGGGTGACTAGCTAGTTCAGAATGCACCCTGTGAAGAAGCAAGTGTACTGGACGCTGGTCTGGTCTAAATACCCAATGGCATTCAGAGAGCTCACTAGAGCTAGATGCCAAAAATCAAATCAAGAAAAAAAATAAACAGGCAAAGGGAGAAAGGGGAAGACCAGTGTCTAGGTGGGGGAGGGACAGAAAGACAATACAGAAACACAGGCCAGTGGCTTTGGATCCTCCACCTTTTAAAAGGTGATTCATAGTCTACAGGAGCAAGCACTGAAAACAGATTTCTGTGAGGACATTTCCAGATGACTGTGGGGTCCTGGAGGAAGTCTGAATACTGGCCCACAAAGGCCGAGTGCTCAGAAGCTGCCCTGCCACCATGGGGAAAGCAGCTGCAGCAAGACCCACAGACATCAGGTCTGGCCTGAGCTCACCACCTGCCTTCAACTTGCTCTATGACCCACTCTATGTCATTTCACCCTCTGGGCCTCAGCCTCTCGGCCATACAGGAGACCTGAATCAGAACATCGATTTAAATCTTCGCATACATCCACACTTTCCTTTGGACAATACCACAATCTCCTGTTGCTCTCCCTTCCCCAGTTTAAAAACAGCGCCTGTTTCAATAACTCCCAGCCCTGGAGGAGAACCCCAAACTAGGTCTTCACCCAGGCCCTTGTGAGTCTGAGGTTTGGTGGTTCCTGGAAGTGAGAAGGACATCATGTATTCCCAGGACTGTGGTAAAAGATGGAATGAAAAGAGAAGCAGGGGCTCAGCACGGAGGTAGGCACAGGCGCTCCTTCAGCTGTCAAGAGTATCAGCTCAAGTCAGGGCGTGACAGTCAAGCTCCAGGATGGCTCAGCCGGGAAGCTGAAGGAGAGCAACTCGGTGCCTTGAACAGGGTGACTAATTCCCCAGGGAGACTCTCTCGGGGAGCTCCTTGTGGTTCTCCACCTCTGGGGAACTGAGATCTTGGAAGAACCTGAGTATTTGAATGGGATGCCCTGTACAACCACAGATCAGCCCCTCAGCCCTTCAATCCCTGGGGCTTCCAGCCTCAGCCACTTCCTTGTTAGCTTCCTTTGCATATCCCCACTCATCCCCCTCCCCTTCATCCTACTGGGCATATGCAACTCCATAAATTCTTGTGAAATGGGTGTTACAATATAAAGTGATAATAATGCCTTAATGGTTAAAAAAAAAAATCAAAAAAACAGCCTACTAGCTTACTAGCTGGGTGTGCCTGGTAAATTACTTGACCTCTCTGTGCTTCATTTCCTTTTCTGTAAAATGTGGTTAATAATCCTCCCAGCCTCATAGGATTGTGAAAAGTAAATAAGTTTATAGTATAGAGTGCTTCGAATATTGCTGGCACAGAGTAAGCATTTCAGAATGAATTAGCTGTTATTATTTTCCAATTTCTCACATTTTCCTTCTAAATTTCCTTTCAGTATTCTTGAGTGCACATAATAAAGCAACCATAGAGAGTCAGGAGAAACAGACCTAGGGGTCCCTACTCTCCCTTTTTCCTCCTATTTCTGTTGCAAATTGGAAAGGACTATTGATCATTATTTCCTGACCACTTCTCTAGACAATTTAATTGCCTGTAATTAACTGATTCTTTTTTTAAGGAGTGTTAGTGAACTTAATGGTTACAGAATTGGGGAGAAGGGGGAGTGAGGGGTCTCCCCTCCTTTCTTAGGTTTTTCTCTTCCTCCAGCCCCACCTTCATTTCTGCAGATCATTTAAAACCACAAATATTCACTCCCCTTTGAATTTTCAAGTTCAGGTTTAAATTTGAAAGCTCATTTTCAGATTTAGTGTTCGATTATTAAAATCTGAGAAAGAAGGAAAGTGGTTCTAAGCTGAAGGAAAAGCTAGAGCAAAGAAAATCGTTTTGCAGGGTTTAAAAGCCTCTATCTTGATCGGAGTTGGAAGATCTGGAGGCAGCAGCCCACAAGGAAAGCAAAATGAGCATTTCTGTATTCACAGGGCTTTGTTTGTTTTGCAGTGGAGGGTTCTGGATGGGAAAGGGAGGATATGAAACAGCACACATTATCTTTCATTGTAATTATGTTTTACAAAATGTCTGCTAAAGAGAAAGAATTGGAAAAAGCTGAGATAATCACAGGATTTTAAAATTCAAACCAATGAGCTAAAGATGTTTTCACCGAGGTTTATTTTTTATTTTTTTATTTTTTTCATTTGGAAGCATCAAAGGATTTTTGGTAGCATCAAAGGATTTTTTCCCCCCACCAAATAGCAAATACTTCCGGGCTAGGTCCTTTCAACTTTTGCAATCTTATGTAGTTAAGGCCCAAAAGTCCCTTAATGAAGGGAAAGTCACCTAACCACACCCCAGAACAGGAAAAATAAAAGACATATTGTGTGAGCCACTTTCTCTTAGCAATGTGTCTGTTATGATCAATTATTTCATTTATTCATCATGAGCTGGAGACAGTCACGGTAACTTGTTTACAGGAAGTTCTTTCAGAAATGGGCTTTACCAGCTTAACTGAACTTACACCAAATTGTATCACTCAGAACTCCGCCTAGAAGTATCTTCTTTCATTCTTACCTGACTAGGTGAGGGGGAGTAGGCGGTGGCTCTCTGGGGATCACATGATCATCTTAAAGATTTCTACTGGCTCAAAAACAGGCAGGAGAAATGACAGAAACATACCTGAGCATTTCAGGCAAATTCTTGTGGCTTCTACACACGGTGGTTACTCCTAGCGAAATGTTGATCCTGTTTACCTGAAAGGCTCCTCACCTGACAGTGAGCCCCTTGAAGCCTAGGGTCATTTTCTATTCACCTTTCATTTCCTCTGTGCCAAGCACCTTGTTAGAGCCCTACTAAATTATCTTATTATACTCTTTTATTATTCCTCATTCTCCCAAAGAACTTAAAGAGATTCTCCATAGACATGCTATTGAATTAACAAATATTTTTGACTCATATCTCCTTTGATACCAAGAAAGCACAAATCAGAGCAGGCACACCTTGATGACATGTCAGAGATGATGAATCTCCCAGCTGGGGGTGGGAAAGGGTAGGGAAGGGAGTATTTGGAGAGTCATGGAATGATGGAAGCTTCCCCAGCAGGAGGCTTTGCTGAGATTCCCTGTTATCCCTGTTTGTGTAATTCCCCCTCTGACTTTACACAAACCCAGACACTTGTCTGGCACCATTCTCATTTGTTACACAACCAAGATGTGTTTTCGTGCAAGCTTTTCATTTCCCTTAGCAAACAGGTTTTGGCTTCCATACCTTGGGGGGAAAAAAAAGAGGCTTACAGAAGGCCTTGCCTAGTGATAATCATCACCAAGTGCCAGCTTGGGGAGCCCCACCATCAAGATGAAGAAATGGGAGCCTGAAGGTAGTTGTCCAATCCTAGGTCAGACAGGCTGCCAGCCTCTGGGACAGAGTGGTTCTGCCCATGTCTGTTTTACGGCCGTTGGCTTGGCCCACTGTACCTCATTGTTCTTTGGAGAACTCTTTGCTATTGAACTAAAGATGCAGGATCCCTAGTCAGAAGGAACAATTCGCTATGAATCAATTTATTCCATCACTTTGGCCCACAGGGAGAATGCTGGGTGGGACGCCACAGTTCCAATGGTGGAGCCTAAGCGTCTTCTACAACAAAGGATGAATTTAAGGGTGACCACAGGAGAACAATACTTCCTTTGTTGTGGAAAATCTCCTCTAATTTTTCTCCTGGTTGTGGTTGCTGCTAAGGCTGTTTGTTCATGTGAGTGTTTATAGCATGCCTTTGCACTTTGTCAGGGGAAACTGGCCTTCCACCCCGCCATTTTGCAACATGACTTCTGACTATATCTCATGGATCCTAATAATAGATGTTGTGGCAACCTCCAGTGCTTAAGGTCATTGCCTCATAGGTTTCACCCTAATGCTAGCCTTCCTGGTGTTGTAGCCACAGATTTGAATAGGCACACCCCTTCCTAACTACATGGAAATATGTTATTAGAAAAAAACAAAACAACTTGCTTCTCCATGAACACCTCGTGACTGACACTCCATAAAGGATAATGTTGACAAACCTGTTGTTCATCTTCCCTAATCATGAGTTGGGTAGATGTCCACTACCTGAATCACCAGGAAATCCGAAGGAAAGTATTTTTTTATTATTGTTAAGCTTGTGTATAAAATGTGCAGTGAGTGTGTACTTACATCACACCAATTGGATTCAGTTTCATGGGCTGTAATTCAAGCAACCAGCCCTACAAGTAATTGGTACATGACTCTTCCAGGCACGATACTTGTGTACATCTGATACTTGACTTGTAATACACACTACATCTTGAATAATAGAAATAAAGATGTAGGGCTGGGGAAGTAGCTCAATGGTAGGGTGTTTTCCTGGTGTATGCCGAGGCCCTGAGTTTGATTCCCAGTGCATGCACAAGTGCACAGACACAAACACGCACACACAGGTGGAAGGTGGACAGCATCCCAAGAAACATAGCACTAAGAACATCCTGGGATTTCTGGGTTTGGTCACTGCATTCTCTTGCTCTTTATTCACTTCATTATCCAAGCTGCTTAATCACTTTTGGTTTAGTGGCTTCACCTATAGAATGGACACTAATAATAATGTATGACCTATCTCAAAACAACATTCCCTGAAGAGGTTTTGAACTGACCCGAACGAACGGACCTTTCATTGCCTTGAAAATTAAATGCAGTTAAAAATGATCAGCCTCCCACTTTGTTTCCCCCTAGCCCTTCTCCTGTAATAGGTCAGGTGGTTTCACATGGGCTCATGTCACAAATAAGTTATCATTAGATGATGCCTCATGTCAAGATTATTGGGTTCCAAATTTTATCCATTGTTATAAATTAGGCAAAATTCAGAATGACCTTACCGTGATCCAAATTGTTTGGGTAGGTTAATGGAAGTGGCAGACGTTCTCTTTGGGCCAGATTCCAACATACAGGAACAGAGATCTTCAAACCATACTGTCCCTCCTGCTTATGTCCTTTTAGGGTTAAATAATTGCCTGATTGTGTCTTACTTTCAGCACAGCTGAGTGAGTGGTTTTAAGAGATTTTTAAAGATGAAACTTTGAAAACAAGAACAACCAAAAGGAATGACTGTTAGGGATGTATTTTAATGATCATCTGCAAATGGTTACTACAGTGAACGTGTCGTTAATAAGCTGAATTACCCAACAGTCTTCCTTGCTAGATGTGCTGTTTCCTGCATGTACATCTGTTTTTATCACAGCTTGGCATCATTCTCAAAACATCTGGGTTCTGATAAAGGGGATTTGAGTAAAAAAGAACTCTACATAAGGTAAAACAACAACTTTCTCCCCTCTTTAATGTTCCCCTATCCTCCTCTTGCTGGTCTTACAGACTGTGGAAGAAGAGACTTAAAGCCAGACCCACACTTGTGTCCTACCCTACGATACTTCCTGTTAACACACACACTCCTGTCTCCTGTACTTAGCTATCTTCTCTGTCCACTGAAGTTATTTCTCACTTCTTCTAGCTTTGAAATTTTTCACACTTTTTGTTACAATCTAATTCTCTCTCTCTCTCTCTCTCTCTCTCTCTCTCTCTCTCTCTCTCTCACACACACACACACACACACACACACACTTTGTATATTGTATTTGACTAATTCAGTGCCTAGTATGTACCAGCCACTGTTCTAAGTGCCTTAGAAATATTAACTCACTAAATCCTCATAATCCTATGCGACAGAAATTATTATTCTCACTTTATACATGAGGACACTGAAGTGGTCAAAAGTGTAAGTAAGTTCTCCAAAGCCAATGGTAGTAAACAGCAGAACCCATTTTGAACTCAGGCATGAGTTGCGCTCTGTTCTGTCTTGTCTTGTTCCATCCCATCCCATCCTAGTTTGTACTAGTAGATTCTATTCAATTTCCTTACACAAATGTAGATTAGGTCCCTCTAAGTTCCTTTAAGTTATGAAAACTACTAACCTCTTACTTTATCCTTCATATCACTTTAGTTTGATATCACAGAATATTGTCTGGTTATGATTTGGCCCTTGCTAATGCTATTATTATTTTTCTTTGTGGATATTTAATAAGGTAGCTGTGGTAAAGATTTTGTAATTCAGACTTCAGGTAACATACTAATGTCAGTTATTAAGTGAACATCTTTTTCATGGTTTGGAGTCAGATTACACCCCTGTAGGTGAGGGTGATGATTATCTTAAGGGGATGCAGACATATCCACTATTAATCATTCTGAAGAGGGCTTACTTATTATTGAGGCAGAGAGAAGATCCTCAGAGGAAAATGTCCTAGTGTGGAGATGTGGATACTTCCTGTCTCTCAGCTGGAGATACGTTTGATCTCTCTCTATGGCATGAAGAAGCTAGGAGTGGGTCCTTGTGGTGATTAACTGGGAGATAAACAGGGAGTCAGATAGTTAGGGACAAGGGGTTGGGTCTGGGTTTTGAACTGAGTAGGCCTTGGTCTCCAGGCTCAGGGAGAAGAATGGCAGAAGGGATGGTGAGGCTCTTTCCTGAGACCCCACTTGGGTCGTTTTTTGCAGTAGAGAATGTGTGACGTTCACTAATATAGTCCTTGATGAGTGTTCTAGGTTGGCAGCCGGCTGTACTCTACAGCGTTTCAGGGACCTGGATTCCTTTCTGGAGGGGATTCCATTGTCAGCTCTTGTGGAATGGGTCTCAAAATGCATCACTCTATAAAGTCAAAGCTATTTTCACAATACCAAGACATAATTTGCCTTTTTTCACTTTCGTTCTCCCATGAGCATATAATAGAGTCTTTAAGAGTCTAAGTGAGAGTTGATATTGACACCGATTGAGTATAGAAGTAGATCTCAGAATCTTGCTGTTTTCTATTAAGCCAGATTTTAAAGAGATTTATAAAAATGTAAAACAATGTCTCAATTTTAATTTCTAATATAGTAACTATCACTAGATATATCTCAGGTAAACAAAATTATTGTTGGAGTCATCAGTAGTTTTGAGTAGAAAGGGGTCTTGAGACCTGGAAGTTTCAAAAATTGCTATATTAAGGGCGTTGTTATCTGAATGGTCGATCTGGTTTGCTGCTGTGACTGGATGGAGGATGACAGAAAGAAGGGGCAAAAGGGTTGTTTTCTACTTGTTCAACTATGTGGTTTTTAAACTTCCTAACAGGGTTGCAGAAAAAGAAAAGCCCCAGAAACGAGCATCTAAGAGCATAAGGCCCAGCGAGCAACCGCTGATGCTCACAAGATCAAGTTCAGTGTCCATGTGGGAGGGAAGGACATGAAGGCGTGATTACTGGGGGGTGTGGTTCATTGGGTGCCACCAAAGTAATGATCTACTTCAAGAAGATTTAGAAAGAGAACTGCAATTTTATTTTTATAAGAGCCTGGAGCATTCTGACCTCGGTGGGTCGTAAATCATATATTACATAATATCATCTAGCCCCATCTTTTCCTCCTGAAAAATTTGGCAAATGATGGGGAAAAAAAAGAATTTCCTTCTGAAATATCAATTCATTCATAGGAAATGTTTTTAAAATAACAGTAATTGAATCCACCCATCAATTTTAGTACAATAAATAAAATGACCCAAAATTGTGTTCTCTCGAGAAAAGTCATAAATTCTGTCTCCACGATGAAGTAGCAGCAGGGACTCTTGACTTACAAGTTTCTACTTTTCCCTCACACTTAAGGTTACGGTAAGGCTCCATCAGAATTTGAAGACACATCCAAGAAAACATCACCTGAAGTAGAAACTGGCAAAACCAATACCTAGGGTGTGCTCTTAGCCCAGTGGGTTGGGATTTGTGAGTTGATGGTACTGATTAGGTTGCAGCTGTGGAGCTCCATCATGGACACTAGTGTCAAGCACAGTGGAGATGACTAGCCTGTTTGTTATACATGAAATAATACTGAAAATAAAAGTTATTTAAAAATGCAAGTTGCTGTACTTAATAGTATGACAACAAATGTGTTGGCAGGAAAGATGCTCAGTGAGGCTGACTCTAGGGAAAATTGAGGGTAAAACCTGTTGCTAAAGTGATAACACAGTATCTGCTACCAGATAGTGTTCTATCAATATGTATGTAACATGATTTATTTATCCATTTACAAGTTGAAGGACTTTGGGTTGTTTCAAGTGTTTCTGGCAATGCTAAATAAAGATGCTGTAAACATTTGTTTTTGTATAGTCATATTTTCATGAGGAATAAATATCTAAGAGTAAGACTGAGGGGTTAAATGACGGTATGTGTTTATTTTATTGTATTGTTCTTTGTTTTATTTCATCTGAGCCTGCTGTATATCCAGGCTGGTCTCAAACTCCAGGGTTCTAGGGATTCTCCTGCCTCAGCCTCCTGAATCGTAGAGACCATAGGTATGCACCACCATGGATGGCTGCAGACTTTTTCCCCCCTTCAGAATTTGGGATTGAACCCAGGGGTGCTCTACCACTGAGCTGCATCCTCAGCCCTTTTTATGTTTTACTTTGAGACAGTTCTTGCTAAATTACTCAGGCTGGCCTCAAACTCGTGATCCTTCTGCCTCAGTCTCCCAAATTGCTGGGATTATAGGCATGCACCTTCACATCTGGATATGTGTTTAACTTTCCAAGAAGCTGGAAAACTGTTTTCCAAAGTACTTGTATCATCTTGCATTCCTACCAGCCTGAGAGTACCAATTATTCCTTAATTAACCTCAAGAGCAGTTTGTTTCAGCTATTCTATATGTGTAATGGTATGTGTTTGTGGTCCTATTTGGCATCTTCCTGATGATAAATGGTTTTGAGCAATTTTTTTGGCACTTATTTTGTTTTCATGGATTTTCTTGGTGAACTGTTTGTTTAACTCCCTTGACAATTTCAAAAAAGGGTCATTTTCTTATTATTGAATTTTGAAGAATTCTTTATAAATTTTGGGTGCATGTTCTTTATGCAACTGTGCAAATATTTTCTCATAGTCTGTGACTTGTCTTTTACATGTTTTAAAAAGTGTCCTTTAGATTTTGATGACGTTCAATGCTTTTTTTTTTTAATGAAATTTTGAATCTTAAGAAATCTTTCCTTAGATCAAGATCAAAAGGGCTTTCTACTATGGTTTTTATTCTAGAAATTTTATTGCTTTAGATTTTACATTTAGATCTATGATCTGTTATGAGTTTAATTTTTGAATCTGATGCTCAGTATGGCTTTTTCCCCCTATATATGAATTTTCTGCCACAATTTGTTGAAAACACTAAGCTTTCTCCATCCAGTTGCCTCAGTACCTTTGTTGAAAATGAATTGACTTATTGTGTGGATTCTATTCTGTTCCAACAAGTTAGATGTCTCTCCTCTTGTCAATATTACACTGTCTTGATTACAATAAAGATTTACAGTAAATTTGAAATCAGGTTGTATGAGTCCTCCAACTTGTTTTCTTTTTTAAGAATATTTTAATATATTAAAATAGTTTTTTTTAAGTACAAGTATTCCAGGTCTTTTTCAGTTACATAATTGTTAAGCTACTTCCTCTAATTCTCACCTTTAAAAAGGAGATAATAGTATCTACACTAAATAATTTTTGGAAAGGTAGGATTTTTATAAATCACTTAGTAAGGTGGGACATATTGATCTTTAAATAACTGTTAGCTATTATTATTTTAATATTCTAATTTGGACAATAGCTTTTCTATTATTTAATCTAAAATCATACTTTCAAAAATATAAAACATGCACATACCTGCTGCGATAGTTGTGTGTGTATTTTTATTGTAAAAAAAATATTTTGGAATTGCACTTTGTCTAGTCAAGGAACTGTTAGAGTCTGTAAACAAGTCAGGATGGCACCTGGTATTTTGCCAGGGGGCGTGGTTTATGAGGTGACGCCAGCGAGCCATTAAGTGTGGAGATTTCTTATTGGTTGACTGCTGTATCTAGTTTATGTTAATTAAGATAAGCTGTGTGGAATGTATAAATACCTCTGTTTTCCTACAATAAATACCTCTGTTGTCCCACTCCTGCTGTATCAACGTACACAAGTTGTTCGTCACCCCCCGGTTATTTTGCTGCAGCCGGACTACGGCAGGAACCAAAAAGTAACTTTGAAAAAAGCATGGGAATATGTCTTGCATATCAGTTTACTAAGTTTTGTGGGGAATGATGCTGGAAAATAAGAAAGATTAATAAAAAATGTCATTGACACTTTGTGTAGAAAGAAATCACATACAGAACCGGGGGAAGAATCTGGAGTCAGGTCCCAATAAATCTGGCTCTTGATTTGCAACTTCCAGCCATGAAACCTTGAATACACCCTGTTATTGGCATGGTTTTCTTAACTAGATGATGTCACATAGTAGTTGCAGTGAAGATAAATTAGCCAGCAGTTGGGAAAGTGCTTTGGAAAGTATAACATGCTAAACCCATGGTTCCCAACTGTGAGCTCAAGTACCCTGAGGTGGGGCCATGAATTCACAGAGCCATGCTCTTGCATCTTTAAACTTTTTAGGAAATATAATTCTATCTGTTGAACATTGCATGAATTATTACCAATATGTTGTTTGGGTGTAACTACTTAATAAATGAAAAATTGGATTTATATTTTGGTGTGAAAAAAAAAACTACAGAGACATTAAGGTACGAAGAATGAAAACCTTGGTAAGTTCCATGGTAAATGCCTGTTTTATGAGAGCCACGTGGATGGATATCTGTGGCTGCATGAATGTGAGTTATTTATTTATTTATTTGTGGTTTTGTTAGTTGGCAATCTTTAATGTGCATTTTTAACATAAAGGATCTTATATCCCACCTCAAGAGACTTAGTTACTGTAAGAATGGGACAAACACTGCCAGATACATAAATGACTCCCCAACAGTCACATTATGTTTCTTCTCCTCCTCCACACACACCAGAGTGGTGGTAGGTGCTAAGTGCTCTAGTGTGCCCGCTTACTACTGACTACCATCTCTAGAGAGTCCATTGTATCAGAACCCTGTTACAGTGAAGAAGCAAGTGGAGGAGGATGAGGGATTGAACCAGGACCACGCTCCTAAGTGACTGATATTTAACTCCTGTTCCTTGTATCCCTGGAACCACATGTGTTCTCTCAGAAAGCCAAGGATTGTAGGCAACATCTAAATTATTGTTTAATTTTATATATTTTTAAAAAAATCTTATTGTAATCCTTTTTAATTATTTGAGAAAAAAATGCATGGTGTAGAAGAATGAGTATAATCATCCTTGAGTTCTTAACAGCACGATCATGTGTATGTTCCCAAAAGTCGACTACGAAATCTGTGTGCTTTAGAACTAAGAAACTATATTAAAAAAAAAAAAAGGTTTTTTAAGTACAAAATGTTACACAGATTTTTTTTAATACATAAAAATAAAAAGGAGGATAAGATGCCCAAATAAAAAACCCAATCTCCTTTTTTACAAAGAGAAATAATGAATTCATGATGTGGTAAATCGCCTTCATTACCATGAGACATATGGTTTCATAAACACAATGGGCGAACAATGGAGAGGAGGTTTGTTCCAACGTTCAGCCATGCAGTTTTCCAGGGCCGTAATGACTGGTTGATAATGAGAGGCAGAATTTTCCAGGATGCAGGTCCCCCTCTATGTTGTGATATTAGTCAAGGAAGTCGGCTGTGCTGCAGGGGCCCCTGCCTCCTGACTTCTCACCTGCCACTCTCCCTCTCTACATCCTGGCCTCTAGCTGTACTTAATTGTGAGAGATTATTCCCATAAGCACTTGCTCTTAGGTCTTTGTGTTATTGTTGTTCTTTTTGTTCAAGGTCAGTGCTGTCCGACAGAGCTTCCTGCCGATGAACATACTCTATATTTGCATGTTCAATTCGGAAGGACATGCAGATACCGAGCACTTGAGATGTGACTAGTGTGACTGAGAAACTAATATGTATTTTACTGATTGTCATATTCACAATTGGCCAGTGGTTACAGAATTGGATAGTAGCGCTTGGGTGTTCAGCTCTTCCTTGGCTTTCTTCCCCGCTTCTAGATCCTTAGTGTCAGGTCACCTCCTATTCATTTTTCAAGATTTAGTTAATCTCCTTGAAAACACTCAAGAGCTCTATGGCTTCATCTTTGCATCTGTAATAATGTTTCCCTCTCCATGACAGCAGTACTATGATGAAGGAATTTATCCATCAGACTGGGAGCTCCAGGAGACTTTGGGATAGCATCTTTGAATCTCCAAGCACCCAAAATACTGCACTGAAGCTGGTTATTACCTCCTTGTGGAACAAATAGGTCAGGAATAGGAGCCTAAGTAGGAGAAAGGTTATGTAATGTTGCACCAGTACGATCAGTGAGTTTCAAAAGCTAATTAGCCTCACCTGAGGGGAACTTCTGAACTGCCCAGAAAACTGTATCATTATATGTTCCCCTTTAGAGTGGTCTTAATGGAGGTTCCAATTTCTTTTAATATTATTGAGGAACTGAACATAGCGCTCTGCATTACTATATCCAGTTCTTAGTTTATTATTGACAATTGTAGTCTAATTTTATATACCTAGAAGTAAATGTTTTAGAAAGTGGTAAACCAATATCTCAGGTTGGGAGAAATCATAGAAACCATCTGAAGTTACTGGCTTGTAAAGTTTACCTGAGCCCAGCGGCTTAGGAGGCTGAGGTATGAGGATAGTGAGTTCAAAGCCAGCCTCAGCAAAAGTGAGGTGCTAAGCAACTCAGTGAGACCCTGTCTCTATAAAATATAAAATAGGGCTGGGGATGTGGCTCTGTGGTCAAGTGCCCCAGAGTTCAATCCCTAGTACCCGCCCCCTCCTCCAAATTTACCTGAGTACTACAAGATCTTCACCTACTCTCCTTCTCTCTGGAGGTGAGAATTGAATGAATTTTACATCTTCCCTACACTAAGGAGTAGTTTGTGTGCAACATTGTACTATATTCTAAGTCCACTTGGAGCATTTTAAAAATTTTTACTTGATCATACTTAGGAACATTAAATTTTTGGTCTTTTTGTCAAAAGACTTATGTCTGACCATTCAGTACTTATTTGGTTTCTAAAGCCATATGGAGATAGTGACAAAGCCCATTAAAAACACTAAAATGAAGATGTTTACCCCCAATACCAGTAATAGTAAATAATAATTAAAAACTCTTACTTCCTTTATCAGGTTAGGCACTTTATCTCATTTTATGTGGAGGAAGGAAGGAGAGAAAATTTTCATGCCTTAGAAGTTAAGCATATGGTTCATTAATATGTAAGGCACAAATTCAAACAGCATGCCACAGTACTTAGCATTTGGTAAAATGTTCTTATGCTGAAATAATAGATTTGGACTCCTGACACTCAATTAAAATCATGTATATTTAGTTTATGATTAGCAAGTCTTAAGTTGCCTTTTTTCCTGAAAAATATTATATCCAGACATTTTGAAAGTCTCTTCAAATGGTTTTGTTTAATATCAAAGAGTTTTTACTTAAAAATGTTGACATTCAAATTAGTCACACAGCAAGTGGTTGACAAAAGATAAAACAGCAATCTTGTTCAAGGAATGAGCAGTTTCAAGTTCACCAAGTTGAGCAAGATGTACTTGAATGCTGTCAATGGTTGATTCTGAACTTCCAGGTGGAGTTTCAGGGACATAAAACTGAGTTGTCATTGGCACTTTGAGTCATTCAGGTCACACCAGAGAAAAACTGGCTCAGCAGCATGTCCCATGTGATTCAGCCTAGTGGCAGGTCTTAGTCAATGAGGGAAGTCATTCTTCAAATAGAAATGTCAGCAATGGAAAAATCAGCTTCTAGAGGCATCAACAGAACAATTAACCAGTTGCATTGATTCTTCACTATTTTTTCCTAAATTCCCAAAGATTGACCAACTCCTTTAAATTTTTAAAAGTTTTTAGTTGTCAACCACTAATTCATGCATTGCATGGAAAACCAATGTATTCATTCGTTTATTCAGCAAATACTTCTGAGTATTTACTGTTGGCAAGGCACTATTTCAGTCACTAAATTAATCCAGTGACTAAAATTAAGTCCCTGCCTTCATAGAGCTTACATTTTGGTGAGGCAAACAATAAACAAAACACTTATGCATGTCTAATATTGGTGTATGCCAACAACAAAAATAAAATGGATAGAGAGTGGTTGGGGTGAAGAAATCCTTCTGATTAGATGATGTTTAAGCACAGAGTCAAAGAAGAAAGAGAACAAGTCAAATGGATTATTCAAGGGAAGATTTTTCTAGTCAGAAGAAACACAAAAGACCCATAGTGATGGGTTGAGCTTAGAGTATTTGAGGAACAGAGAGGAGACTAGTGAGATCAGAACAGAATGGAGGATGAGGGGAACAGATTGGCAGCAGAGAAAGAGGAGGCTGTTGAAATGGCTAAGCTCAAGGAACACAGGTAGGAGACTGAGTCACACAGGTATCCAGGGCCAGATCCTAAATACATTGGAGCTACCTGGATCAGTCCAGCTACCTGGACTGATCCTATCTGTTTTAATATTTCCTTCTGGCTGGTGTGAAAGAAGAGAGTCCAAGGGCAAAGAAGGGAGCAGAGAGAGCGTCTGGGAGGCTGCTGCAGTGACCCAGTGGCTTGGATAAAGGTTATGGTGGAGAAAGGTGAGGAGTGCTTGGAGGTGGCACCTTCAGGATTTATTGAAGATGGATCAGCTCAATATGCCTCTGAAGGAGTAAAATCAAGGACCACTTGAAGGCTGGAAAGACAGCCACACAGTCACCATTTGCTGGAGACTGCAGAAGGTGAAGGCTTTGCTGTATTTTTGGGAAGAGTCGGGAATCGAATGTTCAGTTGTGAACACTTTTAAGTTTGGAGCTTTTGTTAGATGACTAATTGGAGATGAATCTGGAT